>NW_020799117.1:8183927-8279233 GCF_003259725.1 Athene cunicularia | reverse complement strand
AATGGCATCTGTAACAATGTGCTGTTTAAACTATGAGGAGTGCCCGTTAGACTTTGAAGTATTGACAAATACTCTTCAAACCTGGTAATCCAGAGAATTTCCTGCCCATCTTGCAGTTTACACTTCCCTACAATTTGGCAACGAAAGTACTAGGCGACTGCATTAAAAATGCTGCGGACTTTAAGGTAGACATCTCTGGTATTTTCCTTGTGCACTGAACCAGTCATTTCACCACAGAGGGCAGATTTATGAGGCATCATTTGCTATTTGCAAATGCATGTTGGCTGTTCCCAGTCACCTTGCTGCTGTTCTAGTGCTTGGAAGGGGCTTTCATGAGAACTTGTTGTATAATTTTTTGGGGACTGAGGTGAGGGTGGTCATCCTGTTATTCCCCAGGTGCTGCTGCTTCACTTTTTTGAAGGTGACTCTATACATTTGTTTTTTTCCAGGGCTATCCACCAGTCACCACTACTGTTCAGATGTGATAGGAAGGGACCCCTTGTCCAGCATAATATATTCATCCCATTAGATCCATAAACTAACATATTTCCTGTTTGCTTAAGTGGTCCTTAAGTTGATACTTCTTTCCTGAAGTAGTACACCTGTCCTCCAAACTCTACCACTAGGCACTGGGGCCTGAGAAGCCCAAGAGCAGACCTTGCTGGTAAAGACTGGTAAGATACTAAGTGTCTTAGCCTCTTTCATGTTCTTTGTCATTAGGTCTTTCCTCTCAGCAGCAGACCTATGTTGTCCTTGCTTGTGGAAGGATATCCAGTATGTTCATAGAATCCGTTCTTTTTGTTATTTGCATCTCTTGCTAGTTTCAGCTTCAGCTGTGGCTTATTTAGTTCTATCACTGCGCGCCTGGAAAATGCTTATGTGGTCTTCCTGCGTTAGCTTGTCTCAGGTTCCACCTTCTGTAAACTTCCTTTTTGTTTTTGAGCTTCCCCATTTAGCCAAATAGCAGATCAAATGGACCCTTCTCATCCTCTGTGGATGCTTTCCTTGATCTCTTGGGCACCTTTGTCATTCATGACAACCTCCTATCCTTGAATAAGCTGCAGTCCATTTTCCTATAATCCAGGGTTTTTTCTTTGGACAACTTTGAAAAGCAACCAGTAGAAAATACTGCTTAGAGTCAAAGTTCATGGAGACTTCACTCTGTACACTTAGGCATGTTCTGTATCTATTAATTACGTTACTTTTTCAGTAAGATATAGTGAATTGCAAGGTAATAAGGCAGTTCCTACATAATGGCATGAGCAAAAAAAGTGTTGTCTGCAACCTCCATGCTCAAACGTGCAATGTGACAAATTTTCTAATGCAATTCAAGTCTCAAAAGTGGAAAAGAAATAGCATGTAAATGGATCTCTCTTGCTCTTAAATCACTGTTAGCAAATCTGAATCTCTTTAAGCCTGGTAGTTTCATATCAGGCCTATTTAACTTGCAAAGGTAGGTCAGGTTTTATTGATCCCCTCTAATGCTTATAAATGCACTCTTAAAAAAATGAGAGTAATGAGAGACATAAACACATTGCTCAGTTGCTAAAGGCTCACTGGAAAAATGTTTGATAATATTTACAGCCTTGAAGCTATGCTGTTCTCAGTGCCATTTCTGTACACACCAGAACACAGATTACAGGCTTGCCAGTTCATACTGGAAAGGACAAAAAGAGCCCTATCAGAGTGGAGGTGGATTAGTTTTTGTATTTACTAAAAGCACAACTATTAACTTCCAGAATACAGTCACAGCAGCACAAGTCCATTTACTTCTCAGTTATTATTCCTCAACCTTTTTTAAGTGTAATATTTTGTGCCTGGATTTCCTACTCAGAGTCCATGCCATGCCCTGAATTTTGAACTACTAAGAACTGATGGCATTATTCCAGTTGCTATAGAAATAAGGCAACTCGAGGAGCTTTTAATCAATCAGAGTTCCTCCATCTACACCTTTCAGAGAAGGACCAGAGTAAGAAGCCCATTTATAATACTGATGAGGTTTTTAAATAGACAAGTTCTGACTATTTGAAGAACCTAGATTTTAAAGGAATGAGATGACAAATAAAGGAAATAAATCTATGTGATCTGGCTAAAGGCCAGTGATACACTTCTCAGCAGAGTAACAAGGGAACGCCTAAATAAAAACAAGTGCAGCACTTTCCACACCTATGGACAACCACAGACTGAACACACTGCAAGATCTAGATACAGTCTTGATACAGGTTTTTGCTTCCCTACTCTAGCTGTTCGTAAAGGATGTCACTTATGAGCCACCTCTCAGAAAAATGAAAAGCATTTTTCCATGCAAAACTAAACATGATTTTCACTTTGTTATTTTTCATGCCATGCTAAAATAAAACCACAATGGATTTTCAATTGATAACTGATATATCACTCCTGTTCCAACTATTAAATACTCATTTTTATGGCCTGAGATTCTAAATACAATATTTACAGACACATAAACACGTAAAAAACCACTGCAGTTAATGTACTAGAACAGACACAGGATTTCTGGGTTTTATTCTTCTGCAGACTTCTTGCTCAACACAGACAAGTTCCTTAACCAACTCCTACACCCAGGCTTCCTCCTCCGTCTAATGAACTGCATAAATGGATCACTGCCTAGGACATGCTCTGAAGCTACACTGTCAAATAGTTTAAAAAGCCGAAAATAAATAGTATAAATCTCCATCATCAACTTTAGGCAATTATCAAATGTTTATTAGCCTCGAAAGTGAAGGCTAATAAACCTGCTTATTTTAGCAGATAAAGTCAAATTACCTTGATTGAAGTTAGTAAGCCTTCAGAGATGAACAGCTACGGCCTCATTTGCTTTTCGTTATTTTTGATAAAATGTCAGCTCAAAAACCTGAAAGATACTTTCTAGTTATTTAGGTAATGTAAAACTTGGGCAGTTATTTTCCAGGAAACATGGCCTGTCTGACAGATTTTAAATGAATAAAAGTGATATTATTACAATTATCATTAGAAAAAGATGTCCCTCATCAAAATGTGTCTGGATTTTAATTGACAAGGTCTGGGTTAATGCTATGAAAATGCCAATGAAAGCAAAGCCTGTGGCTCAAACTAATTGTCAGCACTGAGCAACCTCAACCTCTAACCCACCACAGATTTATCACTCTGTGCACACTGTACTCATGACAAGAAACCTTTGAATTAATCATTAACAACTAGAAATTCCTCCCAGACGGAAAGCGAGCAGAGTGCAGGGCTGGCCACCCCCCTTTCCCTTGCTCCTGAGCCAAGGAGAAGTGCCTGCAAGACTTCCTAATGAGAAAGACTTGTTTTGTTGTTGTTTCGCGCCTCTTCTTTTAAGAGCATTGGAGAGGAAACTTTCAGTGGTCCTAAAAGGAGAGAGACATTAGTCTGAGCAAACTACAGTGCACATATGGCTAAATGTCCTCCTGCCCCTCTGGCCATCCTCCCCGATCAGCTCCGGTGCAGCCAACAGGAGCATACAGCCTTCATGGAAGAGAGGACAGTGCTACACTATGACCACGCAGGGTCACACATGAACACAATTCCCAGCGCGGAGGCTAAGGGGCTTCCTTATTCCCAGCAATACCCACACAATTGGTCCCCCTTCCCAAGAAAGGCCAGCCCAGTGCACAGCACTCTTGCTCTCCAGCACAGCAAACACATGGTCCTTGCCCAAGGCACAGCAACTGCTACCCAGTGTGCCCAGCCTGCTCCTGCTGCCATCATTCATATGGACTCATCCCAGACTGTGGCACCAGTTTCTAGTATACCAGACTATGCAACTGAGCATCCACCGCTTGGGCTGTCCCACCAGTTAATTCAGGATATGTCCCACCATGGCCACCGGGACATGTCCATCTGGAGAGCAGCCCAGTTGAGCTTTTTCTGCAGTGGTGGTCATCAGTAACAAGACAGAGGGCCATGTTGGTACAGAGACCAAGAGGCAGTCAATATCCCAGGAGAGAAGCCATCAAAGAATGGGATGCAAGCACAGGCACAGCATGGTGGTTCTCTGTGTTTTGGCGGCAGCCCTGAGACAGCACAACAGCGCAGAGAAGGACTTACAACCTCCCCACTTCAGCAATGAACTCAGTAACACTTGGAAAGGTCCCCTCAGCTGCAGTATCAGTCAGTACCATTTCTCCCACACAATTTCATAAATAAAATACCAAGAGCTCTGTCCAGAACTCCCTGAATTCTCTTTATTTTATTTATGTTTTCTCTATCCTAGCATGCTGGTGCAGACCTTCCTGAATATTGCTGGACAGAAGGAGAGAAGCTGAGAGCATCCAGTACCTGACAGAGGAATGAGGTCTTCCACGGTAATGACATGCTCCTAAGCCTCATGTTGCCTTTTACAGTCTTTATCCTGAATGTTTTGGTTCTCAGCTTCTCCTTCTGCACAGGTTATGGGACCATCACAGTAGAGCTTGAGTGCACATCAACTTATTAGTCCTCCAGTCTAAGTCTTTATACAAAACTAAATGCACTTATGCTAAACTAAAGAGTTCCTTCTCACACAACATTAAGACCAGAAAGCACAACAGCATTGAGAAAAAAGGATGAGGACAGTCTCCAAAAAGATCAGGGTCTGGTTTGTGAGGTTGGGGAAAGGCATAGGGCCACTTATGTCAGAAGGCATCAAACTTTTCTGGTGAGATAAATGGAGCTACTTACCCCACCTAGTATAGAGGGAAAAAAAAAATCTCTGTTATCAGCTGACTAGTCAGGAGAAAACAACAGACAGCATTTGCTGTGGTGAAGGAATAAGACACTACTTTGCTCAGAGGATGCAAGTGCCAGCAGGGTCTCTGCTGGCCCCTTCCCAGTTAACTGGGAGGCAAAGACTGAAGGGGTGTTAGCCCATCGACAGAAATCCTCCCACCTCACTGTCCTTTTTCTCCCAGAGGTGAAAGGCAGCCGTTTCTCCTCCCATTCACCTCCAGCTACCCGCCTTTTTAGTTTTTGCTGGTTTCTATATATTCACCACAGAAACTACAAGCTGGAAAGTTTCCATTAAACAACGCCAACAAGAAATCTCCATTCACAGCTAACGCTTGGCTGCACACATTCTCTCTTATTTCCAAATGTTTTCCGTATGTTTCAGCTTCCCTTCATTAAACATATTCATAATTATTTGCAGCACATCTAAAGAACTCATACAAGAGGTTTGTGCTTCCAAATACAGCCTTCTGGCTGCAAAAAATCAGCATGACAGCATTAGAACGAGGTTTGTGTCAATCAGGAGGTAAAGCTCAGGAAGAGGAAATCAGACACCACACCATCATGATTTGAGTCAGTGACTTCCATCAGGTAGCAATTTGGCCCTTTACAAAACCCTAGATATTTCTTAGAGCATCACCCTCTCAGTTAACTGTCAAATTAGTCAGCAACGGTGACAACAAATCTCATAATAAAAATGTGCAAAGTGGAGACTTCTGGTACCTTAGCTGAAAACTTGAACAGCCTAAAGGATTTTTCTGGTCTAAAGAGACACTGTTAATCCAGCAAAGTATCTCTGTAACACTTCACACCAGTTACTGTTGTGGCCTTTCAAGGCTGTTTCCATCGCATCCTTCAATACCCTTTAGACTAAGCAAAGGCTTCACTGAGGAAACTTACACCAAATGCTCATTCCTTTAGCTCAGCCCCAAATAGTCACCTACAAAAGTTGTCAGGGCTTTCCAAAATCCTAACTCCTTCAGGGTCTTTCATGCACCCTACAGAGCTATCTAAGGAAGGGCATCTTTGGCACTTATTGTGCTGTGCTGCCTCTGCAGTGCTCAACTCAAGTGAGTAGGACCCAGCATGCCTTTATGAGACCAGAATGGCTCCTGAAGCACACACAGTGTCAGGGCTTCCAGCAATTATTTCTGTGATCCTTAAGACAGGGGTTGTTCACGGACAGAACTGTTCCTTTAGGTAATTACATTCCCAGGGCTACACAGTGCCTGTCAAACTCTCCCCCCTCTACATCACAGGCCATTTTTTTGTGGATCATTATGAAATAAATATGTCATCCTGAAGGATGAAAACCTAACAAGCTGTAGCTCATCTGAACCCGAATGTTACCAAGTCGCCACTATAAAGAAAAACAAAATGTTGCTCTCTGACTGTATATGGGACATGGGTGACTTCCCTATCACACACACATGCCTTGATCAAATAGGATGCACAATTAAGCTAGCATGTGTCCAGTGAAAGGTAAAAATTACTATCTGGGTGGTGTCAGAGCTGCAGACAGAGCAGTAAAGGCTCTAGAGCATCCCGAGTGATCAGTCCCACGTGCGACATTCTCTGATAAGCTTTGTTCTGGCAACTTTCCCACTATTCGAGGAAAGAAATGCAGTATTCTCCTTTTTTTTTTTTTTTTTTTTCTGTGAGGCTGGATGTAAAGCTTGGAAAGCAAAACTGCCTTAACTACGTGGCAGGAGGATGGTAGTTCATAATTAATTTTCCACATCAACTGTTGGCCGCCCTCTTCCTCTCTGCTAGGCTGCAAACTGCCAGTGAATACTTATCCAAAGAGCAGACATGCCACAGAGCAAAAAGCATGATTATTATTAGGTAATACTTTATAGTGTGTGCTAGCCAAAAATAAGAGGTGAGTGAGCCTGGGTGCAGTGAGAGCAGTATCATTGCAAGGGCAGCCCTGCTTGAAGCTGCTTATCATGTAAGAGATGCAAAAATATAGGGGATAAAAGAGCAGGAGGGAGAGAGTGAGACAAGTAGAAGGCTGTAAGCCGATACAGAAACGTGCTTTAAGAACAAGGTTTTGAGTCAGGTAATTTCAAAACATCTGCAGCCCCAAGAAACATAGACCCTTTTCCACCCAAGTTAGACTCTACCCAAGACGTGGCTCATGGGCTGCCAAGCAGCAGCTCTGCAAAGGACAAGGGGCTCCAAACTGCTTTGTCTTCTGACAAAAAGAAGGTGTACTCCATTCAGAGTTAACATTTTCCACTCCTCAGTCTCCAAATTTCTCAAAGATGAGAGTGCAAAGTAATTACAAGGAGGATGTAGGTCTCCAGAAGAAAACAAGCCACTACCTTCCTCATGCTCTATAAAGCAACACTACAAACATCAGAGTCCAGAAGGCAGAGCCATAGGCTGACAGCCCAGGAACAAGCCCATTTGTATGACTTTGGACAGACCCATTGACTTCTCAGTACTTCAAGACACTTGAAGAGTACAGGTAGACTATTATATTACTGTCCTGTGATCGGTATCTTAGGAATCTCATGTTAGTCTTGGAGTTTCTTATTTTACTTCAGAAATTCAACTCAGTTCTGCTGCTGATAGCAGCTTTTTAATTCATTTTACACCAAGATATTTGTTATCAGAAATTGTGCTTTGATATGTGTCAGGTTGATGGATTCAATAAAAGCCCTGTCAGGAGAAGCTGAGTGAACAGGGTTGCAGAAGTGGTGTCATCAAGGGAATTGATACGTTAACAGTCAGTCTGCTGATCTTGCAACAAAACATGCAAACATAATAGCCATTTTATTTCCTCACCCTGGCAAAACGGTTCAGAGAAACACTAAAGAACATTTGCATAAACGTTACTCATACAAACAAGCTCAGCGTGCTCACTGACAAAAAACATATGTAAAAAGTGATCCTGCATGCTGTCCTGTTTTCCTATTTGTTGTGCACAGTTCAGTCAAGAATAATGAAGACTTTATTCAAAATAAACCTCTGAATTTAACTTTGGGAATTCAGGCAGACATCCCATGACGCTTCAACGGAACTCTCAAAATTGTAGGACAGTTTTACTGACATGTTTTCAGACACAGCGAGTAGACGTGCGCCCCTCATCGAGTCATTGGAAAGTTGCATTAAGGCCTTCTTTTGACATCCAAACCCACAAGCACATAAAATCAGTGTTTCTGGTTTAATAAATGACATCACATAAGAAGCAAGAAAGATCTGAAGAGAGAAATAATAAATATTTATCAAACCACATAATATAGGGAGTGAGAAACGGACCTGCCTACTTCTCTGCTATAGGTCAAACAGGGCTTGAATACACAAGCTCTCTGCTTTATTTATACCAGACCACCACAGTTGCAACGTCACTCTGCACTGTCCCGTAACACAAAGCGATTTTGTTAACCTGAACTGATTTACAGAAAATTTGGGAATGGTAAAAAACATGATGTTGAGAGTCAACTTTTAAATAAGAGAAATAATATTACAGCCTAAACAATGCAAAGGGAAAAGTTCCAAAGCAATTAATCTTAAAAAGGTGAATTACATTGAGGATTTATGTCCATGTAATGAAGACAATTAATTGCTACGAGATCCATAAAACACATTAAATGAACAAGGTTTTTTCCAATTCTACTTGCAAGATGAAATTTATTAACTATGTTTAATGGCTACTTAAAGTTTTACATATTTATTAAATGTGCTTTTTCAACAGAACAGATCATTTTACTAACCAGATTCTAATAATCTAAAAAATGAGCAATTTAAGAAAAAATATTATTCTGCATGTTATCTACAGATCCATTTAAAATGACTCCTTACATAATAAGATTACCGTCACCACAATTGCATAAATGCTGCTAAAAGGGAATCTGCTTGTCTCACACAAGCAAACAACATACTGCTGAAAAGATGAATGAGTTCAGCCAACGTTATTTGGACATATGTTGCCATTTCCTGCAGAGATATGAAACAAATGTGGGTCCTGATGTCATTTGTTGTTGCTGTAATCGCTTAATTAAAAACCCCTCTACTTGGGAGAGCAGGACACATGGAAGAAACTGGCTTAGATTGGATCAGTGACCTCAAACAGATCCACATACAAATCTTGTGCTTTGCCCTATAGACTCAGCTGCTCAGCCAAGGCTATCTTCATATCTCCATCTGCGGGTATCAGATAAACATTTTGCACTTGTGATTGCACGCAAATCAGAGACAGGTGTTTACTGCTTAAAAGTGACCTAGAAGTGACTCGGTTCCTTACTCACCATCTCTAAAATGGGGATAAGTAGCACTTTGGTCTTACAAGGGTGTCATGGGGATATATAAAGTTGATTGATGGTAGTCAATTATTCTGATTAGTTTGCATGAGCCCTCAAGATGAAAAGATAAAAAGGGTCTCAGCTTCTTGAATGAACGAGAGCAGTGTTGCCAACTCTTTAAACTTTAGCACAATCTTCTCAATCTGCAATGTTCTTCCTAAAGATCAAGTTTCCATCAATGCAAGATTTCCTTATTAAGAACCAAGTTTTTAGATCTGATGGTCACAAAGTAAAATGAAAAAAAAAAAAAAAAAAACAAACCTAGGTTCTAATGCCTAAATAATAGTTTTGCATAAACCAATTGGCAAATGCTCTTCGTCCTCTGAAACTGTGAGGTTCTGCAAACCTCTGCGCTGGAGTACTATTCATGCTGCAGCCTGAGACATGAATCTTAGACTGAGTTGGGCTGACTCAGGTGGGAAGGAGATGGGGAGCTCATCTCAGCACCACCCTGTGAGAGGCAGGGTCAGCACCCCAGTCACACCCGCACCCAACCACTCTGTGCGGATCTTCACACGCCCTGGGGCACCCTGTATAACCAGCAAAACACATGCTCACTGCAAGGAAGATTTACGTGCTTTCACCTACAAATCTCACAAAGAAACAGGGAATAAAAAAAAAAATGCTGTGATTTCTACATTATAATAGTGCAAAATACTTCTCTGCAAATGTCAAGAAGCCCTCTCGATTATGAAATACCTCTCTCACAGTCTTTCCCTTCAGGTATTACAGTCACAAGAGCAGCAGCTTGGAAATAAACAAAAGTGAAGATGGTAACAAAAGCATGAGCGATGTTTTACAACCTCCACTTCCAGAAACCAGGTGCCACTGGAGCAGACAGACAAACAGAGCAAGCCCTGCAGTGGTTTTAATGACGGGAACCTCTCCTCCCTAACAGCAGTGCTGTTTTCTTGAAATACGTGTACAAATTAACAGCATATGCTGTGGTTAGAACTGATCTTTCTCAACCCTCAGCATTTAACAGTTAAGCGCCTAATTTAAGCTATTCCCACCAACTTTTTTCTGCAGTCGCTGGAGACAGGCAGTGTCCAGACCAGCAGAGTTCTGCTGAAGCGTGAGAGTTTGAGCCTACAGTTTCCAGAGGAAACACTATTGGTGCAACCAGATCAAAAGCAGGAGAATGAATGCACACTCACCAGGATATCTCATGTTTTTTTAGAGACTTTTAAGAAAGTCTTGACCTTTTTATTCTTTTTCCCCCCTCTCCACTAACACCAAGTGCAGGTGTTATATTGCTGCTGTACTTTTCCCAACAAGACTATACTGCTGGTTCAGACATATAAGAGAAGTCAATACCCATGTGTTAAATGAAAAACAATAGCATCAGCCAATACCATTCTACTGAGACCTGGGAACCAAAACTTTAAATGTGGGGGTTTTGTTTAATCAGCAAACTTTGCCTTCACAGAAATAACTTGGCCTAGATAAAAGAAGCCATAGAATCAGAGGTTATATTACCCTAAATGCTTCTATAGAACAAGCTTTGTCCCCAGTACATTCCTTAAGTCCCTGGCCCTGACTTTCTTGTTAAAGGATAGTTGCATATTGCCTTGCTACAGTTACAGCATAACCATGGCAATGTTTGCGTGGATATAAGAACCTCCACACATGCAAAAATTTTAAGTGCTACACAACAAAGGGGACATACGATTATGCAAGAAAGAGGTATTTCTGTGCTTGGCAAACAATGAGAATATAAAAAGCCAAAGGAAAGCACAAGGCTGTATTATAAATGGGCTCCTTCAGTGTCATTTACGTTTTTTCATCTCTGACCCTCTGAACTGCAGACGGTAGCAAAATACAAGTCAGACTTTCAAAATGCAGATGCCTATCACCAAGTATACATCACCAACAGCAAAACAACCACCAGCGAGCATTCTGTTCAATAAAGCACTTGATATAAACACGTACCTCCCCAAGCCCAAGACTTTAAAAACACTTCACTCTTGATGAATGCTCTCCAAATTCAGGAAGAGCAAAGGGTTTTTATGGAGGCAGTACGAGCATGGTACGCATACAGCAATAAACATGAAGGCTGCTAATTTTCTATTTTCCCCGTATGTAGATATTCAGAAAAGCGCAAAAAGACAAGAGCAAGGGGAAAATGACATACCTTACCAAACCTGAATGTTGGACACAACTCGTTTCAGAGCAACATTGGTGTGAAGGTAAGTTCCTCAAGCGACCACCAACCACAATTCCTTTCTGAGCGCCCCAGAGGCTCCAGCTCCCCCTTGTCAGGGTCCCTGAGGAAGATGCAATGTCCTCCAGTATTTCAGAGCCTCAGCTGAAAAAGATGCTGTTCAGAAAAAGGAAAGAGAAGGTGTGGCATTAAATTCTAGGGTCAGTTATTTGGCAGATTCAGAGCAGAACACAAGACAACATCAGATAAGAATAAAATGTCAAGGCAGGACAAAGAGTCTGTGACAATCCATCATGCATGGCACCTCTGGAGGGCAATCTTTGAATTCAAGAACTGTGGTACAAAGCTATTCTTGCTTTACAGTACTTTAATAGTGTTTCTACACCAGGAAATGAATGCTAGCCCAGCTGCTTTTTATTTCAGCCTGATATTGTAATAAGAAAGTAAGTAATACACTTCTCCATAGGGAATATTTTCATTCATTATGGAATTTCTGCAGAATAACAGGACTTTCACAAAAGCAGAGACATCACCTCAGTCTTAATACTTTGCACTGTTAAAATGGCTCTCACTCAAGGTATTCAAAGCTCCTAAGGAGGCAATAACATTAGGGCTTTCCAGCTGATGGGAAGCAGTGACTGTCAGCCCAACACAGAGCGATGGGTTCCCAAAGTTCAGCCTCCAAAGCAATTGTCAGAGAAAGGTAAATGACCCGAGCTTTTCTAGGAGGGTGGGGGCTCAGCACCACCATGTTTTCTAGCTCACTCTCACTGGTAGATATGCGTGGTGTTTCCAAGAGGTCAGACCCTGGCACTGAACATGGACATGGGGGCCTCACTGCAGACACCCAGGTGAGAAGACAGCAATGGAGATGACCACCTGGCAGCAACACTGCCAGAAACAAAAAACCTTAGAGAAGCACCGAGAAGTTCAAATTATCACCACCATCATTGCATTAATCATCCCTAATCCCTGCATATGGGAAAACACTTGAAGGATCATCCTCCCTGCACCTGCACAATACAACATGCGAAGTGAGATCGGGCAGAGCAGCATAAAGCAGGCAAGGGCCGAGCAAAGGGCAGGATCCGACCTCTCTAGGTCAGATACATACACGCTGGGTGGTTGTGTCCTTAAACCAGGCTCAAAGATGCTTTTCTAACTTTAACTCAACACAGCAGCCATGAGCATACTCTAACTTTGCCTAGAAATGCAAAAAGAGTAAAGAAAAAAAAATATATATATACAGACATATTTATTCCTTAGAGGTCTCCTGCACAGGAGAAAGCCTGTGGCAGCTTGAAATACCACAAAATCCCATTACATCTTGCTGTGGTTTAACCCTGGACAGTAACTAAGCCCCAAACATACACTCACTCACTCCCCCCACGCCAGTGGAATGGGGGAGAGAATCAGAAGAGTAAAAGTGAGCAACCTCATAGGCTGAGATAAAGACAGTTTAACAGGTAGAGCAAAAGCTGTGCATGCAAGCAAACCAAAGCAAGGAATTAATTCACCACCTCCCATGGGCAGGCAGGTGCTCAGCCATCCCCAGGACAGCAGGGCTCCATCACATGTAACGGTGACTTGGGAAGACAAACACCATCACCTTGCATGTCCCCCCTCCCTTTCCTTCTTCTTCCCCCAGCTTTATATGCTGAGCATGACACCAGATGGTCTGGGGGGTCAGTTGGGGTCAGCTGTCCTGGCTGTGTCCCCCCCCAACTCCCTGTGCACCCGCAGCCCCCTCACTGGTGGGGTGGGATGAGGAGCAGAAAAGGCCTTGGCTCTGCCTAAGCACTACCTAGAAATAATTAAAACATTCCTGTATTATCAACACTGTTTCCAGCACAAATCCAAAACAGAGCCCCATACCAGCTACTATGAAACAAACGAACCCTATCCCAGCCAAAACCAGTATAAATCTTCACAAAAAATCCTGAACCCATGAACAGGTTACAGCTATCCGGAAAACCCATTAACTTCTGGGCTTGCAAGAGGGAAGATTTCAGTAACCAGTGTGTAAAGCTGTTCTTACTGAAAGTTAGCAATATACTGCTTTGCTTTTCTTTTTTTTTTCTTTATATATATATATATATATATACACATATATATATATATATATATAAATAGTCTCTTTGCCAAAAGTCCACATAGTAAGCACGGTCACACAGATCAGAACAACCAAATATATTCACTTTATTTAGCACTAATTACTGGACCTTATATAAGGGTTTATGTTACATACCACACCTAAAGCCTTTTCAAGTAAAACAGCTTGTGAGATACCCACAACAGGAGTCAGGACAGCAGAGCCCAGCCCTGCATTTCTTGATAGAGGTTTTCTGACCTTCTGCCTCTCTTGAACTCAAACACGAAGGACAAAAGTGGACCTTCACAGTTTACTGTCCTCTTCCAGGTTAACCATGAAAAATCAGACTGCCAACTGGAACGGCTGCTGAATGACTTACAGGTGTAGAAATGGCTGATGCTGCAGTAGTTTGATCTGCAGGGAGCAGCAAGACCTAATTCAACTGCTTGTAAAGGACTTCTATCTCTGGAGACCACAGTTAAAATTACTTTTACATTTTTGCTCATAAATTGTAACACAAAATAATCACAAAGAAAATCACTGCTACATTTTTGTGCATTAACTACAGAATCAGCTGAGTTAGAGGTAGAAGTAACAACAACAGGACTAGATCATCATTGCAAGCTGACTGTAGCAGCCTGGTCTCAGGTTGGAAAAGATGTATTTTTGAAAGCTCCTATGTAGTGCAGCTTGCCAATGCTCATCAGAAGCAAATCTCTCTGATAAATTGGCATGTTGCCTTAATACACTGCTATGCATGGGCATAGAACTTCTGTACCATCTGTATTCCTGCACTGCTGGGTGGGTCATAAAGCACAGTACAGGTATTCCTAAATTAACACAGTTAAGTGGTATCAGATCAGTCTCCAAGTCACAAAAGCAGGGATATAGATGTCCTCAATCAGAAAAGGCAGACAAGACATTTTTCCAGTAAAAAGAGAGTATTTCCCGTGGAAGTGTCTCAGTCCTTTACCGATAGAAATCATGAATTATACAAAATAACTATATACTTTAGATGTAACAAATCAGATCAAATATTAAATTTAAAGAGACCACTTCTATCTTGAGATGTTCCCAGACCACAAATCAATGCAGGCTGGGAGACTCTCTCACAGGAAGCTTTGCTACGCCTTTGCCCTGCTCTCATGCTTTTCTTTAGGCACCAGCTATTGATCACTGGCAGGGTGAGGACGGGAGGCAGCTGGACCCTTCCCTGCCCCAGCACAGTCATCCTTATATTCTGGTGTCATACAGCTTAAGGTGTAAGTTTGGGCCTTGTGGCTAGATAAGACAATATTGGTGGGCATTTGCAACTTTAGATAGGGCAAAAAAAGGTATCTAGAAGCTGAATGACATATTTTCAAGCAAATATTACAGTAGAGCAGGTATTCATATTAGTATGTTTGCCTCACCAAAAATTAATTACAACCCACCTAACTGCAATTGAAGGAATTAGTTGGGCCTAGAAAAAATTAAATATTTGAAGTCTGGTGACTTAAAAATAATTGAGACCATATCTTAACCATTGCTTAAATATAAAAGTTATTTTCTTTTTACTGCTAATGTGACCATTAAGAAATCAGAACTCCATATGTGTGCGCATCCATGCAGACACATACAACACATCGTTATATGTAACATGTTCATATATAGCCTCATAACTTTCTTCTTTCTCTGTAACTAAACTTGGGTAAACATGCTTCACTAATATAAAGGAGCTCTACTTGTAGAGCCAGAAGAAAGGCTGTGAAACAGGCAAGGGAAAACACGTTTTTATTGCTAAGTATTTAACAAGGTCAGCGTCCTCTGTAAGTGCAGGAAAAAAGATCACAGCAGACTCTGAACACAGCAGGGGAGTATACCAATTCATTAGCAGGTATATCTTGTAATTACTGCCTTGGACATCAGTGCCCACACAGCTGAGCAGGCAACAACTGCGGCGTTTTGCCATATCCTCAGGATCGAGCTCACTCTTTTCTGTTGAGCGTCAGGACGGCACAGGTTAATGCAATCCCACCACAGCTGAAAGCAAGGGTATTCAGTTATCTCAAAAGATGCTCCTGACTCCTCACAGCTCAAGTGCTGAGAGAAGCTGGCTTCTGCGTTTTATAGGATTTGTTCCTCTGCTCCTGCCGCATCAAGAAAGCTGTAGGATCAACAACTCATCCTGTCAGCTCCATCTCTGGTAAAGATCTCACATTAATTTAGTGTAAAGGTGACACTGGTGAAGAAGGGAATAAAATGAGACTTTGAATCCCTCTTTCCAGAAGGCTAATGGTAAAAAATTGGTAGCAATGCAACTTTGGCACCTTTCCAACTATAACACTTAGAGCATTGCCCACAGCTGTGTCCCAGACATACTTTATCATCCAGGATGGCTCAGTACAAAACATAAATAAAACAGAAGTCGCCAGCACTACTGGCACTCAGCTGTTCTAAGGGTTTGGGTTTTTTTTTTTTCCTTCCTGCCAACAAAACAAATAGTGAAACAGCAGAACTGCAGTTCAAGTGATAACATCCATGATTAGGAAATCTGGTGGAGGCTGGTGGTGTGATGGAGTTACTCAGGAAATTAACTCAATTAAAGAATGCAAGCAATAATAAAATGAAAAATACGTTGACTGAGATGATGCTGAAGATCAGTATTGGGTTTTGTCATCCAAGTGCAAACTAAGGACATCCAGGAGAAAGGAAGTAAGAGCAGTGGTTAACCATGCCTGTTGAATGAACTATTCCCATCATAATAGTATTAATGTAACATTCTCAGGTTCAAAAGTATGATTAATATCTTACCAGGTTAGAAAATACTAAGACACTGCACAAGTCTTGCTGTTGTTGCACATGCGTGATTTCTGAAAATGAAATCCAAGAAATGCAATGGAGATACTTCTAATTTGAAATCAAACATGCCTGATGAAGAAAGGAGCTTACATTAACGAAGGCTGCTTCTCAAGTTCAAAAGCATTAAGTTGCAGGCTACTGTCTAACTGTCTAGCTGCTAACACTGCATTATACTATTACTTTTTTTATTATTATTACTACGGCTACAGTCTGGCTACACTGTAAAATAAGATCTCTTGGGCTCCTTAGATTCAGATGTTTACATCTGCCCTTGTACTGAAGCTCTTTCATGAGATTATTGTTTCTTCTGTCAGTCCAATTGAAAACAATGATAAACTTACAGCAACGCATATGTCCTTGTCAAATAATGCTTTCAAAGGGTTGGAAGAACATTCCTCAGCAGTGCTTAGCTGATTTCCTGGCTTTAGGAGAGAATGAGTAAACAGCTTGCACTTCACTGGTCAGATCTTCAAAATAACTGAGTAATGAAATAAACGCAATTCTTTTAACAAGGAGGGGCTGGTGAGGAGCATGAAGCTCAAGGGCAGCCTTGCCTGCAGTGACCATGAAATAGTAGAGTTCAAGATCCTTAGGGCAGCAAGCAGGGTGCAGCAAGCTCGTTACACTGGACTTCAGGAGAGCAGACTTGGCCTCTTCAGGGATCTGCTTGGCAGAATAGCATAGGATAAAGCCCTGGAGGGAAGAGGAGCCCAAGAAAACTGGTTAATATTCAAGATCATTTCCTCCAAGCTGAGGAGTGATGCATCCCAGCAAAGAGGAAGTCACATAAGAACACCAGGAGGTTTGCATGGATGAACAAGGAGCTCCTGGACAAGCTCAAACACAAAAAGGAAGCCTACAGAGAGTGGAAGCAAGGACAGATAGCCTGGGAGGAACAGAGAGAAACTGTCTGAGCTGCCAGGGATCAGGTTAGGAAGGCCAAAGCCCTGATAGAAGGAAATCTGGCCAGGAAGGTCAAGGGCAACAAGAAAAACATCTATAGGTATGTCAGTGATAAAAGGAAGCCTGGGGAAAATGCAGGCCCTCTCTGGAAGAAAAAGGGAGACTTGATCACCTGGGATATTTGAGAAGGCTGAGGTACTCAACATCTTTTTTGCCTCAGCCTTCACTGGCAAGTGCTCCAGCCACACCGCCCAAGTCACAGAAAGCAAAAGTGGGGACTGGGAGAATGAAGACCTGCCCACTGTAGGAGACCAGAATACAGGAAAGCTGGGGAGGTATGCTTGATCAGGGCTGTAGGGATAGGGCAAGAGGTAACTGTTTCAAACTGAAAGAGGGCAGATTTAGATTAGATATAAGGAAGAAGTTGTTGGCTATGAGGGCAGTGAGACACTGGCACAGGTTGCCCAGAGAAGCTGTGGCTGCCCCCTCCCTGGAAGGGTTCAAGGCCAGGTTGGACGGGGCTTTGGGCTACCTGGGCTGGTGGAAGGTGTCCCTGCCTGTGGCAGCGGGGTTGGGACTGGGTGATCTTTAAGGTCCCTTCCAGCCCAAATCATTCTATGGCTCCATGGTATCAGAGGCAGCTGTGGGATATAATTTTTGCTGATATGACAATATCTAACTAGATTGCCTCTTACTCTAAAATTATAATATAACTAGAAAACAATCATGTCACTTGTCTTAGTATCAGTTAAACTGTAAGCCTTACTTTCATGTTGAGTGAGGTATAACCGGCTCCATCGGGTGTATTCACAGCAAATTTGAAGCATGTCTCTCCAGCCCAAAGTGCATTGTATCAGCATTAACTTGTTTCCCATCTTACTAAAAGGCTTCACTTCCAAATCTAGGATGCCAGAGTCCTTAATTCATTGGTAAGGCAGAACCTGTGCCTTTTTTTTTGTTCTGTTATCCTCTTTCTTTATCCCCTTTTTCACTAAGCCAGGGACAGACATTTTGCAAAAGTTGGGGCAAATTATATCCTTTCCAGTCATCCATCTCCTCCTGGCACTTATATAACTGCACACCTCTGCCAGGGTGTTACAAGACTGACGGCTCCACTCTACAACCACAGCACTGCCAAGGTGGGATGTGCTGTGAAAGCCCCACCTGACCCAAGGGAAATAAAATTTGTCAATATATCCAGCGGTGCAGAATAAAGTATGTTAACCGGGGAAAAACCTTACTTTTGGATCCATTCCAAGATAAACTTCTACATGCACAAATTTAGTGCACTGGGACTCTCCTGGGATGTATTTCCCACATTCTATAATTCAGGTACATTCCAGGATGAAGAATGTTGTTTATTACTAGAAGGTTCAAAATACATTTGGATCTCTTTACCACAGCTGATAGCACATAAGTGGATCATATTATAGGATCAGGACATGAAAGCATAAGCTTTTTCTAAACATACTATACTTCTCTTTCTCTGTATCAAAGGTATTAGCTTGACCACTATTAACTTTAATCTCATTTGAACTCAGTGCATTTGTGTTTTACCACCTAAACCTGACTTCGCTGTTTCTCCTTCAGACATGTTTTCCCCTCCCTTTTGCCTTTTTTTTTTTTTTTTTAAATTTTTTAATTATTTTTTTTTTTCAGGGACTCTCCCTTTTGAATCCTTCAGATGAAATTTTCCAACAGTTCTGGCACTGACCTCACTCTGCTGCACTGGAGTCAGTAAGATTTATTACTGGCCTGCATTAAAAGTGGTCAGAAGAAACAACTATTTTTGATGCCCTAATCTGTCACTCTTCAGAGATACTCTGCTTTGTGTTACTGCCATTTCTAACCCGTTTTCTGTTGGAAAATGAGTAAGTAAATGCATATCTTCATCTGCTGTTAAATGTCATTGCTAAGCAAACCTTTCATCCTTTGCTAAAGTTGCTTATCTCTAAAGTTATTTATTTAACTCTAACTTTATTGTTTATCTCTGTGGAACATATTGGGATAAGCCGGTATACCAAATGTTAGAGAAAATACAAGTATATTGTATTATTGTATATATTGGCACCTGGAGGACACACGGCTGTCAGTCAGTTGTCAACCCTGAATCTGAGTAAGGTTTTTCATTATAAATTTAGATTATTATTCACAATGTTTTGATTTAGAAGCCACACATAGTGTCAAACACTGATGCATTTCCTGAGAGTCTAAAATGTGATTCTCCTTTGATGTTCTGAGCCAAGTTTACTTATATTAGGAAAAACAGTTGGTTTAACTCACTTTTCAACTCTGAAAAGTTTGATTGTATAAATTAATTGTATCCAATGTGCTGTCACTCTGGAATTCCCATCCCTTGATGAAGTTTTACACTGTTACAAGCCAGGGGAAATTTAAGAGTCAACCAAGCCCATAAATGACACACAAAGGCAGCCTCACTCAGTGCACAGATCTGATATGTTAGCCTGAAAAGTATATCAAATTCACTGACACTTGAAAAACACCAACCTAACTTCTGAAATGTAGCTTTTCCTGTGTTGGATTGTATATTTGAAGAAAAATAACCTCAACTTTAGCTGGAAACCAGCATAAAAGCCTGGTAAATCTCTAGAGCCTTTAAGTGCTATAATTTCAGCCACTAGTACAGAAAGGACAGAGCCAGGAGGAGAGAGAGGAAGGCACACAGAGGTCTGGAAGAGCATCAGGGAGGAGGCAATGGTGAACGGATGCCTGCACCAGCTTATGAGGACTGTAAGGGCTGGGTGAGAGCACCAGAGAGCCAAGAAGAGGCCAGAGTAGAAGGATGCCAGAGCTTTCTAGAAGAAGTGTCAGGAGTTTTGAGAAAGTTGATGCAGGTTAAAAAGGTTTTTAAAGAAACAGGACCACATGCAAGCCCCAGAAGTTCTGCTTTTGGTACAGAGCCATCAACACATTTGCAACTGCAAATCAAGATTCCCTTTATGTCTTCCCTCCTTTCCAAGCACACACACTGCTCCAGTCTATGCTTTCTGGACCAGTCCATCTAGATTTACATGCTGAACTACAGAAAAACTTCACTAAAGGCCAAAAAGCAATGAGCAATCCAACATTGATGCAGAAAGCACCTCTGCTTCAGACTCCACATGAGAAAGTTCTTGATTTCACCCACCTAAACACGTCCTGCTGTCTGCTCTCGGAGAGTGGAGTTGAGATAGACTAACAAGTCACCAAACTATCTGAAATACTCTTGTTCACCCATAAAATAAGGCAGTGTCACACTGCTTCAGTCAGTAAAGGCTGGCTTCCTCAGCACACTGTAAATCCTAACGAATGGAGCAGAAATACCGCACTCGGCAGGCTGCACGGCAGAGCCAGCCTGAACAGCAAGTACCTGAACTGCCTTCAATCTCATTAGGTGCTCAGTAGTCTCAAAGCAATCTTTCGATTTGTGCTGAAAACCAAAGCAGCTAAAAGTAGACTATCAAATATAAGGGAGTTTAGAATAACCTTGTTACGAAATACGCTGAATTCTCTTCAGACACAGCTCTAGACTGCTGATTCCGTTTGAAGTCCGTGATTAGTAGACCCCAGCCAGAAATATGTCATAAGCCTAGGCAGAGCTTGGCATGAGATGAAAAGACTCATTTAGCCACCGTCAGCAAAGAAACCGTACAATGCACCTGAACCCCATCTAAATCTAGACATGGCCCAAGTATAACAATGAAATACAGATGAAAACTATTCATAACAGGGCATCATTTGAGCCAGAAATTGTCCTTATCACTGATAAAAAAAATCTCGTTTTCTACAGATGCACATTGATACATCGAGTCAGCAGTGCTTACAAGATAACTGCCTGTGCCATCAGGTGGTTGGATCATGTCTCTTCCACCCACAGTTCATCGTGTTAGTAAGTAATTGTGTTCAGTTTTTGGAAATATGATCCCATAGAAATCATGCATGAGAGTTCAGTGTGCTTTGCCTCTTTTTAAAGTCCTTCTAAAACTGCAAATAATAATATGGTCAAAACTGTACTGTAGTTCTGCGCGTATTTAAGTCAGTTAGCACAAATTAATCTCAAGGGTAAATTCTTTTCAAAAATCCGATCACCCTTAAACAATTGGATACTGCAAAAAAGCCCACAGCTATCTATCTGCATAGCACTGCAACCATTTTGAACACCACTAAAATAAAGTTTATTGACCTGAATTTGTCTTTGGTGTAACTTCACTGACTTCAGGGGGCTTTTGCCAGTGATAAATTTGCCCCCTGGGTTTTGTGACATGAAATGACTATGAAATCACAACTTGTAGAAATGTCAGTGAACAGGTCTGGATGTGGGATGTGCATCAAGAAACTCTTCTGATTACAAATCTGCAAATCTTTGGCAGTTTACAAAATACTGCTCTTAGAAACATTTTTAAGAGCTATATAGTCTGGCTCAGTCCAGGATAAATTATAATCTGTGAAGGCTGCAAGACTAGAAATGTCTACAGCACTTGTTTTTCAGTGGTGGCTTTCAGGACTTTTCTGACTAGAGACAAATTTTCAGACTTCAAGTTTTCACGTGTGTGTGTGTGTGTGTGTGTATGTGTGTGAGTATGGGTATGTCCATATGTGCACATTATAGTCACTACTGGGTTCTCCCCTTTTCTAATGAAAAGTATTATTTTTAAAAGTCACAAACTGACACCACTCAAAGAATCTGAAATGCTCTGTGGAATTCCCAATAAAAAAATTGAAAGGCCCAAGTTCATACAGTCTGATGTCTCTAAAGCTTTTAAGTTTCAGACTCCCCTTAATTGTCTCTCACAAACAAATCTTGATGCAACCTCCTTGAACTCTCGAGCCAACCTTAAGTTACAGCCACATGCTCTGCTCCTCTGGAATAGCTACTGAAAGGGAAGAATTTCACCAGCTCTGACCTGCATTCAGATTAGAAATAGTTTCATATTCCCACTAGCTCATCTGTTCTTATCTGGCAAAGCATCACCACTCAGACTGCTCACTAAACTTGAAGGATGACACAGGAAGAGCACATGCACATCACAAAAATATGAAGCAATAAGTAGAGGGGGAAAAACAAATGATCAAATTCTCAGCTGATGTTAAGAGAGCCTGAAGTTCAAGTTAATGACTACAGCGTAATTTTTATCTTTTCAGATCCATACTGTGCATTGTGGTTTTCCAATCAATCCAACAAGGAGATGTGACAACCACTGTCGAGGGATAACCATTTATAGTGGCCATTACAATTACACACAGGCAATTATCCCAGTGCCAGAGATTGATGGGAAGTATGCTTTCCCTTCCCTATTTCACTGTGGAAGGACAACAAAAAGTAGTTAAAGGATATATTAATGGTTCTTCAAATAATATACTTGATTATATCTACTGCAGAATATTTTCCTTCATGTTTTTGTAATGACTCTGACCATGAAAAACAAATTTATGCCTACAGTTTGTATCATTATAAACTCCACTCATTTGATGTGGAAAACCTACAGTTTAATTGCTTGATTTAGAATTGGCTGGTAAAATGCGTACTGAAACATTACTCTTTTAATTATGTTAATTTATAA
Source organism: Athene cunicularia (assembly GCF_003259725.1). Classification (NCBI taxonomy): domain Eukaryota; kingdom Metazoa; phylum Chordata; class Aves; order Strigiformes; family Strigidae; genus Athene; species Athene cunicularia. Next base: position 8,256,637 of record NW_020799117.1, on the reverse strand, counting down.
CTGAAAAGCTAAATTTACAAAGGCAATAACATTAATTATTTACTTCCCCATTAAAGCTGAATATTTATTACCAAGCTAATTGGCTTCATAAGTCTGCCAAAAAATTAAAAATGAGTTTATGAACTGATTTATACAGGAATGATACTGCTGTATCTCTCAGCAGGTTGTGTGTGTTTAATGGATTGCTCTGATATACAAGTACGTTTCTTTCATTTATAGTCCATTACATATAGTATTTTCAAAAGATTTTATTTTTCTTTCATTGATAAAGATGCCAGTTGTGACTCGGAGCAAGCTCCTTTACTGTTCTGCACCCAAAACCCTTTATGCAGTGTGATGGACTTTCACCGGTCTGTAATAATTTATGAAGACTGCATCTAGCCTGGTCATTTAAATGCTCACTGAATGTAGGACTACATGGGTTAAATCAACCAACAAGGGAAACACAGTAGCTCCAAATAATCAAGCTCACAGACAGAATAGCAAGGCTATTAAGAAACAACACCTAGGAGTGAGGAGTCTCCATTCTCCCTAGTATTTTAGCTTCATTTCCACATGCAAGATAATTAATATATTCAATATTTATTTATGCATGCATCCTCAAAATAATACAATTAAGTTACTAATGCTTACAGAACAATCTGAGTGTTACCTTAACATATGATGAAAGGCTAGTTTTGACTGCCGTCTAAACAGAAATTCTAATTCCATTTGGCAACGTTTCAACTCCAGCACAAAGCAGATACCGTCTCTTCCTGCTTAAGTTCCTTAAATATGTGACTTTCCCAGAGGGCGATAGGATTACTAAAGAGCTGCGGTGGCATGGCCATCAGCATGAGGCAGAAGGGACTGCTGTGATCTTCATTTCTGCTCGGGCTTCTGTGAAAGTTCTCTTTGACTTAGGCCTACTCATAATTAGTCTGCCGAGTGCACGAGATAAGCTGAATAAAAGATCCAACCCCGAGACAGTGCTTACAGAGACAGTAGCTAGTATGTTCAATATTTATTTATGCGGGTGTCCTCAAAACAGGTTGATTAGGTCTAGATTACAGACTACACTTCCAGCCACGGTGTAACTGTATTGCAAATGAAGGACAGAAGTGTCCAAGAAAGAGAGGCAGTAGGTCAGTGGATCTGGCATCTCATCCTACATGAGAAGAAATGGGTCAAATCACAGTTTAAAACTTTGCTGCTCTTAATTTTTTTCTGCAGCCCAGCAGCAGAGTCAGCAACATGGAACACGTGAACCCCTGTCCGAGGGAAAAATCATGTGGCTTCAGCTAACAATACCTCAGTGTCCAAGAGGCTGGATTCAGGACATACAGTTGATTTTTTATTATAAAACTGATAAAGGCAGGACGAAAAAAAACAAAAAACCACAACCCCAAAACTTCTAATTTAAAGTTTGGGTTTTCTTTTTCTTAGCTCCCATCACAATAAAACAGACCTGAGCCAGGATGACAAGTCCATCCAACATTTCCCTTTTCTAAAACTATGCAGGATAAAACTATTGATCCTTATGTGAACACACTAGTATCTCTCAGTGCCAATTTTCTCTGAATAGAAAAGAAACACGGCTCAGTATAACACAGCACTGTATGGGTACAAGACGCGGAACTGGCAAGAGCCAGAATTTGTTAACACCCAAATCCAACCTGTGAATTGAAGACATGCGGGTTTTGACAGTTTAATTCAATGTCCCCAAAATTGACAAGAGGTGATATTTCAGGTGAGTACGTTAAATCAGGTTGAAACTAGAACTACTCCATATACACATCCAAACCAGGCCAGGGGTGGCATGGCAGGTTGCTGCAGGCAGCTCTGCACCTACAAGCTGGACGCGATGCAGGCGAAGGCTGCCTTACCCTCAGCCTTCATGTGCAGATTTCCACATGGCCACCTCCACAGTTTCTCTTTATCCTCTTGCAAGAGCATGTGCTTTGCATCCTCACTACAAAGACCTGATCAAAAGACTACTGTCATCTCCGCAAGATTCTCCATTGATTTTTTGATTTAAATCAGAATTGCAGAGTTTGTCCTACTGACTGTTGTGCTCAGGGTTACAACAAACTTTCACACATTAAATAGTCATGGAAGCAACCATGTCTCTTGCTTTGTGTTATCATGTATCTAGGAGTTTGGTGCAACACACTTCTCCACAAGCTTCTATGGATAGCCTGAAAAGATCAGAAAGCAATCTATGTGGGAACATTCACCGAGATACAATGATGCCATTTTCACAGCTTTGCCTCAGAAACATTTGACTTGTCTAAATCACATCCCAGCTTCTTCCTCCCAACAAAGCATAGCCCAGTGAGAGAACAGCAAAGAATAGCAGGGCAGAGGAAGATATTCTTCTACCTTTAAAATTTATTACTTTTTTAAAAAAAAAAAACAAAAACAATCAGACCAAAATCAACATCTCAGAAATATTAATTATTCAGAAAGTTACGATGAGTTAAAGTTCGTACAAAACTCACTCGCTTGTGCAATGCTTCACTGACATTTCAAAAATTTTTGAAAATTTTGTCAACTATAATTTAAGATATATTTCTTAGGGAAAAAAAATATCAAACTAAAACATCTAAGCCTTTTGTTTAAAAAGCTGTAGAAGAAACTACTTCTAATGAACTCCAGAAGTCTTGTGCGGTTCCATTTTGGTTTCAGCCCAGTGTTTCCTGAACCTGCCCTCTCCTCACTATTATTAAGGTATTAATGGTTTGGCACTGACCGGTGCCAACACATCAGACTGCCTGGCATGAAGCAGCAAACCTCACAGATAAAGACCCAGTATGAGGCAGTGCTGGTAAACAAGGATAACACTGCATGACAGACAACTAGCAGAATAGAGGATGGCAAACAGAAGATAGTTGTCAAGCATATGGTATTTTTAGCAACAATCAACCAAAATGCCTTAGACATCAATTTCAAGCCACTTAATCCTCTTAATGACATGCTGTGGCATTTGTTTATGATTAGGGTTTCACTTTGTTTTCTGTAGAAGATTCCCCTCAGACTTTCGCATTCAATATGTTTTGTAAATAGTTCTGTGAGTACACTGAGTATTAGGTTAGAGTTTACTTATCACAGTGCTAAATTATTCCAGCTGAGTCCTTATTAATTCTCCTAATTTTACTATCATTCACTATCATTACAACAACGCAGCACCCTATGGATACGTTTATTACAGAGCATAAATCCAGGGCTCATATAAGATGCTGGAATGCCTACTTTGCAACTTTATGCAAAAGCCTGAGGAATATTTAAAAAGAATAATCTTTAAGACAACTTTTTAAAGGCTTACCTCTAGATTCCCATCCTCTGCCCACCTATTACATTTTTGTATGATGTTAGATAAGTTTTCTGCATGTGATACTCCACTGCAGTACAGGCTATTGCCCAAGGCACAACTCTTTCATAGTAAATACACTGGGGAAAGGGATGGTAGAGAGAGAGCAAAGCAGAGTATACTGCTGTATACAGCAATTTCCATTAAGAGAAAGCATTTATAAAAATAGACATTTAAAAATATCTTAATGCGTATTCCCCTCCCCCTTCAGAGAATTTATGCTACTGCATACATCTTTTTTCTAACACAAGCATATGCTTGATTGGGCCTCGATTCAGAAAAGCAATTCATTCTGGGAAGAGCTTTTAGCACCTGCTTAAAACCTGTCATAGAAAAAGTTAAGCAGATGCTTCAGTGTTTTCCCAAATCAGGAGCCTAACTGGATTTATGAGTGCATAAATCCATCCACATCATGTATTCGTGCATAGAGATTCTGAAATTTTGGTTTTGTTATCAAGGCAACCCTCTACCCATTTGCGCACCTTGAAGTCTGGTAACAAGAGGCCATAACTCTGCGTTAAGCAGCTGCTCTGAAATATTAGTTATTAGATATATTTTTTATATATATATATATATATATAAATATATATATATATAAATATTAGATATTTATAGTCCTGAATGTGCCAGTGCTGTTCCCTCCAACTTCCCCAGGTTACTTCCTTTCTTCAAAAAAGTTGCAACATTTTCTGAGTACAGTAGACCACAGATTAATACTAGCCGTGCTAGTGCTGGTTTTGTTGCTTCTCCCTAGGGTTGCCTACATCCTTTGTGAACACCATGTCACAGCAGCTTCTGTTTGCCACCCATCAGTTTGGGGATCCACAGTGACATCCCCTGAGGTCCCTACACAGCAATTCCTTATTTTGCATGTGTCCCACTGGTTTTTCTTTTCAATGATTGGAGCTCATCCACACTTTGAATATGTACCTTCTGGTCCATCATCCAAGTTACTAATGAAAATTATTAAGCTAGATCCTTCTCACACCCCATGGTCAAAATGTGCAAGGACATATGAGTTAAATATTTGTAAACTTTTCTTAAATACTCTGTTAAAGTCAGGTGCACAGCCATTAGTAGTTATTGGCCAGTGAATTCCTTGCTACCTGGGAATGTGCACCTCTTCTACCAACCCACAATCAGACAGGTTGAGAGCTACAAGTTTGAGCTCAGCTTTCTCTCAGATATGAGAACACGGTTCTTAAGTGAGCACCAGACTCCTGGCCAAAGACAAAGTGCTTCTGCTTTCCTCTCTTTTGGATCAGTCACCCCATCAGAGAAGGAAATTAGATTAGCTCAGGCTTAATAAAGCATGTTAGATATTATTTTCTGCTCACAGGTATGTGCAAGTTCAATAATATGCTCTGTAACTTTTTGAGTATTTACAAACATCTCTATCCCTTGTAACGTCCTCTGTGATGACACGTACTATGTTTGTCCTCCTCCGGACTTCTGATGATTACCCTATCCTCCATAAGCTTCTGCGAGTTGTCGTAAATAATTCAGTGGGTACATTTCAGAAGGCCATGCTGACCCAAATATATCACACTTATCTAAATACTCCTTATCTTGTTCTTGCCTTTGCTCATAACCCCTTCTTACAGGGAACACTATTATAGATCTGACACAATTATTAACCTTTGTGTGAAGAGCAGTGCAAAATAATGGCATTTGGTATTTCTGTCTTCTCTGTCTAGTCCATTTATTTGCTTCCTTTTCTTACTGATGGACTTTTGCCTTCCTCTTACTGCCGGTGCTTTTGTAAGTCGTTTCATAACCCCGTATAGCTGTAACTGACGCTGCCTCTTGGTCCTTCTGATTTGAGCCTGTGCAACTGCACAACCGGTGTTGTTCTTCGCCATACACTTTTTGTTTGCTAAGTTTGTGCCGTGTCACATTAGTGAAAAGCTCTTGGTGTAGCCATGCTAGTTCCTTACAACGTTTTTTTTAGCAAGATTGATACTAGGTTTAGATGAACTGACTTCAGATGGGGCTTGGCTACAAACTTCGGATGCAGAGGAGCTCTGGAAGCCACAAGATGCCTCCTGTGTGCACTGCTAAAGCACAGGTGTGCCCTACTATGCCAACATCTGCCCTCCTGCTGAACAACGCACAGCTGGACTGAATAGCACAGGGGAAAGGGCTGAGCAAAAAGCTTCTTAGTTTTTCATTCCTTACCCCTCCTCAGCTTATGCAATGATTAGAAGGGACACGACAAACACCCACATTTTCACACAATTATCCACTGTATGAGTAATCAAAAGGTAGGATGGAGGTCTCTGAGACCCACAGTCCCTATGTCCTCTACACACAGCCAGACTAAACTCTTCAGCTATACCAGCTTTATCTAACTCTAGGCTGAATCTCAGTACCAGTATCAGTTTGCTTGCCAGCTTCCTTAGTCTTAGTAAAATGCATTTTCTCAAATCATCACTGCAATCTCCTTCACAAAAGATTTTCAAATTGAACAAAAATAGTCTAAAAATAACTGCTTTCTCTTCTTGGACTGTAGTCATCTCACAGAGCCAAGAACTAGCAATTTATTTCATGTTCAGCTAAACTGATTGAAATGCTGTAAGTTTCATTGATTAGCAAAGCTTTGGCTTTAAATCTTGAATAGAGTTCTGCAGAAACACATAGAGATCATTTAATAAATTTGAGGAGCAGACTGTGTGCATACATGAAAAAAATATATACATGCATTAGTGCAGTATGGCTGGGTAAGAGGTTTGAATGTCCTTTTTTTTTTTTTTTTTTCTTCAAGCAAAGAACTAAAGAAATGAATCACAAACTGACAAGACTAAATATCTTCTAGATCATTCTTGGATTTCAGGGGCTAGTTTACTCCTGCCTTACACTTGAGGTACCCACACACATTATGCAAACCACAGTACCTAACAGGAACTGAGAATCTTGAATTCCTCCCTATGAAGTCCTACAGATGAATGATGCAGAGAGATGGGACCCTCACCTGGAAGAACTCACAAAGACTGGCACTGTCCTGGCAGGGGGAAACAGGCACACGGGGAAAAAAAACTAATCAGAGTTCTCATTTCTTTGCTGTGCTACTCCCTCCAAATTATCCAGTCTTTATCTGCATTAGAGCCCCTGGATACCTCAGCTTTACACCACTACTTTAATTAACAAGTTTGCACAAAGGTATCTTCAATATGAAAGTGTGGGGGTTTCCCCCTCCCAACATTTTGCATCCCAACTTATGTTCCAAACAAGCTCAAAAGCTCAATTCCTTTTTTAATTACCTTCTTCCCAAACCCAGCCTGCTCAGACACTTCAAAAAGAAGGCATGTGACATACCCTGTACTTCTACCCATCAACATATTTGTATCTTAAGCTGTCTTCCTATAGCCCACTGATCAGCCTAAGTTATTTTCCTCACAGAGAGCAATACACTTCTAAAAATGTCCCACAACCAATTCCAACCAAAATGCTACCTGCCCTCCACTTACTCTGTCTTCACAGTTTCTCTCTTGAATATTCTGGTGGCATCATTTTTTCTTCAATACCTTTTGGATTTTGTACACCTTGGTCATGACCCCTCTTAATCGCTTCTATTCTAATGAATATAAACATAATTTTCTTAACCTCTCCTCCTAGTTTATAACCCTTGAGGCCCTTTGTCATCCTTGTTAAGACTGTATCCATAATTATGGTGTCTAAAAAGATCAAACGGAGCGAACAAGAAAGTGCCTACTTAATACAAATTGTTACATGAATAACCAACACCATCCCCACTCAGACTCACCCCTCCCATTCCAATGCCACCACCCAGTGTCAGAGGGCAAGTCGGCTGCAGATTTCGGCACATCGCATGGTTTAGCCAGGGGAGCCTTTGAAGCTGCAGGGTGCTCCACTCCTCCAAGTGCATACTGCAATATTCATCTTTCTGGTATTTGTGCTAACTCATTAAAGCTACACATACAGACACATGCACTTGTATTCTCCACAGATAACTGAAGTCACACCTGCCCACGTTATGTATCAGACAAACTGCCCTCCATCTGTCCATTCACAGGCACACATACAAGTTCATATATATACACACAGGTGGCAGACTGTTCCCTGCATGTATACACAGTTATGCATCCCCACAGATGTAGAGACGTGTTTAATATTGCTGTTACCAAGGAAAGGGAACACTGACCATAACCTTTTTAATACAAGAATTACAGATAAAGATAACACACCAACTGGCCTTCCAGTGCTCGCTGTGGTTGGCATTTGTTAGGTGCATAGATCCTTGAATACTCCACTGATAAGCAGTGTAGAAGTCTCCAAGGGATGAACGTAAAGTCACAGAAATGCCCGGGGCATGGAAGATAAACACCTTGCAGGGGATATCGCTGTGTCGGATTATGCTATATGATATTTAGAATTTGGAATCTGCCATAGCAGATCAGACAAGTGCTCTGTTTAGGCCAGAAACCTAAATCAGACAGGAGCGAAAGCAGATGCTTCAGGGAAGGGTTTGAGAAACTCTTGCAAACAGTTACAGAACAACTAAACCACCCGGGCTACTTTCTTCCTCATCTTGATTAACCAGAGAGTTGGCAGATAGCCTGAAAAATTTCTCTACCTCTCTCAAGCACCTCCCTTTCAATCCTTAACATTGTACAGTGAATGGTCTCATGCACGTCCATCCCTTTGGACTTCAGCCCTTAAGCTTTCGTCCTTGGTGGCATCTTGCTGCAGTTTGTCCTCCAGCCTCAGCAACCCCACAGCTACTCCCACACCCACAAAATACCAAATCACAAGCTCAAGACCAATGTGCTGCTCTTGTAACAGGTTCCATGCAAAATTTGCTCGCACATTAGTGAATCATTTCCAATCTGTTTTGCATAAGCAAATTTAAGGTATTTCATTATGGAAACGCATGCCAAAACATCTTCCCACAGAGCTTCATACTGTCATGGTATGACACAGTTCTGTGGGGTCGAGACTGCGGTATGTTTTACAGAACACAAGGCCGCAACCCTTTTGTAACAGGGTAATGATCTTTGCAAGTATAAATGGTGAAAATGCATTTATTTGTCCCTGGAATGCTTTGTAACTACCTATTTGCTACTCAGCAGGTATAGCCAGTAGTAACAACCTGCAGGAGGAAACGGTACTAAAACCGTAGCCCACGCCAAACTTACGACTCTGTTTTTCTTTGCCATTATTATCTATCAGGAGATGGTTACTATGAAACAGTATCTGCATATTTTATCATGCCTACATTTATGCTACAGGAGCAAATCAGTGGCTGAAAATAGCTTTGCACTCCTCCAAGAAATCTCACTGCCTTTACAAGATCTTAAGTTGGTAGTTCTTTATCAGCATCTTATTTATCTAGGCAATTCCCATGCTGCTGAGCTTCATCATTACTAAGGGTGGGCAACGCACGCTGCTGTTTAATACTACTGGCCACTGCAAAGAAAATGCAGTTCCAGCTTTGAAGAGGGAGGACACCCTGCCGTTTGACTGGGTTAGTGCTGTAGGATGTAGTAGACATTTACAACACTGCTTTTTAGTGCCAAAATATCAACCCATCAGCATAAACCAGAACAAATCTGCAGCTTCCCTCCTCACAGGCAGACCTTCAGCCTCCGAGCAGCACCTGGTACATGGAGGAGAAAATAAACCTTTGCCACCCAACACCAGCTTTTTCTTTCCTCAGGGAAGTCACCATAACCAAGATCATCAGTTTTTCTGCAGCTCTGAGTGCTCGCACCAAAGAGCCTGGCAAGGAAGACAAGAAGCCCCAGGAACTGGAGGCTTTTTGGGGCATGCAGCTCCCAACTTCCCTCTTCCAAAGCAGTGAGCCTGAAGACCCATCTTGTGCTTCAGTCCTCACGGCTCTCTTCAGGCTTGTGCTGCAGTCCTCATAGCTTGGCTTCATCTACATTTTCAAACCTTAACAAAACATTTCCATTACATTTGTTTTGTGCTTCTTCTGTTTCATTTGATTTTTAAACAGATTTTTCAGTCCTCTCAGAAAAGGAACAACTTTCTCTTACCCTCCCACCAACTAACTGCAAATTTTGACGTTAAAGCAACTCTTTGTGGACAATTTTGAGTAGCTGCCACATAGCTACTTTTCATTACAATACTCTGGATGAGATTTTCATATTGTTAGGAGCTTAAAATAATGATGAAATTAATTTTTTTTTTTTTCTCCAGATATATGTTTGTATGCTAGCATAAGAGTTCTGCTGGTAATTCTACTCCCCATAGATGCAAGCTACAGGAGCTCATACCTACTCCACATTTATAATCTGGACAACAGCAGTGATAGAGCACACACTGGAGAGGACTTTTACTGAGCTAGAGCACATCCACTGCTTTTTGGCCTGCAAAATAAGCAAATAATTTTGTGAGGGTTTTTTTGGGTTTGGGTTGTTTGGGTTTTTTTTTCATTATTTTTGAGCCACAAATAATGGGAAAGAAAGAGTTCCTGGTTGAAATAAGGTAATAACATTCAGTCATGATCAACAAATGCTTTAATTCTCGCCTTTAAGAGAGAGTCTACATACAGATGTAACTGGGCAATTACATAACCACTAAGATTTATGCATATTATTAAAAGTCCAGTTGATAGAAGCAAATTGCAAAGTACAGGCTTGTGAATGCAAAGCCATCAAGAAAAGGTAAGAGCTTCTTTAAAACTTGGCTTCTGGTTAAAAAAAAAAAAAAAAAAAGAAAAAAAAGAGCTTATTTCCTTTTACTGGTGAAGGTGCTGGCTTGACAGCCCTGAAGAGTGATCTATTTATTCAAAGTAATGCTGGCAGCAATGGTACACATTTCTTCCAATGTGTCCATCTCTGTAACTATTTTCAGATCCATCAGTAAGCTAAAGGTTAAAGCTATTTATTTAAACCCACACCCACATACCATTTAAATTGACCCAAATTATTGTCTGAGTTGTAACCTCTCTGTATTAAAGTCCCCTCAGGGGCTGCCTCTTCATTTCAGGCTCAGAAAATTCCTCCCTCACAGGATAAAAGCAGGGTAAGAAGCATCTCCAAACAGAAATGGAGAAGGAAAGTGGGTACGAGTTGATCTTCAAAGAAAGCCTCTTGGTGTCGTGGATACTGCAGAAACCTTCAGTTTTATTAGATAAATATCTAGAGAGGTTAGCTCCAGTCAAAGTACATGTTGATGATAAAAGATCTCATTGTCACACCCATTTTAAGGATTCATTAAAAAAAAAGAAAAAAAAAGAAAAACACTACATGTTTTGCCTGCCTTTGTGCTGCAGCTGGAATCAAACCCACCAAACCACCCCAAAGTGGAAAAGGAAAGGTAGTCCCACACAATCAGCCCACTATGAAAATAATCTCTGCAAACAGTCCTCTCTGTGCCAGAGGACCAGGAGGACTGAGGAGGAATGGGAGCCTCTTGCAGTCATGCACCAGTTAACATGAGCAAAGTGCCATCCCATGAGTGAAATTACTCTCTAGGCTGATAAAAGGCAAAGGGAAAGCAGCATCTGGCCTACAATATTTAGCCTTTTCTACACAGTTTAATGCTGTGTGAAGCATGGTAAAAGCAAAGCTTCCTCAGCCCCAGGAAGACAGCTGGCGATGAAACGCAGCAGGGACACCATATGATGGAAGGCTCCTAATTACAAAATCTCTGTCTTGCCTGTCAGAGCAACTGCACAGTAGTACAGCGTAGCTCATGGAGGAGTCAGGGAAAATACAGCAGAGAGAAGACTTGAAATCCATCTCCAGATGCAAACTTCTTGTGACTCTGAGTACAGCTGCCTCTTGGATCTAGCTCCAGCCCAAAAAGATGTGGTTTAGCAAGGTCAAGATATCCCTGAAGTACAGGGCTTGTCCAATTTTGACTTCTGATGGGGAGCCAGCCATACAAAGAAATATTCAGCAGAGAATTTCAGTACCGATGGACCACAGACCCAATTCCATCAGAGTGAATGATAATCCCTGGACACCAAGATTCACTCACACCAACACAAAGCACAAAGATGGGGAAAAAAACCTCCCAGTAAACCACGAGGTTTGAATTTCATTTGATGCTCGCTGGACTCATTAGAGGAAGACTTCCTCTTTCAACCTACATGGAGTACCTCATTACATACTGATACCGTTAATTGCTATTCCAGTGCCCAGAGGCAAAGACACAGCACACTTTTAACAAGCTGAAAAATATTGTTAAAAACATCAGTATTATAGAGACGAAGGCAAACCCCGCCAATACCGTGAAAGCAAGCCTGCAGAGAACCGAGGGAGGGGACTCCATGCTGACGGACAGACTGGTACTGGTAGCCGCTAAAGCTGATTTAAAATCCACTACCTTTATGCTGCACTTCAGTCACCACTGTGACTACACAAACCCTCTGAGTCTCCTAATAGCAGCATCTCACTGAGATCATTGCAGTGACATGAAGGGTCACATGCCAGTGAACTTCTAAATCTGGACTTTCCCTCCTCCCCTCTTTGTTGGTGGCTGAAGCTCTGCTATATTAGTGCTTCGCACCATCGGAATTATAAGGGCACCACCATCTGCTGGGAAGGAATCAAGCAGTGATATTTTCAGCTGTACTACCAGCATGTTTCTGCAATACCGTGAGGGGAAAAAAAAACCCTGGAAAAGCTAGCTGAACTCTACAGTAAATATAATTAAGCTCCTGCTAAACCATACAACTTTTGCTAAATTTGAAGCACAAACAACAAAACTCTTATCAGCCTTATGCTGAGTAAGAAAGGGATAAAGAATTAAATTTTTACAAGTCAGTATGAGGCAACCCCAGCCCCCCCAGCAGATTCAGCATCATCTGGGCTGTACACAGGTGGCAGAGCTGGATACCTAATTTTTGAGACAACAGTAGATAGATATTTAAAGTGATTGCTCAAAGGGCAAATTAATGTATGTAAATGTGTAAATTAATTCATTATCATTTGCTGTATAGCTGATGAAAACCAAGTCAGATGTCACATGCTGTACAAGTTTTGGTGAAATCTGACAGGTGATGCTTTTGGCTAAGAGACAGAAGCACCCAATGCCAGAGGCTTAATTTGTGTGTTTGTGTTTCCTGCAAGAGTAAAGTTTTCATAAATTGGGGGTAAATTTGACTAATCTTGGTCAAAGTTTCAAAGTTAATGAGCCTAGAAGAGAGCCTGACAAAACCTTCTGGCCAGGAGCTTTGATATATATATGTTTCTAAATTATGCTAAAGCATTACAAAACCCAAACAGCTCCAACTAAAACTAATAACAATCAGTGTTGCTGGTTTTAGGAGAATAAACATAATCAGAAAGAACTGTTAAAAAAATAAGTTACATAATGTACTAGTAAACACAAAAGAAGTCAGGAAAGTACATAGATTCTCATTTCAAAGAAGAAAAATGGTCACAGAAATTCTCAAATAGTAAAACAAGACTGATAAGCATTAACTCTCCACAAAATTAAATTACGATTTTTTTTTTAAAAAAAGAAGAAAAAAGCAGTAGAAATGAGCCCTGATAGGAAAAATGACTGAATTAACATATCAAAGGAAGGAGATAGGAGAGTAATCCAGAGGGTAATACAAAAGAAAAGTTTAAGGGACACCTTGGGATAAGTTTTCTTTGAAGTACTGCACTTCCTAAAATAATAGGAGGGTTATCTAAACACGCCCATCATGCATCACAATTATTGTACTACACTTTTACTTACAGAAAATTCATTACATAAGTGGAGAGTAAGTGCTCCTGTGGAACAGGCCTAATGAAGAACCTCTCACTATGTGTGGAATTAGTGTGAGTCACAGAAGCCAAGTCTGTATTTCAGACCCTGGGTATGCGCCCAGGCCACACACGACCCTCCAAAGCAGAGCAACCAGATGGTGACTGAAATCTTTACAGCTAGTGTACCTTTTTAAGCTAAAAATGGTTTAACTGTCCTACATCTCTTTTCCTTCTCCTCCATTTTCCATTTCCACACCGTGCCTGCCTCTGACATCAGATGCAGCAGCTGCAAGATCATCAAATGTTACATCACATGCAACTGGCAATATTTAAATTTTTTTGTATGTTGGAAAAAAAAACCCTGCAGGCCATTAAAATAGCATAAACAAGCACAGAGCTTGCAGACAATTAACCAACCATTGCTTTGCAATCATTCCTGTAGCATGCTGCAGATGCATTTCATTGTGGGGACATTGCATTTGCCTGCAATGGAGATGAACCTGTTTTTTTTTAGCAATTTACATCACAATGAATGTTTAAGGAATAATTTAATTATTGAGATGAGTAGAAGTGGCACCAGCTGAAGAGATGTCCAGTTTCTACAAAGCAAGAGACTGCTTGTGGCTGCAAAAGACCAAAGGGTTGTGGATGATCTGCAAAGCAAAACCACAGCAAAGACGCTCCTTTGGTTTTTGGGTTTGTTTTTTTTTGACTGTGTGGGCAATGTAGCAATTGTACTGTTTACAAAGAAATATATACCCAGTGTATCGCCTGAGGGACTCCTTGGGCAAGGTCTTTAAGAAGGATAATCCTGCTCCCTTTCCTAAGACCATCCATATATTATCACAATGCAGTATGACTTTGGCATGTGCTTTTATTTTTGGAGATTTAAGATCTGGAAATATTTTACCCTATTTAATTATATTTTTTTTTAACTTTAATGGAGTTAATTTTGCCTCAAGCCACTCTCCTTTCCCAGCTGAGCTCTGTGACTGATGCACCTTGCAGGTGCAGTAGTGCATCCAGGGTGGATGCGCTTGCCTGAGCTGTACTGCATCCGAATGGGATAACGCAAAATGAGTAGCAGCAGACACTAATTTCTTAACTTTTTTTCTCTGACGTATGTGACAGATGATACAGATATCTCCAGATGACTGATCTACATCCAATAATCAAATACATGGCAGATACGATCTCTAGATGAAATTCAGTCTGGAAGTTTAAATGGAAAAGGAAATCAGATAATTAAAACCCTGCCCTTAGTAATACATTTTTTAAAGTGTCAAAATCTATAAAAACCTCAGGCAGAAACATAAAGTGTAGCTGAAAGAGATTAATTGAAAACCAAATTAATATTTTAATTCTGTCAACACGGAAAAAAGTCTCTAAATGAGATGAAGTTCAGAATGAGTACCAAGCGCGGTGATTTATTGCCTTTTCTCCATAATTTAAATTACTGTTTCTTTAATGTTCACTAAATTCCTCCCATAGTTTCAGCCCTAGTTTCTCACAAAAAAAAAGCAGCTTGCACTTCCATTTTTTTTCCGTAGCACTTCAGAAAAAATAACATTAAATTGAGAAAAAGCCAGTGGTTTTCCAGCAGCCATGTCAAAAATCAGTTAGGCTGAAGGAGCAGAGGTGCATTAATAAAGTTTTCTTTACCTGTGTGGCTCCGCACTTTCTGTCTAAGCTTGTTTGCCATACAGTCTCCATGAACAATCAGTTTCAAAGAATGAAACTAAAGATACTGATATACCTGTAATGCAGCACAATGCTTTCAAGGCCAAATTGGCTGGTCAGGGCAATATTTTAGCTCTACAAACTTCAAATGGTTTCTCCAGCTTTTACCTTATAAGATGCTTCCCTTAAACATATCATCCCAAAAAGCAGTAAAAATAAATATATAAATCACAAGAATTTGGTTAGACAGCTTCAAAGAGACCTCAGCAATCACTAAACAATAGGTTGCCAAAATTGCAGTCTTAATTAAGTGAAGATTAACTGTGAAATAAACTTAATACAATTAAGTGACATATCATGTTTATACCCATTGATCAATGCCATGTGCAGATCCATATTCAATAATATAATTTTAATATTCAGTTGACACTTCCCATACAACCACTTTTATTAAATGTGCATGATGATTACCATGGCACTGTCAAGCCTTTCCAGCATTCTGTCATCAAACAAATCTACAGATGCTATTCCTACCATCAAATATCTACACTTTGATATAATTACACCAGCACATAAAGCACTCTGAATAGCAACATTTCATGACAAGGGGATAGGAGAGTCATGATTTGAAAATAACATAGCTGTCAGTTGAGACCTCCATGTTTAGGGGTAATCGTGGGAACACAAAACTGGAGCAGCCCAAGTCTGGTCCCTGCAGAGCAGTGATGCACCATCCCAGAACAGCCACTGCTATCCCAACTACACAACACTCCCAATGACAAATTGCAAATTAGTACCAAGGACCTGTGCCTGAACCAGAAAGGGCCCCATGAAGAAAACAGACAGCAGGACAAGGAAAGGAGGAGTTGGACAAAAATGTCCAGATGATCCCAGAAGGGTAGCAGGTCCTATACAGAAAAGGAAAACAAAAGGAAACCTGAAAACAGTTCTTGCTTCTGATCTAGAGAAAAATTTCTGCTTCACCTCAAACCTTGCAAGTAAATTAATTCTGGTTAATCTCTGGGCTGTTCTTACAACAGTGTCTTTGCCAGGCAGCTGAGATTTCCAGTAGAACCAGGAGCGGTTCCAAACACCACATACCATCTTGCCAGGAGCCCTCATTAAAATATTGATGTTTCTAAATAGGGTTAAAGAACAGAGAGAATAGAAATTGTGCATTAATGCAAGCAAACCAGCCATGGTCCCGAGGCACCACAGAATATATGACCAACAAAATGGCAATTCCAGTAGGCACTAAAAGGAATCCAGAGTCTTAACGGCCAGTTATGAGCTTGATTTAGAGCTGGGTTATCTTATTACACAGACAGGTCAAAACCCTCCATCCTCAGTATCATCTGTAGCCTGTTACACATGCCTTTTATAGAAGATTATTTATCCCCGACTTTAAAATATACAAATTAATGAACCGTTTTGAGTCTTTCATGGGTTTGTCTTTACAAATTAGAAAGCTTTTCTAAATATCATGCTTGAGATAAAATTTAGGTTCTTTCTGGCGAAAAAAGCCAGTGCAAGATAATGAAGCATTCACATATAAAATAAAACCAGTTGTGGTGACTTTAGGAAGGGTTTTATCGAACAGAAGTGTTTCATGGACTCATGCTGTTGTTCTCCATAAAATTAATTTCTATTCCATCTGCAAATCTCAGGCCTCAGCCTCAATGTAACAATTGCATCTGCCACTCTATTAATTTTATTCAGAGATGCAGAGTATTTAGAGAACTACTCAATAATTCAGTATTTTCTCTTAGCCAACATAGAGCATCCCTTTCCAGAAATGATCAACATTGTGGGATTCATTCTGATATGCTTACGCATGCAAAACTGGATTACAAGAATATGGGAATAAGATGAACAAAAATAGCCACTTTGCACTTCCTTAAAGCAAGAATTTAATTTTATCTGTCAGTGGCTTGAAAGTTATACTCAAATTAGCTTAAAATTTTAAGAATCCCTTAAGGGCTACATCTCAGCTCATGTTAATTACGTCACCCCACTGAAAGCAACGAATCCATATGGATTTGTACTACCTAGGAACTGCACGAGCAGGAACTTCAGCAAGAAGTCATCTGAAGGCGGCGTTTAAATCTTGTAAGGAAATGAAGCATCTTTCATATCAAAGTCCCAGAAGAGCAGTACTGGAGCTGTTTGCTCCCCTCAGGCTGCGTGAGAAGAATCAACCGCACATACGTGCTTCTGTCCCTCAGAAAGAGGTGAATTGTTGAGTGTGCAAAATGATGGATGGCTCCAGTTAACTAAACATGAGCTCATAACTGGTTAAAGAGTGGAGTCTTCCAGTAATAGCAAAACCAAAGATTAATTTAGGGCTTTGTTGAAATCTTCATGTGGCCCATCCTTCAGCTCCTCAATGTCCCTTTGTCCCTTCCTTACTAACTTCCAGCCATGTCTCGATTCAGACACTCTATTTTGTTCATTCAAATGTTCTCCAAATAGTTGATTTGTTTGGATACTCATATAAATTGTTTCTGCACCTCAAACGGATGCATTATTATGCCGCGCACCAGGATTTGAGAAGAAACACCACAGCAGTATCCTGGGACTTGCTAACTAGACAATAACCCACTTCATTTGCAACCAGCCCACGAGAGCTGTGTGCTTACATGCGTGTCCTGCCAGTCGGCTTCACAGCCGCTCACCAAAGTCAGCAGCTCACATGCCCAGACACTACTGGGCTTTGATCCACCACCCAGCTTAGGCTCACGCTTTATTTTCAGGATGTGAAATGTTTCAAAGCTTATATTACACACCTGATATTTAGTATGAATAGTTGTTCTCTCACACTAATTTAGAAAAAAAAAAAATCAGCTTGATTTAGAGTAGGAGAAACATCCCAGCAACCGGGTTTTGCATTTGGGATGTGCTCCATTGTGCCCCCCTCAAGCAGCGCTCGGAGTTTGCCTGGCAGCCAGCCCTACCACCTGTATTCCACAGCAGCAGGACAAGCTCTTGGTATTCAAAGCATACCCCAGTTAAGACTACCACCATATGCTGACAAAATACCTTGTATTAGATACGAGGACAGCTGTTTTGATACCACCTTATATGACATAAGGTGAGAGCAAAAGGAAATTATAGGGAGGAGGAGAATTAAGAAAACTGAGCAGCTCAGCCCAGGCATCAATCATTTGTATTATCCTGCTTGGGTATGGGAAACTTTGTGCAGAAAGCTGGATACTGCTCTCAAAAAGTGCCTCTGACGCACAGATTTACTTCTAGAGCCTTTAAGGAAAAGTTATTTCTAATTTAAGTCATTAACAATGGTTATTGAGAACTGTCAGGGGAAATACAAAGCACCCTACCACCTCATAAGAATAACACAGTAATCTGGAAATATTACAGTAATGTGTCATTTTCAATTTTGTTCTAAATAAAAAGAGGGAAATAAAAATTAAGTATCATATTAAACACAAATGCTATTTCATTCCAGATTTCTGAAGGCCATTCATTTCAGAGTACAGTGCATGTGAAAGAATATTGATTTTCTTAGTGAAATTTGAACTCACTTTACAGTTTTTCTAACTTCATTAGAAACCTCTTAGTGAAGTGTGAATTGCCAGTCACTGTCCTTCTGCAAACTCGACAATAATATCAATCACTGATGCATTAGAAAGAGAAAGGGAAGGCAGGAAAAATGTCAGTAGCAAAATACCTTTGAGTGTTTAAATTGTTGTTTTCATGTAGTGAGAAATGCTGCCTCCTCTGCCATTGTCGCCCTGTACCATACAGTGCGGTGCAAATAAAATTACAATGTGAATGCATTGGTAAACTGGTAAGGTGAAAACTGTTACGTGCACATTCTTTGCACAAAGAAAATCTACTCTCCTCAGAATTATTTGTTTAAAAAGACTATTCTATTTATATACAAATATTTACACAGTACTGAACAGCACTATGTTGATCTCTTCTTGCATGGAATAAATTATATTTTAAAACTAGAACTATTCTACTTTCAATTTTCAGAATATCCCTCTTCCATTGAGAACATAAAGACTAAAAGACTTCATTGGGTGTTTATATCCTACTTATGCAATGCAATGGATTCCTAAAACAGTACCATAAACCCTTGGAGCTAGCTGGCCTAGAAAAACTATATCGATATTAAAATATATATTTATGATTACAAATATTTTCCTAACCCTAAATTAAGCAGCCTTGAATTACCTTGTATTTACCCATGGGCAGAAACTGTGGATTAACTGCGATTACAGCAGCTTGTTATCCCAGAGCCCACACATACACGCTTACCCCAGAGCAGCTTAGATTTAAGAGGTGAATCAATAGGGTAGTTCTCTAAGATGTCATCCCTAAAGAATAGGAAAAGGTCTTCCCAGATTCAAGCAATATAGTTAATAATATTCCCATGGTACAGATACTAATTTCTCACCTATCTTATGTCTGCCAGGGGGAAAAGATCCTTATGTGGCATGGGCAACCACAATCAAGAAATACCCTGGGGATCAGGCAAGTGCCGGTTATTTCAAGTGAGACTTAGTTATAAACCCATTTTTTCTAAACTAAGGAATTTTTAGCCCAACTTGCTTTTCCTTCCCCAATGACTTTTCAATAAAACAGTACTGAAAACACAGTCAACGCTTTTCCTTGACCAGCACTCACTTTTTTTCCCAGTCTAACAGTTTTTCCCATTTTCTAACAGTCAACCCAATTTCTAACATCCATTTACAAAACAACTTTAAAATGTCGTGGAGAAAAATGGTAGTTAGAAGTACTGGAGGGCATGTGGGAGGGGGAAGGTCTCATTTCAAATATAACTAATAAAAGCAACTAACTAGGCTTGCATTTAGAAAACAAACATTTGCTATGCCCCTTTGATACACCTAGCCTACACTTCACATCCATCTTATGACATGAGGGGACCAGATACACCATCATGAGGCATGATTAAGGCTGGTTATCTTTACCATATTCGTTCACTTTAGAAGAAAAAACAACTATCCAGGGGGTATTTTCAAAGAAATAAGCAGCTGTCACGTGCATCGGACCATCGCTGGAGGCATTCCCAGGAGAAAGGAGCCACATGAAATGGATCTACATTGGCTCGCACCACTGCCCTGGGAGGCTGCGAAGAGGTGAAGAATTCAAACATGAATGAAGTGTTTTCCTTGCACTGTCCAGTGTAACTCCTCAACACGCCTGGCTAGCGTTACAAAATTGTCTGCTTCAGCACAACACTTGCCAGAAATTATTAACGCTCAGATTTCTCACAGAGAAAGATTGGCTCCTCTGCGCTACCGAGATGGCTGGTGGAGGAACAAGCAGTCAGCATACTCCAGCGCTTTATTTTACCCCAAGATATGGAAACAGGGTAGAGCTGAAGAAGCTGTTTTCTTCTGCATCACTTGCTTTAAGCAGGAACAGTTTGGGCAGGTGGGAAGAGCAGCAATTTTGACCTCGTCGTGTGGATACAAACTTCCTACATGCAAATTTCTGCTCCTAAATAATAATAATTAAAAAGTCACCTTCCACTCCCCTGCTCTACCACCTCACTATCTGAATAGTCTTACTCCGCCCCATTAATGCAGCATCCGTAAGTGCCTCACCATTCTCAACACACCTCCTCTCACAAACCCCTGAAATGTGAGGAATCATGTGAATCATGGTTATTGTCATTTTGCAGATAGCTTTTACATGCCACGCTTTCCCAGGCATCTGACCCAAGTGACACACCAATGTTGGGCAGGGCCAGGGGAAGAAATGAGGACTGGTACTGACCTGAGGTGTGGCTGCGTCTCGTCACTAATGGTTTTGTCCTCATCAAGAATAACCTGTCCTTTCCCTTAATTCCTCCTGCAGCATTTCAGCATCTTGAATATTATTTAAAATACCAGTCAATATTATCTACCTACACCTCATTAAGTATTTGGGAGTTTATTTGCAGTGAACTTCTGAAAACAGCATATTCAGAACTGCCCATACTCAACTCTCGCAGACTGAAGTCCAGGTTGTTGTTGGCCTTATACTGATAACTGATGGTAAAACAGAATTAAACAGCAGATCTTCAGTCAATGCATTAGCCAGTCAAAGACAAGGCCAGATCAAGAGTTTCCAAGAAGCACCTTTGTCCCCTGCCCTGCTCAGGTCAGGGGCATAGGGAAGGGGTGATGTTTAATTCCCTTTCTATGCCCATCTGGCTCAAGGTACGATGCTATGAGCAGAGTGTTTCACTTGTCTCCAGCTATCCAGTAAAAGAACTATCATGTGTGCGTATGTGGCTTTACCCAGTGTTATCCAGCATTCACCTGTGAAGTTCATAATGCTCAAAGAAGGAAAATGGGTAATACTAATCTATTTAATCATTAAATACCTTTATTTAAGAATTAAAATAAGTTATTTGGTACAGGGATATGTGGCAATAAAGAAGACAGGAGGAAATCCACAGCTGTTTGGGGCTGGTGGGCCACAAGTGCCTATACGCTCCCAGAATTATGTGCTGGTAACGGTCAAGGCAGGCAGGGATGCTGCATACACAAATGTTTTGGCTAGAAAGCCAAGTTTATGTGAAGGAAGAGAACAGGGGCATGCAGCTTTCTCCCATGCCCACGCATGGCTTCTGATGTTGGGCACTACTGTGTTTGGAAAGTGAATTCACATACTCCTGGGATACAGCACTTCCCTAGTACTGTATACTTCAGGATATCAAGACAACAAAAAATTGATTGAGAACATCAGAACAGTCTGAAAAAGTCTGTCCCCAGACCAAACTGGTAAAAAAATTAAATTAAATTAAGAAAAAGCACATGAAACAAATAGTTGAATGAAAGCCCAGCAATATGTTTAACTTTGTCCTGAGTCTACCAAAAGGCACAGCCAGCTTGGGCTGAAGCTGGAAAACAAGTAAATGAGTGTTTTGTTGATTTGGCCCTAAAGAGGACTGAAAAGGAAAATAACTACTCCAAACCTGGACATGTGCCACTGCTTGTTTTGTTTCACGCTTTTGATCGTTCCTCATCAACACTTCTTTTTTTTTTTCCCTCAAAATTTCCCCCTATTTTTAAAACAATTTTCTAATTTGTTAAAGCACTTTTAAACTACTCTTCATATTTCACAGCGTAGCTTATTTTTCAGTGAAGCAAAGCAACACATAGATCTTCATATCCCCTGGGAGAATAAGTGTAGGCTGAAAAGCAATCCACAGTTTCACGTGCATCTGTGCCACCCCTCCCTCTCCTCTCTGTCCCAGGCTCCTACCCAGCCTCCTGCCGGCATCATAGTGGATACCAGAATGATCAGCTCGTCAAAGCTACCTTGAAACAGTGCAGCTAAACATCCAAAATATCTCTGTATAGTTTGCTCTGAAAACAAAATGCTGCAAATTACAGCTCCTAACTATGCCATTATGTCACCGAAACAACAAAAACCAGTACTGAGAAACAGTTCTCCGAAGAAAATTGGGAACAGATATGATACAATAAGTACCCACTATTATTTGAAATGCAGGAAGCTCATCTCTTTCTACAAGCTCAAGATTTTTTTTGCGTGTTTTCACATGCACAAAACATGTTCAAATCACATGCCTAACGATCTAATGGTAACTCAGAGCTCAGTCCTGATGTATTTTACACCTTACGCAAGCAAACACAACAGAGCACTGAAACTGTATTTAATAATCGCAATTTTTCAGGCTAGAAAGACAAGTAAAGGGCTAGGTAAGAAAAAAAAAAAATGCAACGAAGCTCAGAACATGCAGGTGTCTTAAGTCGCCCAAAGTCAGCCAGAGGGTCAGTCACAGTGCTGCATGGAAAGGGAAATGCTAGCTTGCCATGTTAAAAAAAAAAATAAAAAAAATTGTTGGTTGTTTGAGTGTTTTGGGGGGAAGACTGTGGAGAAATGGAAAGCTCACACTCATACTGTGAACGTGGATGTTTTAAAACAGTGTACTTGCCTACTATTCTAGTCACATTTGGGGAAAAATTAGGTATTCTTTCTAGCCAACTCTGAATACTACACATGCAAAACATCCCACTGCTGTTAGGCCACAACATGCTGTTCTGGCCAAACGCTGGGTAATGAGGAAGGGAAACAAAAGACCAACTGCAGTGTTTCTCCCTTAGGAAAGGATAAACTTTAGCTAATTATATACTTTTTCCGAAATTGAAAGAAATTTAAACCATGCTTGCTTCCTCATAGCTTCTACTTATGTTAACAAAGAAGGAAAACAGCTACTAGGATACACCTAGAACTGAAGAACAGGCTGTTCTATACCTTTTGATGGATTACAGCAGTCTTAAACACAATGAGGAAAAAAAAAAAAGCGTGGACACCACCAGTGGAGACATGCTTTAAACAGGACTCCACATTGGGTTTTTTCACAATATAATGTTCTACCCAATTAATCATTCCACTCTCATGGGTTTTTCCTCCTTTTTCACCCCTAGGTAGGTCACTGGATGGTGATGCTAATTTGTCAAAGCTCTTGTGCAATTTTCTGCTTATTAAAAAGTGAGGAATCACACTACAATTTCAAAATCTATACTGCACGAGGCAACTCCAGTGCCAGGGTCTCAGAGTGACCTCTTTGTGTTGATAGAGGAAAAAATAAGTCTCCTTCAATTATATTAAAGTCTTTATCCCTTGCTGCACCAGACACTACAGCTTGCTTTCCAGTGGTGTTTTGGTTTGGTTTTGAAATACCTACAAGGAACAAAGGAGGAAATAACACACCAGGTTCGTTATTCATATCCAATTTCCTTCTGACTTAACACATTTTAATTACATAAAGATGGAAATTCAGCTTTATTTTAAAATAGTATTCAAACACTTTGTGAGTATTCAAATACTTTGTGAAAAGAAAATTCTGTGTTTACCAAGAAAGGATAGAAATTATCAAAGTCATATGTCAGATGAGAAGAATTAGAAAAGAAAGTGCAATTCTTTGCTGTGAAGGATTCAGCCACAAGGGAGAAAAGGAAACTAAACAGTCTCTTCCTTCTAATATATGTTGAAAAAATAATGAGAGAAAGAAAATGTGAATGCTCTAATTTCACATACCTTTTTCAGTATGTGAGATTTTTTGAAACTTAAAAAAAATAAAGCTCAACATTTTGACCACTTCAAGTTCCCCAGGAATGCATTTCAGTTGCTAAAAAAGATCTTAAACTCAGATGCTTACACATGCAGTGAAGTCAGCTGGACCACCACTGAACAATGTGTTTCAGCACTTAGTAGATCCACCCATAAATCTCCACATGCTCCAAAAGAGAGGCTTCAGACAGAGGCTGCTGGTCACCAGCCCTTCAATAATTGACTTCTATAAAACTAATTTTCTACCACTCACATGGAGACAGTGGCCAGCCTGGTCTTTGAAATGAGATGGGCAAATTCAGTAGGATGCAGGAGGCTGCAGCCAGCCCCCAAGCACACTGCTGAATCTGAAGGGCAGCTCCTGTGCCTGTCCTCTGCCCCTCGCTCCTCTGCAAACTCTGGTCAACACAGGTAGGAGTCTATAAAATAAAATAAAAGAACCAAAACCAAAGAACACTCACCAATGTAAGAACCAACTCACACTTTGCCAAAGGCAGCTTTTGAAAAGAAAATGCCTGAGGTGGGTAAAAGGCTCTTCCAGCTAAGTGAAAATATTTCAGCCCTCGAACAATTTTAAAAACAAACCCTCTAAACTGATGACAGAATTTGCTGGGGGAGCCTCGCTCCACTCCAGGGGCTGCTGCTGGCCTGGGGGTCCCAGGTCTCCCAAACACCTCCACAGCACGTTGAGGAAACACCTTCTCCTGCAGAGGCCACCTGCTGTCACCCACCCTTCATGTGCACCACAATCTCCGAGACACCAAACTCACATTTAACCAGATACATCTTGCTCTCTGCTGTATATGGCAAGGAGTCTAATCCCTCCAAGATTAAACTGTCAGTCAGAGGGACAGTCCTTAGTCCCTGGGGGGAGATGCTTTATTATGCAGGGAAATTTCTTACCCAGAAATTTCAGCAACAGTATGTCATTCACTTCCTCTTCCTGTGACTTAAAAATAAACAAACAAACCAAAACAGGTTTGGGTTTTTTTTCTTCTAGAAGAATGGCAAAGGAGGTGTCAGACTGGTGGAGGCCAGGACTGGACTTGGAGGAAGAGTGGAGGGTTAAGAAAAAGCAGAGCTTCCCACCTGCGGTCATCTCCAGGTTTCATATTTTCAGGAGAATAGAAACCCTAAATGCAAGAGCCTAAATTACCAAGATACTACATTTTGATGGGAGAGGGGGGCCTGCTCACAGCGTGCCCTAGGGAGAAATCAGAAGCCACAAATACAAATCTGCTCGAGGCAGACCAGGTTAAATGGCGCTTGCTAAGAACAGATAAGAGGGTCCTGTCAAGAGGATTAAAATAAAGTAGATGCTCACAATGGAAGGACAGAGGAAAGATCAGAAACCAAGCAGTGTGAAATGGGAGGAAAACAGGAGGAAACCACAAAACACAAAGGACAGGCTGAAAGGTGAGTCCACCCGAAAAACAGTGATGGGAAACTGCTGCCCTGATTTATGCCTTTTCCATCAAGTCAAAATGAAACCGTAACACACAAACAGAAAAAGTAAAAGCCTTGGGATTTGATCTAGGCATAATATTTAAATTCGCGGGGGGGACAGAGGATTTGCCTTTTTTTTTAAAGTCAAGATTACCTGCCCAGCTGAGAGAAAGAATTGCCCTCAAACACAGAAATACCAAACTTTTCAGTCTTAACAATGCTAAAGTGCATTCGGTGTCATGGTGTGCTAAATATTACAAATGTTCAAACTGACAGTAGCAGTTTATATGATACTGGATTATACTTCCATCCCTTTAAAAGTTATTAGCCTGCAGTTCAAGTAGTTTGAACCAAGAGCTTAGATCCAAGCCACACCAAACTTACAAACAGTTCAGAAATATATTTTATGCATAATTCTTGTCCTTAATGCAACTGAACTACAAATCCTAATATGATCTGAGAGGGTGAATCACAGCTTCAAGAGACTTTGTATTACCCAGTATTTTGCCATGCTTCTCACAAGATGGGAATACTAAGTGATCCCCCAAACCAGCAGCCATCACATCTTCAAAGGCAAAAGAAACTAAACTGGAAACAAACTGAGAAATGAGCTCTTCATTGCAGCTGTGATTAAATGAACCAACTGTCTAACACTAGGACAAATATTGTACTTCACTGGATTTAACTGCATTTTACCCTGGCAAAGCCGATTATAGAAGCATTAGATAATTTGCAATTATGCACTAAAAACATCACATTTTTCAGATGACATACAAATTTAACAGTGTCCATACACTGACATCTAACACATGCCATCTACGGATTTCTGGGTTTACCCTAGTGAACATGCCAGGCTAACTGGACCTATAAACTACCTCTACATTCAGAATATCAAAGTTTTTCCAAGTGTTCCTTCTCCCTCCTCAAATTTGCAAAGCGATTCTCAAGGCTGAAAGCTTCAACCTTGGCAATGAAATACTAGGCTCTGCAAACCATGTTTGTGGGTTCACATGCCACTTCCAATGAAATACACAGAAGTGGAAGGCCTTCGATATTCCCCAAAAATCCCATCACACTCCAATTCCAGGAAATTCCGAAGGACCTTTTCATTCATATAGAAGTTCACCCATATCTTTCTAAGCTACACAGTAGAGAGAAGGACCTACCTCCTCTTGCACTCCCGATAAATTAATTCCCCAATATGATAGAACCACACAGCAGAATAACCTTCTCATTGAGGTTTATGTTGTACTTAAGCTTAAATCTGAATTCCTTGGATTTGAAATGTTTCTTTAGTAAAATTATTGTATGCCTGTAAAGCTGTGGGAAGGCTGGGAAAAGCTGCACGTAAAAGGCACTCTCAGGCTGAGCTTGGTCAAGCACAGGACTTTTTCTAGACATAATATATAACAGCCACAGCTTCTCTGAAGGATGAACCTGTCCTTCCCTGTGTTGCTACAGAAAACACAATGTTGGCAACAATGGTGATGAGACAAAGCAGGATGAGCCACTATGTCCCAGGGGACACAGGTCCAGCAGGACATACCTTGCTGCTCCATTCAACTGCTTCCCATGTCACACAAGTCCTTGTCCACAATCCCACATCAACACTGGGACAGACAATGGGTGTAAGGATTCACGGTGAAGCTGCAGTCTCGTTACTGCATGGTGCTTTGTGCTTTTCCAGATTTGCATCTCAAACTCTACTCCTTTCTCCCTCCCAAATTTCTCTCTCTCCTGCTATTTTCCATCACTGAAGATGTCACCGAGTTTTCTCATCAGCATGAAATGTTCACTGGAAAAAGTCAAGTTTATTTTGTTCAATGTGTTTTTGCTAGATAAGCATTTGGGGACTGCTATTTGTCTTGCAGAAGTCCTGTTTCGTCTCGATACAGGCCAGTAGCCTGCAAGCCAATTTCTATATCATTCTACTTAATCATGAGTCTTGTTTCTTCTAGTCAGTCTTCATGATTATAGTCAAGAACTGTCCTGTCCTGATAGGCATGCAGTTATACTTTTGTCAGATGTATTTATATTAAAGTATTACAGGTCTTTGTTGGGAGCAATTTTATTTTTTCCTCTGCAAGAACTGGGACATATTACATTGATGGTGGGTGCACAGCAACTCCCCCAGAGTGCAGAAATATTCCCCAAGTGCTTTTTCTGCAGGAACAGAAAGCAGGCTTAAAATCTGCAGCGAATCTTGAACTGAGTGCAGGAGCATCACGTATTTTCAGGCTTCTCATTCAGATACTAACTGACTGGTGGTGGTGAGAAAATAAGCGTTGCTTGCCAGGTGGTCACGAGGGGATTGGCCTCCTTGAGAAAATAACACACCCGCCAGTGATGGCCATGGCTCCAGATGGACAGATTGTAGCAAAACACACATCAGCTCACCAACCTGTGTCAAAACTAATTTGTCAAGCGTCTCCCAACAACATCTGTATTTTGAAACACGTTACAATAGGATAAAAAGGAGGTTCACTCAGTTAAAGCACTCAGGCCAGGGCCTGGCCATCCCCTTGCTAGAAGTACCTCTTGGTGCTTCACTGTAGTTAAGAAAATCCCCACGTATTTAGTCATCTGATACAAGTATGCTAGAAGATAGGACAGAGCTTTTAATGTTGGAGAACCACCCTTCTGATGAAGCAATTTCCTCTGAATCATATAGCTGCAAGGATGAAAACCCACCGACTGCACCAAAGAGCAGAGCAGGGCAGCATCACCCAGCACAACCCTACTGGCACCTCAGACAGGTGCTGTACTGCAGTGCCTTCGGGAATCTCAAACAGTGGGCAGATGCTTTTGCTGCAAAGCTTGCAAGACAGCAGTGAAAGAAAAAGAAAGGAAAATTTATTTTTAGGCTCAAGGCAACCCTCCCCCCTGAGCACTGTGGTTTCTGTTGAGTCAGAGCTGTCATCCACCCTGCAACAAACTTATCTTCACTGTCCATTTTGTGAGTAAGATTCAATCAGGGCTCCCTGGCTCCTCAGGGAACCAGCACTTTAGCGTGAACTGCTTCCACTCAAATGTAATGGAGTGAGATTGCTCATGCCATTATTTTAAATGGTTTGAGGCCACACGGTCCCCAATTTCATTAGCTGCATTTATATACAGACCTTACACTTAATACTGAGGAACCCAGAGACATGTATACATTACATGTCATCTTCCCACCACAAGAAAAAAAGAAAAAGAAAAAAAAAAAATAGAAAGGAAAAAAGTCAAAACCAAAGACATTAAAACACACCCTGACAGCAGCAAATGATCAGCGTCAACTGTAATACCAGTTTAAGCATCTCCATTTGACACATCATCTATGTGGGGAAGATATTTCTGCACACATGTATAAATATCATACACTTCAACCGTTTGCATGTGGAAGACGTAGAATGAGTCTCCTCCTATTCTGCTTTACAAATTAGAAAAATTACTATCAGTCAGACCTTGCACACGCTGATGTTGGCACTGGGAGCCCCAGACTTTACCTGCTCTCAGGAGTTCATCTAAGTTCAGGTGTTCTATCTGAGCTAATTAGATAAATTACTGCCAGAGGCTGTAACAGACTAGTCAGACCTGTGCGCATGCAAGGGGGCTCTCACACAGCACAAGTGGGCTGCGAACACACCGGAGGAGCTGCCTTGCTTA
This sequence comes from Athene cunicularia, assembly GCF_003259725.1. Classification (NCBI taxonomy): domain Eukaryota; kingdom Metazoa; phylum Chordata; class Aves; order Strigiformes; family Strigidae; genus Athene; species Athene cunicularia. Next base: position 8,227,747 of record NW_020799117.1, on the reverse strand, counting down.
TCCATTTAAGCCAACCTTGGGCCAGTTTACACTAAATCGCAACAGGTTTAAAACTAAACTCAGGGGCTGATACGATAGCGCACCATCATAACTCCAAGAACATATATCTGCATATTGGCCAATACCTCTTGATCTCTCTGGCAACACATGAGTGAGAAATGTGAAAATAATAATCCACAGGACCCAAATTGAACAGCATGCCAGGACTGAGACACGGAGCACTCTCAAACACAAAACCATGAGCAATTACATTTTACATGGCTGAACAGGTGTGAGACTCATCAATGCTCATATACATTTTTCCTGGAAGTGCTATAATTTTGTAACAATCTCTTTGTTTACTTTCAGGAATATTTTATGATAGACTTCACAGAAGATTACAATAGGCTTATATAGTTGGCTATTCATTTATTAAATACTATTAGTGTCATTTTGTACTTTTGCAAAACCCACTTGAAAGAATAATAAAGTAATATAATGAAAAAAGAAATAAAACTAATGGAGTTGATTTGTTTTTATGGTTTGTTGTTAATTGCAACATAGATACAGTTAAACAACAGATGCTGTGAGTACTTTTTAGCTACCGGTAATTTTTGTTTTGTTCTGGTTTTCTTACAAAACAGATTTTTCATTTAAGCAGCTGCTGGGTGATTTTCAGCGTGGAAAATTAAAACCTTCTCTATCACCCAACAAAGAAACAGTGATTTGCTGTTAATCCAAAGACGGAAAAGAGCATTTTTATCCAAACACAAGGTATTAGGAGAAGAAAGAGAGTAATCAGCTGGGATGTAAAGTTACCCTGAAAACAATGTCACAGGCAAAACCTATTGCAATAAACAGGCCAAGCACGACAAGACAAATCTGGCTCATCCACCTCAGTAACTGCTTTATGGAGGCAATTTGCTTTATATTCTTCCGTTCTTCACTACAGCACCTCCCCTCAATGTAACAAGAATACTGTAATACTGCATTGAGCAAGGATATGGGAATATTCAGTGGAGTGATCCTGTTTCAAGATTAAGTTTCTGGTTTAAATTGAATCTGTATTTTGCATTAAGAGAAGGTGAAGCCAATTAAACGCTGCTTTACCTGGAAGGGAAGGCCAGGGACCCCTTGGTGTTGGAATCGTTTCCCCCACAGGCTCAGCCTAGCCGCAGTGAAACCAGATTTCATTCCTGCACGCCTGGAGCTCACTGCAGCCACCTGACACTGGGGCACCAGTCTCAAGACACTGCTGTGGAAGCCCTGCAACCCCGAGAAACCAAGCCCTCCTTTCCAAAGCAGCACTGCTGGGCTCAGGTGACAAAGAACTCTGATGATCTGAGTTCAATACCCAGAAAAGGGCAATATTTAGTTTTCACACGAAGTGCTCTACCCTGTAAATTTGTCACAAGGAAAGAGTCTTCATTATTCACAGCTCATTTTGAAATTCAAAATTCAGATTTTCAGTGCAGTAAAACAGCTTACTTCCATTCAAGGCAAGTGAAGAAAGACTCCAACTCTTTACAAACTTTTAAATTGCATTACTGCTTACTGTTTAAACAACTAAATGTACTGCAACCACTGCATTAGTCCTTCCCCCCACCCCCCCACAAAAAAAAAAAATCAGAAGAAAAAGAGTGTTCAACATAAACTGCATCCATAATCATCTCTATGCACTCACTGGACAGGACACCAAGACAAGTAGTGTAGGCTGGACTCTAAGTCATACACGGCTAAGGCCAGAGAAGATGAATCCCAGTGAAAGAGTCGGCAGAAAGATCCATGCTGTATCGCTCGCCACTTGGCTGCCAAAAAGGAGGGCACTGCCTAAGATGGTGGGACCCAAATGTCTCCAGACATCTCAAGGACAGAAGCTCCCGATGTTTTTGGAAGGCACTGGGAAGCATGAAGGGCCTTTTAGAGGCAAGTAGAGACCATCAGAGTGCCAGGAATGTGTAACACCACCAGAGGGGAAAAAAAGAAGTAACCTGAGGTGTGTGGGAGGTGTCTTTAAAAGGTGCCACGCAATTATATTTGTACTATGCTGCTGTACAAGTATTATAAACAATGAAAAAAGTCAGGACACAACCACCTAGGCAGGCCCAGAACAGCGATGTGAGACAGAAAGCGCAGTCACTGAGGCCATAAATTTATAGGATGAGAAAAGAAGTCTCCTAAGTACAATATTTACTGCCTACTCAGTATTCTTTTTTATTTTCCTATGTTTGCTTGACCTTGGACACTCCCTGCTTGGTATTCTCTGAGCAGTGCAGAGCTCTCTTTCAGCACCCAGCAAGCCTTAGCCCTTCCAGGCTCACAGGCTAAGATATTTTGCCCTGCCTAACATCAGACACCAAATGTGGGAGCTGCCTTCTCCCCCTGATGCATCAGATAAGGCTGTAACACCAGGCTATAAAGCCCTCCACATACACACAAGTGATGAATAGTCATTAAAAGTCAACACACAACATTTATATCATTCCAGCCACACAGGGAGGATGAAGTGCCTCCCCCCCAGGTAGTAACACCTCACTTAATTCACGACAGACCACTTTGTACCATGTTAGATAAAACTTACAGCTGCTTGCATCCTTTGCATTTCAAGACAGTATTTCTCCTTCATAAACAGCATTCAGAAAGGAGACTGAGGCATGCATAGTGAACCTACTAGCACTGCAAAACGCACTCACCTTCTTCACATGCATACCCAAAGGTATTTTTCCATGAGATAATATTTTTCAGGCTCTTTTAGACTTGGGATAAAAAGGGCTTCAGTGAAATAAAAACATCTCTTGTCTTAAAACAACTGTCAGTTTAGGAAACAACTGACTGAGCAGCAACTGCGTCCTGAGTATGTACATTGTTTTATATGAAGGCACTCCTTAAAACAGAATCCCAGAAGTCCAATTAGCTTGTGAGCATCTACCTCCTGCTGACCTCTCCTAGCACCATCAGCAGACATCCCAGGCTGGTTTTATGCTTTCCAGGATTGCATCTGGGCTAGAAATACCAGATAATTATTTTTAACACAGCAACCGTGAGCATTCCCAGCATTTCTGGACTTCTATACATTCATCATATTCAGCAAGGAGAGCCTTCCAGATTAATATAGAGATACTGGAATGGCGATGGAGAGATAAATGGCATGGATTGAGCAAGCTGTAGATTAGGAGGCTTTTAGGCACATTCTTGCTTCATCCTTACATACTGCCCACATCACCTCAACATGCATTTGTACTTAATCATCTGTTGTACACTGCAAAGATAAAGTCATGTGGTCAGATCCTCAACCTTAGTTATACTGAACTGTGCGGATTTACAGCAGCTGAGAATCAAGCCCTGAAGCTTTGGAGAGACTCCATTAGCTTTATTTCACCTCCTGGATGAAGACCAAACTCTGCAGTCATCAACATGATTCACTCTCTGCTTCACTCCTGAGATCATGGCCTCTGACCGCTCATGCTGGATGCACAGCAGCTTCCTCCCAGTATGTTCTAGGGGGAACAACCTGCTTCCAGAAACCTCGGACTATATGTTGCTGTGACAGTGTTTGTCTGAAACAGACCCTCCAGCAGATTATGGAGGAAGACTACGATAAAGACCAGTGCTGCCTGGGGAGGGCCTGCGCACCTCATGCCATCCAACACTTGCCCTTCAGCTCCTACTAAGAAAGTACCACCATGATGGGCAGTAACACAGCTCCCTCACTGCTTCAGGCAATCTGACCTGAAAGTATTAATTAATGCAATCTCAGGACTGTTGTATGGGGTCCAAAGCAGACCTGAGTGAAGGTCAGCACAGATGTGCCCAAGCTACCACTGAGAGTGCTAGCCTCAAGAAATACAGAAGAAAACCAGGCAGTATGCAGTGACCCAGGAGGTGAGGTTTGTGCAACCCACACCAGACAATATCAGCATGGCCAGGCTCCTGTCCAGTGCACTTGCCAGCAACCCCTGCCTGCTGCCAGGGAAGGGGCTGGGGGACCCTCCCTGCACAGCAGGGCCAAGGGAAGGACAGCACGGATCCAGCAACCTACCGCCACCCATGGAGGAGGGACACTGGATGATGTGACTGCATCTGTATCCCCGCTGTGTGCAAGCTACTACAGTGCTCTCTGGAGCCCGTGGAGGAAACCTGTTCTCCTCCTGCCTTCCCTGGTCCTTCCTCAAGCCCCACAGATAGAAACTGGCCACTGGGGTTGAGCCTGGGGCTCCCAACATACACAAAACCACGTTTCACAGACATTCACACTCTGAGCTCTGAAGTACCAGCTGTAATCAGAACATAAACACATATTACAATTGAAATGTAGACATTCAGCAATTTTCAAAGGTGATCAGACATCCTGATCTGACTCTGAAACCTAGTTTTTACAGTCCCAGTTGCTAGACAGCTTGCACCAAGGTGTTCATTTGTCATGTCTCCTCACTCTGCAATTCTTGAATTGTTAAACGTGAAAGAGAGTAGTAATTCAGCATTGTTCCATTGCTTATGAAAGCTATGCAGAAAAAACATCAAAAATAATCTAGGCCAGTTCATTTGAAGTGCAAATGACTTATGCATGCAATACAAAACGCAACAAGTGTCTTTCAAGCTGTCTCATTTATGATAGCACAAAAGTTGCTGATGGAATGAGAATTCCCAGGTAGTTATCAGGGAATTTTGCATATCATTTGTACTTCATACTGCATTAGCAACTCTCACATCATGTCAGCAGCTTGAAAAAAAATAAAACGATGAATTACATCTCTCCCAGTTTTTATTCTGCTTTGACTGAGTAATCTCATCACTTATCTCAAATGATTTTGCATTCAATGCAAAACGCTTTGTTCTTTTCTAAAGGAAAAAGAAACCGAACGCTTCCCCTGAATTATCCCAGTTTACCAAGATGAATAGCCAGCCATCAACAGAAGAAATATCTGGTTATCACATCTCCAAGGTACACAAGCTGTACCAGACTATCAGGTATCTCACTATTATCAAAACAGGTAGAACCAAAGATAAGGCTGCTATCTCATCCTTGACCTGTACAAGCTAAAGGAGGAGGAACAACCAACATCCCAAAGGTAAGACAGACACGCTCATATGGATGGATTTTAGGCGTAGAAAGTGATGACAGTGATAAAAACACATTTTTACCCTTTTGCTTGAATTCTTGGCAAAAGCCAAGGAAAAAAACAAACATAGCTCAAATTTTTGGTTATAGTTCATTGCTCTGGATGGAGCTGCGTTTAACACTTTATAGACTTGACACCACAGCTCGCAGCTTCTATGGGTCAGGAAGACCAGGCAGTGAGAAAATACATACTCCTTTGCAAAATTACCTTTTTAACTTTTTATTACCTCCACCCCGGGCTCTGATTTTTCTATCCCTCCAAACAACCTTTACACAGGTTAGGACACTTGCCCTGCAGCACAGCAGCTGCTCCGAACACTTCCCTGGCTGCAAACAGGAGCCCAGACAGCATCTCCCTAACAAACCCAAGAAGTTGAAGCTGTATAATCACTTATGCATCAGTTTGCCTCCAACACCAGACAATCAAGGGTGCACTAGGCAAGGGGACCTGTATCTGTGGTATTGCACCGCAACATCAGTTCTTTCCCCAGTATCCCACAAGTTTTTTCCCTAGCTTGCCCCCCACAGCAGCAGTGCAGTTCGAAGTCTGAAAAGGTTTATATCAGCACATGGTACCAACTCAGCGTGTGCCAGTGCTGGCTGGAGTCAGGCAGAGATGCTGTGACTGGCAACAGCCACACAACACTACCAGCACATCTGAATCCTCATCTGACACTGCAGCTCTGGAGCTGTCCTGAGAGTGCTAAAAGCAGGTCTGAATGCAAGGGACAGTGCTTTGTAATTTGTGCAATTTGCAATTTTCCATCGTTAGGCTTATGTACTCTCATTAGGCTGTGCAGTCTATGCCCCTCATTTCTCCTCTCCTTTCTTTTAGTATCAGCAGCACTTCACTGAATTTCTGAAATAGTCCTTACTAGATATTTTGTTTCTCTTAAAATAGAATGTGCGGAAAACAAAAACATAACCTTTAAATGCCCTTCAGCAATACATCTAAATTACAGTATACATTAATTTTTCACGAAACTTTGTGAAGCAGTTTTATCTTCTCACATCTCACTTCAAGTGTCGAGAAAAAAGGATTTAGTGAAAGTACCTACATAAGGTTTATCTGCAAAAATATGCATTCAAAAAAATTAACTGAAATGTAAGGGGACTCGCACACTGCCTCGAATCAAGTGAGTAGAGCAGAAGCCTGACACATACACATTGCATCCCAAATCAGGAGAGGAGCAGGGCAGGGGGTGGAAGAGTCAAGTAACTATTGCTAACCCAAAAAGTCACAAGCAAAATGCCTGCACACAAAAAACCTGAAACAAGAAAGAAAACTGATCCTAATTGCTAATGGAACACAGGCACAGTAAGTTCATTCAAGCAGATTTAATTGCCTTTCCACAAATGATATTTGAAGCAAGTAAGCAAATCTTGACCACTGAGGAATTTTAAGAACAGGATGGACAGCGATATGTCAAGAATAAAGCAGGACCTGGAAGAACAGGTCCTGTCTTTGGGTAAGAGGATGGACAAACTGACCTCTTGTTATGCCTTCTAGCCTCATTTTTTCTGTGAAATCTGTGACAATTGAAGGAACACACATATGTAACACTTTTTCAGATCTTCATATTAGTAACAGGTTGGCGTATAGGATACTAAGAACGCTTGTTCTGAGCCCTACGATACAGCAGGTTCTCTTCCTGAATTTCAGTATATAGTGTATCTCGTAGCATAATATAGACCTGGATATGTAGTAGGAGAAGCAAGGTTAATTTTGAAGTCCAAGATTCTTGCAAGCATCCCTTTTCTCTGGGAATTACGCTGTTTCCAAGCCAACTGCAGTGATCCGCATACATAAAGCTACAGGGTAAACTGCAAAGCACAACAGAGAAAAGGCTACTCAGCAAGGTGGGCAGGAGTGGGATAAGGAGAATGGAGAACAGGGTGGGCACACACACAACAGCAATGAGGAATCTAAAGTTAGACAAAATACTTTTAAATTCTGCCCTAAAACAATAATTGTTTTCTGCACTGCAAGTTATTATTAAGTATTTCCCGAAGGTTCTTTTAAAACTTTATTCCATGAAAGCTTTGGAAGTTTTAGGTTCAGCAACCATCTACTTAATTCCAGAAAATTGAAAGTGAAAGAAGTGAAATATCTGACTACATCCAGTGCCACAATTTGATGTATTGGAGCTGTGTCAAAGTTAAATATGAATGACCGTATTGCTTTACCTAGTCTAAAAACCTACAGGGGATTGTTTCACACACACTGAAAAAACATAAAAATAAACTTAGGAAAAAGTTGCCATGAGGAAATAGTTTTCCTTTTCCATTCGCTGCACATGCATTTTGACAAAGACTTCTAGATGGATAAGAACAATTTTCCATCATTAAGGAAGCCTTAAACAACCCCTGACTGCTTATACCGTCATCTCTTAGGCTCCTACTAAATTGCAGTTATTTGTTCAAAACAAAACGATAAGGCCTGTGATATAATAGAGCAATTTAAGCAGTGAAGAATACAACACCTGTAATTCAATTTCATGGCAGCTGGTTTCACAACATGTTTCTATAACACTGTTACGATATAGGAAACTTCTCTCAGACTGTAGCAATTCTTCTTTAAGCAAGCCAGGCTCTCAAGAGAAGTGGGCTTTAAGTAGACGAATACTATAAACAATAAGCAATACCGGTCCTTTCAGTTCTATCTCCAGTTAGTTGCCGCTCATCTGAGGGCTTATATTTTAGTTTATATTTCATATTGAGAGGCTGTTGTCAGAAAAGGTAACAGTAAAAGTCACCGAAGATCTCTAACCTTGAGTAAGTTTCCAGGCAGAGGAACATACAGGAGCTTCCCTTCCCATTCATCTTTGCTACAACAGTCACTACAAAAACCGCTGTAAATCCCAGGCATATGACCTTCCCAAAAAGTCAAGGAAGGAGCATGAGGAAGATGGAGATATCAATAACGTGTAGTCAATGCTGGAAGTATAGCAAAAACATTCTCCCAAAAGGAGAAATTCAGTATTAGCTCAAAACCCTGCAGCCGAACTGCATCCAACTGCGAATCTCATCCTACATGACAAAAGATGAGGCCACTTGCTATCTTGGAGTAAAGTTCCGCAGAGTACAAATTCAAGTAGATATCAAAATCAGGGTTTGTACAGAATAATACTGATGTTCTCCTTTGTTCAGTACTGAACCATGCTACCATGTCCACTTCATATATTGAAATTGGAAAGAAACTGTACACCCAATTAGAGATGTCCTTCCAGGTTTGGTGACTGGAATGAATACCAAAGCGGTAGTTTAAGAAGTTTTTGCAATGGTATAGACTAGCCCTGATGATGAAAAACTTCTTCCCAGATTTCTCTTCCTCACAGGCCTCCTCTCCCTGCAACAGGGCAAGGATTTGGGCAGACATCTGGATAGAGGAACTGTGCCAGGCTGAAATACTTGCACAATGAAAGTCATCAGTACAGAACAGCCTGGGATTCCCTACGAAGGAAAGGCAGACACTTCTTATAGGCTAGATCTAGTGGAAAGATCAAGGGCACCCACCTCTAACTTTCCTGAAACAGATGTGCAATAGGGACACGTCTTATCTCAACGACAGTATGTTGGAGAAATGCCCCTCTACTCAGGATAAGAATATTACTACTGATGAAATTTGTATCTGGTTATAAACACCTGTTCAACCCGCTCTGCCTGAACCCCAAATCAACAGTACAAGCAAGTGACCTCGAGTCCCGTTCTGTGCTACCCACTCTACCTGTTCTCCATTCTCCTTATCCCACTCCCGCCCACCTTGCAGTATAACCAGAAAAGGGTTAGGTGTGCCTTCCTCCATCTCATGTCTGCACATGTTTATATTTTATGTAATTTTAAACAGAAAAGTTACCATCTTGAGCATCAAAAATCCAATGATGAGATTCTTCGTCAACAACCATCCCACCTACGTTGACATTCCCCATATGAAAGGCAAACAGCTAAAAATGCCTGAACTCTTTAAGTGTATTACTATAAAGAACCCCATTTGAGAATGGCTCTTCAGTTCTCCCTGCTTAATTTCTACATTGTCAGGCACCAAAACCAGTTGATATGCTGAGAATACAAGACGATCCCAATCTGTTTGCTCACTTCAGGACAACCTTAAATGAGCTAATAAAAGTTGTTGCAGCAACCTGCGTAATTAGAAAGCAAAAATTAAGCACCTCGGTATTTAGATTAGCAACCTACAAGGTAATAATAATTTCTAGAAGTGTATACATAGAAAATAAGAGTTAACTGAACTAATTTCATCCCACTCTAACCCTTGATTTGGTTGCTTCTATACGCTGCATCTGGTTGCGCATCAAAGCTTCAGTAGAGCCGTTCTTTAAACTCAACGGGAAACTCGTACCTTTTTCATCTGAAGATCCTCACTCTGTACTCATCAGTGACTCCTTCCCAGAGCCCATTAATTAGCTCGGCATGCTACTCGCTATTAGAAACATAAAGAAAACTACAAATGAACAGGACTGTGCGCTGCTTCTAACAAAATGAGACTAATACAATTGGCACCTTCCTACGCTGCAGATGCAAAATACTAAGTAGGGCTAAAACTGAGTGTTTTGGGGAGGAAAATACAACTTTTAAGATGTAAGACTTTGAAAGTTCCGACAGTGTCCTTGATGTTTAAACAATTTTCGTAGTAAAATGTGCATGTTGTTACATTGTCAGAGCACAGCAACGTGGTGTTCACTGGCAGCTTAGAAGGAAACTGGGGTTGCTCTGTTCTGCTTGGGATGGGGCTCATCACACTCACCCTTACCCACCTACAGGAGAGTCATCTATTCAAAGTGAGTGTTGAGGCTCCTTCTGGCATCAGTGGAAAAAGGCCACTATGTCTAGTCTGCATTTCATTATATCCTGAGACAGAAGTCTAAGGTAAAGGGATCCAGTTGCATCTGGAGGTGCCTTTAACTCCAACTATCATACTACAGAGGAAACGTAAGAAATATTATTCGGCAGCCTTTGTTGGCTAAAGCTAAGCTAAGTTTGGTTTTACTGCAAACACCTCAGTGAACCTAAGCTGGCCATGGATATCTGCATCTCAAATCTGTAGGTCAAAGGTGGGGATGCCACATCTTCTTTCATGATTCACAATGGCCATGGTCAACTTCGACTGAAATATGCAAAAGGTACAGTCTTCAACAGTGTATGGCAAAAAAAGGATTTAATTTTAAGTAGAGAGTCACAATATTGATGCAATAAGAACAAAAACAACGCTCTAGAACTCCTGATGTTGTTTCTGGCAACCAAGCTGTCATGTAAGCACAATGATTTAAAGAAAGTCACCATGCAGTCCCATCATTACTGAGCACTATGACAAAAGCATATCAAAAAGCAAGAATAGAACAAGGCATTTATGATCTTGGTTGGGAAAACTGAGCTTCACAGTTTCAGCAACTGATACAGCATTACACAAAATATGTCATTTACTGAATATTTCACCTTTTTAGGACTCTCAATCATTTTGCCAGTTGTGGTGTTAGTTCACTGTCAGGCCTGATGCTGATTAAAAATCCCTATCCCAACCCAACTCCCCTCATTGCACTCCTATGGCATATTTGTCTTTTATAGTGGACCTTGATGTCAACAGTTAATAGAGTTTATCCCTTCTTCTAGCAGAGTGAAGGACCTGACCTGAATGAAGCAGGAGAATGGAGCTACCATTTATTTCCACACCAGCTGTTTCAGCTGAAAGAGAGTTTACAGGTGTCAAAAACATCTCAGGCACCCCAAATTTTGAATTTTTGAAAAGGACCTCTCAGGGTTTGGTCCTTCTGTTGTCACATCAGCTTCTCTTTAAAGACAGGTGTGAGGCAAAACTCCCTCCCAAGCCCAGCAGAGCTCTGCCAGCACTGTCAGAAGGAGGTGGACAAAGAACAGCATCTCCCACAATTAATTCAGTAGAAGCAGAAAAATATTTACAACTGCTTCCTTGCTGAAGAAAACACAGGCAGAATTCAGCTCCTCCTGAAAATGCTAAGAGATGGATCAGGCTTCTACTACACAAGTATGGATTTCAAATCATGAGTTTATATAATTTTTTTTTTTTCACTTAAAGCATTGCCCCAAATAATAAATTACAAAAGAGATTACTCATCTCACAAAGTCTGATCTTAGTGCTATCCCTGTTCTTGAGTGAGGTTAAGTAATGGGGTTGTGGACTGTGCTTGCGGTTTTTAGACTTGGGGTGGGGGTTAAAGGTGGAAGCAATATAATGCAGTTTATTTAGACTGATAATATAGGGGTAGGTATAGTGTGCATTTGCACAGCATCTACCTGAGTTGTCTTTTCTTTATAAAGCCAACACTTCTCTAGCCATAACAGTAACACACAAAAGCGACGAAGAGTAGAAAAGGTTTAGCACAACCTTTTTACGGATTGGAACTGAGGGCCAGGGAAGTTAAAACACCTGCCCAGGGCTATCCGGTAAGTACATGCTGGAGGTCTACCCCGAGAGCAGCCATCCAGAGATCTCCTTCAGTGAACACCTCATAAGGATATCATACTTCTGCAGTTCTCTTCTCTTACATATTATGACAACAGCTTGAAAATTAACTCTTTCAGTTCTCATACTGAAAGGAATCTCATGCTATATCTACTTTGAGTTTCAGTTCAGGTAATTTCCTTACCCCACTGCCTTGGTTTCTTGCACAAAGGACTTTATACCTATTGACTTGATAACTTTTGCAAATGCTTCATTATTATGAACTAACCCTGGCTGGAGAAAATGCCCTATGTATTACATATTCAAATTCATTAGCTCTATCAGCCTTCTCAACCTCTTATGTTTGATTAAGTCTCATCTAAAAACTGATGAAATCTAGTCAGCCTCTTTAAATTATTATTCCTCATTGGTCCAGTGGTGCTAAATGTTTCTAAACGTGACAGTAATCTAGTTTTAAACAAACCAGCTGCAGAGTCTATAAAATCATCTCTAGCAAGCTAGTAATCTCTTTGATAAATTCACCAGCAGCAGCGAGTGCAATGCAAGTCATGTACATTAATGCTTGCACCAGCAACAGATGGGCCACGTAGGACTGCAGGAGCCTGGAAACCGCTCAGGCTGTGAATGAGAGCATACACACAAGTATTTCAACAAATTTTGCTCTGTACCCACAAAAGCCCAGAAGACAAGGCTTAAAGGCCAAATGTTAAAAGAAAGGCGACACATCAGAAATAGAGCCATTTGTGATAAGCTACAAAGCCTGCCATTCAGCAACCAAAACTTACTGTATGTGTGTCTCAGTTTAAGCTATGTGCACCTCTTAAAATGTTGGGTTTTTAAAAAAATTATTAACTTCAAAGAGTATGCAAGATCCTAGCTGTCTTTTTAACACACAAGAAATCATTCCCCCCATAATCACTCACATGGCAGTGGGAGGAAGCTAACACCACCACTGCCTGCAATGCAGTCTATGGATAAAAGACCATCAAGTCTGAAGTTATCTAAAGACCTTGGACCCCAAATTCATTTTTAGAAACATGATCTTTCTTTGGCAGGTGAGTTTGCATCCACTTGCACCAAGCTGTTAGCATAAATGGAAGAGCCCCTGCCTCTACTTTCCCTACAGGCAGCACCGTCTCTTTTAGAAAATGTTCTGATCATTTCAGCAAATTAATGAGAACCAGATGGCTTTTTTTTCTTTTTGAACCATTGCTCTCTAACTCATACATGGCCACTCACACTTCTAAGTAGTCCCACAACAAACATCAGAAATACAGGAAAGATTTCAGTGCTGGGTTGATCTAGGGCGATAAGCTTGAGCAAAGTATCTTGAAAAACACATCTTCCACTGGTCAAATTAAGAATCACTTCACAGCAAAGGAAACTCCTGAAATAAAGTGTTCTTTTGCAGATTTAATCCCAAACACCATTCTTCCAGTTTGACCTATTTGTAACATATACATAAACAAGCATATGCGCAAGGAGAAGGTTGTGGTTTTCTTCCAGGGGTTTATGCTCCTCAGAAACTGGGGAGTCTTTTGCAAAAAAATTATTAGCAGGTCACAGGAGATTACTCTGTGTGTTGCTCAGCTGAGCTTTCTGTCTTCCAAAGGTAAACAGCCTTTTCAGCAACAGGAGTAACACAATGCAGGCAATCAGCAGTCATGTTGAATTGCCATCAAATCACTGATGTTTAGTAAGTTAAAGGCCCTATGTCATCAGCTGTGCTCAGGGCCTGTTTCAACCTGGGGATGTTCCATTACTTTTTTTTTTTTTTTCCCCCAAAGGAGCTTCATTTTTTCAACCTAGAAAATTGCAAGCAATTGCATTCAGCAAGCAAATAATAGAAAACTCATATGTGTGGGAGAATAAGAATGAACAGCCTAGAAAGCATCAAGTGAGGACAAGGATCTAGTGATGATAATAGCAGAGAAAAACGTGATATAGACATACGAGGGCAACCTGCTGCACTCAGAACAACTGCAATCGAGAACAGCGGTCGACCCTCTTTGTGAAAGCAGTTTATATCACCTACCGCATAACATTCTGGAGGCTAAAGCAGCAGAAGAAACTTTTTTGCCTTGAAACACAGGTTTCCATTGCAAAAGCCTGACCTCCCATATCTTCCTCCCAATCAAGCCTCTTGTACCTGCAAGCTCCTCCGCCTGACAAGCTCAAGCTCTGAAGCTTTGGAGTCCTCAGGGCTTAAGGATGCAGAAGTGTCCTGCCCATGGATCTGAAAACCACTGGTTCACCCCTTTATGGTAGGTCTCTCATACATGGAGGCTTTCAGGGTATGCAATAGCATCAGAATCTTCTCTGGGACTCACAGACATGTTCTCCACTTCTGCATAGTGCACATTTCTCTTTCATGGTGAAAATGACTGAAAGCAAGCAAATTTACTTATGGAACACTGTAATGAGCATGTTCATAATGTATTTCCTCATAAAATTATGTCTTCCTCCTCTTGACCTCTTTGGTGCACCCAACCTACAGTAATAGAAGTGACATAAAATGTCAGTGGGTTGGTGGATCTGTGAGCCACAGACTTCATGAAGACATTACAAGTTTCAGTCAAACCAAGCACGATGAGTCTACTGCATCCTCAGCAACATCTCCTGCTGTCACAGGCACTTATGGTGATGTCTCACAACAGGTCTGCAACAGAAAAGTGTAAAGCCCCAGGCTTGGATTCCTTATTATAGATGTGCTGCTTTGTTTATTAGCCTATAATTTGTTTATTCTCCTTTTCTAAACTGAAATTCAAAGGGGACTGTCAAGACAGAAAATTCAATCTAAACAGTTCCCAAAATACACTTATCCTGGGACAGGTCCAGTGGTTATTTGAGGATGGCAGCTGGCACCTGCGGCCTTCGGTGCAGCACTTTCGGACGCTGATGGAAGAGGACAGCTGGCTGGGCTGGCACAAGGTGCCACATTTGATTGATCGAGTGATCCCAGTGTCAACAGAGTCGTAGGCTGTCATTAATGGTCTGTGCTTCCTCCGAGCAGGAGGCTCACGCCATGCGGCAAAGCACCGGTGAGCCGGGGTCGCTCCAAGAACAGTACCTGCCTGTGTGCTCTTGTACTTCCCAAAGACACACAGCTTTAATAAAAGTTGTTCTTTTCACATATAATTATGTATACATATATATTTTTATAGACAAAGGGTGTAGGGCATTGCAGCAAACAACTACCAAGAAGGCATTCCCTTTTGCGCAAAAAATCCAGCAATTCTTAAGGATAAACGAGTCCTAAAACATTTTCTTCAGGCTATTTAATTCATCAACTAGCTGGACAGCAAATATGCTAGGATGTTAATTTAACAGAATTATTCCCCTCTCAATAAGGTAAATGTTAGATGGAGATCATTAGGCAGGCTGGCAACCCTGTCATCTTCCTTCTGCCAGATAAACCCACAATGCGAAGTAGCTGCTAAAGAGGCTCTGGCAATTTGAAGGGTTATAATCTTCCCTGAGCGGACACTCCTGCTGCCACGTTTCCTATGCTCTTGGAGCTGGTTTGGGTTTGGTCTTGTACTCCAAAATTTCATTTCTTTATCTTTTAGAATACTGAAGCTATGATTTCAAAAGTCAAGCATCCACATGAAAATCCATCAATACATTCATAAGAGAAAAAAAGCTTCTGCCTAAGTGCTGCTACATATGTCACATCACAGTCAGGTACCGTACTCTTGATGTGCTATCGAGTTTATTTGACCATCAAGTAAAATAACTTTCACAAATTGTGTTAGTGTTTTTCCCCACAGGAAGTGCTATTACTTATAAGTAGATTTTGACCTTACAAATAAACTGCATATTGCCTTTGATAGTTTTAAAAATGGGCCAGAGTTTCTGACAGTTGTGTGATTGAAGGGTGCATTCCCCTATGGGGAAAAAAAAAAAAAAAAAATCAAAGCAATTCCACAAATGGTTCAGATCTTCAAACTGAAAAAAATCTTTATGATAATTTTTTATTTTTTTTTTTTTCCCCCTGCTCTCAACTCACTGCTATGACACAGGGCAAATGAAAGCCTAAATAGAGGAGAACCAACACTAAATTGCAACAAGGAGTGTGTAAGGAGACTATTGCATGGAGTCCTCCTAAAATGATGTGGCCTACTTCTGGTTGCAGAAAAAGACAAACACATTTTTAATAAGAGCCACATGAATTTTGAGGTGGTTTTTTTTTTTTTCCAGAAACTATATAACAAAGCAGAATTATATTGGTGTTTTATTTGCCCTACTAACTGAAGATGATAGGTGTTGAAAAGAACTCTAGAATTCCAGGTTGAAAATATGGTAATTTAACCAAATTGGATCTCATTTCTTATGTCTCAGTCCCTTACTTCTCCATGTTTCCCTTTGTCTTCTCTTTTTAAAGTTTGATAAATTCCTGTACCAGGGATTACAGTTTCCTGGGCATTTGTACAGTACCAGCACCATAGAGCCTCCAGTACCAACACACACCCAGTCATTGTGTGGGAAGGGGGTAAAGGGATAGAGGGTACATTTTTTCTCCATTCAAAACTCTGCAGGTTCTCAACTCACTTTCATCACTGTCAGATGCCTTTCTAAATGCACATAAAACAACATGACTAACATCTGGATTGTTACTCATCTATATTCTTCTCAAACATAAAGAACTCTTCTATCTAATGTAGCAGAGCTGAAGCCAATATAGCTCCCTTGTGTTTACTTATCTTCATGAAGAAGCTATTGAAGCATCTCAAAACTCTTGCCCCTCTGGGTCCTAAACAGGCTGACACGCATCTCTCCCGTTTGTATTCCGGTTTTGTTCAATTGGGTCTGTGTTATGTTGTTATTGTTTCACTTCTGAGCCTATGACTGTTCAAAGCCTGCCTCTTCCATGTGGATACTCCTTTTGTAGAAAAGATAATAAAATTTATTCAGCAGCTCTTAAAAGTCTCCTCACATAGAAGGCATGTGGGGAAAACAGTGTTTCAAAGCTTTGAAGCTATATACCAAAACATCTGTTTGGGTTTCAGGGAGTTTACAGCCCAGTTCCCAGAGCTCGTATCAGTAGGTTGAAGAATCCTTCAGAGCTCCGGTATAGCTATTTTCAAATGTCTTCCCGCAATCAAACACAGAGGCTTGAGCTTAAATACAAAATGTAATACTCCTTCCCCTCTCCATGTTTTCAGGATTCTTTATCTAATTCTTTCAGCAGTTTTTCCCATAAAACCTATTATGACTTCTCAGCAAGAGAGGTTTGGATTTCTTCAGTATTAAAGATTTCGGTTGGAAAGTTGAAGGTCAACTTGCACATTAGACAACATATCACACAGCAGCATTCAAATGGACATATTAATTGTCAACATAATCACCCTAGTATTTACCTCTTTTTGAAGAGATGAACATTTACAAGATACAGGAACATACAATACATACAAAACCACATTAAGAATAGCTGGACCTGATGAGCCCAAAGGTTCACTGAACTAAACATTCTAGATAGTGACAAATACTGGGTAAATATAACAGGACAAATATACCATGATACTTTATCAAAATAATCCCCATTTGTGTCCCAAGGGCTTCCAGAGCCAGCAGAGGTTTTCTTTGCATGTGAGAACCACTAACGCATTTTCCCACATCCACATCTTGAACCCACAGAAACTTCCAGCAATAAGATTATCCTGGCTGGAGACGTCCACCACCAGGTTCTGTGTGAAGAATAATCTCCTGTACACTTTGAAGTTACCCGAAGTTTTTATACCATGCTCCCCGATTCTTCTATTATAAAAGACAATAAACAATGCCCCCTATTAGTTTGTTCCATCTCGTGATTAGCAAGCCTTCACCATTATCCCCTCACTCTGTCATCTTTTCCAGATGTTTTTCCATGCTCTGGATTGTTCAGTCATGTGATCCTTTTCTTTAAACTTAAAGCTATTATCACCTGCCTGCCAAAGAGTGGTCTGAAATTTGACTTCTGATTGACAAGAAGAAAGAAATATGCAGCTACACCATATCTGCAGGACAGCTTCCTTCCTTAAAGCGGTAAATTCTTGAACAGAGATAGTAGACAGTACAGTTTTTTCCAGATCACACCAAAATACCAAAAACCCAATTCACAAGGAACAACTCTGCCACAAGGACTACAATAGCACCTCGTATCAGCACATCCAGCAGGATTTACCCCAATGGCCCCCCCCGGTTACTTCTACTACATGAGAAATACATTCCCAATTCTCTCCACTGACTTTTCCTTCAAGGAACCTCTAGGATGTAAAAACAAACAAACATAGCTCTCATATTGCCGAGCTTGAAAGTTAGCAGCAGCCACGGCTTCAACAAAACAAAAAGCTGACGACATTCTTTACAAAAACCATGAAACAGAAGTTAAATTTAACATTCTTTACAAAAACCATGAAACAGAAGTTAAATTTAAAAAGATTCTCAGTTTAGTTGTCCTTTAAAGTTTCCTCTAGCTTTTTCTCTTTAGAGCATTAGCAGCTCCTGAGAAGAATTTCTCATGCAGGTAATTTCAGTTTTATCTCTGGAGTGGGTGGAAAGGACTAAGAGGATGATCATTGCTGGCCTGACCAAAGGAAGGCTGGGAAGGGGTTTAACTTCTGCTTATGGATACACCAGATAAGTAAACACTCCGGAGGCAAGAGCCTAGTTACACTGAAGGACAGTGTTGGCATAAAAACAAGGGGGTGCAAACCAGCTGTGAGTAAGTACATGCTAGAAATCAGACGATGAGGTTCTATACCAGATTTCCAGAGGGAGTAGTGGGGGCAAAAAGTGTTTGTACTTCTAAAATGGAGTTTGATCAGTTAATGAAAAGGCTCATATGATGTGATTGCTTCTGATGGCAGGAAAATGGACCCAATGACCCAGGAGGTCCCTTCCCAGACATATATTCTCCTGGTGAGGGGTCTGCCTGCACAATGAGTAGAAAGAACAGGTAATAGTAGACCCTGTGTGAAATTCTGGTAAATTTTCTGAGTTTTGCCCAGGACTGCAGAAGAGCCAGATTTTTCAGTCCATGTGCACAAGCAGGGCTGCTACAGTTTTAGAAAAAATGTACCAAGATACTCTTTTCTACACCATACGAAGACAACTGACTCGGCAGAGCTAAAAAGCACACAAATACATTTAAAAAAAAAAAAAAAAAAAAAAAAAAAAAAAAAAAAAAAAAAAAAAAGCTAACGACTTCACAGCCAGGAAACACAGCTCCCTTCAAAATCTGGTTTCCTGCTCAAGTGGGAGAAAGAGACAGTAGTCTTCAGCACTCGTCTCCAATAAATACAATTCTGGCCCTTTAAGATTCTACTAACCCTTCTAGAGCCAGGTGCTCAGCAGCCAATCATGGACATTGTTACTGAGATTCTCTGGAGGAAAATTTAGAATTCTTCCGAAACAAACCATGAGCAATTATCAAAAACAATGTCTTCAAGCAAATCGTAGGCGGAGCACACACCCTGCAATGCTTTCAGCCTCCTGCAGAAGCATTTGTTGTAGGCACTTCTGGCTGTCTCAAACAAACATCAGCTACAGCAAAGAACATTCACTCATCCACGTCAGAGGTAACACAACTTTCCCAGAATTTCAGTAGTCTTCATCCAGAGATGGAATAGGACACTGGGACACAACTCATCATCACATACATATTAACCCTGCTCTCTTTTGCTTTTTTAATCTAGATAGTTTCTCAATTATATTTTTCCTTTATACTGTGTTATGATGAGTTTACAAAATCTTGTCTGTTGAAATCTGCTAAGCAATCACTCAGAAAAGTCCCCATTTTGCAGCCAGCAGATGCTTTCTTTTTGTGTCTTAAAAAAAAAAAAAAAAAAAAAAAAAAAAAGGCTTTACTGGATAAACATCAATTTAGCTTTAATACGAACACAGCATCATTTTCACAAAGCCAAGATTTCTCTTATAATGTGGATTTATATTCTTAAAGGACTGCATAAATCATCTCAGACTCAGCTCACTGCTTTTCAAAGGGATTGGAACCCATCAACAGCAAGGTAACTAGCACTGGACATCGGATATTTTTAAGACCAGAACAAACCATTAACTCATTTAATCTGATTATGTCACACAATCCAGTTTCCCCACAATTACCTCTGTCTTAAGCCCATAGCTCCAGTTCTACCAAAAGTCTCCCAGAGAGGCATTCTGTCATGATCTGAAAACATCAAAAGGAAAGGTAGATACTATGGACCTGATAGTTTGAGCTTACGTTACATCGTCTTCCGCTATCAAGCAAAGTGTTTAACTTTTAATTTGTCTGGCCTTAATTTTGAGCTGTTGGTTATTCATATGCCTTTCTCCACTAAATTAAAGGCCTGTTATCTGTCACAGTGATATGCAGAGAAGAGCAAAGACCTGTTCTGCAATTCAGTCTGACAAAGAGAGATAAATTTTCATCGTCCAACTAGAGCAGCTTCCAAGGCTGGCAGAAAAATCATCATTCTTTTAATTCAGGTATGCCACTTTATACCAATAGGAAATATGACCCCTGTAGCCTCAGCAGCAGTTTACAATAAGGTGCTAAGGAAAATGTCATTTACAAGAATATTTATTAATAAAATGTAAATTATAATGAAGCTGATGTCTAGCACTTATCTCACATTCCTTTTTCTCACCTATCCAGACTATGTTCACAGTAATGAAACAAAAGTTAATTCTCTTATTTATGCTCTCTTCAAAATTTCTGTGCTTTCTCATACCTGTAGCCAGCAGTATGTGAACGATGGCAAGAAGTTAAAGATAAAATGATTATAAATCAAAACAGTACAGAAACGTTCTTTGGGGTTTTTTTAGTCTACAGAACGACAGTCCCATCCCTTTGCTTCATCTCCAGCCATCACAGTGGTGCTCTCTCTCGTAAGCAAAGTGAGTTTTCTCAGTAGAGAAAGCAGACTACTTCTTCTTTAAAGAGAACACATTTACACAATCCTCACGGCTCCTAGCATTCCTCACATCGCAGCTTCCTATTTAGAAATCTCCTCCCACATACACACCCCACCAGGCCGTGTTGGTGGAATGGCTTAAAATTCAGATTAGCTCTTTCTCTATACGGTCCTGCCCTATCCCTTGCACTCTCTGTAGCGACACTAAAAAAAAAAATAAATCAGGATGGCTATTTAAATTATACAGTACATAAAACACTCCCTAGACATTTTTTTTAAAACCAGCCTTCCCATCAGATGCTCTGAGTACTAGAGAAAAGCTGTGAACTTTATCCTTTAAAAGGTGATACAGACAGGGGTTTAACTAACTGTGGGTGCATCCCATGAAGAAAAGGAAGAGCATAAGTAAGTCTGTGTTTTGGCACTTTAGAAAAAGTTAGAACCATAATACAACTTTGAAATTAAACAGCAGCCTGAGGAAAACTATCCTCATGTGAGGGAAAACAGAAACACTAGGAGAATTCAACACACAGACTGGCCAGTACCTTCTGGTCAGTGAGGTCAATTTTCAGTGCTCTAAGAAGAGTCAGCCCTCACCAAGTACCTGAAGTCAGCGTTTGCAACAACAATTAAAATTTATTATTAATTATGAAGGAACTCCTAATAACTGTAAGCTTTATAGACCGTACAGCAGCATCTCAGGTTGAATACCTGAGCAGTTGGAGCCGAGTGTGATATTTCTCTCACTGCTTATGGGACAGGAACCTTATATGCTGCAGTGCAGCAAACACCGCTGTATTAAAACTGCACGCTGCAACAGAAATGAACCATCGCAAAAAGCCTTTGTCGAGCCATGTGGAGTATTTTCTAATACTCTAACTGCGTGTGTGCACAAGCTGAGCTGCTTGCATTCCAGCAGGAGTTTTGAGCTGACTTTAAGTCACACTCAAGAGTTAAGAGAATGAAGAACTGCACTGGAGTTGTTTTACAAAGGCAGCCAACAGCGAGGCCTTCTTTTGTTAATATAGTCATTATATGAAAAAGATGTCAAATGCTAGCTTTTATACCAGTTGAAACTTCGTCTTGGGGAAAAGGCTCTTTGAAAGTCGCAATCACTCTGGCTGCATTGAAACCAAGCATTTAGACCAGAAGAAAATTTTCAGTTTCTTCCCTCCCCTACCACCTTCACACAAAGCCCAACTATTTGCTTGCTGCAATACAAGGTTTTCACCTCTCCATTTGCTGGTGGATGTCCAGCCCACCTAGTACACACAGTTCTTACCAGACACCCAGATCAGTACCTGGATTTCCATCCAGACCTATTCATGAAATACCTTTCTTTCCAGACTCCACACCCAGTTCCCGCCCCAGTTCCCCACCTCTTCTGAACCTCCCCATCCCGAGCCTTCATTCTCCCTCCAGCTCCCAGGAAGGTTCCTGCCTCGCAAATTACTCCCCTAGACCAATCTTACACAGAGAGCTTTTAATTCCAAGCTCACCTAAACCACTTTGATAACAGAAAAGCATCTAGGTGAGGATTATGTTATACCCCAGTGAAATGCATGGGGAGATACAGCCAGACTACCCCAAGCATAACTTATCTTTAAGGCAGTGTGACAATCGGAAGCAACAGTGCAATCAGAATCCCCCAGGTTCCTCCATTAATAAAACACTTTGCCTACAGTGCCTACAGCAGCCATGGAAAACTGCATCAAGGTTTGTATGGCATTTCATATTAGCTGTGGGACCAATACTGAAGGTCAGAGCAAGAGCACTGCATCTGCCTAAAGTTTTACCTATAGCAGTGGAAGACAAAGCCAAGAAGTTAGCCCAGAAAAGTGTAAAGCAAGCTGCAAGAGATGGAAGAGATCTCCTGTGATACTGGAGCAGACTCTAAGCAACGTGAGGTGTACACGGCAATAAACCCAGAGCCCAAATATCACTCACAGGCATAAGCACTCAGCTCCTCTTTCCTCCCCATTAAATCACACTTCCCTCCCACAGATGAGAGCTGTCGGGAGAGCTCTGTGCCAGCCAGAGAGGAACAGACTGAGATGAGTGGGGAGAGATTAATTGAAAACTGAGAAAGAGGAGGATACCCAAGATAGCAAGCAGCAGCTCTGCAGGGCAAACAGTGAAGAGAAAGTGTTCAAGAATCAGATTTAGAGAATTGGGTGGCAAATGTCTGAAGTCACTGGGGCTTGGGACTGCAAACAGATTTCCTAATGAAGGAAGCAATAAGACACTCATTTTTTACCTACACTAGTCTTGCTTCTGGGGAAATCAGTTCCCTTTCCCTTCAGTCTCTGGCTTCCACAACCCTGAAAACTAGAATCTTCTCTGGGCTTCATTTCTCATCCATAAAATGAGGGTAATGATGCTATGCCTAACTCCTGGTGTCTGTGCAAGCAGTACTTTAACAGTTGTGACAAACTATGCAAATATCACTCACATAAGGACAGAGGATACCAAGACAGTCATAACAAGACTTTCAGGAGGCGGTTCTGGTTTTAGCATCTTCAGAAGAAATTAAGTCATTTGATACTAAGAATGAAGCACCTCTTTCTTTTTTTTTCTTCTTCTGACTAAGGAAGTCAAATGACTTCAAATCTGTGCCAACAGAATGGTTCTCCTAAGTTAGGAAGAAAATACTTAAATACCCTTAACTGACAACATTTTCACCCTAATGCTCAAGTATCTTGTTTACCAGCATAGGTTCATGAGACACATCAGCTGTGTCAGGTCACGCACCATGAGATGGGTGACGGTGCTGGGTCACAGCAAGCCAAGTGCAGCCCTGCAGGGACTCTTCCACGCAGCAGCCAGGCCAGGCTCTGCACTCAGGCAGAAGCTCGCAGGGAGGTTATTCAGTCAGAAACTCCTATACCTCCTGCCACAAGCCCACGTTCTGCCTCCTCTCACTCACCAAAGGCATACAGTAGCCCAGCCCAGACAGGACAGGACCTGCCCCTGCTTGCTGTGCCCCGAGATGTGATCTATGGGGAGGGCCAGTCAATGCTGCTCCACGGGGTGCGACCAGCAACCTTGTCCCCCTGCGCTCGTGATGGACAGCAGCAGCAGGATCATGGCTTGCACCTGAATTGTCGTCTTCGTTGCTAACCCCAACCTTACTTTTCTTTCCTTAACTTTATGAATTGTTCCCATCTAGGATTTGCTGAGTTTGGCTTCTCATTGATAAACGTTGATAAAACATGGTGGCAATATCAATTAATTTCAGAGACTGCAGAGGCACGTGAACTCGAAGATTTAGGGAAGAAGACCTAAAGCAAATGCCTGCTGACTCTGGAATTGGTTTTGTCAGCAACTGGTATCTTAACTAGTGATATTCAACTCAAATCCAGTCTCCTCTGCAACAACTGAAATGGCAGGGATGATCTCTAACATACAAATGACATCAGAAACCCTATTCCAATGAGTGTTACAAGTTCTCCCACCTGCTAGGGTTTTAAAGAAAACTGTTCATCCCAAACAAATTCAGGTTTTGCTATCGGGGTGCATGTAAAAGGTGACTGATAGTACTGGAAAAAGAAGTCACCTGGTTGCTTAGTACTTCTGTTAGATAGGTTCTTCCTTTAAGAAAAAATAAAATAAGTCTTGATCATGGATACCATATGTCTAAGAAAGAGGAACATGCAACACCCGTTGCCTCTCTGACTGCCTTAAAATGGTTCCTCCAGCTTAACCAGAAGGGTCCTCACACACCATTTGAAACAACTCATACAAGTCTTTACAGGAGATAATTCTTCTCCTTTAAAGAGGGAAGTGAATTAAACTCTGAACTCTAATCATGTTAATAGGCCTGCCTGACACTATAAATCACTAATGTAGTGTTTTGTTCGTGCCCATAAATTACTGATACCGTATCCTTCTGCAGAAGATTCCTTCTCCTTAAAAACATATTTAATAGATTTGCACCCACTCTTCTTTTTAAATACACTGGCTCACACTGTCAGCTTTCCTAATGCTCTAGGCACTGATTTCAAGTTTCATAATCAATTATATCATTTTGCTTCGCAGCAGTAATTTGATTACTGCTTTTGGGGTGTGACAGGCATTTGTGAACATTTCTGCCTGTCTGGATCTGAAATTGCTAATCTTCCTTCATTCCCTCCTCCCCGCAAAACCTGTGCAAAATTGATAAAATAACATCAATAAATCAAGGCACTTGCATTTTCCCTGAAGTGACTATATTTCAGATTTCTTCTCTGAAATACAAACAAGGACATAGTTCATCTAGCTCAACATCATGACCAAAAGGGGTATAAAATGATGATGATGTTTTGTGGCATTTATTGCCAGTTTTGTTAATATGACTGACTGCTTTTCCTGTGCAAGCTGTCTCTTCTCTATCACCCTATCTTTGAAATAATCACCACTACCACCTAACATTTAGTAATAATTTACTACACATCAATTGGTATGGCAGAGCCCACATCAGCAGAAACAAAACTGCAAGAGTCAAGGGGAAAACAAAAATTGTTTAATTCACATTTGTTTCTGACAAGTTCAGAATCCTTGACCAACCTGTATACTACACTGCGCTGCTTAAAAGTAGTAAATTTTAAAATGTTTAAATGCAGCATCTAAGGAATAAAGTTAAAAAAAAAAAAAAAGTTTCTACTTGCTTCCCAACTATTTCAGAAGTTTTAATGAGAGCAAGAACAAGAGGCAAGAAAGCTATATCTTAATCAAGTTCTAAAACAGGCTGTAGAAAGACACATGCCCATCCCTGAATCTAGCTGATTTCATCAACCACAGGTTTCTTAAGGATACTTAAATCCACTTACATTTCCACAAACATCTGGAGAGATTCTAAGTGGAATACACCTGATAGCATCTACAGAGTTTTCTTTCAGGGCAAATGTTTTTTTCCAAGGTTAAGTCATTGGTTTCTCTCTTCTCTAAACCCACATTAACACAAAGCCTCCCAAAGCCACGCTGGGGGATCACACAAGCATTCTCTTAGCCAGGGTTTAGTAAATCAGATTTTCGTCTTTGATTCTTACCCTCACCCAGAATTTTTCAGGGAGGTAAAATACCGCATGTGTTACACACATTTAGACAATGGAAGCTTAGAGCAGGTGATCTATAATTCAAATGAAAGATTTTCACAAAACTGATAATTCATTAATTTTTTTCTCCTAACTGCTTTTTTAAAGTATCTGATTCAAGATATTTAAAAGTAACTTGTGTTCCCAGGTTCCACAATGTATTATTCTCTCCCTTGAGCTATCTCAGAGCAATCCATTCTCTTCCTGTTGTTTAACCACACTGACATAAGAAGTCTCATTAAAATTTTATCTGCAAACATGATGCAATGTGCTAATTTACAATTGTACAACAGAAAGACCGTAAATGAGACAAACGTAAATGGACCAGAACAATGACAGAATTTTCAACCTCAACTCAACTTTTGAATTAGGACAAAAACAATAGTCCAAACAGTCATATTTAACCTTTATGAAGGATTTATCCCATGGGGTAAAAACATGTCAAGAGCCTGAATGCCTTTAAATCATGCATATATTTTTTTTATGCACAAGAGTTGTTAATCTCTTCCAGGAGCTACAGCCCAAATGCTCACACAGTTATTTTGAAAAGGGTGAAGCAACAGAACACAACTGAATAAAAAATTTATTTGAAAAGAGCAATACATATTCCTGGAATGAAGAATTCCTTCTTGTCCATTGTATTCATTCCTTCTCCTTGACATTTGTATTTCTGTCACAAATGAGCAGCAATTTCCTTTTCCCCCAAGATGAAACTTGTGCTTATAGACAAGTTCATAGCCACCACGAATTACTGAATCATGCATGTAATTTATTTTTTCTTGCAGGTTATTTTCACATAAATTCCTTTTAACTCAGAAAAAACAAGTTCTTTTACGATGCCACAGCAGCAGCAATCTGCTTTGCTCTTGTAGGTTCCATTTACTGTGCTAATAAATACATTCATAAATTAAACTCTGAAAGTGATTTTAAACGTGAAATTATCATTCTGACTTAAAGCTACATACATGGAGCTTATATGTTGCTTTTGCTCCCAGATGTATATTCACAGCTGCAAAGAAATAGTAGATCTGACCTGTGTTACAAAGCTGCTGTGAAGACTGCCCAGGAGGAACTATAGTAGAAGAGTCACTTCACATTTTGCTGCTCTCTAATACCATCTATTTGTTCATAGTCCCTCTCAAACTGAAAAGATTTTACCATTTTTCTTAAGGCCCAAGAGTGAGGAATTAAAAAAAAAAAATATTTCTCAAAGAGTGGTTGAATAGACACTATTGCAAAAATTTATATCCCCACATCCCTATTTGCCAGTGTTACAGTTTGTGAAACAGAACAATTCAGTATTTCAAAAGAAGCCGATAACCATCATGAGAGCTCCCATGGGTAACGTTACTTAATCTGCAGTTTTATCTTCTGGAGGAAAAAGGAGACTACAAGGAAAAACTATTTCCATAAACAAGGGACTTAAAAGCCAAAGAGAAAAAAAGTTTTGGGCAAGTGCCAAAATTCAGGCACTTTTGTCTTACAGTCATCCCCTTCCTCCTCCCAAAGCCAGGGAATACTTCTTTAAAGGTAATGGAAATTGGAGACTTTGGAAAGTGCAGAACTTGGGGAGGGTGATATTGGAAAAGGCCAGTACTAAAGAGGAGCTTCTTAATTTCTATACCAGGCTCCCTGCAGCTCTATTAAGACAGCAGCAATAACACATTACACACCTTCCAGAGCATCTTCCACACACACATCTAAGGTGTGACTTCATCTTTTGCAGGAAACGTAGAAGCAGTTTGTTATTGCTCATCCTCCTCTTTCATCAATTTATAGCTTTCAATGGAAACAGACTGCTGAAGAGAGCTACCAACAGGAAGAGAATATCTGCTACAGCAGATACACTGCACACAATGACAACATGCAAGGGGATTTGCAGGAGAGAAGAAACAGAAGGAATTGCATACACTTCAGCCTGCAAGGATCAACAAATCCCACAGACTGTAATTGCATGAAATTGTTTTGCAAAAGGAAAGATGAGGAAAAGAGGTTACCTGCAATTTTGTAGTTCTCATTGAAATGAAACCTACATTTTGGGGAGAGCAAGGGAAAAGGATGTGATCTGTGTCATTTCGGAGGACATGGGGAAAGCAAGAAGGGAAGGAAGGAGGATTCTCTTTCTCCAGTTTTGAGAGCAGACAAGTGGCTCTACTAAATAAACAAGGTCTTCACAAGTATACAGACAATAATTTAAAACTTTATAAGCAAGATCTGCGTTCCACTGGCAGAGCCATAAAGCTCACCTGGAGACTACACACGATGCTCTAATTGCACTGGCCCTTCAGAGCTGACCCATAAAAGCAAGAGCAAAGACTGACAGATGTGATAAAAGTTTCTGACTAGCTTTTTGGGGAACAAGCCACTGTATCTGGATATTCCAAACTGTTCTGAGAGTCACGCGGAATAAACAGCTTTTTGCTCAGCTGCCAAGATACCAGCCCAAAAGCTCGATGAGGTGACTTCAGACAGAAACAAAAAGTCTCTCTGTTTCTACCTACTCCATCTTGCACTAATAATTCCCCTCTTCTGGCACAGAGGATCTTGGTGCAAGGAACAACAATGAATTCACAAGCTCACATCTGCTGCTTTGCTTTGAAATCCTTCCTCACTTTTACAAACTAATGGTGAAGGAAGCCAGAGCCCGGTGCCACATATAGGACCCCACTAACCACGCTGTGGTCACACAGCACAAGCCTGGATACTTGCATCACTCAACAGCTTTACATTTTGAAGCACTGCATCCAGTGTGATACATCACTGATTTGAGATCTGGGTCTCCAGAAATCTCTCTTGGTGGTGCACATCTGCTGGGATAAGAGGTTTCAAGGTGCCTCCAAATGTTAATCAAGAAATAGGAAGATGGATCCTTCCACAATCCACACAAATTCTGATTTTCTTATTGGAAAAGAGATTAAAAGACAAAAGCGTTGCCTGCGTAAAGTTGTACAAAAGTTTCTGGCATAAACAGGTTTCAGCCATGGTCACTGCTTCACAGAACCAAGCACCAACGTTTACAGTTGACAGCCCATCCTTCTCCACAGCACTGTTTGGGAGCTCCCTCTGCAATTGAACCATCAATTGTAAGGTCTCCCCTCTGCACACAGACTTCAGGATCACAAAAGCTTAGTTACCAACAAAATACTACCTGTGAGCTAACCCGAACGTTGTGGCAGAAAAGCAAATACAGGGCAATTCTTGTCTTTATTCACACATCCTAGACTGACTGCAGTGATTTCAAACACTTGCCTGCTTTGCTCTGCAATGCATACCATGTCATTACCCCAAGAGGCCACTTTACACTTTGCTCTCCTGCCTCCTTACTCCTGCTTTGTTGTATAAAGTTATCTGGAAAATAATACCTAAGTGGCTCCGCATCCTGCGGGGAAGTTGTTTAAAACATCACTCACTTTTTCTGAAAATTTTCATGCCACTGCAAACAAAAAAAAAAAAAGTCAGTCATTATACCTCAAACTTGACAGCTTTTTTCAGCATGAAAACCATAAATTAAGTAAAAAATATTTATTTATTCAAACACATGGGTTCGCTTACCACCAAAACACTTCTGACAATTGCAAATATGACAGTAACCTGTGATACCTTCTCCGCATCACCCTTGTAGTTGTCTTGTTATTTCAGGAAACCCAAAAGGTACCTCCTGAAAAATCAGATCACTCTGTCCTAATTAGAAGCTTCTGAAGACAAACTTCAATTGGTATGTACACTTCCCACACATTAAATACTAATTCAGAAAGCAGGAAGCCCTTCTCTCCACGTCCTTCAGATGAGAGGCTGCAGACTTTAAAACACCAGATTTAAAACCCAAGCTGAAAACTCTGCTGTTTAATAATGAAACATAGCAGTTGCATTTGAGATGTTAGATTTCCTCTAGTAATAAATAAAGCCCCGACTGCAGCAAGACAGGTTTTGAGAAGCTTGCTCACAATCACCGAGTCTCACAGAGCAGGATTTTGTCCTCTTGATCAAGTGTGGAGGTGATAAAAACTTTCTCCTCACACAGCTGCTATGACAGAAAGGGGGATATAACTGCATTAAAGGCATCACATTCCCTTTCCAGGGATGACACTGTCTTCTAGTCCAGTGATCAAACGCACAGTTTGTGAGCAATCAGGTCAAAATACCTTAAGTAGCATATGTTCCCCATGTTCATCTTTGCTGCTACAGTAATATTAACTGGATTATTTAGCTCTTCTACAGCAAACCCTCAACACCTGAAAATACCTCACAACCAAGGTCATTCCAAATAACGCACGTGCCACCGTTGGACAAGCAGAACTGTACAAAGGGGGGATGAGCCCTACAGATCTTGTTACGCCTCTCTGATCATTCAATGCTGCTTATAAAGCCAATCCGATCATTTATTATGGATGTAAAATAATATCCAAGCCTTGCTAGGCAAGGCAGGCACTACCAGAAGACGATACATATGAGGACCATTAATAACTATTTCCAAAGGCAGTCAGAATTTTAATTTGTGGTAAAACTTTCTTTGTACGCTTTTCTGCAAAAATAGAACAAGCCTGTCTGTAGTAGGCTAGGAATTACATACAGCCCCATTTGTGCTTCTTAAATACCGATGGGACCTTTGCAGACACCCATTGATTCAGGATCATCAGTTGGACATTATTTCTGCCTATATGCTACCAAAAGCCAAAAAACATTTTGGGATTTTTTTGACAGCTTGTGTGATTTAGGCAGGAAAAGCACGGTGCCCTGAAATCAACAACACTCTACTGGTTAAATCATGTAAGCGTACAGTTTCATAGAAAACACTTGACCTCTCAATTTTCACTTACTTATAGACTTGTCACTTCCCTTTAAGTCTCACAATGAATGTACTGACTCATCTCATGAGGACAATTTATTTTTTACTTTCTATACAAGTGCATAATAAGCCAAAGCTAACATGTGCTTTTATTTAATTAAACATAATCTACTGGTAACAAAACGTAAGACGTCTTTAAAACAATTTGTATTGCTTCTAGCAGCGTGCAGTTGTAGTATTGAGACTTACTGCATCATCTTGTGCTACTTTCTGACGTGGTGTAAATTGGCATAATTCTGCTTAAGTCCTGTTGATATACACCAGCAGGTTTTATGGCTGGCTCATCCATTTAATTTCAAGCTTTCAAAATGAGACATACAAAATATTTCACCTGCTTTGAACTACAGACATAAGACAGACAAGTCCTTCTTTGTTGCAGCTAATGTCCACAACACAAGCTCTTTATGCAATGACGTGGCAAAAAATACTGCAACCCTGAACATACAAAAAGAGGAACATTCCGTGAAAACAGGTTATGATTTGAGCTGTCTATGTAGCACTAATATAACATTCGCTGTACCACTGTACTCGTTTTTGCATCTACACTTCAAGGTAGATGTCAAATAGTAGGGTGTCCAAAGACCAAACCCAGAGGTCTTCAGTCCTCAAAGTTGTTAAGATTAGAAATTTTAAGGTTACAAGATGATTTAATCACTATCCATAGCTATGCACGGATGGAGGTTCTGGCAGTAGAGAGTTTTTCAGCCACGCTGGCAAAGTAAAAACTAGCGTTCAGAAAGTGAAGTTACATTAATTCAAGCTTCAAGTAAGATGCAGACTTCTGAATTGAGTTATTAGAGGCTTGGATGAGTTATTACAGAACATGATAAGCTTTCCCTCATTTGGTATTCTTTAAAACCAGACTGGACAACATTTTAAGCCTATGTTTGATCCCACCTCTGCAGCAAGTCCCAGTCTTGTACATGCAATGGTAGGTCAGCTGGCTAGGCTGGTACCTTGCAGACAGACCACCTCAAGGCCAGGCCACAGCTCCGTTTGCTGAACTGCATTAACCTTCTATGAACCTAGAGCAGAAGAAGGATAATTTGACTTAATTTACTGAGTTACTTAAGTTACTTGAATGCTCTCGTATTTGCTGCAGAGTAGTGGCATATATCTCAACAGCCAGCAGGGCATACAATCCTGTAACAATCATCTGGACACATTCCACCCAATCAATTCCCCACCTTTGCTAAACGACAGGGTTTTGGTGGCACCTTGGTCTCTGTGCTTTCCTGCCTCAGGCAGGCCATGTAAACTCCCATTAAAATGTCTAAGACAGAAAGCGTGTTCTGTACTTCTGCTGTGAACCAAACTGCACTTTATTCAACTCACTAGATCATTTCATTCAATGATGGGAGCAAACCAAAAGAATGCACCATAACTGGAACAGAGGATCTGCGGCTTCAATTTGTATGGAGGAGACGTGCAAGCTCAGCAGCGAGCCAACCAAATATCCTATCCTCTGCTTTTAAGAACAGCTGATACAAAAAGCTTCTTAAGGAAGCATTAAAAAAACCCTCCATGACGTCAAACCATGAAACAACTGTCCCTTTGAAGAAAGTTCTTTCAAACCCGTTAGTTACTGTCTGGTTCCAGTCTTGAAGGATGAAGGGTTATAGACAAAACCTGTTTCCACAAACTGCAGATCTTGCTGGAAGGGCTCTGGATTCATATAGTTTTATGCCAACTGTTGTGGAAACTTCTAGCAGTATCCTAGCAGCTCCAGGGAAAGTTATTTTGACACATTTGTGCATATGGCATACAACATAGAAAAGTGCTTCAGGAACAACTTGTGCATGCAGAGGAAGCACAAAACCAGATCCCTAGGATCCCTCTTTTGCCTTTAAAAGATAAAGACACCATCATAAGCGAGAGTTATTTCCAGCACAGTTAGTCTGCCTTGAATACAGTGGCTTTCAACCTCATTTGAATTGCCTTGTTACACACACTAATTGGCATTAACACCGCCAGATGCCATAATAATGGCATGTTGAGACAAGCTGAAGGTGCAGCTTAGATGCGTCTGTCTTTTAACCTGCACCAAGCAATTGTGCATGCTTCAAGCTGACGTGGCTGCTATGTGAGATGTATCGATTCTGCATTGCCTCCGTCAGGAGGGAGATGTCAGGATGACATCTCGATCTGGATGAAATTACAGGAAGACAACAACCTTGCAGTGGAGACTGCGGAGCTGTGCTGCAAGTAGGACTTAATACATTTCTCTGTTATAGGCTTTAGCTTTTACTGGCTTAGTGAAATTGAAAAGACCCTAAAATGTTTTTCTTTTTCTTTAAGAAAATAGTCTAGAAGGTACATCTTCTTTCTGATATTCAGTGTGTTGACATACCCCACTTTTATAACACCTGAGGCCAACCTCTGTCATTTAAGCAGTGTGAGCCCTCACGGTCCCCTTTCCTTGCCTACCAGGCAAGTCTAGCACTAGAGGGTTCCCTTTGAGCACCCAACGCATGTTTCACAGGAATTAGTAAATACTTCATTCAAGGCTTTAATCACTAAAAAAACCTGCTAGTGGAAATTGAAAAGGAGGAAACCAGGTAAATTCCTCTCTTAAACGTAATTAACTTGTAGTGTTCTACTTTTCACTAGAACAATTACAAATGTAGGACTCAAATTATCATTTCAAGTCCCCTCCTTGTCCTGATGCAAAAGCCTCAGAGCATTCTAGCTGAATGACTGTTGTTTACTCTTTAACTTTTAACTGAGAGGTATGGTCCTGAAATATAATCAATGCTCACTTTTGAAACTCTACAATTTTAATTACCATTTCCAGACACCCTCTATCACAAGTTTTATGTACAATCAATGCTGACCCCATAAAAGGAAAGCACTCTCACATTTTGGAATACAAGAAGTTTGCTCTTTAAGAGGAAAACAATCAATTACTGATCACCTAGCCACCTCTGTACTCAGATCTATCACTCTTCTGTTATTGTAGATTAGACATTATTATGTCCCCAGAAAGTAAAAATGTCATAAAATTCCACCTCTGATATGTTTAGTATAAGAATTTATTTATGGATAATGATAGATTTTGGGTTTTTTTTTTAACACCTACCCAAAGCATTGTTCCTTATAAAGCAGCTGAGGGGAGGAAAAAAAAATAATTAAATCTTGAAACACCAGAATTTGATCAATATGGTTTGACACTGCTTCCTTCTAAATCATTCTTGATATGCTGAGATCTAAATGCATGTTGACACAAAGATACCATTGTGTGGGAGTTGTCACATACTGAAAGAGAACTGTTCATATATGTACTTTGGTTTTAATGTGTTGTAGCAGATCATACCATAAGTAGCTTGTCATTCCCAGATTTTAGGTTTGGGTGTTTCTTTTTGTTTGGTCACAGGTGGGGGTCAACCTGAAATCTTTTCAAAGACACATTACCAAGTGTCAGCTACATAAGAGAATTACTAGCTTTAAACAGGCAAGGACAACGTTTCCCTTAACAACACACATAAATAAGAGGCATAAGAAGCCTTGTGACAGACATTTAGAGAAAAAAATCTGCCAGGACATCCACATTTTCTACTACTAGTTCATAAGGGACAGGTTGTTAAAATGCTAAAGAAAATCCTACCTTAAATTTGCATTTAAAATCGATGACATGGGCACGCAGGTGGGCACCCATGCGCTAGGTAAGTTGGTATATCGGGTACACCGAGCTCAGCCAACCTCCTGATGAAATCAATAGCATTTACACTGGCCACTCAGAAAGGATATTAACTAATGTGTATTTGGGGCTAGAAACTAGAACATCTTCTCCAGAGGACCTAAAAAACAATCGTACAGGATTGGCTTTCTGTAATCATATGCACACACATCTCTGATGGTATGCTAAAGAACATCTTTAGTTACATGCAAACCAGAGATTTGCACAAATATGGGTAGCTAAACTTAGAAACAAAAATGAGATATATGTATATACATCCTATGGAATACTAAATGAAGCCCAAAAGTTGCACAAATCTTATTAATTAAAACTAAAATCAGATCACAAAAGTCAGTGTATTCTTGGAAACAAAAACTACATCGCAGTATAAGACGATAGACAATTCAGGATTACAGAAGATAGGAGAGAGAGCTCTGCTTATGCTAAAATCTTTTGACTTAGCTTAGTCATTCAAAAGACTTCTCTACAGTCAGTGAACCTTGAGGAATCCAAGTTACTTCCATCTTCACAAGTGAAGCTGTAAATAGAGGCACTGATATTCCCATAGCTAAACAGTTTAGGAATTAAGGAACTTCTGTCTGTCAACAATGCAGGCAAAAGTCATCTCGCTTCTCCTGCTGAAGTTATTCAGAATGACACCTTGAGCTTCTACTAAACTCATTTATTCACTCATCTCAAAGATGTCATTACATGCAGGTCAGAAGTAAAGCTGCAAAGTGAGAAGAAAACTATTGTACTACGTCCAAACTGCTGGTCCTCCCAAGTAAATTATTTTCTTATACCAGGCCAGTCAGTGCAACATCAGTGTAATGCAACACAACTGTAAGCCAACACCATGAACCTGAAAGGGGACTTGGATGCAAATATAGATGATTACAGGTGGCATTAGACATTAAGGCTACAGAAAAGCTGAATGGAGAAATTGCTGGGATGAATTCTGAAAAGATTCAAGATCCGCAACCAAAAAAGAGCTTTCAAACTTTCCTGTAATAAGCGTTGATCTAGGGTGCAAGGCATAATCTCCTTCCTCAACACTGTGGGCGGCAAGTCCACAGAGGACAACTTCAAAAAGAGAACAGCATTCTTGTATTATAATTTGTCAGTTACTCATGCAATGTTTTTAAATGAGAGCTTCCATTTGTAAGGCCCCTACAAACATCAGAAAACTGGCATTCTCTTATCAACTGGATCTTATTCTTTATAACTGCTAGGACCTGAAGGGTATAAAGGTCTGTGTGGCATCCATAAAGCATGTTTCATAATAAATACTTCAATTTCTTTGAAGCTGAAATGGTATCCAACTGTGTTTGAAGTCTCATCACTGCCCATCTCTAGAATGTCAAGTATTGTCCAACTGTAGCAGGAGAAAAAGTAATTCCCCTTCATAGGAGAAAAGAAAGAAGAACAAGGAAAAAGATACAAGCAAGCTTCCTCCTGGGAAGGAAGTTTAAGAGTGAAGGAGAAGACAGCAGCGGTGTCTTGAGCTGCCTGATCAGCGGGCAGCCACCAGCTCCTACCAGAAAAGGAACAGAGTACTCTTGTAACCACAGCAGCCTGACTTGGCTGTGCAGTAGTATTTCACTCTTTACCTTCTCCTCCTGCTAATGCAGTGAGCCTTGCATGTTAATCCCTAGAATCCTCCTTATTTAACAAATGCATTAAAGTCTATTGATTTTTAGTGACTATGAAAGGTCAAGTCAAAACAAAGCAGGAACATTTTGTAATGCACGAGTTTGTAAAGGGGAAAAAAAAATAAATCCTAATGAGAATAAGCAGTTGCTGTGCAGATTGAAGAGAAACCTCAGCCAGCCAAGTTCATCTCTCAGTTGCATGGATTTAAGTGAAGAGTAATTCCACTCGGGCCAGAACTTCAAGCAATACTCTCTGTGGCCTTAGCCTGAATTTATAT
Organism: Athene cunicularia; assembly: GCF_003259725.1. Classification (NCBI taxonomy): domain Eukaryota; kingdom Metazoa; phylum Chordata; class Aves; order Strigiformes; family Strigidae; genus Athene; species Athene cunicularia. The sequence continues at coordinate 8,191,777 of NW_020799117.1, read as the reverse complement.
TTGTATAACCATGAGACAAATTTTAATCTCAAAACCTCAGAGATTATTAATATTTGTTTAAAGGCCAGAAGAGGCTTTTCTAATCTTTCTGTATGAACTCCTGTTCAATATAGACTACAAAAGGCAGCCAAAAACTTCAACAACCATCTCGCAGGGAAGAGGCGGATGAGAACCGGTGCCCTTCCACATACTTGGGGTATAATAGGTCAAAAAGCCACGCTACAGGTAACAGGCAGGCAAATGAGAAGCAAATATATTCTTCATTTTAAATACCTGTGACTTGAAATCTTCCATGCAAGGTAATTTCCTGAATAGTCACTTCTTATTTCTCAAACTTTCCCATCCCACCCAAACTCATCCACAATGAAAAATGATGCTGTGATTAGAGGCATGCTTAATTACTGTTCGACAATAAAAATTTATCAACCAACACTTTATCTTAGCCTGTGTATTGTCTTATTTTTATATAGTCATAAATATGCAAAGCCATTAAGATGGTTATTAATTGCAGCAGAATACAATTAGGTGGCTTTCAGAAATAGCAGTCTTTGAAACTGTAATGTGTATTCACTGTTTTTCTAGCGCCTGTCTTCAATTATTTAGCTTTTGGAGGATCTCTGTTATCATGATATAATGAATGTTCTGCTTAAATAGCTTTGCTGCCTAAAAGAAAGGACACTGATCTATTACTGAATTAAGCTCAGCCATACAGTGAGTTGTGCTATTTTATAAAACCTTCACAAAACTGATAACCTGTACAGTCTCCCTCTCTGTTCAGAGTAGTAGCAAGTCACATAGTCTTTTTGTACACAAAGTTATCATCTTTCCCTTCCCTCGAGTAGATCTTCTTTAATCTTTTACACCATTGATACTTAATTTCCAAACTAATATATTTTAAAACGTTCTGGTTCAACCCTCCCACACACACACTCAGTGTGCCTGCAGCAGGGAGACCACTTATAAAACTAAGGACATTGCACATTATGAAATACCAAGAATTGAGTTAACAGTCTGTCTTTTCAGGAGTTACTCCTCTAGAAGGAAAAACTCCTTTCACAGGTCAGCAGCCTGACCATGCTGATGTTCACTGCTCTGACTTTGCTAGCTGCAACTTAAAGGATGGTTTAAGCATCTCACTTGAGAAAATGGTGACAATCTTCATAATGGGCAGGATATTGTTACAGCATGCAAGAACTGACATTAGCTTTTAGCCTAAGTGGTAGATTTCACCTCTAAAATGATCATTTGCTTTTGATTGCATGCCCTTAAATCATTTTATTCTAAACTGACCTTACTCTCATACTGTGCCCCTATACCACATGCCACTGCAGGTGTCAGTGCCCAGTCTTCCCGCTCAAGCCTATTATGAGAACCACAACGGTAATCTGGAAACATTTTGTCCAACTATATCGTTTTCTACTTTATTCAACTTGCTAATAGAGAGACAACTCAAGGTGATGAAGAACGCAAAACCAGCTACAGGGCAACATCAAGGCTGCTGAAGTTATCACCAAACAAGTCAGCACACAGAAGGCGATTGCTCCCAGGAGGTGACTGTAAGAAACACAGTCACCAGCCATGCATCAAGCCAGCAGCAGCAGCGATGCTCACATATTAGCCTGCACCATTCAGCCAAAGCGACTGCAGGAGACATGAAATGTGGCAAGTGCTCCTAGAAATCTCCTCAAGTCTCTCCTGGGATTTGGCACGGGTTTATTAGTTTCTACTTTGATAACAGTAAAGCAAACTGAAGGCACATCTGGGCAGTGGTAAGCGTTGGACTTCAAAGCTTTACAGCGTTAGGGACAGTACGCCTCCCCGCAAGACGCAACTCGTATTTCTTCCAGAAATCTCAGACTCTTTTCCAGCCTCAGCTGCATACAAATCCAGGCAGCTAACCTACCACTGGCTTTCTGTCTGTGAAAAACGGAGATGTTCCCAAGACAGTCTACCATACCACATCACATTATACTATCCAACCTTGATCCTATAATCCCCTCTAAGCGAGGAGACCCTGACACATGGTGCTCAGAGCCCCCTGACAGCACAGGAGCCACCCACTGAGGTGCAATTTCAGGATGAAGGATTTAAAGAAGTGGTTTTGGGAGCCCCTGTATGTGTACAGCAGGAGAGGGGGATCACAGCTGCACTGGTGCAGTAGTTCACTCTGGCTTGAGATGTCATTATGCTACTTCTTTGGTGTTCAGTCAAAATAGCAGTCAGATATACTGATACAGACCCGTACCTCATCTGAGACCACGCTTTAGAGTTTTATAGCAGTATTGAAAAAACATCATATCCCAGTCCACTTCTCTTATTAATGCTCCTTGCATTATTGAAGACATTATAAAAGAAGAGAAATTCATAGTCCTGTCTGCTTTTTCTAAAGGTTTATTTACTCACCTGAGTCTCAGCTAGGACAATTACCACAGAAACCAACCTTCAGGAGGGGGAAAGGGACTCATCACCGGCATTTATCCAAGTTGAAAAGGCTAAAGCACAGAGCAAGGTTTGGGCTGGGACAGCTGTGGCTGCAGAGGCCTGTGTGGGATATGCAGGTCCATGCATGGCCTCTCTGCAGCACCAACACACTGGGGAAGGGCTCACAGGTGTTGGGGGTTTTTTTCTTCTTCTTCTTCTTCTACAGGGGCCCAGAAGGGATCCTCAATTTTTATGCATCTCCAGGGGCCAGTGCCAACCACTGTGCACATCTGCACGGCACACCCTCCCTGCCCCGCAGGAGGGGTTTCCTTGCTCCTGCAGACCTGTAAAAGCAGCTCAGAGTGAGAAGGAAGAACTTCTTGAGCTCCCTGACAATGCACAGGAGCTAGAAGTTACCCTCAAAATTGTCCCTTTGCAGTGATAGACACAGCTCAAGATTAAAATACTGCAGTGTCTGGTACACCTGCTAGCTGAGCACACCTCAGAATTGCTTAGAAAAAAAACAAAATACAACCCATTTTCTGTCTTGTGGTTTTGGGTTGTTTTTTTTTTTGGCCTGCCCTCAAAAAAACAACAAAAACATAAAAAAACCCCACAACAACTCTGAAAGCTATTCTAGGAAGGAAGAAAAAATTGAGATGACAATCATACATGTCAGCTACGCTGCATAATCTATTTCTAGAAGATACTCAGTGCTACGGAAAAGGAGGCGAGCTGACCTCCTTACTTTGATCTCTTTAACCGCTGATTTGCAGCACACATGCAGCAAAGGTGCAGCATCCACCACATCACCCTGCCTCCGTGCAACTGCCATGACGCGAGGATAGCCCACGCACAGTGCTCCCAACTCAACCACAGCGGCGATCCACTGCCGGCCAAGGGAGATGTTCTGCTGGCAAACCTCCTCCCACCAGTGCATTTCACAGATCCGCCAGCACTCAGATCCCTACTTGCTTCCAGCATTATCATAGCAAGCTGGATTTCAACCAGCCCAAAATGCACAAGAATAGATGCAGTGATTAGCTAACAGGAGATAGTGTATTAGAAGATGGCATCCCTACTGCAACAATTTTTTGCTGTGTAATATCAAGACATCGAATTTACTTCCCAATTTTATTTATAACTTCAAAATTAATACAGCAGTTAACTATAAAATTGACATGTACATTGTACTAGCAGTCAAGATTTGAATATACACTTAACAGCAAACTCTCAAAATACTTTGCAAAATAAGGATCTATTAGATAACAGGCTAATATTGCTAAAACTTTTCACATTGGCATACGAAAATTTAACATGTTAGGAAAGATTTAAGCTGAAACTGCATGCTTTAATCGAATCTTAGTGACATAATTTTTGCTGAATCAATTTGGAAAATCAGAAAGATTAAAGCTGAAATCCATTAGTAAGATGGCAAGTGAATATAAACATAATTTCTGCAATTTCTGCTGATTCAATTTTAAAAACCTACAAGATTAAAACTAAGACCTACTTATAAGATGGTAAGCGAATACAAACTTACTATTCTTCAGATAACATGGCTTTATTATGAAAATAATCAATGAAAAAAATCACATTAAAGCTGCTTTTCACATTTTTCAGTAAAGACGACAACAAAATTAAATCCTTCCTGATACAACAATATGAAGCAAATACATTTTCCAGATCACAAAAAACTGCATTCCAAGATACTAATCAAAACACAGAATCAAACTTGCATTGCAAATCAACGAAGTATTATTAAATTAGACCCAACTGTGGAACAGGAGACTTTGTCCTGTATACTGTCTCTTCTGTACCTCGGCAGGTCTAGATGCTTCTGGGAAATTAGCCAGACTGATTACCGTTACAAGAAATCTTTCCTTTGGCTCTTCAAACCGCTGATGTCAGATCTTTCCAATTTTAAAAGAATGCATTTTAGATTACAAATAAGAGCACAAACTGAAGGAATTACATCAAAGTAGGAATGAAGGAGAAATAAAGCTCTATTACTCTAGTAGGAATCCATGCAAATTTTTCACTGGCGCAATTAAGTATCTCAGAAGATACAGATCAAGAGTAAGTTGAGTATCTTTCTTCGGGGTCATCAGCAGAGGATGGAAATGGGCCACTGAGGCAGCAAGTTCAGCTTCTCCACCTGCCCACCAGTCATGGCCAACAATGCAATTAAACCCTGATCCAGACCCAAAACCCTCACGCCACTGCTTCTTTCTCTTTGCCTCACTGCAGAGCAAAAGCCCAAATATTACAGATGTGGGGAACCTAAACAGCCAGACACAGCTCCTCTCTGAAAGACACAACATTTAACAGCTAAAATAAATCAAGGAACATAATCCTGACCCATCTTGGAAAACAAAGAAAAGCAACTTTTCTTCAGGCCCCAGACCAGCCATCAGATCCCCACCTGTGGAGCCCAAAGACTACAGCAGAGCCCCAGCGACCTTCCTAGACACATCCAATTGCTTTGGTCTGCAGAAACAGTTTGTGATGAGAGCGTATTCTGCCGTATATGAAGTGCCTGATACTTCCCTCACTCCCTGCCCTCCAGCCCAAGATTGGGGATTTTATTTTTCTGTGATTCTAATAGCACTGAATTGACACACAGGTTCTGGCTGACAGCCTTGACTGACCTTTTTAAAGGCCTGAAATAGATTTAAACTCAAAGTCCCTGGCAAAGGAAGCCTGGCACATGTCTTTCATGCGGCCAAATAGGGTTCAGTCCCAGCGACACTCCCCCACAGACCAGATAGGATGAAAAGGGCAAGTCTCTTAAAATATGGCTCTGACTTTGAAATTCAGATGACAAGGCTTCTGGACATATGGTATTTGACAGCTCTGTAACACAGCAGCTCTGGTGACCCCTTGAAAAATTAATCAAAGTTTCATAAAGACCTGCTTTTTCCCATTCTGCCTTCATAACTTTGCTGAAGGGGTCTGTGGGTTCCAGCAAACAGACCCTTTACAGGGAGCAGATAAATTGAAGCAGACATGGCAGCTCCTGTAACCTGAAGCTACTGAAGTGAGCTTCCCCCTCCTTTATAATTTTTTATTTAACTATATAATTAAATAGAATGCACCAAATTCAGCCATGGAGCAAGTAACACTCAGAACATATAGCCGAGTGTAGAATACTTATTTACAAAAAAAGTCAACTCCTCAGAAAAAATAACACGATGGGGGTTAGTCAACTTTTTAAAAAGGAGGAGGGAGGGATGATAATTCCATGATTTAAATATTATTACCCAAGTTAAACTTGAAAACCCTGCAAACACATTGCCCCACGCAGCAGAGACAAGCGGTGACCAGCACAGGTTTCACGTGGCCGTACTGCGTGGCACTCCACCTGTGCTCCACTGCTGCCAACGTGCATTCATTTACTGAACATAAAATATTCAGGGAAACATAAAACATTTAAGTGAATCACTACATTGTGCAGCCCCGTGAGAAACGCCTTGAGGGATTCCTCATCTTCTGATTGTCCCTCTAAACCACAGAGGAAGAAGGCCAACAAAGCCTTGGACAGCTGTTGAAATGAGCATGATGTCCTGAGCGTGATGTTCATCTCCAAGCACAGACCACAGGCGTGGGGCAGTCACCACGGCAGGGATTGCTCCAAGCACCTGCCTCTCTACAACTTTGATAGTAGCAATTATGCTCAGACACGTGGAGAATTAACACAGCTGTTTCACAAAGCAAGGCATCCTGGAGCTGAACTGGAAAACTACTATGCAATAAAGCAGGCTGTCTGTTTACCTTGAGCCCGACACCTTGCTTTTATTGTGCAATCTTCCACTTTACTAATCCAAATTGAGAGCTGGGGAAGCCCCAAAGCAAACCTGCAAGGAAACCACTTAAAATCCATCACACACCACTAACAGAACAAATTTAATTCTGTTTCAGGAAGAGATGAAAAGGGGCAAATATAATGGGAACCTACTGTTTCACACCAGCTTGTGAAACATCCAGCTGTGTCAGGGAGAGAGGACTGTGCAGCTGTGTGGGGTAATTATTGCCACTGTGATACCTGAATAAAACCCATCACATGCAGGATCACACTGGTTTGGCTATCTCTTAATTTACTGTGTTTTTTACCCTTAAATAATCACATTATCACTTTAGAGCACAAACCTTAGTTCTTTTATACCTTAACAGCAATGCCATGTGCAGACTGTACACGTGCACCTGGTATCTCGTGTGCTTCCCATCATAAGTAAGGTTATTAGAGCGGCCCTTACTCAAGGCTCAGGGCCACAATGTACCAAGTTCTTACAAACAAGCAAAATAGCCTCTGTCCTGGGCAGCTCCCCATCTCATCAGCTGCTCCTGTCCTCATTTATCTTGCTTCAGCAAGGCAAAACCAGTTCTTATTCCCGTTATCTGTTGCAGCACTGAGCACAACATTGGTACTTAACAGCTCCTCTAACTCATTTTGCCTAATTTGAAATTTCAAATCCACAAAATAGGTCTAAGTTTTGAGCAAGTTTTGCTTTCAGAAAGTTTGGAAGTGAGTAGAATCCATTTTAAAAAATGGAGAGAAAAGGCCTAGAGGGGATGGACTGAAAAAAAAAAAAAAAAGAGGCTATAAGAAAGGAGAACCGTATGACAAATGTAATTGAATCCAGTCTCTCGGAATGAGTAAAAACCATCCATCAAAAAAGAATGTGTAAGAGTAAAAATGAAGTGTGATCGTCCTGTCACCTTTGGGGCTTCGGGGGATATGTAAAGGCCTGGATGAGAGATCACAGGGAACAGGGCTGGAAGGGACCTCGCGAGGTCATCTAGTCTATCTCCATGCCCCAAGGCAGGAGCAGCTCTACAGATATAATTCCTGACAGATGTTTTTTCTAACCTAAAAACCCACAATGATGGAGGTGCCACAACCCCCACAAGCAATTTAATGGAGTATTTCATGCTAGAAAGTTTTTGTCACTAAAGTAAATTTCACCGGCTGCAATTTAAACCCATTATTTCTCATCTCATCCCCCATGGAGAAGAAGGGTCTTTCCCTTCTCTGCGCAGAAGAGCAATGGCCCGAGTGACCCAGCCTTGGCATTGTTTTAATTCTTGTTGCTGCTGCTCCCATTACTTTAGTTTGTAATACTGATTTTTGGAAAGGACACTGAATGTAGCATCATGGTAACAGGACAGGAATTTTAACTGACTTGTCCTGTCTACAAATGGTTAATCTTGACAAAAATCCTCTCTTCTCCCTGAAGATGAAGGGAAAATCACAATTCTTCCTCCCATGACCATAGTGCTTGTATTTCTGTGAGGATATTAGGGTTATTGTGTCCAGCAATTCTCAAGTGTCTGAATATTTCCCTTTCAAGGCACAGGGCCTTGCCAGCAGACAGTATTCAAACAGGAGAGCTAAAAAAAAAAAAAAAAAAAAAAAAAAAAAAAAAAAA
>NW_020799117.1:8180376-8183877 GCF_003259725.1 Athene cunicularia | reverse complement strand
GGGGGGAAGGAGTTAAAAAAACCCTAACTGAAATTGTAGTCTGGTTTCCTTGCTTCAAAGTAGATTTCTTTCACTGATCCAAAAATTAGACTTGCTCTAGTGTTCCACTGCTTCCAGCTAAGAAAAACAGAAAAAATGCAGTTGCCATGAAGACATCTATAGAAGCTTGCATCCCACTCTACTTGAATATCAAAATTTTAACAGAATATTGACATGCTCGAAAATTAGATGTTATTTTTTTAAAGAAAAAAAAATAATCACAAGACTCCTCCTATGTTCTTGAAACTCTTTTCAGTCAAGACTCGAATTTGAGTCAATTATGTCTCTTAATTAACAAGTAATCTTTTGAAAATTAACAAAGGAAAGCAATACTAAAGGCTATGGATGTTAACAAAAAGAAACAAGAATAATGTTGTTGGGTTTTTGCTATGCTGGATGAGACATTAGTGTGCCAAAGGCACAAGTAATGGAAATGTACTTCTATATAAATCTCCTTTCTTTGCTTGGATTATTTTAAAATGACTCCACTACAGTGTATATTAACCTAGCCATCAACCTTCTTGTAGTCAGCTTTCTTTTTACAGTTTATTAGGAATACAACCACCGTGGAATCACCGAAAGATGGTTAATATCATTGCCCTCTCACTTTGTTAAACTCTCAGAAAGTTCATACTAGAAAATGAACAAAAACAAATTCTGGGAAGCAAATCTTCTGTCCTTGCCATCATATGTTCAGCCCTTCTCACTAGATATGATGGATGATGCTTTCAGCACGACAGCACCTCCTTTTGCCTTGGCCAGAGGTTACGCCAAACAGTGGACAAGCACCTGCGAACTGGAGCTATCTTCTCTCCTTTTCCTTGCTGAAATGACTTTTAAAAGGCATTTTTTCAGAAGTTGAAGTCCACACAGACTGGTTAAGCTACAACAGATCAGGGGTCAAGTAAGGAACACACTCCATATTTGCTAAAAAATACCTATTACTATCCCTTCCTTATTTTACTCACTTTCCCTAGCTCTTCAAAAAGCCATGCTCAATACTGACCGAAAACGCAGTTACGCTGCTACACGTGTAAATATTGCACTTCATGCTGGCACATTAAAGTTACATGTTATAACTAGAAAAGATTCTTCTCCCAGAAACGTATGATTGCATGAATACACAACAACATTCAAAACCAAGCGCTGAATGCCTTTCCCTTGTCTTACAAACAGTATGTTGTATTCAACATTTTTCTTAATTTTTCTACTCTACAGCACAGATAGCACTATCCTACTTACTTTGCAAGTATATAGGGAAAGTTCAGCACTTAGCAGTGATGAGAAAATTGTTTTAGATCCCTGAGGGAAGGTGCTATAGAAGTGCATCCAATATAGTTACTACTCAATCCAGCTTGCTGGAGCTGAAAGAAAATAAAGCGTTTTCAAAGTCAAAGTGAAAGCCAAGATCTTTTCCTTTTATGTGTGTGTGTATATTTATACACACACATGCACATTCCCCTTAAAACTTTAGGAAGTGAAATCTCTAACGAGAGCGCTGGCCTGTAAGGACAAAGTTAACATAAGGCAAGTTGTGGAAGGTACACAGCAGCATATGCTATATGGAAAAGAACTGTTAAAGGAACTTGCTTGTACTGTCATCATTTTTTTTTCTGGGATATGAACAAACCAGAATCAAAGCAATTATATAGTTACCTTGAGAGAAAAAAAAAAAAAAAATTGTGCATCATTCTGACTTGCCATAATGAACATACCTACTTTACTTTGACCAAGAGAAAACATGTGGTTTTTTCCTCCAACATATGCACTGGAAAAAAAATACTGGTAATTGTAAATTGTACTGTATGCTGGGTGATTTCTCATGCTGACGAGCTTCCAAAGAAGAGAGCCTGCAACATGTGCTCTCACCCTCTTTATCTCAGACTTTTGCATAATGCAAATTGCAGAGCAAGGAGCCTCAGTTCTCCCATTTAAATTACACAGTATTGATATTTTGTCTCTGGAAGTTTGGTACACAGTGTGGAAACTCACTAGTTATACAAAACAAGGCAAAAGAACTGGTTCAGACAAGCAAATTACATATCCACTCCTCTTTGACCTTCAGCATCTCAGAAAAATTGGGTGGATGAGAGCACCCCTGGCACTATTGCCAGCACATCTCCCTGAGCTCCTCAGCCTTGGCTGAATTATAGGGGGCAGCTTCACACATGGATGAACTGTTCTTGAACAATCTTTCTAATGTAGTAGATGCGAGTAGGCTTTCCTCCAATACTAGAAAGCACGTCCCACACATTTGTTTTGAATATTACTCCTGCGGAAAACCCATTTCTGGAGGAGAGTTTCTTTCTGATAATGGTGCAGGGGTCAGTTAAGTCTTGAGGAAAGACGGGTGGGTGGCAAGCCTCCGGCACCAACTTCTGGGCCAGACTCTTTGAGATGCAATCCTACAGAAATGTGGAGGGTCCCAAAAAGATGAGGGAGCAAAAGACTCCTTTTTCTCTGGGTCAAAGTTTTAAAATAGAAGAGACAAATACTGGCCATAACCATAGATCACTCATAAAAATGGGATTACCTCAGTGGAGGAACTTTTTGGCATCTCCACCTACAGAAGTTACATTGATGATGGAACTGCATTGCGACGCCCACAGCCATAAAGGTGAGAAAATAACGACTATCGAAACTCTGGTTCCCACAGGAAACTCTTTCAGACACAGGAATGATTCTCGAAGGTGTTTGCCTGCTGCCATCATGGCCGTGACTGTCATACAGGAACACGTTTGCTCCTGCTACCGACATTAACAGCATAGAGAAAGCAACACAAATGTCAGCAGTGGCCAGCCCAACACTGACACTGCTGTTCTTTGTGTGGAAACAGAAAGCATGAAGAATAAAGCCAGCCTGGGCCTGACTAATTGTCCTACCCCAAAACAAACCAAGGATGAATGCAAGACCTCAAAGTTTGCTGAGCTAGGACCCTTCCAGGCTTCTGGGTTTAAACACTTAAAACATTTCAACACTTAGCGATGCACATTTCCTCAGTGGTAGAAATATAGACAAGCATCTTCATTTTTAATGTGAAGCAACTAAGCACATACACTCCCTGGTTTCAGAACAAATTGCACCAGTCTTTATCCCCAAGAATTCAGGAAAGGACTGAACAGATGAGAAGTAAGAGCAAAGGCCATCAAAGGTTAACCTCTGAGATCAGAAGGAATGGCACCATAGGGGAGCACCTCTGCCCGGTCCCTGAAATCTCAGCACTTTGCACTGAGATTAAGTGCCATATATACTCAGCAGTACATACAGTGTTACCAAAGTTTTTATTTTTAAATAAATAAAGGCCAGAAAGTACAGATTTCCTTAACTCTCCAGTGGCTTCAATTATGCAGTACTGCATCCACCACGTAACCAGTATTTTCAGAGCTTTAGCACTTGACATTTTGAGATAAAATGTCATGAATAGAATTTGTGAATCTCTCTCTTCCCTTACCCCCCCACCCT
>NW_020799117.1:8144076-8180326 GCF_003259725.1 Athene cunicularia | reverse complement strand
TTGGTTTTTTTTTTGGCCTGCCCTCAAAAAAACAACAAAAACATAAAAAAACCCCACAACAACTCTGAAAGCTATTCTAGGAAGGAAGAAAAAATTGAGATGACAATCATACATGTCAGCTACGCTGCATAATCTATTTCTAGAAGATACTCAGTGCTACGGAAAAGGAGGCGAGCTGACCTCCTTACTTTGATCTCTTTAACCGCTGATTTGCAGCACACATGCAGCAAAGGTGCAGCATCCACCACATCACCCTGCCTCCGTGCAACTGCCATGACGCGAGGATAGCCCACGCACAGTGCTCCCAACTCAACCACAGCGGCGATCCACTGCCGGCCAAGGGAGATGTTCTGCTGGCAAACCTCCTCCCACCAGTGCATTTCACAGATCCGCCAGCACTCAGATCCCTACTTGCTTCCAGCATTATCATAGCAAGCTGGATTTCAACCAGCCCAAAATGCACAAGAATAGATGCAGTGATTAGCTAACAGGAGATAGTGTATTAGAAGATGGCATCCCTACTGCAACAATTTTTTGCTGTGTAATATCAAGACATCGAATTTACTTCCCAATTTTATTTATAACTTCAAAATTAATACAGCAGTTAACTATAAAATTGACATGTACATTGTACTAGCAGTCAAGATTTGAATATACACTTAACAGCAAACTCTCAAAATACTTTGCAAAATAAGGATCTATTAGATAACAGGCTAATATTGCTAAAACTTTTCACATTGGCATACGAAAATTTAACATGTTAGGAAAGATTTAAGCTGAAACTGCATGCTTTAATCGAATCTTAGTGACATAATTTTTGCTGAATCAATTTGGAAAATCAGAAAGATTAAAGCTGAAATCCATTAGTAAGATGGCAAGTGAATATAAACATAATTTCTGCAATTTCTGCTGATTCAATTTTAAAAACCTACAAGATTAAAACTAAGACCTACTTATAAGATGGTAAGCGAATACAAACTTACTATTCTTCAGATAACATGGCTTTATTATGAAAATAATCAATGAAAAAAATCACATTAAAGCTGCTTTTCACATTTTTCAGTAAAGACGACAACAAAATTAAATCCTTAAAGGCATCAGACCACTGCTTCAAACGATCTTCTTCCTCTCCTCAAATTCAGGACTGAAGACCAGACTGACTTTAATGTCATCTTCACAAATAGTTTGCTCTAAGACTTACTTCAAGAGCTTTTATTCTCCAGTGCTGCCCACTACTAGGCTAAACAATATTTTTTCTGCTCATTTAGTCCTGCAGACGGAATCGCTCTTGCCTATCAGTAGGACTCTGGCTGTTTGCTCCTTCTGCCTTCCCTCTTTCCAACCCAGGACCACAACAGTCTCCTTGAAAGAAATCAGTTCCGCATGCTCGAGTCAGAGCATACTGGCCTTATACATTATGCCAAAGTGCAGAGTCATTAAACTGGTCACTGCAATTTATGGCTTCACTCACTTTTATTCTTACTTCCTTATGCTCATTCTCTTCAAAACTATCCTCATTTTCTATGCCCGAGCAAGAAGTGACAGGCAAATAGAAGGCACAAAAATAAATAACTTTCAGTGAACTTCTAGACTACATGGAACGTGAAGCTGGGACATAAGAAATTATTTTGTCAAATTAAACCAACTAGTACAGGGAGTTTAAAGGTATCATAGAATCACAGAATGGTTTGGGTTTTAAGGGACCTTAAAGATCACCCAGTTCCAACCCCCCTGCCATGGGCAGGGACACCTTCCACCAGCCCAGGTTGCCCAAAGCCCCGTCCAACCTGGCCTTGAACCCTTCCAGGGAGGGAGCAGCCACAGCTGCTCTGGGTAACCTGTGCCAGGGCCTCACCACCCTCCCAGTGAAGAGTTTCTTCCTTATATCTAATCTGAATCAACCCTCTTTCAGTTTAAAGTTTAAATATTATCTGACTGGTTTCTTCGTTGGCACATGGACTTAGCAGTAAAACTGAAAGAGGACAGTCATTAATTCTATCACAGTCTTCTGAGAAGACAGCTGTGGCAAACCCACCTCCTGAAAAGTAGATTTTGGATGCATTTTCTCTTCCTGAAGATGGAAAGAACCTTAGTCGCAGCATCCTCTTGCTCTTATTTGACGCAAATACACTGCTTTCCAATTCCACTCTACCACTCCACTGCTACTTTATTTAGTTTGCCTCTAATTGTACAGCTTTTTCTGAAAGGTCAATTGTTCCTCATCTAGCTGATGGCCTCCCAATAGAGTCTGAGCTGATTATTACCCCCTGCCTACTTATATAAGCTATGGTCAAGATGATGTTTGGCATTATTAAGATGTGATGTCCTGTCAAGGATGCCTTCACAACTGAAGAGCTAATCTGACAGCTCTGAGCTGGGAGAAAAAACAGTTGCTTTTCTTCTTCTCCAATATTTGCCCTGTGCTGTCATGCTGCATGTGGGGGCCATACTGGCATCTGTTATCCATTCCCCCGAAGGAGTCCTTCACAAGAGTAAATCTGCCTGCAAAGAAAACGGGAGTATTTTGAAGATGGTATGTGGAAAGTTGCCATGGGTCTTCCAGAAATCTTTTCTGTAAATCTCCTAAGAGCTGACCTGGGGCATACGAAACCACAGCGTTTGTGAAATACAAAGTAATCACACTGAACTCTTTTTCAGCCATTTGCATTTTCAACAATTTCTCTTCAGAGAGATGCCCTGTGCCTACGGGAATATTTGCCTCTATTCGCAGCTGACTTTTAATCTAAGTTGGAATCTGTTAGCTCTTCTTTTATAGTTGACAGTGAAGTTGTGGCTCTGTTAAGATAAGTGTTCTTTTTGTTGCCTCTTGTATAAAATTCCTGGAAGATGTGCCCTCAAACAAATCTCCCAGAATACCAGGGCAGAAATAAAGTAACGTCACTATTACTGGAAACGCTCAGCAAATCCCACACAGCCCACGAGAATCTGATGGAAAATGTTAAATAAAGATGCTCAGTACGGCCAGATAAAAGTACCAACCAACCAACCAAAGTTGAATTATAAAGCTTGAAATCCAGAAATATCTATTAATCCTTTAGATTTGTTATTCTGATGCCTAGGATTTTATTTTTTTGTTGTCTGAGTGGCATTTTAGGAACTTTTCTAAGATGATGAATTTCAAATACAAAACAGATCTTAGAACATCTCAAGAAGCCAAAAGGCAAGGGTTTGTAGTTTTTTTTTCACTGGGAGGTTTCACGGGATTTGTACTTGAGCTGCTAAGTATTTGAGCTCATAAATACTACTGAAAATATTAACAACCTCAAAGTTGCTGGCCCCCAGAAGAGATGTAATTAACCACTGAAAGTCTTCACAATACTGTTACAAATTAGATTGTCACAGAATTCACAGGCAAAGGAGCCAAACCCCAAAAAAGCTAATCTATCCTTTGTAACTGAGATGTAACGGAGTACTTGTTTCTATATGAGGATGTTGTTTATTAATAGATTTAAAGCCCTCTGTTTCATTGAGAGAAAAACTTTCAACCCACAAGAACAGAGATATTTCTTCCCATGCTTGTATGTTCAGCTGAAGAGCACCTTACAATGAGAAGCACAAGCAAGAGGCCAAAGACAACTCTTTCTATGGAAAAATGGCAAGGATAAAGAAGCAGAAATTCCCATAGAGATAGAATAATTCAGAGAGGAAACTTTGCTAATCCCAGGGGACCACTAGCTAGGTATGAAAAATGGGGCAGTGGATAACATATTGGCTTCTGCAAGGACCCTTAGCCCTCGCATCAAACAAGGCTGTGTGAAACGTGAAAAGCAATTTGGAGCATCACCTAAAAGCCTCCAGTCTTATCACTTCTCCAGTCACTACAGTGAAATATTTTTCAAGCATCTCAGCAGATGGTTAAATACAGATGAAGCAATTATTACACAATACTGGAAGATGGTTGCTAATAAAGTTATTTTTCATAATAGGGCAGTTTTCACCAAAATGGCAATTAGAGTGAAAATAGTTACCCTAGAAGATACTGGGAATCCATAACAGTTTATCTCCCAACATCACTTGTATCCAAGAAGCAGCTCATTTCAGTACATGCTAAAAAAAAAGACGTTGTTAAGCACAAGTGTAACCCTTTCAATTACTCTTCCCACTTCTGTGCTGCAGGATCAGTAGATCTGAAGTGTGTGTAAACAACACTTAAGCCCAGAGCCCCTGGAGGTAGCGTGCTCTCCACTAAATGATCTCACCCAGCAGAAAACATCCTGCATTTGAAGGAAGCTCTTCAAGAATAAAAGAGAATTCAAAGTCAAAAGGAACAAAAGATAAAGAGAGTTGGGGTTGCCTGCAAAGTAACAGTAACCCAGCTAAAGGAAATCACACCAAGTCACAGCTAGAAAGCCAATGTAAATTCTGCTTTCAGGAATAAAAATCTTGCTTACTATTTCCTAGTACTGGGCTGTCCCAACACAAATGGTGAGGATGAGCAAAGCCAGTCTGGACTCCTCCACTTGACTTCTGCCATACCTGCTGATGGGAGCTTGGAAAAATTCAACATCTCTAGTAGACACACTGAAAACTGTTCAATTATTCAAAGGGTGAAGTGCTAGATCTGAGTCAAGGAAACAGGATCGGGAGCCAGGTCTCAGTGCTGTGGTTCACAAAGCACAGAATGGCTACAACCACAACAGTGCCTGCAGCGTAGGCATTGAGCAAGGCTTCAGAAATCAAAACATAACATTTCAAGAGAAAAAAAAAAAAAAAAAAAGTGGTTAGGAGCCCAGCTCCCCTCGAATGAATTGCATTTCAAAACCCAGCAATGACTTTTTTGCAGATCTTCATCTCCAGCCCCAATATTATAAATTGTACCCAGATACTCACCCTCTTTGCTAAAGCTGTTATCAATATTAATTCTTTCTCCAGAAATATACCATCATTAAAAAAAAAAAAACCCACCAAAAAACAGTTGATGAAATTTGTTTAATTAGTTGGTCAGTTTCTTACTGATGTGGTATTCTAAACTTTGTGCAAGAGTTCTTCAAACTACAGCACTTTGAGCATGTAGGTATTAGCAAGAAAGTGTCTTTCGTTAGTAGTCTCCCAGTCAGGAAAGTCTGCCCGACTCAAATGATAACTTAGTGTCACGGGAATCACATTTCTTTTTTGCTGTTTTATAGCCACTCATCTTGAACTGACATTGTACAGCACTCTTCACTGCTGGTGTCAGATGGTATATCAGCATCCAGAGCAGCCTCAGCATCTTCTGGATGAAAAGTTTCTATGATTAACTTTAAAAATGTCAATCGTTCGCCATGTTCAGTATTCAGGCTTGTTCATCAGTTAGTAATAACATTCCTAGCTGACCTGAAAATGTGTTCTGAATAAGTGCTGGGAAAAGGAAAGCTTAAACATTTGACAGCAGTTAGAGACGAAGCAGACTATACTTTTCATTTCTGAAATGAGGATGCAGTGATTTCAGTAGGCTTCTGCAACAGAAAAAGCTATAAGATTAGGGAAACAGACCTTTTCTTCTAGTTTTTATGACAACTACAATTCTACATGTCTCAGCTCTGCCCTGCAATTAAAAGGGGAAGATACCAGAAATAGCTGAAGAAGCAAGAGACAAGAAAGGAAAAATAAGCTGATTCCAGCTACTCCGCTCTTTTCCGTGTGTGCCATACACATCTCATTATTAGATTAGAAGCTTCTTCTAGGACCATCTCCATAGGCTTTGAAATTGCCACCATTAAAGTACGTCACAGCAGTTATTTTTAAACTGCGGATTGTGTTACAGAGAGAATCTCATTTTTTAAAATGTAATGGAGAAAAAACATTCATTAGAAGACTATGACAGCTGAGGGAAAAAAAAATATTCATCATATTCGGAGGATACAGAAAAGAAAAAAGCTTGGAATGTGTTCTGGCTCTCTGAATACCTCTCTCTTCCTTGACTGGTGTCAAATGTGATCAATCAAATTAATTCTGCACATAATAAAAATTAGCTTCTCCAACTCATTCAGCTCTAAAGTCACGGTCTCTCTTCATTTGCACCAGAGTTGGACTACCACCTAAATGAAAGGGGGCTGGTTTGACATGCTGGAACGGAGGTGGATCTCCCAGCAAGTCACCCAACCTCAATTTCAGAGGCATACTAGTGCCTGCAACATCCACTGGTCACAAAGCCAAAAAGAAACTGATAACAAATCTATAATGCTTGTGGTAGCAGTGCCCGTAGCCACAGCCCTTTCCCACGGCCCTCTGATCTGCTTTCATTGGTTAGATGGTCTTCAATCACTCCCTTCCCCAGTGGGGACTGCCGCTGAGGGACATCTGATCGCTTTGTGCTGCTCAACACCCCCACAGCGTTTCAATGCTCTCAACAACAGTTTAAGATGAGAAAATGGCTATCAAGCCAAACTCAAAAGTGAGTGAAACACCGAGCTTGAAAAATCCCCCTGACTGGCAGAGGTAAGTGAGTTCATGTCCTGCTAAGATGCTCAAAAAGAGACACAGGAAAGGAAAGAACTTCACATGCAAGAGCAAAAGACAAGACCCATGTTGAACGGGAAGCAAAGATTTCTCCTATGCACAAGCAAATAAACATCTCATGCATTATTTACAGACTGTGCAGCTGGAGCCTGGTACACCTCTTCCAGAAAGTAAAAAACCATTCAACATCCTCATAGCTTCAAAACTGCAGAATCACCCCAGGGAAAAAGATTCAGGGAAGAGGCTGAGGTGTGAGGCAAGTTTACAAGTCAAACAGTGAAAGAGGAGTGTTGTGAGGTTTTTTTTTTTTCATTTCATAGGCTGGATACTTATCCAAGGAGATGCTAGACTGAACTGCTCCAAGTTTGAAAATTATGCTCACTATCTATAATAAACAGATGGGGGGCGGGGGGATGAGAAATTCTTAGCACAAGTTAGCACAGCCATGTTTAAAAGAAAGCACATCCACGGTTCAAGCAGATGCAGCATCGTTCAATGTCTCAATACTGCCCTGATAAACTGAACCTCTGCAGGACACTCAGTACAGTTTACTAATCCCCACCTGGCCCTGCAAAGGGCACTCTGCAGCTTCTCCACGAACAACCCAAGCAACATTAGTTAGAACCTGTAAGGGTCAGGAGAAAGCCCTGAGCCACAGCTCTGGCAGAAATCCAAGCTGGAAGAGACACTGACTATGCACAACGGCAAGCGAAGACAGACAGCTTTTCCCCAAAATGATATTTTAATTCAGAAAGGAACCTTCACTAATCTCAGGAAGGGTTTATTATTATCTGTGTAGCAAATGAGACTGCAGTTGGTCTACATAAAGCATTAGTTTCCTACAGGGCATTTTAGACTTTAAATGATGAAGGACTAGACCTAAACCAGAAGTCTGCTGGAACTCTGCTCTTACCTTTAATTTGATTTAAGCGTGCCAAAAGGGAGGGAATGAAAGTACAGCAATATCAAAAAAGACCTCGGCGGAATGCAGGGTGCGGGAGGGATCCCTTCAGGCTGGGATCTACACGGGAACCTAACATCTGCACCAAAGCTCGTGCCCTCTCTGGGACTGACCCTGCAGTGGGCTGCTGAACCCATTCCTCCCTGGCCAGTGGCTGGGACACAGGAGACGTACCAGCTGCACCTTCTCCAAGCAGAAAACACAACATATGGTCAGTGGAGGTGTCCAGCTGAAAGACAGCTGTACGTGCAACATCTCTGGGGAAATGTGACCTCACCCATTAAAAGCACTTTGCTATGTGGCTAGGATATCTTCCAGTGTGTTCCCACAGTCACCAGCATGAGTGAATTCTCTAACTGAAGGGAGTTTGGCTTGCCAACAACCATCTTTGGGTGAGACCTCTTCTCTGCAACTCCTCCTGTGTACTTTATATGAGGAGCAAGCATCTCTTGGTGTGTACCAGGACAGGATAGCTCAAAGAAGCAAAAATCTTGGTCATGGACGCCAGCATTACAGAAGAGCAATGACTGCATTGGAAAAAAAAGGTTCCACCATGGACAATAAGTAAGTATAATCAGCAGTGGTCTTCCAGTGCAACATTTCTAACCTCTCCTAGGCTGAGCCATTAAACACATGCGCTGACTTCTGAAACCCATTAACTCACGGGGTTAAAAAGGACTGCAAACTTGTTATAAAACCAGAGCTGATTCTCCAACATGGCACACATCCCACACCACTTCCCTCCCAGCCCCTCGCTAGAAGATCTACATTACAAAAGAGATTTCCTCCAAAGCTCTACCTGTGATGAGCTTTACTGAAGAAAAGAGGGGAATCTAAAAGAAACATAAAAGCACAGGGATGTGGGTTAGAAAAGGTCAAAAAAAGCCACCGCGTACTGTTACTGGGTTCACAGGAATGTTTCATTAAGTATTTTTCTTCTCTTCCCCATCCTGCACTATAGAAAAAGTATTTTTCCAGAATGCTCAAAGGTACCAATAATCAATTTAAAACATATGAAAAAGAGTTAAAATGCATTTTTGAGCCCTGTGCATTTTGGAACAGAAAGCAGAGCACTGTAGAGTAGCCATCATTAGGAAAATGGTCTCTTAAAGAAATTTTCTCACATGTGATGAGGACTGTAAAGCCTTTAAGAATCTAAAAATATTTTTATAGAACTTTTCAGGTAGGAAGAGCTAGATGGGGATTTTACAAAACCTGCTCTTTTAACCCAAAATGTGTGATTTGTACCTACAGGCTCTTTAGTTATCTAATGTTCTCATCAACAGAACTACAATTAAATCCATACACTGATACCTACTGACTGAAGTGGGGGTGAGCTGCAAAAATTGTTCCCCTCTGGGCTGATGATGGCTAACATACAAAAGCTGATTATCTTTCCTAAAGATTACCACTCTGCCTTCAGGGTGTGCAGTTCTCCTTTCTTTAGCACTGTGCAGTCCACAAGCAGATTCCTTCTATTTCTGACCACTCTTTTTAATGATGGGCCAGAACTGCAGCAACCTCGCTGAGAATTCAACTATGTTCCCAATGAAGTTGAGGGAAACTTTGCCAGGATTCAGTCCTCTCTGCCCTGGAGGAGATCCAACCAGGTGTCTCATCCTCACGCAATCTGCTCAGCTCCACTGACTCATGGAGCAAGCTCGCTCAAAATTTTGCAGAAGAATACACCCAGAGAAATCAGTGGGATTTAGAGCTTCACAGAATCATTGTGAATTTGGAAACGATTTAAGCAGCAGCTCGGAGTCAAGCTTTCAGCTTGCGACACCTGCGTCATGAAGTAGGGTGCCTTCCAGTTAATCATGGACCCGCATCCCTCAGCCAGCCTGCAAGTGCTCTGCACAGAAACACCCGCTACCACTGTAGATGTCAAGATCCCCATCGACAGTAGGTCTTGGCATGCCCAAGGGTATTTATCTGGACAACACAGCACAGCACACAAAGTACACCTCCATCCCTTCCTTATTTCTCTCTGCAGACCCATATTACTCAGTCAAGTGTAAACTATTAAGAAAACATAAGAATAAAAATCTAACAATAGGAATCCACTCTTTGATAAACAAACTAATAGACAAATGCTGCCAATCTGACATGTCCAGACATTTTTCTTTAAAAACAAAAAAAGTCACAGCTTTCTATCACTTGCATCAGAAACCAGACTAGCAAGCCACAGGAGGATATGGGGCAAGGACATCATAATTCAGAGACTTTCAGCTCAGCCATTAAAATGATAATTTGAAGCACAGAATGAGGTCCAAGCTAAGCACCATGCAGCAGCAGATCCTCTGTATTGTCTCCTATTTTTATCACCAGACTACTTAGCTTCATTACTCAGAAAATGGATGTGATGGATCGGACAGGGATTATTCCTTTCTCTTACTCAGTTGCTAGTTAATTAAAACAAGTTGTTTGAAGCCTATTGCGAAATATGGGGAAGTATGACCTAGTAAGCAACACTGAAATTTGAAGTCATTAGTTCAACCTCACAGACTCCCCACGGAGCCAATGCCAAAGCAAGCACATCCATAGCCACAAGATTTTGGCATGAAGGACTGTCCAGGCATCACACCTCAGTCCTGCTCCCTGGGCTTCCTCAGTTCATCCAACAACAAAAATAGAATCATTACAGGAAACCACTAATCCTGCAAAAAAGAAAAGGAACATGCTCAAACACATCAGAACTTGTGCTGCAGTTTAACAGACTGAAGAAAACTCTCTAAAATAAATTGCAAATTTTCTCAGCTGGTGAGGGTTTAGATCAGAACCAAGTCCCCAAAATGGCATTTTATACTACAGAAAAACTTTTTATAATTTAGATAATATCAAGCCAGATGAGTAGGCTCTGGGAAGCAGTAAGACATTACAGAAAAAATAGAAGGAAATAAGCTTGGAAGGGGAGGTGCTTTAGTGGCTGAGGACTCTATTGCCCAATACAGCTTTTACTCCAGTTAAAATATCAACGCAAATGGAGCTTTAAGGAAAAAAAAAAAAAAAAAAAAGAAAAATCAAAGCAACTATCAAGAGCTTAGGTCAAGAGGTTTCCACCAGTTCAGATTTCTCAACATTATTCCTTATTTCTGCAATCTTTCCCTTTGCCATTTTGATTTCTCAAATCTGTTCATGCTGGGTTTAGATGTGGTAACATTAACTGCATGGGTTATTTCTTCTCTCAGTTTGCAGCTAATAATTTTCTAGACTCAGGAATGGCACAGAAAAAGCATTTTCTTTTAATTTGAAGAACTGTAATGAGGAATGTTTCCACTTGAAATGTTTAACCAGTAGTTCAAAAACTAATCCATGTTTTCATTTGTGGGGAATGATACACAAGAAGAAACTATCATAACATCTAATTTATGCCAGGGAAATTTTCTGAAACATCAAAACATGACGGATACTAAACAGTTAACATTCAAATTACACAAATGATGAGGAGGAGTGCAATGTACTTACTGAAATTAAATGTACCTGCTCTCTGGGTATAAATCCAACACCAGCTATTCCAAGTTCCCTATATTCAATTTTATTCATGAAGTTCAAACTAAGATTATGCTGATAAAATGCCAGACTGCATCTGCACTCCCCGGCAACAATACCAATAATAATTCCTGTTGCTCCTTTGCTAAATTCAGTATCCTTATGTTTTATTACAGCCGCACCAGACCCTTAACCTAGCCAAGTTTGTGCTGCCAGTTGGCATTACAATCCTTCCAAAAATAAACATACTTGTAGTTCTGCTATATTGGCTCAAAAAATGTCCATTTCTCTTCAGCTTATGATCAGTCTGGTTGCTGACACATTGCCGGTTGTCCTAGAGACCCTAAAGTGTACAGGCAGGCACAGAATAATTGCCACAAGTAGGGGGCCTCTCTCTTTCCCCTTTTTTAAATGTTCTTTTTGGAGATGTTTCTTCATTGCATTGGTTTAAACAGAGAGTAGATGTGTTTTGGAAAACCCTGTTCTGGCACAACAAGCAATTATGAACCTGACAGCAGAACTGCCTGGTAATTTTTTCTGCTCTGTATTGTGTAGAAGACAGGGGTGATTGGATTTAAAAGATATTCTCACCTCCCATCTCATATTCAGGTTTCTGTATACCCTCTCCCACCTAGAGAATATGCAATACTGTGCCCTTGGGCTACTACAGCTCAAATTCTTAACAGTGCTTAGGGTCACATTTTTGAAACGCTACTACCACAAACACCATGTAGTAGCCATGTAAGCCATGTTTCATGTCAAAACATCTTTATTTCCTAAGCACCGAGGCAACTTTCTGTGGCAGTGTTCAGCTTTATATACTGTTCATTAAACAGATATAGTCAAATGAGGGAGAGCACAGTAGAAAGCACTCCAAATGCACCAACACGCAAAATGAAACATTCGTGTTAAATGAAACAAATAACCAAACAAGCGGTGTAGAAAAGAGAAGACCAGGAAAGCACACAAGAGCCATCATCAAAGGTGTTAAGTGATTAAAATGAGAAGGAAAAATAATCAGTCCCTGTGTGCACAAGGATAAAGACAAGAATGACTAGTTTAATTTATAACAAGAGAGATACAAGTTCACTGATAAAGAAAAGAAGGAATGGTCTGGTCTACTTGATTTGGCATTAAGTACAGACATGCTAAGGGGCTTTCTAGCCTGACTCCTAGTCTTCAACACACTCAAGGAGAGGGTTTTTTTAAGCAAACGTGACTTCCCAGAAGTGCTGACCACTCAGCTTAAGTTTAATGATGATGATGATGATTATAATAATAGATAGCCATTTATTTTGAACCAACTGTAGGTGCAATTTTACTTCATGCTTTGCCTGAAGATTATTAAATACGCTTCTATGTAGGAAATAAACATGGTTTGAAGACAAAATGGATAACCTGCTGCACTCTTCTCTCAGACTTCTCCAGGCAGAAAATCCATGTAAGCTATTCATATCACCAAGGCATTAATACTGGCCCTATGCTACTGACTTGCTCTCAGTGGCACAGCAGACCCTGTGTCTGCCAGATGATGCTGCACTGAGACACACAACCTGAGGAGCAAGCATGCAGCACAAGGGATTTCTTTCTTCAGGTTTTATGGCATCTCTGTACATTCCAAAATTACTTCCCATTGAATTTTCATTCTCCCAATACACCTAGTGCCTCTTCTACCTTCTCACGTTCCAAGACTTCTTTGAGACGAGACATACAATCATTTCTTCTCCTCTGCACCAAAGCCTTATTGCCCAGACATGACTGCATAAATACATTCAAATGTAAAGAGGTATGAGATGCTAATACTTAGCTTGCATGCAACAAAGAAGGATTTATTTTTTTTTCAGAAAAGACAGCATATGAGATAGGCCAGATGTTTCTCCAAACCTGCTGCTGTTTGGTTTCAGTCTTACATGAAAGCCCTTTTAAAAGGGCCCTCATTTGAAACAGATAGACATAAGCATAATTATCCAAGAACCATGAAGTTCATGATTTATTCATCACAGATTCCAAAGCAAAAGTAATATTGTCCTGAAAGGATACGTAACAGCTATTGTTATTAATATAGTTATATATATATAAAGTTAATAAAATCCATGAAACTCAAGCGTGCTGAAACATTTGTCTGGATTGGTGGTTTGCTTTCTGGGCTTTTAATGACCCACATTTCCAAATGCAGCTTCTTCAAAACAGATTACGGAACGGCAACATCCCTTTAATTTGCAGCAATAGGTAGGTAATATATGGTAATACCATAATACTCTAACATATTTTACTTCTCTCATTTAGTAAGAAAAATAACTCATATTAAGAACACAAATACCCCATGCATTTGCACCTTTCCTTCCCCTGTATCCAGTTCTACACCACAGTATCTAGCCCCAAAGAGAAGACCTACCAACATGTTTTCTTGCCATTGTTCTTCCTGGAAACATATAATGTGTTTTTATATGGTTACAGAATTCAGTCCTAGTAAGACCCTTAAGTAGTAAAGCAATCTTTAAGTGAAATGATTTATCGGTGACTCCTAGGGACTCGCAACCTAGCGAACAGAGGTTTTATCACTGAAATGCAGACAGGTAAAAGGAATTACTCAGAAAAAACTTATTCTCCCACATCACATGATAATTTTTTTTTAAAAAGCCAAATTCTTTTATCTGGATTAAGGAGGGGCAGGAAGGTTTAATGCAGCAGCTTTCAAACACAGACATCAGAACGGAAGAACATTTTTCCTTAAGTTCATATTCTGACTTTATACCGTGCCTGTCATATACTTCCTGCACATATTGACCTAACCCATGAATCAACTATTAACCAAGCTATACAAACTATTCAAGTTTTAATGGTATACATTACTTAATGCAGAAAGATCTCAAAGGACAAAAACCTGCCGAAACATACAGTATTACAAAGACAGACCAAAAATTATTCGGATGAGACAAGCCTAACTCACAACTACAAATCATACTAGCTGCACAGTCAAAGAACACCTGAGCCATCAGTATTCTTAGTCTTAATCCTCTTAAATTTTTAAAATAAATTATGCTTGATCTAAGTTAATTCAGTCTTTAATTAAGCAATAATCGCTGACAAATCACTGCTATATGTAAATGACCAATGTGCTAGACAATTTGACACGACATTGTTCAGAGCTAACTTCCCCACCAATTTCTAAGCCTTTCCTCAAGCAAGAGGTCAGCTTCAAGAAATCCTCACCAGCCATGAAATACCTTAGTAGGGGGCTTCGGGGCAGGGCAAAGAGAGTTATTTGGGGCATAGTCCCAAACATCAGCATTATGAAGTTTCACTAAGTCTATCACTCAGAAACTCCTTTTTTGCGACAACATAGGATAAACGATATGGTACCTTCTTATAAAGCCTAGATGACATAAGAAGCCCCAATTGCATTTCAGCCCAAACAGGAGTCACAGCCAAAATACCAACATATCCCTGTAGTATTAAAATGTATTCATGACTACAGAAGCGCTCCCATGCTTGCTAGGAAAAGCTGAGTTTGAATTACTGAGCAGCAGTTTCAATGAATAGGTCTATTTTCCTCATCTATGGGCAGAGAATTTGCTTGCTTAACTCCTATTAATGTTAACAGAGTTGGACCTACAAATCCCTACCCAAGGTGGAATACTGACTTTCCTACTGCTGCACCTTTTGTCAAAGTTAAAACAGAGCAATTCACATTATTTTAACCTCTTCCTGTTTTGCTCACTCTCAGGAGCTTTAAATGTAAACTTAAAAAGTGATGAGCATTACTTTGAGAAGAAAATACATTGTTTTGCTTTTTTGTTGTTTTTATTCAACAAGCACAGCCATCCCAACAGACCAATTATAAACCAATTCAAATAAGAAAACAAATCTTAATACCAAAGTATACAGGTAAGTCAAATACATCTTATAGGTCAAATTCTTGAGATTAAGCCTTTCCATCACAAATAGAACAAATACTCCACTGGTTCCTTACCACCTGTAATGCAAAAAATAAGCTGATGCTTCTGAAAGACAGATTATGCAACAAGAGATACCACTAAAACCTGGAGGAAAATGAGAGGGAAAAATGAAGTACTAAAGGATTCTGGTCCCAGTTGAAGAAGTCAGCGTAGGCAGCTCTCAGGCTGGAATTTCAACTGTGGTCCAGTTCACTCAAGTTCACTACGAGCTTTGTGCCTAATCCTCTGGTACAGACTACAGGCAGTAACATACATGTGAACAGTAGAGGCAAAATCCCAAAGGCCAGTCCATCCTCACCAAAAACAGCGAGGCAGAACACGTCTGATGAAAGACTGAGGACTCCTTCCACTCAGACAAAAAGCAAAGAAGCATGGACACAAACTGGTGTCAGTGTCATCGCATGGAGAACTTCCCCCAAACATCACCACAATGAGCTGTGAACTCAGTTACTGGGCAAATTAAGAGTCCAAGGTAAAGCAGAGACAGTGTGCATGGAGATCCATTCTGACGTCCATCAGGGCTCTGCCTGCAGCAGACACGGGGCAATAGGTGTGAGAGGCTGCTGCCTTCCTATCGGGATTAGGAGCGACATGCTGTTCACTTACAGCTTGTCATAACGCTGTCTTGAATATTTGGGACTTCAATTTTCAAAAACCTTTTCTATGTTAATGACTTCCTACAGATGCTTTGAAATGTTTTAACTGTTCTAGTCTGATTCTGTGAGGCAATAATACTGTGATTTGAGGTGAACACAGCAAGAGCTGCAGCAGTGAACCCATCCAGGACCTTCCTGGACGTTCAGTATCAACAAGAGATGGAGAAGCAAATTCCCATCATCCCTGGGAGAGCGGGGTGCAATGAAATATGGGAACAGTGTACTGGTAAGGCAAGAGTACCTGCCTCTCACAGAAAAGGGAATTTCCATTCTGAATGAAACCTTGCCATTTTGAACTGACTTTACAAACCAAGCAAGAAGAAAAGGTCAACATTTCTATGTACCAGAACTTTTTCAGTGTTGATTCAGAAGTATTGACATCGCCCTAACAATATCAAAACAATCTCAAACATAAATATGGAACCGAATAATAAATCCAAAAGTCAAAAGGAAGTCAAGCGTAAAAGCAACACACAATGTGTAAACATCCCCCTATCAAAACAAGGGCTGAGCATGACGTGCCCACAAAACAGTTAGCTGTCAACGCAGCTGCATTTTCATCTGAGGCTCCCACTTCTTCCTTCTACGTTTCATTTCTCACTCTGCTATTTGTCCATGGCTTGGCATTAGATTTTGTTCTTAATGCAGTGCCTGCTCAGCATTTAAAACCCAACTGTCCTATTACAGAATAGTAATACTGTCCACCCAAATAATTTAAACTCTTTTTTCCAGTTTTTCTATTTTTTATAAAATACATCATTAAAATTTTTATAAAGTTGTTTGGCTTTTTTTTTTTTTTATGCAGAGCAAAGGTGGTCAGAGAACATCAGACAGTAAGGAAACCAGTCATCATCCTCATCCCCATTCCACATACACAATCTCCTTTCTAACATGATTGACATACAATAGTCTAAAAAGCAACACATTTTCTCTCTACAACTAATGCAGCTAGGAAGAAATAAGCAGGCTTTCAGGTCCTGAATCCCTTTACCAGACATTTAAGTTGAATATATTTAGACTCAATGGCTCTTAATAAAGGGCAATTATGTTAATTAATAAAAAAAAAAGTGGTGCAAGACTGAATGGGGTAGGATTAGTGTGAATGAAAGGAAGGGAGAACACATGAGATCATTAAGGAAGACTGAAGGGCAATGCTGTAACACACAGGCAACAGTTGATCAAGGCTGAAGCCAGAGACCAGCAATACCAAGGGAGTTTCTGCCTTTCAGCTACTGTCAGTGACAAAAAGTTCAGTGTGATTTGTCAAGGGGACTTGTGGCCCACCAGGTTTGAGAACCACAAACCAAGTAAGAAGTTTCTAAAAGGCTCTGAGCCTTTTCTTTATAATGTGCCAAGTACAGCTGATGAAGATACTCAGATGCATTCCAAGTGCAGCAGAAACCAAAAGGCCAAATACTGTCAAGCACCACAGAAGACAATATTTTAGACTTTACACATAAAGTTACATTTTTGTTCCCCAATAAAACTTTCCAATAGGTCTTATTAAGGATTTGAAATAAGGTAAGGATTTTTTTTCCCTTTGCAAATACAACTCACCTGAAGCTGGGGAAGAAACCAGTCACAAACTCACTGCATGTGTCTCAGCACCGATGATCTTTCACACTACATTTACACTATTGCTTTCTTTACATGGACATCATTGCTGTCTGACTTTCTACCTTCTCTCCACACCTCCAGTGGTTAATGAATCAGTCACATGGTGAGATTTTCTGGAAAAGTTAAGAAATATTCTGGGTAGAGGAAATAAGTTGTTACAATAACAAGCAATTTACTAGCTGAATGCTACGCATACTGTATCATCTTATTTGTATTTCACAGTTAATCTCCCAGCTCACAAAAGTTTTATCGGATTGGAGGCATGTGCTGTATTCCCCTTTATAAAATTTTACAGTCCCTTGCTATTCTCAGGGCTTGTTTTATAGGCACAATTTGCTGCTTTAATCTCACCCAATTGTCACGTTCTAAATCACGGTGTATAAAAATGTCTTAAAAGGAGAGATGCGCTGAAGGGTAGTACTTAATTACACTTACTGCCTGATTTAAATGTTATCTCTGCTTTGCCAAGTGCCAGCCACAGAGTAACCCAGCAGTGCAAATCTGCATAAACCGATACAAGTTATTATTGGGCTTTTAATAGCAACCCTGTTCTCCTGTGCAGCATTCTGATGAAGGTGTGTTCCTCCTCCTCCTCTCACATTAGCTTGTGAGAAAATTAACTAAGGAGGTTGGGGAAGCTGGTAATTGGTAGGGTCTTTCTAGTCACTCTTCCCTAACTTACTTATTTTGACCTCCTTGCAGAAATATGTCAAGACAATTTCACTGGTCATCTTCACGAGTCTAATGCTTCCCAATGAAACTGAACAGCAGAGTGCGCAGAGCAAACAGAAAATCCATTTGTTCGATGGTTTCCTATGCCTTTTGTAGTACTGACACTCCAGAAGAGCTTCTCTTCACACCCTCTCCCCCCAAATCTCAGAAATCAAACAAATGAAAACAACATTAAAAATACCACCAAAAGTTCAGGCAATTAATGTTTTGGTTTCTGAACTCCTCCTCCTCCACCCAAGCAAGCACATCAAGGGACTGATTTGCCTCTGCACTAACTACACTAGACATGCAATTAAATTCTCTGGCTCAGGGGAGCAGAAATGCAGCTTAGAGTACAACATACCCAAAGACTTTCTTCTTCATGTTCCAATCCCTGCTCCAACCATGTGTCAGACCATCACAGACCACTTCAGCCAGATCACTCCGAACTTGAGAGAAAGCAAGAGAGAGACCTCCTTTGCCTAGGTTCATCATATTTAATGAGCCAGTGGAGGTAAGACAAGTACGACAACTCTCAGTAATCTTATCTAGCAGCTTTATATCGGTCCATACCACCAGCATAAATTCAAATCACTTTTTTTTGGTTTTGTTCCCTTGAATGTGCTGTGCTCATGCTTCAGCACTGCCAACGTGTAGAAGGGACTAACACACACTATTTTGTGCCAAGCACCCAGCAAGTAAATAGGAAAGAACATCACCAAGTCAATCCCCGATACTCAGCACCTTTCTATTCAAATGAAATTTCTAATTTTGTACGCATTTCAAGCGATGTCAAAGCAGTCAGTTACGCACTACTACTCCTTCCCCATTTACGTAGCATGGTTCTGATCATGAGGTGTTAGCATTGTCACATGCAAGATAAACTACAACATTGTCCCTTATGAGTATGTGAAATATTTATGTGCTAATGTTACCAGCCACAACTGTGCTTACTCTGCCCTTATTTCAGCCTTGGCAAATAAGACTGTTTTAAGCAGTCTTCTGGCTAAAGTCTGGTGTGGGGAATAAAAAGAGAAGGAAGATACCCAACTCAGAATGATTAGACATTTTTTCACCTGATTTTAAGCATCTTTTAAAGCCCAGTAGTGTGAAACATTAACCGCCCCTCAGCTTCACAGAGGGCTGAAGCGATATCATGTCCTGCATGGCAGAAGTTGAACCCTCAGCAGAACCTGGCCTGAGCAGAGATGGGTACAGCAGCAGCTTTTCCAGCTCAAGGTCAGTGTATTCCTAGCAAGACCCTGGTAGGATGACCATGCTCTAAGTAGTTTCCAAAGTCCAGCCAGTGGATCCCTGGCAACGTGCCTTCCTTCAGGCAGAACAAGAGAAAGGATATGAGGAAGCAAAACAGCTACAGTATCAAGAAAATGCTGCTCCCAAGAACCTCATTCACTCATTTTCTCTTAAAATGAAGAGCAATATTTTCCAGACCGCTGGAATCTGAAGCCATGTGAAGAAGTTCGTATCTGTCTCAGGGGATCCCATCACACCTCAGCAGTGATTTTAATTAAAATTTTGATGACAAAAAACACGTAGTCCTCTGCAAGTAATTTAGAGAGTTAAAGATGACGTGTAACTCCAAAGTATCTGAGACGCACTGAATTATAAAACTATATGCTTAGAAGTAATGTTGCCAGCTTCAGTTTGTTTCACGATTGATTATAAAACATTCTCCCATGTAAAGGCTCATTTGAGTGGCCACAGACTAAAATTTCTCTGGAGGCAGATCCACCTTGCCACTTCCAGGAGCAGCCACTCACTCCAAAAGAGAAGCACATTAGAGGAATAGTGCAGCAAAAACTTCAGTTTTTATGGTGGTCATATCCCCCGCCTAAGGAAAACTGGCTCCTCTGATGGGTCTTTGCCACACTCACACTTTTCCAATGCATATACCAAGTCTGACAACTCTGGGACATCTTCTGATCTCCAAAGAATTCAGCTTGCTTTTTTTTTTTTTTCCCCCTAAAGTAATAATATTACAAG
The DNA here is from genome assembly GCF_003259725.1 of Athene cunicularia. Classification (NCBI taxonomy): domain Eukaryota; kingdom Metazoa; phylum Chordata; class Aves; order Strigiformes; family Strigidae; genus Athene; species Athene cunicularia. The sequence goes on along the minus strand of NW_020799117.1, from coordinate 8,160,467 downwards.
ATTAATTACTTAGTAAGGTCTCTATAAACTCATCTCTCTTTGAAACATCTACAAAAGCACAAGTGAAATTCCAAAGATAAACAAACACAAACTCCCTTTTAATTAAGCACTGTGCCTCTCCATAGGGGGTGGCAGAGTCAGCAGATGCGGGGGGGATTGCCAATTAAGATACAACTTCTCTGATAGGAAGGGCATAGTCATATGCAGGAGGAAAAAGGAGAGGAATTTGCCATCCAAGTCATTATTTTAATTGACTGCTCAGGAAGATTATGCATTCCCCAAATCCGATGCTGCCAAAAAAGTATTACTGATCCATAATACTAAAGAGCCATCAAAATATGTTCTCAGCTGCCTGTATGGTAACAGTACCACATCAGTACTAATACTACCTGTGCTCCTCACTCATCCTGTTTGAGAAAGCTGTAACAGAGAGCTAATTTTCAAGGTGAATTAGACAAACAGAACTCTCGGATTTTGTTTCCTGTTATTGATCATTATTATTCACTGAACACCAGGCATTCTTAGCAAAAACTTCTCGAAAGGAATGCACAGTATTTCTAGCCTAACTCAAAAATTATTTTTTTTAAATATTAAAAACCATGCGCATAGCTAAAATAAACACTGGGAAATTGCATGAATCAGGATGTACACAGAAAACAAACCTGAGGATAGACTGGTCACCTTCTGCATAACTTCCATTGATTTGACATCCAAATATTTTCTGTCTGTTGACCTTTATTTTCTGTGATCCTAATGGTGATGCTGTCATTCTCTCAGCTTCGTTACAGAGTTGAATATTAACTTTCACTTCTGTTTTTATCTGGGTTTAATGGAAATGCAAATCAGTTTTTGCATGGCTTGTTCCATGCCTTTTGTATCCTTTGGGGAGGGGAAAAAAAGCAGGAAACTGAGAAATGGTTGGTTTGATTTGCAGCTCGCTCAGGAATCTTGATTTTGCCTCCTTATATACTATGTCTTGACAGAACACTGTGCAGGGGGGAAACTCGGGCACGGGAACCTAGAGCTGCTTTATCTGAGCCTTCTTCCCCTGAACACATCAGTTCTGTCATCCTGTCCTATCAAAACAGAAAAGCAAATTGGGATTTCACTGTCTCCACTCAAAATAAATGAATGTGACAGAAAAGGACCCCTTGTCTTTGTGAACAGAAGAGCTCAGTTCAGGAAGGGGATAGGCAGAAACGTATTCCTGCCTTGCTAAGAGAGCCCAGACTGCAGAGGTAAGGGGGTCAGAAAACTACTCCCTCCTGGTTCTCTCCAGCTGCTAAGCCAAGAACAGCATCACTACTAAATCTCACAGTTGTACACAGCAAAAACAATTCTGGCCTTTGTGGATGGACAAAAAAAAAGCCTGTAAAGGTGAACAATGTAGTATCAAAGCACTGAGGGCTGTGAACTATTTTTTTTAAAAAAGAAAAAAAACTGCAATTTGAGAATAGGAAGTGGAAAAGCCGCCAACTTGCTGGTTAGAAGATACATCAGCAAACATGTTATTTAGAACAGGCAACACCTTTCAGGGGCACGGCTCTCCTAAGAGCCATTGTCTCCCTTAATCCTCCCATGAACTGCACCCCACTATCCACTCTTCAGAGCATGCTGCTGTACTAATTGTAGTCCTCCTCTTCATTTCTACTCCAAATTGATTCATCACCAAAGTGTATCTTTTATTCTTCCTCCAGTACTTTAATTTTTTTTTTTCCCCTTTCATTTGTACTCCTCTCCAGTACATTTTTAATTAGTGATCAGAATTTTTCTCAGCTTTCACTTTCCTCTACTCATCTCATGTCAGGGCTCCTTTCCAGGACTTTCATCATGCCACCAACATTTCTGTGGTCCTGGCCCAGTTTAGGTGCATCTTTCCCAAGAGAGAGTCACTACGAATACCAGCACCATTCCAGTGGTGACATCACCAGTGACAATTCCACTGTCATCACCAAAAAAGCCTCAGCTGATCTGTTATCTACCTCTGACCTTCCACAGCTTCATTTTAGACAGCGTTCACCAACTGCCTGATACATGTCTTATTCCTCTGTTGCTTTTACCTGCAGAGCTCCCAGCTTACAGGACAAATTCTTCAGTGCACCTTTTATGAGAAGCACTTTTTCAAAGCACAAACAACCGCATAAATCACTGCCATTACGGATCAAAAAAAACCCCAAACCCCCAAAGCCTTACGAACAAAAGCCCTTTTTTTTCCCCCCAGTAAAAAAGGAAAAGAAAATTAAAAAAGAGAGCGAAACTAACACAGATCTTTCTCCATTTCTTCTTCTCTCCGGGAAGTGCCTCAATGCCAATAAAATAAGAGGCAACCACTATGAAACCCTCCCTCCACTTGCTTACCCTGTGACAAATGCTCCATTTTTCCCTTTGGGGCTGCTCACAATCACTGACTCTAGGGCACTGGGGAGTTCTTTGGGAAAAGACTCTTCAATGCACAATAAATACTGACTGTTCATCAACCCCAACCCCTCTCCAACCATGATGGCTGCAGGGAATGCTGAGGGCCAGACTCTACACTGAAAGCTTCCCCCACCTCTCTCACGTTTTCTAGGTACACCACTAGTGCACAGCGCTGGTACAGCACTTATAAAATACACTAAAGCTGGAACAACTTCATAGTATTACCATACTTGGTTACTAACCAGAACCTGAATAAAATGCCTGGAGGGGGAAAAAAAAAAAAAAAGAAAAAAAAAAGAAAAGAAAAGGAATTAAGGATATTTAATTTATGGAGTGAAAAGGTGAAAAAGGAACCTAATTACAGCTAATTAATTCCTGCACATGGAAAGTAAATTTCCTACTTTGGGGCTCCCTCATCTAGCAGAGTTCCAGTATTTGGAAATCAAAGCCAAATCCACCATGGCTCAAAATGGAAACAAGATGCAATTTTTCAATAAAGCAGAAAGTGTTTCTATCTTCAGTTTCCTTAGGTAAATCTTCCACTGCTTGAATCCATTATCCAAAAAAAAAAAAAAAAAAAAAAAAAAAAGAGAGAGAGAAAGGAAGAGGTAAGCAGTGTTTTCAAGGACAACAAAAGCCAAGCAGAGAGAAGAGGTGGAGAATCAATTCAATCTAGGCAGCTAATTTAAACATCCAAGTCAGGAACCTCAATTTCTCACATGCTTAAGAAGAGAAAATCAGGCTCTAAATTCAGAGTTTTGAATCACCCTGTGGAAGCTCTAGTGACTGTCGCCTTGAGGGTCCCAAATTAGATACCTGAATTTGGATGTGATTACAGCTATTGGCCATCTAATTTTCAGTTAATGCTACAGAAATTGGATATCTAATACTGCTTTTAATGTTTTGCTTAACTGTAGTGACAAGAGTCTGAAGGATTTTCTCTCGCTTTTGGAGAAGGTGATCCTGTAACTAAAGTACACGATATTGTGAACCATCTACAAGCTGACAGTCAAAATGTACTCTCCGCAGCACGTTGTATTCATATACTTGATATTTCAGTCTCTAAAATTAATATAGCTATAGGAAGAGATGCATCTTTGCCATAAACATGGACAAAGGCAACTTCATGCCAACAGGATGTGTGCAGATAGAACCACAGAGGCTCTTTTAACGATCTCACCAATGCAAATCATACTGATGACTGTTTTTTGCATGCAGATTTCATAATTCCTTGTTTCTGTCCTTGCATGTCTTATCTTTTGAAACAACTCTTCCATTATTGTACAGCTTAAAAAGCAAGCGAACACCAAACTCTCAACTCTCCCCTGCAAAAACAAACTCGTAAACAGCAGTTCTTGAAAAACAGTATTAAAGTAACTGAACTTGCACGTTAACTCTCACTGGACTTTATCTGGTACAGTATATTGTCAGAAAGCAGAAAATGAAGGTTGGTCTCACATTATCTGAGGTAAGACAGACAGTCCTTCATTTTAACAAGGTACCACTGCCAGTATCAGCCCTGGTGTGGAAAAACTTGATGGAATGATTTTATTATTTATACAAGTGCAATGAAACCCAGCAAGATCGGATGTGATCAAAGGCACCTTTCAGCAGCTGGCACATGGTGCATATTCATGCAACACCTTTGAGAAGCAGCTTACATCCCACACACCTCACACCAAGGCAGCTACCAGCGTACTGCCCCAGCCCTGCCAACAGCTGGGCAGCACAGCCTGGAACAAGCAAGCACACACATGGCCCTTCAGCCCTGCACACCTATTTCAAATGGTGAAATCAAGCCATTTCAACAAAGCAAATAAGGGTTCAGTGATTTCTCCCCAGGGAAATGTTTAAATCTTTCCATCTGCCATCACAAGACTGATACAGCGAAGCTGGATGGTTTCTTCACACAGAGATGCCAACATTCTTGGGGCCTTCCCCTCTTCCAAGTCACTGCAGCACCAGCAAGGGTCAAGCACCATGAACCAACTGGACAAGGAACCCTACAATCCTGAAGTAGGCTCTCTTAAGCTCCATGAACTCAGCAACAGGTCAGTTCTCTTTCCTCTTAGCTTCCACACAGCTCTAGACCTCCTCAGAAGCAGGCAAGTTGCCTACTGTTGCATCTTTGAAACGCGTTTCCAACTGACCTCACTCAAGAATGTGTCTAACTTCAGGCCTTATTTTCACCTGGACACAGTTTTTCCACCCACCAATACAAAGGGCCAATTAAACTACTGGTCATCTGTATGACGGATCATGAAGTATAGCATAAGGGCAAGCAATTATCTCTGGAATGAAGTGAAGCAGATGAACATTGGCTGGCAGAAGGCATAAAAAGTGTCTAACGATTGCAGGTTCATCTGTACCTTGAGCTCAGTTGAACTTCTTGTGATCCATGATGGCCTTCTGTTAACTTTCTTTCCAGCTGTCTGTCTCTGGGAATTCACTTAAAACAAACCCATGACCCATGACTCCCTCTAAGGTGCTGAAAAAAAGCAGGAATGCAAACATGGAAAAGCTCAAGCAACTTAGAAGAGGGAGATGCGTGGAGGAAAAAAGAAAGGATCTTTTGTTACCACCAGATTAAGGCAACTGCGATTGGAAAGATGCTCCATGGAGCAGCCACCCATTTGGAGAAAACCCAGGCTTGAATTTCAGGTGCTGTAAGACAAGATGAGCAACGCCACTAGGCTGCCTGAGCTGCACCGACAGTGACTTGGCATAGCGAGGAGTGACCAGAAGCATCTCCCATGATTTTGTGGGGGACAGCACCACAGGCAGCTTGCATCTGGAAACTTCAGTCCTGCCACCAAGAGCAATGTCAAAGAACCTGTCAAGTTACTGTCACACTCAGGGCTCTGCCTTCTTGGGACCACATAACTGGAATCATGGAAATTTTATTTCTTTCAGCTGCCACCACCCCAAGGTAGCTCACAACTCAGATCACGGCTGCTTCATGAAAAGACAAAAGCAGTTCCACTTCCAATTGCAGGTGAGCAATTGAGGCACAGCAAATCCCAGAAATAGTGGAAGGAAGAACTACAAAATTAATGGAATTACCATCTAATTCTATGTGAAAGTTATCCACTGACTGGCTGTTTCAAATTTATCGCAAGATTTTGAAGATGTTACATGAGTCACTTAAAAATCTTCTTCCTGACAAAACAGGCAGCCCTGGTCTCATCATTAAGAGGACAGTATGTACTTCTACAACAAATGCCTCTTTTTAATGCAAGGTCACCATCGTGGACCAGAAAGGAAATTCCTGATGAGCCAAAATTTGAAGACCGTGCCGATTTACATCTGATGGTCCTGTAACCTCTCAACAAGACTTTCCCCACCCTTTGGTGAACAATAAAATTTAGCAAGTAAATGCTTTCTACTGCTACAGCAGAGAGGATTGAAAGCTCTATTAGCCTTGGCACATAAGGTCACAAGGAACACATACCCACCACGACCTGGTACTTCAAGGAAGACCAACAGTGCAAAACAAAAGGAAGGATTCAGGAATGCCAGCCCGCCCCTTCCGAGGTGGGTATTTACGAGGACTGTAGTTTTCTCCCACTGCTTTTCATTACAAGACTTCATATATATATTTCAGATTCTCCTGCTGAGAACACAGATAAGCTTCTAACATTAAATCTTCCATAAAACAGAATTACGATACAAGGCTAGTGACAAATGCTGGCATCATAAGCCTGCAGTATTGGCCTTCTGTTAGGGTTTCGTAGAGCAATGAACAAAGATGCGTAGAATAAAATAAAAGTCTCTTCCCAACTTATAAGCTTATTTCTGGAACCTATAAAATGCAAAACATTCATTAAAGTCCCTTTCCTGGGCATGCAGATAGACCTATGTCTTGATACTTCTATATACAAGAATGGCTTGAAACTGTAATACAACATTTGGTTTCAGCCAACATCAGTTCTAGTGTTCAACTTATTCCTCACAACAAATACATTAAAGCTTATTACCATTGATAAAGTCTGCCTTGTAAACCTCAAGGCACCACTCTGAAAATTTTCATGGTGAAATTCGGCAGTGTCATCCAGTGTTACACAATAACACCATAGTGACGTATCAGTGATGCAGATGCATCATTTTAATGATTTCTGATTCTGACCCCACAACTCTTAACAAAGCTGGACTGTTACACTTCAGAGTTGGACCAAAAAAACCTCACCACAATACCCACAAAATATTACCTAAAAACATATCCCATTCCTTTTAATGGCTTTCCACAGATGAACATTTCATAAAAAAGCCAAATGTTCAAAGACAGACCACTGAGTTTAACTTCAGTACAAGAAAAATTGATAGAAAATATAATAAATAATGGAATGAGCAGGTGCATTATACAGCCAGGAAGAATCAGATCTTTTGCAGACAGCAGTCATGCACAACAAATCTGTGAGAGTTCCCTGGAGGAGTTAACAAGCACGTGAATAAGGTGACATGGTACACAGGGATATGCAGGGAGCTGAGGCTCTTCTGCAACTCTTCAGCAAAGGGTCTCAAAGAATCTTAAAAAGGTAGCCTATGGTGGGATCGAAAGTAAGGATATATTAAGGATAAAAAACTAGCAAAAACTCCCAGAAATAAAGGAAAGAGTAACAAATCATTTGTCACGACCATGGGAGTCCGTTAACACATCATCTCAGCATCTGTGCTGAGACCCACGCTAGTCCATATACACCTTAATGGCCTGAGAAGGGGGGAGGGAGGTAATGAAGTGCCAAACTTCACTGACAGAACAGAATGATTAAGAGAATGCAAAATTGTAACTGATGTGAAAGGTGCAGAAGAGTCTCAAGACACTGATTGGACAGCAAAGCGACAGAGTAAATTAAATGTTACTAAATGTAAAATATTACACTGAAAAAAAAAGGAGTACAACTGTCCACATAGACTGACAGGCTCTGAAATAACTGTTCTAATGCAGAAAAGAGATGTAGTCATTACAGACTGCTTTCTAGAAACATCAGCTCAGCAGCAACCAAGAAAAAGCAAATGATTGCAGGAAAGATATCAAGACTGAAGTACAAAATACCATTATAGCATAAAATAAACTCAAGATTTATCTGCATCTTAAAAATGTATATATTTCTGATTATCCCATCTTTAAAAGAAAACATACAAAGACATGCAACTGTGATGGATCAAAAGAGCAAAATTATTTTCAAACAGTGAAAAGCCTTATGTGTTAAGAATGCCTCAGAAGTAGAAATACATTGGGACTCTAGAGCCTGAACAAAAGTCAAATCACCCAGGACTGATACATCTCACAAACAGGATGCCAGGCTATTGTCTGGCCACTTGAGTTGTTCTTACTTTCTTGTAAAGTAGAGGACATACTAAGGACAATTTCTACTTTCTTGTGAAGTGTTAGTAGGATAAACCAGAGCAGCTGAGATCTATAAGAGACTTCTCTCATTTCCGTCTGCCCTGGAAGCAAAGGTATTAAATAAGTAGTTAACCATTCAGATCACAACGTGCCATAAAATTTTACCTTTGGTCTTATAAGGGTAATAAATGGGAAATATCGTATGAGGCTTGAAATCATGGAGTAGGTTACATTCAAGTTATTTGATAAGCTAGAAAGTAAAAAACCCTCCAGAGCCACCTATGCCATCTCCCATCCCAAAAGGGCACATTCACCCGGACACTGTATTTTCTAGTTTCATCTGAAAAGCTGCACCTTCTATTTTTTTTTCCTCTACAACTGTGAGAAAAAGCAACTTTTGTGTATAAAGAGTATACATAAGTAGTGCTTAACACAGCGCTGAACGGACAAGGCATCTAAAATACCAGATATTATACACAGGTCGGGTTAGAGCACCCTGAGTCCTCTTCCCATCTTAAAACCAACCCTTGTTTTCCTGGGTCAAGCAATGCAAAAGGATGGAGCCAGGCACCTGAGGCAGCTGCTCTGTTCACCATCAGCAGCACCTTCACCTTTCTGACCGAGCTGTGGAAGCGGTGTTTCCACTGCCACCATACTTTCTTCACACCACATTCATGAGTAACATCTTCAGCAGTTGGTAGTTAAGTTTGGAGAAAATATTTCTGACTTCAGTTCATGAATCTCTCATCTCTCTAATTGCATCTTCTTTACTAACCAAGCAAAATACAGTAGAATGACAAAAGTCCTGACTTCTTGGACATGCTGACGCAGAGAACACTCCTACATTAAAACTATCAATTCACTAAATCACATAATAAACACTTTTGCTATTTACAAAGCTTCCATACTGCATCATTCTTCAAAAGATTTAACTGAATATACTTCATGGCAGCCAATTAAAAGGGGTCACAGACAAGGTTTTTAGAGCCACCCTGAGAATGGTCTCCACCTCATTTTTAAAGCAGTTTTAATTTTCTAATTTAGACGGCTTCACTATTCAAGACAGAGCAGAGACTGCTAGCAATACACTCATGTACTAAAACTATTTATGGTGTGCCATTTAGATATCAAAATAATAAGACTCCTCAGTTGTACAGATAGACTCAAACACTGACAGAGTAACACACGCTTTCTAGTTTAATGACATTATGCATTCTGGCTTTGGAAATATGTTATAATATATAACCGGGGACAAAATGACATGCAGCTCCCACCAACGTAATGAGGGCAAACTGAGAATGGTAAAGGAGGTTACTTCCAAAGTTTCTGCTCTTCTGTCAGACAGACTCTGATTTTTACTAAGCCATACTTTCCCCACAAATACCAGCTCAGCCTTACAGGCACTATCCTGTGTTTCCCTTGACGACCCATTCTTTGCTACAGCAGTAAACACACACACACACACACCCCGCATCAGGAGATGCCTGGGATCCACTGACATGTGTCTGCTGAAGCCCAGAGGCCTGACTGCAGCTCACATGCCCCAAGGTAACATCCAAGTGTCAACAGCAAATACTGATAGTTGTGCAAATATAACACCACAACAATCAGCATATTTCAGCTGCCTGCAAGTTCCTGAGGGAAGTTGGAGAGGGAAAATACTACCTGTTGCCACCATCTCAACTCTGTACTAGATTAAAAACAAACAAAACGGACAGCAAACCCAACAAACCCAAAGCCCAAACACACAACATCACTACCAAAGCAAAAAAACCCCATTAAAAGTCTACCAAATCCACTATGAGGAACAAGATCAGTCCAGAGAGAACAAGCGAGAAGTCATGGCAGTAGGACCATACCAGGGTTAAGTCAAAGTCTGTAAGGGATCACATCACAAAGGTGGTGGCACACTGAAGAGCACTCTCAGCCTCGGACAACACTGCAAGGAGCCCCCCCTTCTGCTAGGACACGCTGGCTGTACAACGGGTACACCCTGCCTCCCTTCTCCAAACTCTTACCTGAGCCGTGGGGTGCAAACCTTTTATAAGAGTGGGGTTGAAAATAAGAACAATGGTGAAGTTTAATCGCAGCATTTTTCTATTTCTTACTCAACTATAATAACCTCTATGTCAGTAGTAAGAAGATTGCTAAATATGATACTTAAAATCATTCACCTCTGACTTCACAGAGCTCTTTCAGGAAATACCTGGTAACAGAAAATATCATTACTGTAACACTCAAGAATTAGTGTGTAGGTCCTTTCTGTCTAAACAAATAAATAAAATGCTCACCTTCAAAATGATTTGCCAAGTGTGAAATTAAAGCATGTAACAGCGTATAACATCAGCCTGCATAAGGGTCCATGCCGTAACTGTCAAAGATAGACCAATTTGAGCGGAGGAATTCAGAAGTGCCTGTTGCTCAGCAGCCGAAGAGTTCTGCTGCTGAAGTCAGACAGAAAGAAGGAGAACAAAAAGAAAAGGAAAAAAGAATATCCAACAGAGCTGTTTTACAGACAATTCAACCAATACATCAAATCTTTTAGTCACACCTTCAAAAATCCTCATGTGTTGGTAATTAATTACTGCATGCCTGAGTCCATTCCCAGTATTTTCACTGACACCAGTGGCAGTAGGATTGGCCTCTTCCCTATCAGCTAACTCAAACCTGTAACTTGGCTCTTGAATATCTCATTCAGATCTAATATCTCCTTTTAAGTATCCATTTCTGGCAGAGCGTAAAATAATCAACCTATCATCAAAGCGCTGCAGTTTCCTCGTTGCCCCCCCCTCCAAAATTAATCATGTTTCAGCACATGCAAGGCAAGCCTTTTGTAGCACACTCTGTTAAGCAGGAACAGATAAAAGTGGATTTCCCAGTGCCTATACTGAAACGGTAATATAGCTAACGATTTTCTACAAAATGCTAGTGCAAGCTCTGTGAACAAAACTGCAAAATAATTCAGCTATTCAGGACCAATGTGTAAGCAGAAAACTGCTTACTGAAACAAAATTAAAAGTAGTCAGGTTAAATAAGGTAAATTCTTGCTGCAAAGTTTATTTTGGATTCACTTTGAGAAGTCATGTATACTAAAAGATGAAATTTGAAAATTGGAATGTCTGTAAACTTGATAATGTAAAACTGCTAAGATTCGGGGTCAATGTTTTACCCGAGCGTGACAGTGACAACAGTGAATTTTATCCTCCTTCAGACAGATAGCATAACGGAGAAAATCCATTTACATCCCATTTATATCCATAAAATAAGTTGCAAGAGGAGCAAGGCTGCCCATGCTGACACTCCAAAAAAAGTTTATGCTTTCTGCATAAACAATTTCGTAATTCACACACACACACATATATATATATATATATATATATATATAAACAGAGAGATTCACAGGTTATTTTTTAAGTTGTGGAAAGACTCTCATACCCCATGCCATGGCTATGCATTTCATACACACACTTAGACAACTTTCAGTACAGCTCAAGCTTCACTCCCCAACTCCACTCTTCAGATCTCACACTTGCAACAGTCTAAAATAGTCAGAATAAAAGCCAGGGGTTGCTGCAACGTAGTTTTAAAAGACTTCAAAAAGTTACTGGAGCACGACAAGCTGCACAAGATTCTTCTGTAAGAAGTCAGGCTAGCAGCAGTCCAATAGCTCAAACCAGCTCTCATTTAATTAGCTATTTGCTATGTATAAGAGAGGCTGTAGGAAGTGCCCAGTGCTGCATCCTCATTTGTGCTTTGCTGTGATCCATACAGCAGCAATTCAGTCCTGAGCGAAACAGAGCTCATTATCCAGCAGAGATGAACTCTCCTCAGGAGAGAGGTGTTTCTCCTGCTGTTAATAGCATCAGCTAGATACAACCAGCCCCATCGCCTGCTCCCAGCAGAGCACAGCTGATACATGGAGGCATTACAGGCAGTTTGTGCACGAGGAAGGACCCAGCAGAGCCCGGCTGGAAGCAAGGGTGGACATTGGTCTCTAACACGAATGGAAACACAGACCCTTCATTACCGGTTTGCAGGGAAAATAAGAATTTGAAAGTAAATTCAGGGCTGGCTCTGGTTTGAATTTGTTTTTACAAGCCAGCACAGAAGATGGGAGAGCTGTCCCTGGGAGGCCAACTACCCTCTCTGGCTCAGTCACCTCCAAATGATGTTCTTTTTGCTTTCTGAGTAGCACATTCCACATTTGCCAGTTGGGCACATTCCCCTGTCTAAAAGAGGGTTAAGACCCTATCATCATCCTCAGCAGACTCTCAGTTGATGCGTTAGAAGAACACTTCCATTTATTTAGAAAATGCCCAGTGCAGGGTCAGGTGATGCCCTTTGATCAAGCAGGGGAGAGCGTTTGGAACTCCACTCCACTGAAACTCATCACGCTACCAGAGCAAGTAGCTTCATCTGCTCTACCTACTAAAAGCCTCAGTAAACGGCACCTCATTGATTTAAGCAGTGTAAGAGCGCTAACACTCACAGCTCTGAAGAACACAGCCCTGGAGCTGACCATGTCACCCACTGAGCCGGTGGCAGATGGGGCACAAGCCAGGTGTCCACAACACTGCCTTCCTCAATCCAATTGCAGGAACTTCCCATTGGTTTTTTTTCCCCTTCGTGCTTATCTTGCTTCTATCTGGCAGTGTTTTAACAGCTGTTTTCTGATCACATTAAACTGACATCCCTAACAAAAAACAAATGTATAATTCTCCTGGCTTTCCACACAGTATGCTACAGGGGAGCAAATCTCTACTGAACTATACTGTCTATTTGCCTGAGCATAAATTTTACTCTTTAACCAAATACCTTTCTCATCGTCAAAAAATATCAAATTAAAAAAAAAAAAAAAAAAAAAAAAAAAAAAAAAAGAAAAAAACCCCCAACAACAAACAAAAATGCCAGTGACAATCTTTTGCTCAAACTTTCCCCTCAAAAAAATAGCAAGCCAACCCTCCAGCTAGTGGCACAACTGGCAGAGTGCCGGGGAAGTCAATGGAGCCACACTGATTTACGACAGTTAAAGATCTGGCTTGGAGATGAGTCATGTGGATTACTTGCTGCTTGAATTTCAACTAATTCAAAGGGTTTGGTTTTGGTTTCTTTGTTTTATCTCTGGATGTGCTGTAAATCTTCAGTCACTAAGGGCCAACTCCAGCATTTCTTTCTAAATATTCAGAAAGGCTCCTTAATATTTAGGGAGCACTTGGATTTATGATTTTTCAGGCGTGCTGTTTCTCAGATTCGGACACATCTTTTCCATCGCAGCCACCTACTCTGCCATCTGAAATAGTCCATTAACCTACAGATTGAGGCAGCTACTTTTGATCAAGGGCGGGGGGGAAATCACAGCTTAGCTCTGAGCTTTAAAACAAGGGAAGACAAAAAAAAAAAAAATTAAATAAAGAGGGAGGCTTTGGGACTCATTTCCCCACCATCAGTCAGTCAGAGCGATGGTTTTGGGTGCCTCGTGCAATACGGTCCGTTCTCCCTCTGCTGAGCAATCCAAGCACTACAGAGAATAACGGCGCTGCCTTGCAGCAGAGGTCCTTCAGTCGTGTCAGTACTGCAAGGGAACAAACTTTATGTCTGGGGCGAACACCAGCAAAAAAAGGAAAAACAGCCACAGCCATCTGCTCAGCCCTGCGCTCCCACCTCACGCGCAGAGATAAGCCCCGAGCCGGGCCCAAGGTGCCAACCCCTCGGCTTAACTGGGGGCTGTGCGAGGTCTGCAGAGCAGTACCTGGGCTGGTGCAAGCACCTGCTCCTGTCAAAACCAGTACATGAGCTGGTGCCCAAAGACACCTATAGACCAGGCCTCCAGAGAGGGCAGGAGGGAATGGTTATCCCCGGCTGCCACATTTCCAAAGTAGAAATGAGCCTGTCATTGCTCACGTCTTCCATACAAGGAGCAAATAAAAACACTACGCCAACATTTCAGGTGCTGGGGTGATCCCAGCAGACCTTGGCTTATCCCAGCAGTGGACAACATCTCCCTGGATGTGGTCCCAGCACTGCTCTTCAGCACCCAACCTGACAAACCCTACCGTTCCCTTGGGACAGAAAGGGGCAATAATGGGATTACCATAACCCAGTACTACCAGCTTACCACTTTACAGTTCATAAGATTTGGGGAGCTTTCTGTGCAGCACCAAATTCCTAAAACTATTATTAAATTAAAAAATAAAAATAATAAAACCCCAGTGTCCATATCAGGTTCTCTGCCTAAACTAAGTGGCAATGCTGAGATTTTACAAAGTTTTTACCTCCATGAAGAACCAGCATCCTCCCTTGCTAAGCAGAGGAGCAGATAATCACACATCTTTAGTGAAAAGTAAGATTCCCTCTCCTTTCAAAGTCAAAAAGAAAAAACCCTAAAACCACCCAACAAAGCATCCATTTTCACTACCTCTACTCAAATTCAACAGAACAGCAGCTAAAAATATGTCAATAGGATCCTTTTGAATCATTTCAAAATGAGTCAGATACAAGCCACATCCAGGTGAGCTATTACTGAACGCAGCTGATAGAGGCAGAGAGGAAGAAAGCATAGAATTCACAGGGAAAATGCACAGATACGCCAGTCATACCAGCCTTTGATCACTGGGCTGGGAAAAAAAACATTCTTTTGTTTCTTTTCAATACTTAGCCCCAAACTGGGAAAAAAAAAAAAAAGAAAAAAAAAAAAAGAGCTTTCCCATAGGATCTATCTTAAACCCAAGGAGGAGGGAGAGCATAAAAAGTAGTTAAGATGTAAGATTTTTCAAGGTTATTTAAAAAGACACTGTAAATTTCTTTACTGTGTTTAGTAACCTACTGTCCCCAAAAAGTTAACAGTATGATTTCAAACTACTCCAGGCATATTCAGCAAAAATATCTTATTAAAATCAATGAGAGACAAGCTGTTAGCTGGAAAGCTGCAGTAGAAGTGCAGAAAGCTCCTATGCTTTCACTCCACATCCAAAAATTCAAACATTTTCAGTTACCTCATAAATCAAAGTTTGTCATTAAGCTACACCTAAAGTGCTATCTCACCAAAACCTCTGGAAAAATGTCAAGGTAGCTGTTAATTATTTTTTTTGACAATCACTCAGGAAATATTTCCCAGGCAAGGAACCGTGGGCTGGTACAGATCCTGCCTCCGTTACTGTTCTGGGGGCCGACAGCATCGAGGCGTATCTGCTGGTGGCCGGAGACAAATGGACTCTGAGGGTGACTGTGTCAGCTTTTAGAGCAAGATACTTTCCCCTGCAAGCACACCTAAGGGACTCAACGTAAACTGATAACAGAGCCTGGGATTCTCACAAATGAAATAAAAACAGGAGTAGACAACGGAGAAAGTTAATTTTTCACCTAGAGAACTGCAGTGCTAGAAGATTGCCCTGGAGGTTTTAATCAATGCAAGTGAATCTTTTATATTTTTCTCCAGTATTCCCAGAATAAGTCAATAAGATGCCAGCACTTTCTCAGCACAGAGTGACCACTTCCCAGCAAGCTTGAACTCAAGTCTTTATCAAAAGAACTAAAGAAATGCATTATGATTTCAAATAAAAATAGCAAGCAAGGAAACAGAAGCAGCAGGATAACCTTACAAGGCATATTAGGTTTTCAGAAAAACTTTACTTCTTTTATTCTTAAGGATGATTAAAGCAAGCGAAGACTAGCCTAAACAGACATTGGTGGTGCACAAAAATACCTGCAGCTACCCTGGCCCTTAAGAACAGCAAAACACCTGAAAAATGCCCATGACCACCAGACACTATCTAAAGGCATTTCCAGAATCACAACCTCCTCTCCCATGAGGGAAACACACCTAGTTGTCCATCTGCTTTCATCACAGATGATATAAATTTCCATATGCATTCGAGCAACTTCTATTGCACCCACCCACCTAATAAGCCATCACCTTGAAGATCCGTGCACACGCATTGTATCCACATCTGTCGCCTTAAATAATGAGCAACAGACCACGTTATATAACACACTTCTATAACTGTGAATACCTGAATAAATGGCCCTGCCTGTCTGAAGTTTTGCGTACAGACCCTTTCTCTGGGACAAACAAAATGTAGGCAAGGAGCTTGCTCAAATCATGAGTCAATTTACAATCCCACCCTCAGCTGGAGCCTGGATAATCTGTTTCTCTGAGCTTTTTTTTTTTTTTTTAACAAAAAAAAGTCTCCCCATAATATCCTCTTTGTAATACTCAGTTTGAATGCACAAAACAAAAGAGCTGTCACTTCTCATGTTTTAAAAGCTTTAAGCAAAATTAGCTATTCTAAGTTACCTGCAAATGCAAAGAGGTGCAAACAAAAAACATCCATGATTCTTCAAAGTGTTAGAAGTTTCCAGAAGGCGCTGTAAGGATAGAGTCAACATCCTCAGTGTGCTCCAACTCAAGAATTTCAAGGACTTCAAGGGGCAAAGACAAAGGTAATTTTTCAGTGGCAATCAGAATACTGCAACAGCTATACCTATGCTAATCAAAAGGGTTTAGAAGCAAAGTTCACGCACTGTATTACTGAGAGGTGATGCTCTCAAAAGAGCTTTTACTACAAGAAGTCTTGTCTGTCTTGTTTCAAAATGATGACTCGTATTTATATTATCAGTATAATTGCTT
>NW_020799117.1:8131625-8144026 GCF_003259725.1 Athene cunicularia | reverse complement strand
GGATAACCCAGGCGCATCCCTCACCCAGCCGGGCGCTCCCTGCAGCTTTTTCCCCGATTCGCGCGGATTTCCGCCCGTTTTCACCTGCTGCTCCCAAGGTGCTGAATCCACACACACACCCCCCTTTTATTTATTTCTTCCTTTCACCCCACTTTTCTCCCGTTTCCTCATTTCTCCACTTCTTGCCGTTCCCTCCCATTTTCCCATCCCTCTTTTTCCTGCCCCTCTTTTCCCCACCTTCTCCCCCATTTTCCCCCACATTTCTTCTCCCTTCCTCTTTTTAAAATTTTTTTGTCTCCTCCTCCTTTTCCCCAACCCTCTCCCTACCAAAGCCTTTTAGCGAAGGAGACTGGCCAGCAGCCAAGCAGCCTCTCTGCAAGGAGATAGCATCGTAGAATGGTTTGGGTTGGAAGGGACCTTAAAGATCACCCAGCTCCAACCCCCTGCCATGGGCAGGGACACCTTCCACTAGCCCAGGTTGCCCAAAGCCCCGTCCAGCCTGGCCTTGAACCCTTCCAGGGAGGGGGCAGCCACAGCTTCTCTGGGCAACCTGTGCCAGGGCCTCACCCCCCTCACAGTCAATAACTTCTTCCTTATATCTAATCTCAATCTACTCTCTTTCAGTTTAGAACCCTTACCCCTCACCCTATCCCTACACCCCCTGATCAAGAGTCCCTCCCCACCTTTCCTGTAGCCCCTTTAAGTACTGGGAGGCCACTCTAAGGTCTCCCCAGACCCTTCCCTTCTCCAGGCTGAACACCCCCAACTCTCTCAGCCTGTCCTCACAGGGGGTGCTCCAGCCCCCCCGAGCATCTCCATGGCCTCCTCTGGACCCACTCAAGCAGGTCTGTGTCCTTCTGATGATGGTGCCCCCAGAGCTGGACACAGCACTGCAGCGGGGGTCTCACAAGCAGAGTAGAGGGGGAGAATCCCCTCCCTCGCCCTGCTGCCCACACTTCTCTTGATGCAGCCCAGGACACGGTTGGCTTTCTGGGCTCTGAGCGCACATTGCTGGCTCACAGTCAGTTTTCCATCCACTAATACCCCCAAGTCCTTCTCCTCAGAGCTGCTCTCCATCCACTATTGCCCAGCCTGTATTTGTGCTGGGGATTGCTCCGACCCATGTGCAGGACCTTGCTATTGGCCTTATTGAACTTCATGAGTTTTGCACAGGCCCAGGTCTCAAGCCTGTCCAGGTCCCTCTGGATGACATCCCTCCGGCGTGTCAACTCATGGCCAGGGGCTGGAAGAAGTGGATGGCCTGGGGGGAAAAGGCTGCAGCAGCCACCATGTGCAGCATACACCCCCACATATTCGCCCCCCCTGGACCCGACTGGACCCAACACAGGCATGGCTGGCACAGGAGGACACTTTCAGGGCCATCTTTCCCTGCTGCCCTTAGAAAGGTTAAGATAAGCCAGTGCACTGTTTCCAAAGGATCCAGCAAAAATCAGAGAAGCAAGGTTTATTGTTCATTTAATCCCAGGAAGCCCACCCTGCTTCTGGCTGCCCTGGAATACCCTCAACATCCCAGTTCTTAGGTCTAGCTGGTCTCCAAATGCCCAACCTGCAAAGCATTACCAGGGCAGCAGGTCCTCAGCTACCCAGCGTGTGGTACAAAGGCTTCAGTAGCAACAGGGTTCATTTCCCCTTTGAGTTTCATGTGATGGAGATGGGATCAGTGAAAATGGTTTTATCTACCTTTAAAAGTTCATTGTTTTGCCATTATATGAAAATGCTTTTGTTTTACTAGATGGCAATGAACGCTTTCCTTCCATGTTTTATTCTGGAGCTAAGGATTGGGGTAGGAAGTTGAAAGAGTTTACAACAAACTCAGTAGCTACTGACTACTGGTTGCCAGGACAGGTTATCCTTGTATTCATGGAGAACTTGTCAACCACATGTCCGCTTGCTGCTCTTCCCTCCTCTCTGTGAGCCCAGGGCCCTCACTTCTCTTAAAATTCCAATAAACTGCCAGGTTTTGGTTCATCAGTGGTCTGTAAAAGCAGTACCCAACTAAATGACATTAAACAGAAGGTACAGCTGAAAACCAAAATCTAAGGTGAAGATGTTATCCTGTTTCAGATCTCCTTCCCTCTCTCCAGGTTAAGGACTTGCGGTTTTTCTTTTCTGGGGAAGAGGAATGTTTACTGATAAACCCTGGAACAACTTAAGCAGAAGTACGGATACACAAATCAGAGGGACTGCTTCTGTCAATTTATTTGAGTTGTTACTACTAGACTATAATCATTGGCAGAATAGAAATTTAATTCTTACAAAAGTTTATCAAGAGTTGGTTGAGGTCTTTTACTTTGTGACTCACTGAGTTGCTAATGTGCCACTGAACTTCACTCTCAATAAAACAGCACCAGATAAATTAAGTATAAAAAAACCTGATTAACTAGGAATAAGTTTCTTTTTTCCATCTTGATATCACCCCGTTTGAGGGCCTAGTGAAGTTGTTTTCTTGCCCATCTAAAAACCTTGCAAACGACAGCGAGTGCTTTTGAACAGTGCATGGAAAGGTCCTGCCCTACACATGCACCCCTTCTACATGTTGTAGGTTATATGGAAAACTTCTGTCTTCATCTCATCTCCACTACAAAAAAAAAAAAAAAGGTGAAAGAAGTGAAAAAATGTAACAGACCAAAAGAAAATAAAAGCACATCAGCAAAACTGGGAAGTATCAAGCACCATAAATTTCATCAAGTCAGGCCAGCAACAAATCTGACCTATGGCTCTTCATTTTCTTTTTGTTATTCTTTTAATTTTTAATACTTTTCTCCCGCAAATTCATGACAGTTGTTGTTCTTCGTTTGCACTGATTTGCACTGTGCACTGGATCCAGTTGGCCAGCAATGGCAGGGAATGCTAATTCCATTCAGTTACTAGAAAAAAGCAATAAAAGCAAATATGTTTCCCTAAGGCCCCAGCCCAGAGTGATGAAAAATCCAGACCAACCAACATATTTTGTTAAAAACTGTCTTAAGTGTCATGTCTTTTCCCACAGAAAAATAAAAGTTGAAAAAGTGTATACTAGCAAACTGAAATATAAATGACGGACCCCTCCCAGCTCTAGTAATTGCATCCCAAATATATCCCCAAGCTGGGGAGAGACAGTCTCCACCCCAGAACTGGGCAACCCCTAATCACATTTCAGATGTGCCACGAACACGCAAATGCCATACAGCCATAGCTAAGATTATTTAAAGTTATGGGGTCAGTGACAGCAGCAGCTGCTGCTCCTGACCTCAAGGGAAGCACGATTCTGGTTAATGCAAACTCTTGTTGTTCCATTTCTCACGGGGACGTGAGCTGTTCTTTGTGCTGGTGCAATGGGTTCCCCGTGCTGTCCTGACCACAGGCAGGACTGTGATGCAGGAGCAGAGGAAAAGGCAGCACGGGCAAAGATAAAGTAACTTTTCCTTTTAGAGATGACTCTACTTATTTTTCCTGCCTTTAGAAATGAACAGCTGCTGCTCAGGTTTGCCAGCACCCAGCACACAAAAACTGTGAGTGAGAGACTCAGAAATAGGATGATTGTCTGTAAAACAGTCTGATGTTGAAAAAAAAAAAACAAAAAACCTCTCTTTTTGTGATTACTAAGTCTGCAGGGATCTTTTTTTTTTTTTTTCCCAAGCTTTTTCCTTAGTTTCTGAAAAGCAGAGATCCACTCTTTTCTAACATAATCAACTAATTCCAGGAGCTGAGGCTTCAAGATTAAAAAAAAAAAAAAAAAGTATACCATGTCACAAAGCTCACAATGCAATCTCATTGCATTGGCATTGGCAGCGGTTCACTTGGCTCTGGAAATAATAAAGTGGGAGACTGAAATGACAAACAAACGGGAGATCCAAACCGAAGTACCACCAGGGAATGCAAAGCAGATGGCCAGCTAAAGGAGACTAGCCCAAAGAATCGCTATGCTCTTCGATTACTGACAGTGTCCACAGTGGTGGCCTCCTTCCTATGAACCTGCCTGGCACGGTTTGCATCCTGATGTCCTTGTCATGAATTAAGAGGAGTAATCAAGCTACAGAGTCCTCTCAGTTGCGAATCATTTGTATACCCTCATAGCAAATAGGGAGGTTCAAGAGCATTAGAGATCCCATGCAAGGGTGAGGAGCAACTCTGCATTTCTATGCCAACTTGGGCCTACATTGCTTTACCTGGTCATTTAGCCATCACAAAGAAAACTTTGGTGTGCGCTTTCACGAAGAATGCATTCAGCATGCTTCTATTAAAATGTCTGCTTTGTTTCAATATGCCATAATATTATTTTGTCAAGAGAATTTATTTCAAAGTTGCAAAATTAAATCTGTGCTAAACAGGAGCTGGCACAATGGAAATTAGATTTTGGGACTCCCCATAAATATGCAAGTGTGAGCATATGAAATCACATGTAGCAATTCATTTTCAGAAAGAGGAAAAAACCCTAAATTACATTGTCTTCTGTCATATCCAGTTTGCTCAGCAGAGGAAAACACATGAATATCAACTGTGACCATGTGAACTAAGCAGTGTGGTAAAATGCCCTGCAGAGCTCCAACGGGACTGGTCCTTTCTGCTTACCCTAATCAATACATTAGTTTACTGGAGAATAAAACAATTATGGAGCATGTTTCAGACCGCCAACCCCAGCAGATTCTCTGTGTTGTCAAATAGGATTTCTCTTGAGTTTATGCCCATCTCTAGCACTTAGCAAAACTGACCCATCTTCTTGTGCTTCTAAGCATACAGCCATTTTCTTCAATTTTCACTTTTTTTACCAGTCTAGAAATGCAGTGTTTAACACTGACTAAAACCTATATGCTCTCCTCTGTGGCCATTCACAGGGACTGGGATTTTGAACTCTGGACTCAGTAGGAAAAGTTTTTCCACAAGCACCTGGAGCTAAATCCACCATATTTGTAGGTCTTGCTCCACTACCTGCCAGTTTTAAAATAAGCAGGATTTCATCATTTGGGGATGACAGTGAATTACAGCCCCTCACGAAGTGATGCAGCACTCCCGTTCCCCTCTCCCAGCCTGTCTGCTCACAGGCTGGTGCATCACGGGAGCCCAGCCAGGCAGCCATAGAAATGCATTGAGTGAATAAGGACTTCCTTCCCTATCAGCCAATAAAGATAATTACACAGGCCAGGGTATATTAATTTGGGTTCAGTCCTTTTCCCACTCAAATTAATGTCGGTTTTGCCATTGACGCTGATGTTAGGAGAAGCTGGCCCAACATCAGGGAGCTAAAATTGGATTGTTTCTGCCATGTGCTGGTCTCCCCTTTTCCCAGCATCAGTCGAGGGAGTTACTGGCCCAGCTGGGAATCAGTACTAATTCCAGGGACAGCCCAGGTACCCAAGGCACGCCGCTCCTGGGCTCTCAACACCCACTGCCGAAGCTCAGGCCGCGGGAGCCCCGCGATGATCAAAGTCGCAGCACTGCAGCCCGGCCCCCGGGCACGCTCGCCCCTCTGGAACTCATTTGCCAAAACCAGCACTAAAAAAGAGAGTGGAGAAGGAGACACGTACAGAAAAACCTTCTCCAGCGGGGCTCGGGGGCAGAGGACGGCAGCTCTCCAGGAGGGTGCCCACGTGTGCACATGTGGGTGTGCAACGCACACTGCGGTCATCAGAGATTCCCCGTGCGGGGCTGTCGGATTTTTATCCCATTTCCACAACGCAGAAGCTGCTTGTTATCAATAGCAGTGATGCCACTCGAAAAATCAGAGGAAATCCATCACAGCCTGTGAGGTTATTCTGGTGTAACAAGCAGCCCCTGTATCTCATTTTTCAGAAGTGAGACTCGGCCCTTATGTCTCCATTTCTGTGCTGCGCAGAGCCATGTAGGTGGTGGCTCAGTGCAGGGCTGGTGGGGCTTTTCTGCAGCCCAACAACTCACAATCTCCCTGCATACATGCAGATGTGGGTGCACAGGGATACACATACAAACATACATACATACATATATAACTACCTTCCATAGTTTTCCTCTGAAAGAGTATTTTTTCTTTCAGGCAATAATCTGCTTCTCAGTGTGTCTGAGCATACAGATATATGGACATTTACCAGCAAGGCTAAAAAGTCTCCTCAGCCACACTTCCATGGAGCACATGTAGCACCCTGATTTGCACCTATCTTGGAAAAACAAATAGTTCCTCTCTTTTCATATTCTGCTGCTACTATAACTTTGCAGACAACTTTGCTTCCTGGACTTGTATCGTGGTGGGTGTAACTACCAGCAATAGCTTGCCTGCTACTCGGAGCAGAGTCACATGCTGTGATTGCTCATATGCTGTTCAGATTCTCTTAACAACTGCGAGAGAGGAAAAAAAAAAAAGAGAGAGAGAGGAAAAAAAAAGGCAACTATTTCTAAATGAGACACATTCCTCTGTTGTCTCTGCCTTGGCTGCGAATTCTCTCTGTTACGCTGGTTTCCTTTAAGTGGTCAATCCCCACCCTGTTTCCACAAACACGGAAAGCAACTGTTTGCAATTCCAAACTCTCAGCCTTGTGCCAGATAACATTTGCCGATCAACTGCCACGGCAAGCTTCCCACAGAAAAAAAAAAAAAAAAAAAAAGAAGAAGCAGACTTCGTTCAAAGCCCACAAATACTTTTACTTTGCTGGAAGTCTCTGAACTATTTTTAGCTTCCCTCAGGGATGCCATATAGGGAGAGCAGCCCCCTCCCTATCATTACTAATCTGCCTAACATAACAGCAGGACACCTGCTGCTAGTGAGTCATGTTTTGTGTGAAGCCAACGGTATATATATAGGCAAAACGTAAAGATGCTTGCTTATTTTCCTTCATACCCCATGTGTTGTTTGTGTCTTCCTGTTACTCTAAGCACATCAAATCAGTTGAAAGAAGACACAAGACAGCATAAAGAAGACAAACACCCAGGAAAATTCATGTTCTCTTCAGATCAGAAGTTCTACAGAAGTATAGCAGAACTATGCTTGTTTATATTTGTGGCATCTATACCTGTGTGTATACATATATCTATCTGTACCTTTACACGTGCACAGAGTGATTGTGCTCTCGCAAGCTCCAGCTCTGGTACATGGAAACTAGTGTTTTCACTGAAAACATGAATGGAAATCCAATTCTTGTAAATCTAAAGCTCCATCCTTGAACCTGTCTTCCCTACTCACACACAGTAAGAAAGAACAAGCATAGAAAGGGGCATATGTTGGGGAAACTCAGCATAGAGAAGAGAAACCCACCACATGTTCCCCATATAAGCTTCCACACAGGAGTCAGAAGTAGCTTAGTGGTTGTACAGCAGCTGTTAAATCAGCTGTATTCCCCTTTCTTTGCTTCACAGCCATTACTTGCAGTGACAAATATATCTATAGAACAACCCTTTGGTCTGTGCTAGGAGCCTGATTTACCTCTCCCCTCCAAGCCATGCATTTCATTGTTATGGGCTGTGCTTCTAAACTTTTGAGAGCTGCAGTAAACAGCTGCTAGGTTTGCCTTTGTGATCTCTGGAAGATCTCTCTTTTATTCCTTTTCTGTCTCTCTCTCTCCTTTTTTACTATCTTTTTCTACAAAATGTGAATTTTTGGTTATTTCTGTCTTTGAAGAAAGGCATCATCCTGATCTTCTGCCTTGGGCAATACCTGCATTTGTGATGGATACTGGTGCTCACCCTTCTTAACCTCAGCTCACCCTACTGTCCTTAAATTCTACAACATAGTCACTGTTTTTAAAGACAATGGTAAAATGTCCACTAACACTGGTGGAAATAGGATGGACACTTACAGGAGATGCTAAAACAGCTTACAATAACCTTAATGGTCGTGGCCAGAATCAACATTAGGCACTGCAACACATGAAGCCATACCCTGACTGATCTAACCACATGAACTTGTATCTTGCCCCCATGGAAAAACACCTAAAACATTCAATAGATAATGAAAAACTTTCTGTAGGTTTATAAAAGCATCATATTGAATGTATTGCAGGAGAATGATCTTAACATACATGTATATGATACCTCTGTTCCAAGAGAACTCTAGATTTTTAAACATATTTCTTTAGAGCCTTGCTTTTTTTTTTTTTTTTAATCCCTCCCACCCATGTTGAACTAGATGAGAGATGGTAGAATGGTAGAAACTAGGAAAGTCTCCCAGCCTGGCTGCTTCTCCATCTCCAAGAGGGGCTGGACAACACAGCAGCAAATGACCAAATTTTCCTTCTTTGAGCATCTTCGGGACATGTGCTGCATAAAACCCCTTGAAAGATGAATGAAACTCCTTAAAAAAATTGCAGTTAATTATGTTCTAGGCTCTCTGAACACAGTTCAGAAACATATTTCAAGCCCCGTAATTTAAAATAACCCCTGGGAAATCAACACCTCACCACTTAAAATGACCATCTGCCAAATTCTGAATGTATGGGGGAAAGTCACAATGCCCCAAATATCAACCCTGGGTCTCCTCCACCAAATAAACGTATTAAAAAAATAAAGCAAGCCATGGGTCTTTCCCCTTCTATATGCAGCTGCTTCTCCAGGTTCTGCTTAACAGAAGCAGCAGGATTTCAGGCAGACAGGCCCTGAAGAACGTTCAGTTTTCAGCAGGTGTGTCGGTGACCCAGAGGCTCTGCAGTCCTCTATTCCCCCCTAGTGACCGGCGCACACTGAGGGTACTGAATCAGCTGTAGCCTTCGAGATCAGCAGAGCTGCTGCATCTCTTAAGCACCAGCAGCAGATCCAGCTTTGTGCTTCAGGGGTCCTGCTGTCCTCTCTGGTGACAAAAACCCACTCAAAGCCTCCTCTTCGCTCTCCCCTCTGCAACAGGGAGCACAAGGGTCGGTTCTCTCCTGCCATTCCTCCGAGGATAGCGCGAGCGTGCCGTCGACGTATTAACTAACACAGTGCCTTTATATGTGTTAAACAAAAAAGTAGAAGCAGAAGGGGAAAAAAAAAACCCAAACCCCTCATCATGTCTGCCTTGAATCCCAATTAGAAAAGAATTGTTTGCCTTAATTCTAAATGTATTTAGAATATGGAGCATATATTTCCAAAGAATGTTTTGTATTTACAGCGTGTCTGTCTGGTTATACTGCTGCAATGTAATTGTTTTCCTGCTGAGAATTATAGCAGTGAAGTTACTCTGGGTACGATTACAGCTAATTATAGTTTCACTTTGGAATTTAAAGGCTCCCCTGCAACACTCCCTCCTTCCCGCTTAGAGGCACTGGCCTTGGAGCACGTTGTGACTGCTGCCCATTATTGTAGTAACTGAGGTCCCTAAGGTCGCTGCCAGTTATGTGACAGGCGGATACATTGGAGGCTTAGTTGCTAGAAATGGGTAAATCATTACGGTAACAGTATGAGGGGAAATCCATAAAGAATAGCCTAGACTGAGGCTGGAGCAGAGGCAGGCTAAGCCAAAATTTTGCTTGGTCTGTGCCTGGAGGGAGCTCGGCTGCAAGAAGGCGGCAGTCGCCACCTGGCAGGGCTTTGGGAGCAACAGCACTGCAGGATTTGTACCCAAATTGGGGACTTTTGACAAAGAGCAGTTATGTTCAGGGTGGTTAACAGCTGAAGAACGGGGAGATGTTCACTCCTGTGCACAGACTCGGCATGAGGTGACTGCTTTAATGTCAGAAACAGCCCGACAGGACGGGTGAGACGGCAGACACAGCTGGGCCAAGCCATGGTGAATTCATCCACTGCTCTCTAATAGGAAACACGAGGTTTTTTAACTGTAGTTGTTCCTTTTGCCTCTAAATCTTTCAAGCTTGATGCTGGAATCAGGTCTGCATCATAAATATCTTCCTTCTATCATAGCTTCGCCTGTCACTGCTGATACTCCCAAGCTGAGACCTGAGCCCCGGCTGTGCTGGAGCAGCCCAAGACAGCCTCAACATTAGTTCAGCACAAACCATATCGATGGCAGTGAGGCAACTCAGGCATCTGAAGAAAACTCACCAAGCCTCTGCGGCTGGACGGGGCAAAGCACGCCCTGGCAGCCCCATCACTCTCCCTGCCCCAGATGGTGCAGCTACAGGAACAAATGTACTCCATTGCTGAGCAGCACTGTGTGTTTCAAAACAAAATGTCAACGAGCTTTCCAGATTAAAACATTAAAAATGTATGAGCAACAACTGTCGCACATGAGGAAGCTAATAACACTGGTAGGGTTTTTCCGTTCGAAATCAGGTAAAATGATTTTTAATATCAGTGTGTTGATATGCAGTTACAGTTTCATCAGACTGAAGGTCAGAAAGACTCATTAGATCTCAATTTGACCTTATAACAAAGCATTGTATTTTATCCAGCTATTTCTAATCAAACAGAGCAATAAGTCCTAAGAAATTCAATAGTGGAGAAAAGCAGCAAGTCTTACTCTAGAGCCATTAAAAAGCAGAGAATCCTCTTTTTTTCCTCTCTTGATAATTTGCTCTAATTACTAAAATTACCTCCCAGATTAAAACAAAACAAAACAAAACAAAAACAAAACACCCCCCAAAAAAACCCCTCACCAAACTCACACTTCATTTAATGATACCTAGTTCATCTTTCAGATATGGGCTCTTCCCCTTTTCTCTCCTTTTAGGATAGAGTATTTTCTTGTCAGAAACACTCATGCACAAACAAAAAAAATCACCTCAGACCTTTATTTGGTCAATGAAACACAGAGAGCCTTTCAGGCCTCCTATTGTAAAACATCTCCTCACACCCTCAAATAATTTTAACCATTCTTTCCTACCCATTCTCCACCTTTTTCATATCCTTTCAGAGTTTCAACACAGTACTTTGCTATTTGAGACCTGGCTTTAGGGATGCTGCACATTAAAGCAAAACTACCTCTTTTCCTGTTATTTACTAGTCCCTTGTTTATATATTTAAGGGCCACATAAATTCCTTTTGTCAGGTCATCACAGTGGGATCGATGTGCAGAAGCTTTTCGGAGCACTGCTCCCTTCATCCCATGAGCACTACCTGTGCTCCTGCGTGCAGGGCTGTGCCCTGGCACAGACCAACACCTAGTGTGATGGATTCCTCATATTCTTTACCAAAAGGTTCAGCTTTGCAAAAATTTTTCGTTTAGTGTTTTGCTACAGACCACTGATACAAACAATTGATAGCTTTGGTACTTAAATTTAACCCAGAAACCACAGGTCCATTCAGTCCTGATTCTCTATTGACAGCTACTTGTTGAGCTCTGTCAGGCACTTCATAATCCATTTAATGTATATTCTAATGTTACTGAATAGTGCTAATGTTTAATCAGCACGCTATTCAGTGCCAAGTCAAACACCTTACAAAAGTCTAAATGCACCAAATTTATACAATCGTTTTTGTCTACCAGACATGTAATATAATCAGAGAGTGAAAATTACGTTTCTTTGATAAAGTTTGCCATAAACCCATACCGTTTAGACTACTTACTAATTTACTTTTGCATCAGCTTTTGAATTATTTAACCCAGAATGATTACGAACTAACTAGCCTGCTTGAGTCTTAGGAAATATTTCCTCATAACAACCTTCTCTCTGATAGAGGCACATTTCATACGACCGGGTGAGCATCTGCTCATTCACACGGCAGCTCTTCACCTTCAGGGAGACTGGACCCTTTTGGAATGTTTCACAGGTAAACTGGCCTTAGGTGACCAGATGCCTAATGCAGGGACACAGTACCCCCTTCCTCTCAGCACCCCTTCACATCTGCCCTGCTTACAATGCCTCACTAGCACTCATAACAGCACTCATAAGATAAACAAAACCAAAAAATCTTCTGTATAATTTTCTTTGCAAAAGCTCAGAAACAACTTTACCAAAAGGGAAAAAATGTGACTTGGGGCATTTCTGCATGCTCCTGGCAGCACACGGCTGTTGCTGCACATGTGATTTAGGGCTCCAGATATATCTGCTCGTTAGCTAACATAGGTACAAAGCTAGAGCTTTGTACTCTTTGTACTTTTACAGGCTGAAGGATGGACATGTTTAGGAAGGGATCCAACTGCCAAGAGGATCTTTATGCCTGGTTTCTATATAAGGTCCAACCACAAAACCAAAAATTTATTTGTACCAAAATCCACTTCTTTTTGTTCAGACCGGGTGATATGAAGGAGCCTAAAGTCACCTGTGAACCTCATTCCCTTTGCCCATTCCCCACCCTACTCCCTTAAACAAGTTCATTTTGTCCTGCCAGAACTGTCGTTGCTTACCTCATCAAATAATAACGAAACCTTACAGAATTCAGTGGAGAGCTGTATGTTTTGCACATAAAGACACAATGGCTTCTCAGCGCTCCTGCTGTTATTCAGAAATCATGCAAAATGAAGCTGAGGCAGGGAGCAAAGCAAGGTACCAAACTGAAGCCTTCATATTTCACAAGCGTACCTCATTTGCTCTGCTGTCAGTAACTCAAAACCCCCATGAAAA
>NW_020799117.1:8126546-8131575 GCF_003259725.1 Athene cunicularia | reverse complement strand
GGGGGGGGGGGGAAAGACAGGAAAGGAGTAATTATATGCAAGCCACTAGACTTATCACTTAGCTTTTGGCAAGATATTGACTCCTGAATGATCTTTGTCAAATCTCGTAAAAAAACAGCCTCCAGGTGATGAATCTTGCCACAGGCATTAAATGGGGTGCTGCTGGAAAAGGAAAAGAAGGGAAATGGAAAAGAAGGCTTAATTTTAATTAAGTAAACTACCTGTGTCTGCATTTGGTCACAGCTCTCACGATTTGGAAAAGGAAGATGCTTGAGGGCTCGATTTTTGTTTGTTTCAAATATTCATGGCATTTTAAATGTCTTCTGTGCTGGGCTTGCTGGACCTGATGGTAAATGGCTGAACTAGCTCTGGTGTTCCCTGCAGCGAACAGCCTCAGCAGCTGCACAGGCAGATCCTGAGAACACTTGGCCAAAATCAAAGATGGGAGCAGAAAACTTATAGTGAAGGCTCTGTTGGAACCTCTCGTACAGGGAGCTGAGCGCACTTATTGATTTCAGGAGGGAGATGGATGAATGTGCAGCATGTCTGTATCAGCAATCCAGACTTTTTGGACTTCAGTTTTGCGTGCTGACATTTCACTGTGACCTGGGGTTTTCACACAGGCTTTAACCCAACTATTGAAGCTAGGAAGGACAGTACTACAAACAAGGGGTAAGCAGTGGGGAGGAAGAAGAAGAAAGTATTTGTTATCTAGAGCACTAATTTATCATTCCCAGACAGTACGGCAGGATAAAGAATAGTCTCATGGATAAAGAATTGATTTGAGACTGGGAGAAACAGGTCTGTCCCAACCTTGGCTGCAGGCTTTCGTACAGATCTTGGACCTGTCAAATAGAGACGTAAAATGGAAAACAATACTCCTTGCCCCAGATGTGGTCAGAGTGGTGGTCCATGCCATACTGGCAAGCTCTACTGCAAAGCCCCAGTTAAAATCCCAAGGAAGAAATTTGCATTATATAAAGTAACCTGGATTCTTCATCACTGAAAAAGTTCCATAAGCAATGCTGAGATATTCCACACACAGTCTGCCATTTCCACTTTCACTCAAATCACTAATCAACATTAATTCAACATTAACTTAGGACTCAATTTCTTCACCCAATTCATGTTGGCATCAGGTAATCCACCCAATAGTATCTCCATCAGACTCCTTTTTCTGAAAGTGATTTTTAAAAATCACTTTAAGTGATTTAAGAATACTCCTAAATGTCAGCTGCAGTCAGGAGAAGATAGTTATTGGTCTGGTTTTAGAGAGAATTTTTGGCTCAGTTTCTTCTTCCTACCCTGCTCATCACTGATGTATTTTTAAATGAATCCTAAAATACACACCAGGAAACTCTATTAAATAAAAATCATGAATGGCATGCAGACTGTGCTATTACTGTGCATAAGAAGATAACAAGACTCAAGAGACTGCCCTTTACATTCTGCTGCTCTCACTAACTACAGAGCTGGCCCAGCATATTCACATGTTCCATGAAGAAGGGAGAGTGACTTGAGTCCTAAACAATATGCCTGGAAAGAGGCTGAAGGAATAAGAGATCAGAGAGATAATCGGGATGCCATGAGCTGCAGCTCTCAGTGTTCGCAATTAACTAAGTGATTGGACATGCACAATCAGAGATCCCGAACGCATCGTTTGTAGGTTATCAGCGATATTGGACATCAGATGGAATGGTGTTGGACTCCCCCTGCCAAAAAAACTGGAGGAAAGAATTAGAATTCTGAAAGCTTTTTTAAAGCCAGCCTCTCACCTCAAGACACAATAAAAGAAAAGCTTTTAGATCATTCCTGGCAGAGGAGTTGGAAAGCTGCCATGCTCAGAGTAACTATGGTAATCCATATAAGGTTGCAGAAATCATCTTTAGCATACAGTCTTTTAAACACTCCAAGAAGCTTTCTTCCTAATCTACTTAAAAATAAAAAATAAAGGGTGTTTCAAGGTCAAACAGTACCAATAATGAGATCAAAGACACTGAATGGGAAACAGGTCAAGGGTGCATGTCCCTGAGCACCAACCGCTGTCTCTGCAAGGAAGGAGAGCTCTGAACCAAGAGGCAGTAGCTGGGTGGGGGATGGACGTTCCTGTCTTGTGCTCTGCATTGCCATGTGAGCTTCATCATCCATCCTCTGCAACAAAGACTGCACAATTAAGATGCACTGCAGAAAACCTATGCTTAATTGCTTTGATGCTTAGGTGATTGAGAGCTGAATACATTAGTGTGTCAAAATTACTGAAACAAAGGCCTTGATTCTGATCTCTTCTGTGCCAGTGTGAGTGATGCCCAGAGTTCAACTTTGTAGGCATCTGGGGATTGCTGGAGCTTATTTAGGTAGGCAGGCTCAGCACTCAGTGACACTCCAAACCTATTTAAATATTTGGGGTTGCAGTATTCCTGGTCTAAAGGAACTTGTTTCTATTGTTCACTTAGGCAGAATTAGGAGCACAGAAAATCAAATTCCATTATTTTAAAATGAGTTCAAAATTGAACTTCACTACTTAAATCCCCATGCTACATGTAGTCCAGACTTTTGCCCTGCTTCCCTGTGTTCTGTGTATGCAGCAGCCTATGATATCATCTGTTCACCCTGATGAGCATTCCTCAAGTATTTGAGGGATCCCTGCATCTCTCAGGACATCCCTGAAATTAAAGGCAAATGAGTATCATTTGGAGCTGGACCCAAAAAAGATCAAGAAGACCAAATGTGGCACAGAGGCATTTGAGGAAAAAGGCAACGTATGACCAACAAAAAGTCCTATATATTGAAATCCCAAATGGCTGTACTGTAAGGAAGACATATCAGACATCCTCGAGGCTCTGCTGCTTTACTGTGCTGCCTGCTGAGCCAGACACCAGCTTTCGCTCCTTGCAAACATGGGAACATCTCTGATGAGTCCAACACAATGTCAAAACTGAAAACTCTTCCACATCAATCTTACACTAAAGGGCCAAAATCCAAGAGATCAGGCGTCTATCACTGAATGCATGTTCACACACATTCTTCCTTTTTTTTGATCCTTCAACTGACATTTTCCTTAGTTATGGGGCTGTTTTTTCCTTATATGCGGAATGATATGTGCTTGCATGAACAAAGCAGCTGAATGCTTAACTGGTCTGTTCATATGAATACAATACAGGGCAAACATCTGTGGTTTTGGGGAAAAAATAAATAGATGTCCAAAAAAAGCATGTAGGCAAAAAGCCTCGATAATGATAGACACAGCTTTGGAGATGCTTTGAAAGTCAGGGCTAAAATACCAATTTTTCTCATTCTGTGTTGCAGTGACAAGATGCTGAATTGCTATGATTTCAGTAGTCCATAACTTATTTTATTATGTTTGATCTAACAGTGCTATGCATATTGCTTGAGTATGTGTTGAGTACATTACACTTATTACACATTAAGGTGGTTTTAGGTCTTATCACTTGTCTGTAATTTGACATTAGAATTTAGATCATTCAGGTGCAGTAGCTGGGAGAATCCCTAACCTGCAATTTAGAAAGGAAAAAATTAATTTTCTGCAATCAGAGTCTCCCAGAAGAGGATCTTTTTATGGGACTGCAGAGTTACATGTGAAAGACTCTCAGTTATGTCCTACAAACAGGTCTGAAAAAGTTACTGGCAGCACTCAGGATACAGCAGGGACCAATAATTTGAAGCTCAAGACGTGCACGATGGCATTTTTTCCCTCTCTTTTCTCTTTCTGCTACAATCTCACGCTGTGTTCAGGATCACCACTGCAGTCCCTAACGCTCAGTTTTGTGTGTTGTATCTCTGTGCCCACTCCCTGGGAGGCAGTGAAGAACAAGGGGTGTTGAGTAGGGCTGTGACAAGGGACACCGCAGGAACAGGAACTGGGGCACATTTTTTGTGGCTGACCTGCCATGTGGCTGAGAGTAATGCCAAGCTCAGCCATGGATGCCCTGAGAGAGGTTTTCACTCTCAACTGCAGTGCCTGCTTTGGTCTCTTTTCTTCCAGGATCAGCTGCTACTTGGTACAAAGCAGCAAATGGAATCAGTTTCAAACTGATATTTGCAAATATTTAATTTGCACGTGCAAAATGGTGCTAGGCTTTGGGTCATCTGCCCTTTACTTTTTTTGCCTTCTACTTGGACACAGCTATTGACACAGGAGGAAGTAGGGTATGCAGTAACTCATTCAATAAGAAAAATCTAATAAATCTAGTTCATAAATTAAGCCTATGATGAATGCAGATCATTTCTCTTCAGCTGTTTGCATAGCACCCTGCTGCCCTACCTGGCTGGTTTTTAGTTTAGGGAGAATATTCTCAACCAGTCATCCAGTGTGCATATGTTGATTTTAAGACACTGAATTATATCTTTTGAGGAAGTGCTGGCATTTATGTATCTTTTGTAAATATTCCAGAGGATTATTTATTAGATTCAACACTTTTTTTTTTTTTTTTTTTCTCAGAGAGAAACATCTAGACATATCATAGTGAACTTCAAGATTCGTGGATACAAAAAGGAAAACTTATAGCTCTCTTTTGGCAGATAAAACAGCAATGATGAATGATAAATCTCCCCATTTGTGTGGCAAGTGCTGTTTCACTGAGAAAAGCCTAACAAGACTTTTACATCATATTCATTAGCTTTTTCCAGAGCATCTCAACGCTCTTTGGACATGAAATGGCCACACAGATCCTCCTGAACAACTCAGAGTCGTTTTTGCTCATCCTTCTGTCTACAGAAGCAGGTCTGGAGCCAGCAGTGCCTCTTTCATTAGTTGGTGTTATCTGCCCCGTTTACTACATCCTGTTCCCCTTACCATATACCACATTCCACAATCCAAGAAGATGTCTCTGCAGCAGGAGGAGATGACACCAGCTCAAGAACCACGAGAAAATTCATTAGCCGGTGAGGTACCCTACTCATCAACTGCAATCAAAGAGGCCACAGGCAGCAGGTGGGACCAGGAGAGAAGCAGACCAGTATGTGGTCAAAAGTCCATATCTGCCACTGCTTCCACTCGCTGTAGGGCTCC
>NW_020799117.1:8121897-8126496 GCF_003259725.1 Athene cunicularia | reverse complement strand
GCTACGCTGTGTCTCTGGCACAGGAGGGAGAAACAGATGGAGAGATCATCTAAAACCTTTTGTTCTCCATAGTTAATAACCTGGAGCTCTTCTAATATCTAATGTGTCTAGGTTGGCTTCATCTCCATGTGCATGCTCTTCAGAGGAAAACCAACTACATTCACTGGTTGGCTAATACGAAGATGTGTGACTGTTTTACGAAGAGAAACAGATAATCTCTTAAAACCATTGTGTCCTTTACGAAATGCCGTTTACAACAGATCTGTCATGAACATCAGTAACTCACCAAGTCGTCTTAGCGCAACATGACATTTTAGTGCCAGCAAAATTGGGAATGAAACCAGCCACATTTTGACACAAGTTTAGAAATTAGAAAAACCTTTCTTTTGTTGTTTTGTTTGTTTGTTTTTTTGTTTGTTTGTTTTAAGCTCAAACACGTTGATCTGTTCTAGTGGAAGACTGCAGTGCTTCTGAACAAAGACTTTTAGCATATCGTCTCATGCTGAAAATATACCATTGGGCTTATCTGGAATTAAACAAAATTTTGAAGTTGTCCTTTTACCATGAGAGAAATAGCTATTTCAGTCTCAGCTAACCAACAATACCGTATTGCTGGTGGAAGAAAATTCCTTCCAAGCCCCTGCAGAGTTTGTTGTACATTCTGAAATACATGATTTTACTATCCTTAATTTACCATACAAAGCTACAAATAGCAGTGGCCATAAAATTATCCATCCATTGTTAAAATACAGCTGGAACACACACCCTCCTTTGACAGTGGATTCCAGAGGAGGACGTCACACTGCGTGAAACACCACAGCTTTACTCCGATCCATGAAGAGCAGGTATCACCGACTGACAGGAGGCAATCAGAGTATCACCTCAGCCTTTGCCAAAACATACCCTTCAACAACTGAAATAAAAGTCTTTAAATCCTACAAAGCCCTTATCTGATGTTGGAGCCCGTGGCTCATGGCAGTGAGACTTACACTGTGAAGCAAAATTAAAAAATTTTACCTTTCACTGCTACGAGTAACTATGGGAAGCCAACAGTCTTCATTCAGTCTGCAGCTCAATTTCCTGTTTATAAGTCACCTGCTTTCTATGACTTAGAGGGAATACAGATTTTTCTTGGGACACCAGGACTCAAGGGAATTACCTGTAGTTAAACATCTGATTAATGGCTCATTAAGAATCAGCAACAGTGTTTATTCAGTCCCTGTCTGAGTGTGGTTTTGCAATTATGTGCTTTTGAGACTGCAGGTGTGTGAAATATTCATAACTGAAAAGGAAATATGATGGAAGTGCAGTTTACATTTACTCAAGGGCTAGCTGTTCTGGATTATAAATACAAAACAGAAAAGCAAAAGTGCAATTATTACTCTGGCCAGGGAGTACCCAGGCACTCACTAGACTCTTTACAAACATATTAAACACTACATTTCTGTCCCAAATAAATTATTCTAAGTGGCAGAGCCTTCTATCCCTCTCATGCCACCTCTGGTACATGCTACAACTAGACACAAGGCTTACTTGTAAAGCAACATTCATCATCAGATGAATTACTGATGTAGTAACCATGGCACCCCAAAGGGTCTGTGCTTCTCTGGGGGCACATTTAGGGGAAGAGAGAGAAGAAAGAGAGAGACTGACAGCACTTGGCTGGATCTGTCTGCTAGGTTTCTGGTCATATATTAAAATCACAGTATTAGGGCTTTAATTCTGTATAATGGTGAATTATTCATTACTCTCAGCTGAGCCCAGCAGGACATAGGTTTTGGCTACTCTCTCTTGCGTATGACATGCTTCTGCCGTTTGCTCCATCAACTCCAGAGCAGGTGCAAACATCGGGCAGATGCAACTTTTGACCATATGCCCAGCCAGCTAGCAACAGGTTACCAGTAATTTTAAAATATGCAGCACTAATGCTCTAGTTTTGAAGATGAAACAAGGACTGGAGAGCAGGAGGAGGGATGGGAGGTTGGTACCTGTTCAAATATTGTGACTCAAGAAGAGTTTCCACATTGACTTCAGGTGGGGAGTCTTCTGAAACAGTTAACTTTTCCTCGCTGCGTCT
The DNA here is from genome assembly GCF_003259725.1 of Athene cunicularia. Classification (NCBI taxonomy): domain Eukaryota; kingdom Metazoa; phylum Chordata; class Aves; order Strigiformes; family Strigidae; genus Athene; species Athene cunicularia. The sequence continues at coordinate 8,124,419 of NW_020799117.1, read as the reverse complement.
GCTGCTCTAAGCAGCAAGCCTTTCCAAAAGCTGCTTCCTTTATCTAATTTATTTTATGCTGTTGTTTTATAAAAGGGTCGTTTCAGAATTCCTCTGGGTCCTGTATATGCCATGCTACCACCTTGCAGAGGCTCTCGGTGGTACTGTACAACTAAATATTAGTCACAGGAGAATGGGAATGGATAGCCAGGCAGAAACAAATCTAAAAGCAGTGAACCATCAAACGTGAGGAATGCAGGAGGGAGCTGACAGATGAAGGACTGTACAGAGTCCCTAAATCCAAAGTGCATTTCTGAAAGGGCACTTTCTTTCAAGAGGAGTATTTCTAATAGTCTCTCTGCACTGCAAAAGGGAAGAATTTATCTGTTTGCCATTGCTGATTGCCTAACATAAAGTCCTTTATATTAGCCTAAAATAATGCAGACAAGTGCTTCCAGATGGTGGGAGGCCGCATGCAGGGTGGCCATGGCCAGGCAACGCCTGGTGTCTGCTCCCCGACTTGTTGCAGATACAGCGCAGAGCTGGTGGGTACAGCCTGGCCCTGGGGGCTCCCCCCACCTGAAGGCAGCGGTTGGATCTCCCCCCACTTTGCCTTCTCTTCCCCAGGCTGAACAAACCCACAAATATGCTTCCTTCTCTTGGCTTGTGGATAGGAGTAGTCCGAGAGAGACACTATGGATGGGCATCTGCAGCATGAGACAAGAGCTCCAGGTGTTCGGAGGGGACAGAGGAACTCCCAGGCAGTAACCATACCAAAGACCCCACAACTCTGGGCTGAATCCTACAACGATTTTTAGAAAAATGCCCAAACTCATTTAAAAACATGTATTTAATGTTGTGAAATCCACCATGGCCTGTGATAAGCTGTTCCAGTGTTGATTACTAAAACCATTACCCTTTTTTCTATTCTGTTTCTCACTCCAGCTGCTAGGCTCAGATCATGCCATGATGTCCTCCATGACATTCAAGGTTCCTCTGCTGCCAGAAGTCTTCCTCAATGTTAGTACTTGTAAGATCCCTCCCAACTCCTTTTGGAGAAGCTAATGAGATGGAGCCACTTTCAGTCTGTCAGCCAGAACTTACAGAATCACAGAATGGTTTGAGTTGGAAGGGACCTTAAAGATCATCTAGTTCCAACCCTCCTGACATGGGCAGGGACATCTTCCACTAGACCAGGTTGCTCAAAGCCTTATCCAATCTGGTGGCATCCACAGATTCTAGACTTCTAGAGCTCAATCCATTCTTGTAATTTTATTTTTTTTTCCAGAAGCACTTCTAAATTTATCACATAGTGTCACAAAAACGGTGTGTCTTCATTTCCCTGTAGTATCTGCATGAACTCATTCTTCCCCAGTTCACACATTCAAGGTTACTATTTAATTTCTCAGCCACTGCAGCCACTCACACTGAAGTGTTTATAATTTCAAAAAAGCAGTCACCTTAGCCAGTAAGCATGACCTATTTTCTTGGTTCCTGGACCTCATATTTTCTGTGTTTTTCAAATGAGTCTGATTTCTCATTGGATCCAGATCACTATGAAGAACTGATTTATTATTTACTAATCTGCTTGGTTTTCTGTCATCTGTAATTTTTGTCATTAATATTTGGATATTTTATTCTAGATCATCGATAATGACGCTCTACGACACTGAATCAAAAATAGATTGCTGGGCAGCTGAAGAGAAGCAGCCACACTGAATGTTGGTTTCCTGCTCCCAATTACTGTAATGCAGCTAAAATATCTGTAAAGGTGAAGGCCATTTTGAAGGCCCATTTAAAAAAATTTTGGAAAGCCTCCAAAATAGAAGAAGGGATATTTCTGCACAATTGCCAAGAAAAACAAAGCTTGAAACTGTTATTTTGTTTGTTTGTTTTTACAGCTTTTTTTTTTTTTTCATGAGAAAATACTTTTAAACTACATCAGAGATTTTAAGTCCTGAAGGATAAGGACATAACAGAGAAGTCATCACATTATTGCCTTGTTAACTCTTTCCTATTGCTGGCATACATGCAAAAGTCTGAGAGAAAATTCTCCTTGTTAAAATGTCTCTCATCCTTTCAGATTTGAGGAGAGCCACCATTTATTCTCAGCTGTCATTTCTAGCAAAATGGAGAAAATCTGGGAAAAAAAAATCCCCTCGCAACCTTCCATCTTACTCTCTTTTTGAAGCTGCCTGTTTGATAAGTTCAGGTAATATGAAGTTTCAAAAAGCCAACTGTTTCCTTTAAATTTGAACTATAATAGTTTCCTATTATAATTTGAATACTGGTCAGGCTTTTCAACCTACTGCAGAAAGACATTCAAGGATGTGCCAAATGTTAAATGTTAGCTTTATTTATTGTAGTATTTTCAGTGCTATCTTTTTTTTTTATTTTTGGGTAAAATGAGTGAATACACAATGCTACTCCCCAACTGAAAGAGCTTCCACCAAGCAGAAATCCAGTAAGTGGGTTTAGGGCACTGAGCATTGAGTTAGTGTCAAAAATAGCAAGCCAGTTGCATTTCTTAACCAGTCCTGCAC
>NW_020799117.1:7943400-8121847 GCF_003259725.1 Athene cunicularia | reverse complement strand
CCCCCCCCCGGTGTAGGAATACTTATCAATGCTGTATTTGAATCCTACCTGTTAAACAGTGGAAAACAGAATAATTTCATTGAACTAAAACCCATTTCTAAAAGAGGAAGAGGTTCAATCTAAGAATTCACTAATAGCATCATTAAAATTAGAGTCCAGTTCCCGGGCTCTAGCCTGCAGTCCCACAAGGCAAGGACAATACTGTGCTCAGTGTCATCTGAGTCGGTGAAGCCTCATCTGCTCCACAGCCAAGGGAATCTGTCCTTGGGAAGTCCTTCTCCATTTCTTTCATCTAAAAGCCTTAGCCAGGAATCTAAAGTCTCTTCATTGTCACAACGTACAGAGCAGGCCTGCCCTTCATTTCAGGGTTTCAAACCAAAAAAACCCGTAACTGGTGCTCTAATTAGCAGCTCTGCTGACTTCTTCTGGACTGTGAAGGATTGAGGAGTCACAGCCAACCTTTGATTTAAAATCAAGAGGGTTACAGTCTGGCCTTCCTTTGAGAAACTGTGATTTCCGCACTCCGGTACTCATTAGGAAGGAAGCTTTTACCGCCATACATATGCTTTATTAAAAGGCTGAACTTTTTAATAGATGACAAGTTACACCCAGATGTTCAATTCCATGCCTTCTTTCTCCATGCCCACCGGAGATCTGTGGGGATGGGGCAGCAATGCCTCTGCTGCACCATTTCTCCAGTTCGCTGTGAGGAAGTTTTATGCAGAGAAAAAATGATGCTGTGATGGTTACTTTGCTGGTTATATAAGGGCTTGGGGTTGGGGTTTTTTTGACTTCTCTGTTACCAAGGTTTTTCAAAAATCCACAATAGGCCCAATTTAGCTCGACCCTACACCGAGTGCCTTGCAGCGTCTGTGAGAGCAATTAAGAAGCACTATTCCCAAAGCTGTCTTCTCCTCAATTATGTCAGCAAACAAAGAGGCGTGACTGTGTAAGACCCTCTCTATTAAACAAGCCAGGCCTACTTATTTTCGCTTTGATCAAGGGAATGAAGTCAGCAGGGAACAAGGAAGGCAAAGCAGCATGTTCTCTCTCGGACTTCTGAAGTTAACAAACAAAAAAGAGAGAAAGAAAATAATGATGGTGTGCAACTTGAAGCTTGACCCGTCCTTTCTGCAGAGCACAAGCAACAACAAGCACCATGCAGGAGAGTGGGGCTTCAGGTTCCTGGGACTGGAAACTGCTCAGCCATTATAGTTAGCATTACAAAAAAATCAAAATTTCCACTGGGAATTTATCTTTCGAAATCCCTCCTTGTTCAGGGGAACTCATAACAGGATGATCTATTTTTTATATCTCGTTCTGTTTCAGATGTGGCAAGAGATACCATTAATTGCTGTGCTTTTACCTCATCACATAAGAAACTAAACAAAAGCCAAGGAATTTTGATACCTTGAACTGCATTATTATTTTTCATTGGTATAAATGTATATTTAGTCTGCTAAATATAAAATGACAATATGTTTCAAAAACTAACAATATACTCTTTTCTATCAAATTTCAGTAATTGCTACTTTGGGTTAGTTTTTTTTGGTTGGGCTTTTTTGGGCAAAGGTTATTGGCTGATCTTTCGTCCTGAGACAGAATAAATGTTGTCCTACATCACAGACCCCCCCATCACTCCTCAGTCTCTGCTAGAAAAGCCAACTTTGCATTTCACAGCTAATGAAACATTCGACAGTGTCTGGGCAGGGAGGGTTACTATCAAGCTCTCCCTACTGGGAGGTATATCATAGTGCTTCTTAAATCAGAAATACAGCATCTGTATTAACTATTTTGACATCACTCTTCAAACATATTTGGTCTTGCATGTAACAGCCTGGAAGACAAGAGCTATTCTAGCTCCTCAGGGTCCCCGGGAAGCAGTCTCAGGAGTTACAGTAACTCCAGCAAAGCTGCGCCACACGGAAAACCCACACGTATCAGTTGGCAAATTTCTCAGAAGTGTCTCTAGGATGAATGGACAGGGGACTTGTTCAGGGGCTTATTTTTTTAAACATAGAGTAATATTTGCAAAAGCAGTGGCTGCACCACAATGGGAACAGAAGCCGCTTCCCTGTCTGCAGAACTATGTGTCGGTGTGTGCAGAGGTACTGACGACTGGGGAGACAGCACGCTGACATTATAGCTCTTTATGTAAAAACTTGCTCGACCATTACTTCATTTTAATCTCCTATTTATTACTGGTTGCATCTGCTTATAAATTAGGACAGTAAGTTGTCTGGAGTTCTTAATGGCACATTTGACTGCTGCTTTGAAAGATCATCTGTACAGTCAACAAAATAATATTAATGGGTCATTACACCGGTAAAGCAAACCACAGAATGATAACAGCATTAAAAGGATGGTGATAATGAACTCTCGGAACTTCTCTAGTGTCTGGTATCCAAACACTTTCCGAAGGAATCCAGTATCTTTCACCCCATTTTACACCTGGGGAAACTGAGAAAAGGAGCAATATCTGGACTGTCAAATAGTAACACAGGTAGATGTTCGAAGGTCAGAAAGTGAAATCGATATTTGTCATAAGCCATATTCTAGAGTTTTTAATTTATCATTACCTTCTCTTTTTGAGTCTGAGACTCTGCCAGCTTCTCTGAAGGAGGTGGAAAGGCTATAGTTGCCTGTTGCCATCTTCGTGTCACCTCCCTTGCTAGTTTGTGCCTGTAGTCTTTCAGCTCTCTAGAATTATCCTGATGATTTTTTTAGGGTTTGCCTGGATGGAGATATGTGGGAAAATTAATCAAAAAATCCTCTGTGAACTTGCTCAGAATTAAAGTAGCCTCAAGTGATTTAAGCTGAGTTAATGAAGGCCTGACTGAGCCTATCTGCACAAAGCTTTCGGTGTCATTTGAATCATCAACTTGATCATATCATTTATTTTGGATTAACAGCATTACAGACAAACCCTCTCAAAGTAAAGGAGAAACTCCAGAAGGACAACAGGATATGGGTAACTATCAACAAGCATTTTCATAGAAACTATGCTACAAAAGTAAAATCTTATAGTCCTTATCAGGGAAGATGAGAGGAGTCTGCATCAGAGACTCATGAATAAAGAAATCAAAACCACAGAAGTTGCTCAGGGTCCTTACTTCTGAGGACAAACAGTAGACAGAGTGGTTTGATCCAGACACTGTATTAGCATGAGGAACCTGTACTTGGACAGAGTGCTGTCAGGGAGAGGAGATGCAGATGTAGGGAGATGCACAGCAGTTGGAAAATTAGACTTCCAGTAAAGTCACCTACCAGATTTGTCACCGCCTTTATGGTCAAGTGCAAACTTTGTGACTGTGTTTGAGTTCCTAGAACTCCAGCGTCACTGTGATGCAGCATGCAAATCGTTACATGTACTTTCAACCATCAGATCTGTGACTGCCGTTGATTTGAGGAGGCTGCACTTGCAAACATCTCTTTGGGAACTGCTATTTGAGCAATTATTCGGGACCCTCAGCTTTCACTGAAAGACATCTCTGACCCTTGTGGCTGGAGAGAAGCACCTGAAAGCATAACTCCCTAGGCACCAAAATTAAGACAAATTAACTCAGATTTCACCCTTTTCTCTTGAATTTTTCTCCAGTTCTCATGAGTTTCAGATCAGTCTCAACATGGTTATTCAGGGCACCGTTTCCCCCTCCTGGTGTGGAAGGAGGGGGTCTGGTAGAACATTCCCAGGAGAGAGCCCCATCTCCTGGGGACTTTCCTCTCCCAGAAGGAGGGGACTGAGCCTGCAGCAGCCATACTTCAAACACTAAAAGCTAGGTTTTTCTGCTTATCTGCTCCATTTGAACAGAAGTGGCACAGTCAGTGCTGGAAACAGACCAATGCCTTGGAGAAATACTGCAGTTTCTCCCAGCTTTGGAACCTAGGCATCATTTCTGATCTGCCCTGTATGCTCTCACTAGATCAATGTATCATCACACCAGTTCCCTCCGCTGAAACAGGGTCATCCTTCTCCCCGCACAGCGAAACATCTCACCCAGGCTCTCATCATCTTATACCACAGATCAACTCTAATTTTATTTTCTTTAACAGAGAAAACTGTCATTTTGCCCTGCTTGTATCCTCCGAGAACATCACTAAAAAGACCATTTTCTTAGCTTCATTTCAGAGTATGTCCTTCCCTTGTACATAGCCCACCTCTCACCTCCTGTCAGCAGCCACATCACATCTAAACTGCTCGATCTGTATTTTCAAAGTGCTTCACAACTTCTATCTGCCCTACCCATAAATTTTTCCCTGAATTTAAAGAGATCAGCTCTCACCTTCATTCAGTCCCAGCGCCACATGGAAGCAGCCCCAAATCCTTCCCCCAGCCTCCTCAATACAGCTAACTAACATGAAACAGCAATTCTTCCCTTCTGTGCCAGAGACTGTGGCAGATGGCACCACCCTGTTTATTAGACTATAATCCTTTTTTAAATGAAGATAAGGAAAAAGAAATACACAGAAAGTTTAATGAGGACTTTGAAATGGAGTTCCTGAATCTTTTCACAGTCTGGAAGTCATTCCTGGGGTCACCAAGTGCAGTCCCTGCTATCACATGCTCTGCATCATAGTATCACTCCATAAACTTACTGAGCTCTGGCTTAAAACTAGTTGGGGTTTTGTTCATTGCCATTCCTACCAAAAAGCTGTTCCAGCCTCCCTGTCCTAACAGCTAGAAAACTTCTTTTGATATCCAGTGTGAGTTTATTCATGTCCCTTAATTCTTATGATAACACTCCTTTTCAGTGCTAGCCCTTTTTCCTCTCTAATGTTTTTTCATGCAGTAAACATAACCCTGCTAAACCTTCATTTTGTTATGATCAACAAGCCACACTCCTTTAAGCCTTCTCTGGTAAATCAGGCTCTCCATACTCCCGATCTCCATAATATGCCCAGCTGCATACAACCCTGTTTTAATTCACATTTTTTGAGCATAGATATTCTACAAATGGATGTGTCAAGCAAGGATATTAACAGTTCCCTATCTATACAGCTGATACTTTTCCTGCTGTAGCCTATCTGAACCGACCCAAACCATTCTATGCCCTTTTCACAACTCATCACAACAGTGGGCATAAAAATTTTGTCCAAAAATTGTGATTCTGTAGAGCTGATGCCAGACCAAAAGGCCTGTACACACCAGTCTCCCTATTTCTCTCCCTTCCTTGAATACAGATACTGTGTTTGCTGTTCTTCAGTCACACAGTGCCACCCTTGAGTTGATAGATTTATTAAAAACTCTTACTACCAGATTTGCAATTTCACACATCAATTCTTCCAGAACTTTAGGACCAAAAGTTTCCATTCCACACTCTGCCACAAATATTTTTTTGTGGTTTGGAAAACTTTAAGCTTTTATTCCACTTGTGGTGAGCCAAACTCTGTTCTCATGTGCTCCTTACCATTGGCACTTTTACCCCTGTACAAACTGGCTACCTTGAGTTTCTGTGCACACACATTTGAGATACAGTCCTCGATATACTGAGTGATGATTCTATGCCCACAGTGAAAGTATGATATTGGATTTGTGCTGAAATGTTAAGAAACTCATAGGATATATTGAGCATTTCAGAAACTTCGTAGGGGTATTAAGATGAACAAGTATGTTTTAAAAACCTCTCTGTAATGCCTGAGGTGGAATAAGCACATATATCGACTGGGCCATTAAAACAAAATCTCTCCCAGGATTTGAGTGCATTTCTGCAATAAAGAGAAGAGAACAATGCTTGTGGCAACGACAGCCTCAGTAATTGCCTGGGGACCTCAAGAGAAACTGAAGCCCAAAAGATGAAGGAAAGAGGGAATACCACAACAAAAAAAAAGTGAAAACAAATATTGCAAGGCACCTGAACAGTTATTTCACTGCTACAGAAAAAAATGCCATGTGCTTTCTTTAGGAACAGCATCCTAACACTCTTGCTTTCAATGAAATCAATCGAGAGCACTTGAAGAGTCCATTAGCCTCACAGTCAGCTGCTGTGCTATGGATCTGCTCTCTGATATCCATGGAAGCACTCAAATTCTCCTAGTACAGCCCCCTCTAAGTCCGTCGGACACAGAAATGGGCCCCACAGCTAAAGCACTTCAAGCTCCCTCCAGATAAGGCTTAACTCAAAGCTCTGTAGCTGGTGAAATCATTCAGCTGCGGGGCCCGAGAAGAGCAGGACGTCCACTGCACATCTTGGCGAACGTCCTGAGAGGCAGCTGGTGTTCACAGGAGCACAAGCAGACACAAGAAAGGGGCAGTGGAGGATGAAGCATTTAAAATGCAAGTAATGTGAGCAGGTGGGGTAGCAAGAGAATCGATTAAGCTGCTTCTTCCTATTTCACCCTGGGCAAATCACTCCCTGAATTAACACCCAGCCCATCTAGGTGCAAAAGAGATTACATCTTTTCCATCCCTTCCCCTTGAAACATAAATACATGAAGCTGGAGTCACAGGGGCCAAACAAGTCCAAGTACCAGGCAGATGGAGCAAGCTGTCCCGCCCTGGACCAGGGCTGGCATGCTGCTGCTAAGCAACGTGCAGGCACAACCCGCAGCCCTGTGTCAGAAACCCAAACAAGGCAGCATCTCGCTCCCCTTACATTAAATGTCAGTTTACAAACCGTATCCCTCTGTAACAGTGTGGTCTCATCCTGAACCCATCTCCCCGCGCCCGGCTCGTGCAAGCTGATTCGCGTGCCCTGGAAGCACACCCCTGCTAAATCACTCCCCAGGTCTCCAAAGTATAGTTGTGGTTTACAGTCGCTGTCAAACCAAAATGTTTCATGTTAATTTCTTACAACCTACTTCACTGTCTGCTTCACTCCTATTTGATATTTATTCCCCCGTCAAACATGCATTTATTTGTTGACATTTTTATTAAATTAGACTGCAATAAATCTGTCTGCATTTGTATTTATATTCCTTCATGTTCAAGCATGCAAAGGACCCCAAAGTTAGGTGCGTACATGGCCAAATGCTCATAAGGATTTCACAGGGGGTAAATAAAGTCAAAGTACTGGTAATCAAAAATGATAACGACCCAGCGTGACTGGGCTGGAAGGGGACCACTGGAAGCAAAGTTTCTGTTGTAGTGGCCAATCTTCTCTCTCCTGAGCAGAAGAGAAGATTCTGGGAACAGCCCCACCTCTCGACTGTGAAAATTCACATTTTTTATTTCCTTGTAGACAGGATAGAGAATTTCTTGAGCACCAGTATCAGCAGAGTTTTTTTCAGAGTAAAAAATAGCTTTTAAATGGTTGCACATTGCAAAACATTGCTGTAAGATGCAATACCAATGAAATTCCAGCATGCAGTTAGTGGTCAAATACTACTCAGCTCTTAACAGAGAACTGAAAACATTCCTTAGCTTACCAAGCACTGGGTAAATACATTTGTGCATGGGAAAAGTGAGGCATAGAGTGGTGTGATCTGCCTGATGTCACCCATCAAGCTGTCACCAGTCAGGAATAAAGATCAGACCAGCTAAATGCCATCTGGAAAAACCTGAGGGACCAGATCAGCTGTCTCACATTTGTGTCATTTGAAGCTTCCTCATGAAAATTCTATATAAAAGAGTATTTTTGTGTAGTATCTTTATATCATAGCTGCAGTAGGGAGAAGAAGTTAAAAAAAAACACAACATGCAAGGTCACTCAAGGTTGAGGCTTTTCCTCAGCTCTTCCCTGCTGTCCCTTGCTGTATCGGTCATGCCTGATATTATGCAGCACACATGCCCTGCAATTCGTAAGCGTAACGGTGGCATGCTAAAGAGGGTCCTCATGCCTTATTTCTCCCTTCATGCCATTCACACCGAACTTGATAAAAGGAATGCAGAGAAATTCAGAGCAGCTCCTCCAACTTCAGAGGACTCTGAACACAGGAAATTTTTGTTAAATTACAATGTCTCGAACTTGGCAACAGCACACTGATTATGTCTCATTGTGACTGTGATGTCCTTGGCGATGGAGCTGGGAGACCACAAAGTGAATATAATGCTCCTATATGTGACTCTAATGACTGATGATGCTCTGCTGTGGGTAGCAATTTTGAAATAACTGGGAATGACGACAAAGAATATTGCCTTTGTCTTTTTGCTTCAGAAGAACTTTACGTGTAACTAAGGAGTACAACACAGTATTGTCAGCTACACATGCCACTAATAGGGAAATTTGCAGCCCCATCAAGCAGTTTGTGCTAATCTACCCTATATATAGTCCTGCAGGTAGGCTGAGTGCACCAAGGGGAGAAGGGTGAGTGTCCACTGCTGGGCAGGACATTCTCACGTGCAGGATGAAATCTCAGGACACAGGGACAGCCAACAAGTTCTGTAGATGACACAATCAAATCAATAAATTAAATGTAGCATTTTTTAAATTGGGCGCCAGATGCTTTCCTCATTCTAGATACTTCATGTCATTCTGATAGCTCAGAGGAATTGTCACACTGAATAAAACAAGTGCTGATCCCGCAGAGGGATGAATTGAATGCTTCGGTGACATGCAGCGAATGCAGTTATGCTGTCTTCAAGACCTGACCTAGTATTGCTGTTTGCCAACCCTTTGTGCCACGGAGAAGGGCCAATGTGCTCACGAGTATCTTGTATTTCGTGACACTACTCAGAGTTAGCATATGCAGAGGGGACACACAAAGAGTGTCCCACATTAGACAGGGATGATGGACTTTCACTCCTTCCTTAACTATCACCTGACAGAGCATGAAGGACTTTGGTATAGACAAATGTCGTTGTCAGTTGAATGGAAAACACCGTCTGTCAGCAATCATCGTGTGGATGGGAGAGGTGAAGAATAACTCACAGAAGAAATCACAGAGAGAGGCTGCGTGCAGATCCCCCTGCTGACATCTGGAAGCTCCAGATCTCCTCCGAGCCTCACCCTCCCATGCCCATCCCAGCCCACCACGAGGAGCCCTGCAGACCTGAGCCCTCACTAGCAGGAGCACTTTGCAGATCCAGCCTGGCTGTGGGGCTGCCGAGCGCTGCAGGAGGTGGCCCCAAGCACACTGACTGTTACACACGAGCTGACTATTTTGATTTTTGCACACTGTCTGAACAAGCTAATTTAAACTTGTGCAGGTCAGTCTCCAGAGATCAAAGACTGACATAAGAGGGGCACAGAAATCTATTTCTGATCTGCCAGAACAGCAAGTCCTGAGAAGTGCAAGTGCTGCACTAGCAGTGCGTTACTGTTTGCCTTAGAATGATGGGAAAATCGGAAAAGAGGAAATCGGTTAACTTTGAGATAACACAGCTGATTTGGAGAAGTGCCACCATGAAGCCTTTGCTTTGATAGTCATTCGGAATTCTGAAGATATTGGACTGAGCAAATTTTGGTTTAATCCGTCCTGAAGGATTTAAAAGTCAAGATATTGTTCTGAAAATGAGCTCTTTGCTCAAACCCCCATGCAGACTTGATTACCATGGTGGCCTTTCTTTTTTCTGGCAGTCATGGTTTATTTATCTTCTCCCCTCCCATTACTGCAGGTGCCAATGGAGAACAGAAATGTAATGACAGGCCTGAGTAAATAAATCCCTGTGAAAGTCTTTCCCTATGAAGACAGCAAGTCAGTGCCCACAGCATCTAATCTCCTTCTGCTTGTGAACTCACAGAGAAAATGATGCAGAGAAAGCGATGTTTTCCTGACACCTCAGGAACAAATTTAGGTGGGGTACAGCAATCTGTGTCGTGTTCCACCCAACAACAAGCCAGAAGGTCTTACTGAATGAGAAGAGACTGATCACACCTAAAGACGGTTCCAGTAAGCTAAGAGGATGAACAAGTAGTTTTCTGTGCACCAAAAGTCTGCCTTTGTGCTCCTACCTTACATTGTTCCTTCTAAATGGAAACCGTTTTGAAGCTCAGTTTGTGTGCCCTCAACACCTTTCATAGTACTGCAGCTTTCTGAGCAAAATCTGTTCCTTGCATGGGGTGAAGGCCATGCCCAGGACCCGTTTCCCCCTCATGCTGGAGGGCTGGGTTTTTTACAGCTTTAAATGGTGATAAGAGCTCTGGTGGTCAGGCTCTGAGGAATAGAGTGGAGGCAATTGAAAAAGTTAGGGTTCACAGCAGTTTGCTCTCCCCAGAACAATTAGAGGCAAACACATGCCTGCACTTGAGTGGCTTCAGCGTGGAGGGTGGCATATCCATGCGAGGCCATCAGCCATCGTCAGCCTCAGCCTCAGCCGAAGCGCTGAACTTCGTGCTGAAGCTGCTGTGTGGCTCCGGGGCTGCAGCCGAGAGGACAGGTCTTTGCTAGCCCCATCCCTCCAGCCCATCCCTCCATGCCCCCGGCCTCCTGCCGCCCCCTCAGCACACAGAAAACTTGCATTCATTGTGTTTGCTACCTCTGCAGGATTTCTCAGCCGGGATCTTCTGAGAGAGAGGTTTAGCAGTGGTGCAAAGAGTGAGTGTTGTCCGGAGGAGCCAGCTGCCTTCCAAGCCCCAACTGCAACCTCCCACCTGCAGAAGAGACCAGGACACGCAGCAGCATGTGGCCGCTGGGAGTCCACGTGTGCTTGCGCATGCAGACCCCAGCCACAGGGATGATTTTTTTGCATGGCAATTTGCATCTACCAAAGTGAACGGCTCTCCCTGCTCCTCTCCTTCCTCAGGCCTGCTTTTGTGTTTCAACTGAGTGGGTTTTACCTTCTTTCCTGCAGCTGAACATTGCTTTTCCCCAGGAACACTGGGGAACAATTAGAACAATGAGAAAATGGTAAAAATAACACAAACCCAGCATATTTCTCATGACACTGACAGTCAGAATGCTGTTTAGTATGGAAGAGAGCAGAAACATTAACACGTTTAATAACCAAACAGGTGAGCACGATCTGTACTTTAAACCACTAGCAACCATGCTCTCTTTGTTAGAAATATTTCAGAAAGCCAGAATACCTCCGTGGCCACGTGAACACACTTAACAGTGCTCAGTAATTTGGCACTTGGGATGACAATCACTGTATTTTTTATACTGTTTCATTTGTGGCAGTACTGCAGTACGAAAACATTCAGAGACTGCTAGGTTAAAATATGTGTTTTCCCAGTGGTAATTAGTACAAGAAAATGAGGCTAAACATATTAGTTTGAGTTGGCTTTTTCATTCTCTTCCTGTAGTTTTACACTTCGCAGTCGCAATAATTGTAGCCCTTATGAACAATTATGTAAAATTATGTAAAATGCAATATGATCAAGGTATTAGACTATTATTATCCCAGCTGCAAATGCATGAATCATTACTACAGAGTACCTAAAACCCCCAGAATTTTCTATCAGTTTGAGTTTAGGGGATGTTTTTGTCTTCTGGATGTTCATGACAATTAAATCATACCTTGATAAATATAAAAGGAAAAAAAATCCGCATAGTTACTATGAGTCCTCCCGAGTAAACAGAGGAATAGTTTTCATGAGTTGTGCTTGTTTTGCCACTTAGTTAATCGACTGGCTCCTTACTTAGCTGGAGAGTCCTTTCTGAAGCAGGTATCCAGGCAAGATTGGGATGCATGTGTGAGGTATTTGGGGATCAGCCTCATGGGGAGAAAAGATCTGGCAGACTGAAAGAGGGCTTGGCTTGATGTTTATTGAGTTACCTGTTGAATGAATGACAGTTACAGATAGCTCGCAAATGTCAGAAGGATCCTGAAGAGCTTTAGATCTGAATGAAAAAAAGGAATTTCCCTCTCTGCTTGAGCCTGTTGCTTGCTTCCTGGGGTGCAGTGATACACATTTTCTCTTGGGCATAAAAAATAGGAAAATTTTTTAAAATATTTGTGTGTGTGTGTGTGTGTGTGTGTGTGTATAAAACCCCCATATTTTAAAAATGGTTCTCCTATTTTGAAAACATCAACAAACATTATATTAAAGCAAAGCTACATCCTAGTCCTGCAACCTCACCTTAAAACCAACAGGACTATAGACAGATGAGGAGTCTCAGCGTCACCAGTCAGATCCCAGGATGTGTATTAATTTCCCTCTGTGCTGAAGAATAACTATTCCCACTGATTTTGAAGGAGTTAAACTAGCACAATGAGGGAAAGAATGTTATGACCTGTTTCTTTCCTTTCTATTTCCCATGGATGTGTATGGTAATTTGAATGTAAGACAAAACTCTGGAGATTGCTCAGGAAATTCTCACATAATCTAGTCTCTCCTATATCTTACAAGACCCATGAAGATCATAATATAGTGTTACAAAAATAATAGAACCTTGAAATTAGGGGGAAGAGTCACAGAGATATGTGGCTGAGACAAGTTCTGTGGAAATTACATACTGTTGGCTTTTTTTTTCCTGAAAAAAAATGAGGAAACAGAACAGCGCTAAAGCACTAACAAATATGTGAAGAAGAGGCTAGTGTACTAAAAACTGAATAACTACTATGGATTGGTCAAAAGAATAAGACAATTGTTTATATAGGGGTCCCGAATAGAGAAATTCTTGACTTGGATGGTAAAGCTAGTGGACTGGATTTATCTTTCACCCCATTGCTCCTAGAGCCCATCCCTCTTCTGCCTCCTGATCCTACCTGCAGTAAAATGTACTGATTTGCGGACACCACTCATTGCCATCCAACACCTGTGTTGCAAAAACTGGGCAATTACTTCATTTAAGAAGAAGAAACCGGACCCAAGATAACAACAGATGAAGTGGCAGAAAGGGAAGTGAGACAATGATTCGTCAATGAAAGGACACCACAAATGTTCCCCTTCTCTATTTCAAAATACAACAGTATCTCCCCAACAGGTTGTTATGGAGAGCTGTGGCTTTTAAGAAAATCTCAGGGAAAAAACTAACACATTCACAGAATCAGGCGCTGATGCAGAGTCTTTCAATGACAGACATAGGCACTGACAGCAGGACCCAAATAATTCTTTAATCTAAAGGGAGAGCACTCAGTATCTACATTTGGAGCAGAAAGCCATCTCCTGTTTTAGGTTATTGCCTGCGGGGAACAGCGATATGGCTGCTTTGTATCTGGAGCCTGGCTGCAGATGCCCAAGTTTGCAGTAATTATGTAACTGGCAAAGCCAAGCCTGTTAAACTTTAGATCAGCATTAATAAATGCAAGCAAAAGCTATCTACCTAACTGTCTGGAAAAAACTATGTCCCCCATTTGCAAGAATGAGACAATATTAATTGTCTCTCAATAGCATGAGGTTGTTGTTCAAGAGCCTTGTTGTGCTTTATTTTTTTTCGTGAAAAGAAGAAAAAACAAAAATAAAGAAGTGTGTGCAGGGGGAGAAGTGAATATAACTAGAAGTGAAATGCTAATGTTATTTCATTAAATGATTTGTGGAAAATGAGATAAGAGATCAACATTCTCAAAGAATAATTTCTTTAAATACCTTGTGCTCAAGATTCCCCTCTAGGCAACTTTTCATCTTTCTTCATTAAAAAAAATAGCATTAAATTTTATTAAAGAGTCCCAATTAAGCTGGTAACTTGCTTCAAAGAGCATCCAGGCTTAGGGGGATATGTTAAACGTTAACAGCAATGGGAAGATTCACCCATAAAGCTGATTTTAAAAACAGCATCTTTCTAACTGGTACAATTTGGCTTGCACACCCTTAAGGCATTCTCCCAAACCTAACTGATGCTTATTTTGGGAAGCAGCACATAAATGCTTGGATTTAAGGTCAAGTAGATGGCAAAGTTGGCTGGAACAAATGCAAACTTTCTTGATAGCTTTGGAAGATGGCAAAGGACAATTTCATTTTTCTAAAATGAGCATTTTTCTTAGATCTTAAATTGTTCTGATTCAAGGGTGGCATCAGACACACCTGAAGCAAACCCTGTGAATTTAGCTTTAATGACATCTACCCTGACAAGCTGCATACCTTGCCTTCTTGTTTAAGTGTAATTGGCAATAAACACATCAGCTCAAAAATATGCCCCCAATCTTGAATGGGGACAGATCAGAGGAAAAAAGATGTCAACCCCATCTGCCTTAATTCTCACGGTCAAAACCAATAGGGAAGTGGACACATCATATTGTTTTCAGAGTAACACTCAGAATATGAAGTTAGGAAAAAAAAAAAAGAAAAAGATATAACCAATGGCCCTTGTAGCCTGGTGCATGGGAAAGGGGCTACATGGGTGCAGGGTGCTCCTGAGCACACCAGCAACCCCTGGGAGAGGCGAGAAGCTATCTGGTGACAGGGTCAAAGCTGCACTACATCTAATGCTGACAAGGGTTGAAAGCTGCCTTCAGATCCTTAATGGCACGAAGTGACTGCATGACCTGGCCAAATACTCTTCTGCTGATGCCTGCCTGTGGGTAAGGGATGACTGACACTCCACCTTCATCACTTTATGTTCTGGTGAGGAAGAATAAGGTATAAAGACAAATATTGCAAAACCACTCCGAGGATATAGTAAGCTCCAGTCTGAACTCTACGGAAAACATGAGAGAAAAAATGGAAGAGGAAAATTCAGAGAAAACCACTTGTTATGAATCTTGTACAGTGACAACAGATAAAAAGGACAGGGAGAAAAAACCTGCAGTGCTCCCAGGTCCTTGCTGATCCCAGGGGAAAAAGAGGATGGAACAGAAGTGAAGGACGGGTATTCCACTTGAGAAAACCACCTTAAATCCAGACTTCTCCCACCCTGTGGAAAACCACACTCTGTTGTTCCTGTGGCAGATCTCTCTGAACGATGCTGCACAAGGAGACTATTTATGCAGCCATACAAATGTCACATTCATATTTAGACATTGATATAGTCCTTTGCTTTACATTCACATCCTGCATTTCCTTCACTTCTAATCGAATGCTAATTTCACATTCATTCTTCATAGCCAGATTTAGACAAGGCACCCAGTGGTGCATACTTAGGGGGGTGGGGGTGGTTATTATTATTATTTATTTTTTATCAGAGTATGTCATTCCTAGGTAAAGGATGTGCTGCCTGAAATGTAATTATGTATGCTGGATAATGCTTGCATTGACTGGGAGGCATATAAGTCAATTGCATATTGTATTGTGTATTATTTTATATTTATTATTTGCTGTCAAAGTGTTTTTGAAAACCAATGCTTATGAGCTGTGTGTACTTTATCATAAATATGGGGTCTCCTGGAGAAGGTACAGGGATCAGGATAAATTTAATTTGACAATTCTGTCAGAGGTAACCTCCATTTCTTTCCAATCTGCCACTTGCAACAAAAAAAGCCAAACTGGTGCTGAATGCAGAGGAAAAAGAGTTGGAGGGACTCAGTAGTAAATATTACAGTGGGAAGATACAGGAAAGCTTGTTTCATGAGGTCAGTAAGGTGCACAGCAAGACTACATTTTCCTAAGAAAATGATTAATAGCACCCTTGAGATGATGCCTCCACTTTTTCATCTCTATTTTTCCTGTTTAATTCCTCTCACAGGAGTCAGGTTTAAAATGATACCTTTCTCCCCCTTTCAATGAGACAACACATCTCACAAGGGAAAAATCAATTCTAAGTGGGAATCATGTATATTACAACATTTATATACAATAATTCTCCCCTCCTCTCCATTGTACACATCTACCTCAGTAATAAACAATGGAGCCATTTTTCAGTGGGTGCAGTGTGACAGCAGCTCTACTTATTCTGTCCCAAGGCTGGCTGAACAATTTTACCTCATCACAGGCAACAGAAGGCTGCTGGAAAGTTTTTATCAGTCCAGTATGCACAGGGGTCTTAGAAGTGGAAGGAGAGCGGAACATGGTTCTCTGGAAGTGGTCTGAAATGTTTTACCACTGCAACTGTGATCGATGTCATGGCTTTTCACAGTATGTTACCTCATTTCCCTGTGATGTGCGTTCTCACTCCCCTCACTGAGAGCTGGCACTGCCATCCGAGCGACTCTGGGCTGTGTCAGAGCCCCTGTGCTGAGCCTGATGGATCTGAGCTGATTGGTAACCGTGGAGGACTTGCTTCTTCAGCTTCACTTCCCTGCCTTTCCATGCCTACACATGTACATTTTTTGAATGGAAAAAAAAATTGGAACTGATATGAGCACACACATTCTCAACTGAGAAGCAGTAAGATCTCATTTGATTGGGACCAAAAAAGCCCAGGAACACCCTTTCATCTTCTCCTTCTGCAAAATTGTTCATGCTACAGCTCATCCATCCTGGTTCAGTGCACAGGGACTACTGACAGGGACCAGGACATACCCTGTGTGATAGCACAGCTTCTGGCAGGGGGTGGCTGGAGGAAAAAGCAAGTCTATTTTATGTTCTATCTTCCCCTCTGTATTTGTTTCATTATCCTATAAACCTTCACAGGGAATAATCAAAAGAGGTTCACTGGCTGCACAGCAAGTATGCTGAGGTCAAACCTGCTTCAACTTACAACTTTACCTTAACCATCGTATCAAGACAACACATTGACCGGCTCTCCAAGTTGATTTGATAAATCATGAACACAGTTGTTAACCACGCTCCTTATTCCAGCTTATCTTTCACCAAAAGAACCATAGTTGCTTGGCTATTTATCATAGTGTTGGCATGGTATTGCCTTGAAACTTCAAACTCCCCCTGTCCAGAGGCGTGACAATAGGCATCAGAACCGTATCTGTATAGATAAAGTAGGGGGTTGCCAAAAAGAAGAGCCTTTCTAAGCAGAAAAAGAAAAAACAAACAAACAACCAAGCACTAATATCCTTATTTTGCACAGATCTCTTCCCACCACTTGCTTGCTATCTCCCCTGTTTTAGGTGATGTTTTTACTGAATGATTAGGACTCCATTCCTAGAGTCATGAATATTAATTATAAATTATCTCCATTTCTCATTTCTAGGGACCCCTGCATTAAAACCAAGTTGACTCCCAGAAATCTTTCAAATATTTTCTCTGTAAAAGAGAGGAAAAGGGAATTTAAGAATTAAAAATCAGTCACTGTTTCCAGCCACAATAATAGAAATCCATTTAATGCTCCCAGGAGATTTAACAACAAGAAAAAATCACTTTTGTGAAGGACATGGTGACAGAAGGAACTGTAAATTATGTGGACCTTCAGTGCCTAGGGAATAAAACATAATATTAAAGAAGTAGGCATCTACCTTACATGGTGGAATGTGCTTTATATTTACAAGCTTCTGGCTTTTTGTTGCCTCAAAGGATGAACCCATCATTAACCTCAGGCAGTATCTTTTAATTCACCTGAGGTCCAGACATGGCTCCTGCATACTTTCATGATGATCCTTAGCAAGACCTATTCTAGAAAGCAAAGCCATGATGAGATGCAATGTTTCTGCCTAAAGGCCACTGGGGAGCTGGACGGGAAAGCAAAGCAGGTGGCAGAGTGTCAGTAATGCTCCGAAGCCTGAAGAAAACCTCGCAACAGAAGCATCACCTTTCACGCTAGTCCCCTCCCGCCACAACACCTCCAGTTTTCTAAAGGGCATTTCCCTTACTGTAATCTTATTTTGCTATCTGCATAGTGATGAAAACACAGGTCCAGATTTGCGCTGTCTGTTTTTTTAAGTGATATCTATAATTGACTTCTGGAGCACAACAGTGTTCATTGAGTGAATTGATTTAAAATTGCTATAATAATACTGCAAAATTCCTTTATTAGTGCTGGAGTACATCAAGGAGAATCAGTTAGATTGCCATCTAGGATAATAAATACTTATAGGCAAGTGCAAGCAGCCCACAAAAAGCAGCAATTTTACAACTGCTATCCTCTTTCATTCTGTTTCTCCAGCAGCCACTAGCCCCTCATCACCATAAATCAGATGGTACCTATAGGAGCCATCTGAAGGGATTTGTTTTTTCTATCTATTGTATGTGAAGAACATGAAGGAGTGAAAAGACGAGATGAAACAGTAACACCAGCAAAGTAAACTGAGCTGGTAATCCTCATTACCTGCTGATGTTGGGAAGAAGGGACTAATTCTCCTTCTGTTTATATCAGCATAAATTCGGAATCACTCCACTGACTTGGGGAGCAAGTCTGCATGCAGAGCTGAATGGTCCTGAATTCACAGGACCCAATCCAAGAGACCCGTCCAAAGGATCCCCGGGCATCTTTGCACGGACTTCTGAGGGATTCGAACCAGACCTATTTTCTCACAAAGCAGAAGGAACAAGGATTAGACACCTCACACGGTGTGTGTGCAGGCAGTCATGCCTGGCTGATCTGCTGAGATCCGCTCACAGACGAGTTAAAAACAAAACATTCATTCCCTCAAGTCTGCATGCCACAGCCACTGTATGAAACAATAAACAAAGCTGACACCAGGAAAAAGTTATTATTATAGCCTTTCTTATGCTTTAATTTTTTTCTTCTAGATGAAATATTTCAAGGATATTTTAGTGAATCTTTTCCATGAGAATTAAGGCCAGGTTTAGCTGTGTTATTTCAACTGTCCTGGCTGGTCCAGACTGTTTGCAGAGCTATCACAGAGGCAGTCCAAGCCACTGTGTTTTCTGAGCCTCCAAATTAAAATACAACATATCGCACACAACTAAATCACATATCCCGTACTCAGATCATACACAACTGAAAAAAATCACTTGTTAGTATAATTAATGCAATTGTAGTCAGCAAATTTCAGATTCACTGATGACTCAAACCTCAAACAATGAAGGATTTTCAGAAATATATAAATCCTATGGGAACCATTTGCTCCTAGAATTCAAGGTTTATCGATACTTATCACATCCCTGGTAAGTAAACCGTGTCAGGTACCTACATTGCAGTGATAATTGGTGGGAGTATGCCGGTCTGTCTGAGGGGGGCTACCCTACCTCATTCACTAAAGGAGGCTTATTGCCATAGCAACAACTGCATCCTATGATTTGCCTGCTACTAACACTCAGAGAAAATATTCTGAAATGATCCATGCAAAAAACAACTGTTACCTTGACCTGGTGTGATTAATGTGTTCACATCTGAACTATTTCTGCCACAGGTTAAGGATTCTGATTTCAGCTGACTCATGTGCAAAAAGAAGTCGTCCTACCGTGCTTCGGATTAAGGAGGGGAATGCTTATTTTGACCTCCTACTATCCTCTGTGCCATGCCTGAACTTTCCCAGAGTAAGAAATAGGAAACAGTGACAGCTTGGTATGGTTCATGGGAGAGACCACTCAGACAGTAGAAGGAGCAGGGCTTGATCATGGAGCACAGCCATCCCTTCCTGACATTACTTCTGCCTTAGTATTTCCTTGCCCAGGATTTAGAAGTCACAGTGACAAAATGTGACCCTTCTGTTAGGAAGGGATGGGTGATTTCATAGAAGCATTTGCTGCTCTTATACTCAAAATTAAAAACAAAACCAAAACAAAACAAAACAAAACAACAAACAAACAAACAACAAAATGTTGACACTATCCAAATTATCAGTAGCCCGGTCCCATCACGTGAGGTGACCCTGAGCAGGGTTGCTCACTTCAAGCACTGCATTCCCCAGTTTTGCTATTTACATTACCATGCAGAAAGCATCCAAACAGAAAAGGAGCCTGAAGGCAGATGTTAAGGTGTACCATAAAAGTGTTTTTCAAAGGATATTAAGGTAAAAAATGAAGATCTTTGCTCTCTCCCACGTGGTGTCCCAGTGCAAGAAATGAGAAAGTAAAGGTTGGAAGAAGAGATTGGCCAGGACTGCATTCCAGTTTGGGATGGCATATTCCCTTCCTCCCCTCCAGACCCCTTACAATGCAGAGTAACAATTTTTAAGTCTACCTGTAAGTTAAGAAAGGGAGGAAGGAAGGGTAGCTTGTTTGGGAGCAATGTTGAGAAGAATGATCTGTGAGAAGACATTTTATCTTTTTACAATTTTCTCTTGATCTTGCATATCTCTCTTTTAAAGTACTTCCTTTTCATGTGTCCTCATGTCTGTTGACAACTGAGTTGAATGAACCAACAACCATTTATTCTACTTCTAAAGGAGTGATGATAATAAAATTCAAGAAGCAAAAGAAGTCAGCATGGCCAGTTCTGGCCTAAGACGACGACCAGCAAAGCTCTTTAAAAGCAGCATGTAATGGGGAATGTGGCAGTATCCTGATGATCCCATGGAAATGTCCCATATATTACCTATTATTCCACATCTCCAACATCAGAGCACTCAAGGAATAATGTCCCTGTCTCAGCTGAGAAACTCAGTGTTTCCCCACTGGAGTTTGTGTATTTCTGAGAATTTACATTTGAAGCAACTACCATGAGTGAGGATAAAAGCAACAGTAATGTCTCCGTGGAGGGATTCACAACCAAACTGTACAAACTGCTTCTGAATAAAGAACCGTCTTTACCCTCCCACTAAAAGGCTTTTTACTAACTGAGCATCTTTCAAATTATGTTTAAAAACAGAATTGTAACTTCAGCACAGAAATTAAAAATGTCTTACAGACTTGCTTCCCTTCCATACAAATAAACGTTCAGCAAGAGAAGCAACTTCATGTACTGGTCTGAAAGTTGTCAACTGCTGCAAGATATTCCTCCTTGCACCACTGCTATTTAAAACAGCATGGCACCAATTTGTGACATGAATGATCTATTGCAGGGAATCTGATTTGGTGCCTCATAAAGGCAAATGCATCACTCTGACCCATCTGTTCTATGGACATAATCTTAATTGCAAACATAGGGTCACATCCCAATAAATCAGCAATGCTGCCGTGAAGGTGCCTACGTTTACGCCAGCTGAACATCTACCCGATACTGCCTACAATCATTGTTTAATGGAATTTAGGGACAAAAAACAAGGAGATTGCTATCAACCCCTTCTTCCTTAGAGTGACTCATTATATTTATTGAACCAACACTCTGCATGGGCAAAATCCAGGTCCTATTTCTATAAAAACAAAACTTCCATAGACGAGAACTTCACCCCATATATATGGTGTAAGACAGCAAAGATGTTTGGGGTGAATGATGGGCTGCATAAACGCAAAGGAGAAATATCTATCAAGTCACAGAAGAAATGCATAGGATCCGTCCCAGGCTTGCAGAGCCGAGTGTGCAGAATCTAAGCATCTTTAATTTCAACATAAAGGTAGATGATTAGAAAGGATAGCAAGAAGAAAGCACCTCCATGTTTCCCTCTTCCCCAAATGGCACAGACACAGATGATCTCATTAGCTCATCTGTGTAATTTACACTTCTAATATGGCTGGGGAATAAAACAAATATTCAGAAATAAGCAACAGGACAGGGATAGAAGAAGGGGAAACCTCACAGCCCTCTCTCATCTAAGCTCCTTCTTTCCTTGCCAAATGTTATATTCCTCCCTGGGAACCCCTCCAAGTTTGCGTCTCCAGATGCCACATTGCAGCAGGCTGCCTGGAATCCCTCCTACCCGCCTCCACATCACTCACGCTGAACAGGCAGGGCAAACACAGGGTAGAGAGAACGTTTTATCCTTATTTAATTCCAGATGGAAAATCAAGCCATGGAAATAGCCAACAAATTAAAAAAAAAAAAAAGGAAAGAAAGAAACCTTAACCATCTTGAAAACAGACTCCTCCTTGGCAAAAAAAAAAAAAAAAAAAGAACCTAGGGTTCTGGTGGGTGACTCAGAGTCAAAAGAAGATCAGTATGGGCATAAGGGAAACCCCCAATAAGAGCAGATGTAAACACAATGATCAAAAGCACGTTCAGCTGAAATCCAATGAGATTCACTCTTAACTGACTATTTGGGCATCCTAGCTACCTGTTGGCATTCATTTGAGCCAGGCCCATGTAAGTGTAGGCTCCTGTAAGGGCAACCTATCTTAATTACATAACTTCAGGTGAAGGAATTTCCTACTGGAAGTACCTGCCAGTTTATGGCAGAGGTCAAAGAGCTGGTGCCTAATGTATGAGTGGGTGAAGTTAAAGGAGGTGAATCCCTCTCCTCCCCAGGACAAGAGCTAAACCATCACTCTCCACCTCTCTCTTTTCCTAATCTATGGAGGAAACCTAGAGTGACTCTTGCTCAGTTTGGTGCCTGAACTTAGGTAGGCTGGAGCTGAGCCTAGGAGCTGGTGGCTTCCTGGAAGCAAAGTAATGGGCTCCACAGTTACCAAGGAAACATGTTGATCTGTTTGACTGAAACATGCAACCAGACCTAATTAGAGAAGTGAACTGGTGTAACATGAGGCTTTCTCAATTCACAGCCTCCATTCATCCTCTTCCTACATATCTCCAAAGACCACTGTTATCTGATCTATGTCTCCCTACCTAATTTTCATTTTAAAATGTGCTTTAATGACTGCAAGTAGGTCTGCAGTCCAGAAATAGACGTCTCAAAGCGCAGAGGGCATTATGTTCCCATCCACCTCACAGGGCAGGCTGGAGCAGAATCCAGACCCAAATTACCTGAATATTAAAAGAGAACCCTATGTAGGATTTCATTCTAGTCCCCTTTTGGATGCTATTTTACAACACCCAGCTGGCCTTCAGTCCCAGTAAGAAACATTCTTATACCTGATTCTCTTCACCCCTCTCTATTTTTCTCTCCCCTCTCCTTCCCTTGCATGAAGAATGGCTGGTAAAAATTTATTGTGGGTGGGATTTTGAGGCACGCATTCCATTAAATTTAATGGGAACTGAGCATCTAAATCCCTTAGGCAGCTTGAAAATTTCAGCCTCTATTACTAATGCTCTTCTCATTATAACAAGATTTGTACATGACAGCTCGAGAGCCCTGACTCTGCTGTTAGTGATGTGGTTCTGTACTGAGCTGCTCACAGCACCCGGTGTAGGCTGCCTTGCTCACAGCTCATCTTGTCACAAGCTCTGCAGCTAACACGAAACCAGAAAGCAGCCTGTAATTTCATTTTGATCAGTGAATTTTCTTGTAGGGGGTTTTCCATGAGAGAAAGATAATGTCAAATAAATCTGCCCTTGTTGTGATTATTTAAGAACCACTTAATTTTAATTGTAATCATCTACTTTGATGTGCAGTGTGCAGTAAGATGGACGTGGCTGTGTTGCACAGCTGAATCATGATAGCAAAAGGAAGAGTTTTTCAAGGGTCGTTGTAGACTTTGCTGGGCTGTCAGAATTGCCAGATTCCACCACATTAAATTTTTCATCAGCGTTCTGCTTAATTTACTGAAATTATAATTTATCAAGAGGGCATGACTGGAAAGAGAATGGCTTTTTAACATTTCCTGTGCATCCTGCAGGTCTTCATCGGTAAGGTGTTTAACCATGTTGGTGTTAATCACACCTGACAGGAAAACCATTCTCATTCTCGTCAGAGATTCTCCTGTCCCTTTTCATGTCACTCTGGCCCAAATGTGATGTGGAATAAAAGGGGCTAGAAAACCTCCAGGAAACCTGGAGAAAAGCAAAAAGAGGTTGGACACTCATGACAAAAACTCACCTTCTTAGACATGCAGTGGGAAGGATGGGACTCTTGGAGAGGTATACTTTCTCCATAACAAACTAGGGTTGCTCAGCACTTTGCTTTTTGCTACTGTTATTCTTCCATGGCATCATACGTACCCGTCTCCTTCCCACAGGATGCTGTGTGTGACTGGGCTCTGGACTCCAACCATCAGATCTGTAAAGATACACTGGTGCCTCCCTTACTTGAAGGTTTAAAATCTCAGAGAAATCAGTGGAAGTTTAGACACTTAAAACCCTTAGGATATCTGAGCCCATATTCACAGTGTGAAGGGCAGATTTTATAGTTTACTTTTTTTTTTTTTTTTTTTTTTTTACCTTTCTTTCTTTACCCGTTACTGCTACAAACTGAGATTGGAGCCAGGGAGGGACTTCAGGAGTCTCTTTGTGCTGTTATGAATTCATTGGAATAAATCGGATCAGGACCTTTGGCCATGTTCCTGTCTATTGGCAGTGGTCACAACAAAGGGCTGGATGTGTGATTTGCTGGATTTTATGCACTGCTTTGATACCAGCTTACTTCCCCTTGCCCAGATACTCAATGCACAACCCTTCATTGCTTTCCTCATGGCTTTTGTGCAGTTTTAACAGTTCTTCTCATAATTCGGGAATTAGGAAATAGCACCCTTGCACCAGCTGCCATGCAGAAAAACTCATAAATTTAAACAAACCTGAATTAGGTTGTTTAACATGAGTTAAACTTTGCTTTTTTAGCAAGAGTGAGCTCAAAAACCTATAAAATTCCTGCTTACATCTTTTACTTTAACTAGACAGATGATTATTTTTATCTGCAGCTACCATACAACATTTATTTAGGCAAAACCATCCATGGACTTCAGATGGGAGTTTTGTCTCCAATAAACAACAAAATGGCTCTCCAGCTACATTAATATTAGACTGTCACTAGTTAGATAAGGCTGATAAATTGGCACTTCTATACCAGCAAGAGACAATCTCTGGCTGGCACTGTTTCATTTAAAAAGCAGGAACTAGTCTTCACCGGGGAATATATGAGCAGTGGATTGGGGGAAAGGAGCCCAGAGAAAGTGGTAAGGTTAAAGGTAAGGAAATCAAGTGAAGATGTTAAAGAACATTCAGGTGCATGTTCAGGCAGAACAAGATGTTCTGAGTATGTAAAATTCTGGAATCCTCTACTAGTATACTTCAGAGAGGCATTTTAGGGGAGTTAAGCAAGGTCAAATGAATCTACAGCTAGGTGTTTCCACTGGTCCCAAGATCCACACAGTATCTTAGGACAGCCCAAACCTTTTGTGTGCAAAACTCTCCCTTAGGGTTGTGTCTGGGAACACAACAGCAGGTCATCTGAAGCATCTTTCTGTACAAAAGCCCTTTTTGTTTTTAGCAGCTTGAGGGAAAGTCAGAATCTTCTCCATGATGTGTACATGGCTTCACAGATTGCATGACAAAATTCCAAGTAATTAAAGAGCTGATAAAAATGGTGTTAAAAGAGCCAGTATCTCTTCAGGACACTTCAGATAAGCCGATCATTGCATCTTCAGAACAATGATGTCTTCTTTGAAGACAGAGATGAAAAACAAGATGAGTCGCTGTTATATCTGATACGATATGAACAGAATTCTGTACGATGTTATTAGAGATATGAATGATACTGAAGTTGTGGTTTACAGGAACTGTAGCAGGAAGGCTTTAATGTTCCAGATGGAAATTGGAAAACAAATGCTACTTATTACAGTGGACTTCGAATACATGATTGTGGTTATCAACACATTTCTTTGCTGCGTGGACTCTGAGTAAACAAGATGGCTTTTGGGGAGCAATAAATTCAGATAGGAAACCTACTTATAACAAGTATTTCTGTTATGAGTGAATCAACATGAGTCTATTTTCTTCAAATTAAAATAAAATTTAAAGAAAAAGTCTGTAAGTAGATTTTCCAAACGGGAAAAAGGAAAATGTAAGAGTACTATTTAGTGGAATTATCTGAAATGAAATGCTTAGTGACCAAACTACAGAAGTACGGAATGTCTTTAAGTAATAGATTCAGCCATCACCTGGAAATGATACATGAAATAATAATTCTCTTCTTTCCTAGCACTGGGTACAACACTGACAGATTTAGCCTGAGCATATGATGAAAGTTTACAGGCCAATGAGAAAATGTCCAACAGAGAACCACAAGAATAACCAAAGTTCTCAAAAAGCATGAGAAAAGCATGAGAATAAGCCTCAAGGGGCTTAAATAAAAGCAAAGGAGATTTTAGATAGAGATTAAGGAAAACTCTCTAGCATGAAACTAGTGAAATGCTGGGTTAAACTCTTAGGTGATAGAAATCCCCATGCAGTAAGTTTTGAAGAACAGATCAGACAGACAGCCACTAGGAACAGTTAATTACATGTTCAACTCCTCTGAGGCAAAGGGATGGATTAGATGATCTCCCAAAGTCCCTTCCACTCTTATAATTCCTATTTCATCTATGTAGCATCTCCTGCTTTTTCAGTCCTTTAATGAAGCAGAAGAAGGAGACAGTGCAAGGGAGTATTTCAGATGCTTAGCCAGTAGGATGAAGGTCACAGCAAACAGAGCGAACTGAAGACTGAAGTCCAGAAAATTAGCTTATGACTAAGATCTTGGGCAGGAGGAGAGAGAATATACATTGCATCCTGTCCTGACTGTCCTTAACATTTTCCCTGAGCTGGATCACTCTTGGCCCATCTTTGCGAAAAGGAATTCACAGCCTACAGGCAACTTGGAGTTGATTTGAACTGAAATACAAATTAAACCCTCCCATGTTTCAGTTTTTTCTATCCTTCTGATCTCTACATTTTTTCCTGATTCTCAAAGCCTGATATTTTCTCTGCTGTATTCCATACAAGCGTCACTCCTCATGAAAACAGGAAGAAAAAAATATAGGGCAGTTGGTATAATCTACTTTCTTAAAATTAGTAATTACCATGGTGAGTATAGTGCATTTCCAAGGCAGTCTCTGGTGTTACTAGACTAATTCATTCACATCATGCTATTATTGGGCCTTAAATCTCTGTTTCTCAGGCTGTTTGTTAAAAATAAAGTGCTTCAGCATAAAAGGGAGTGAAACAACTGGGATGATTCAGCCCACTCAGCGTGCTATATATTCCTTCTCTGCTCCATCAATACCTCTGAATTGTAGTTCTCAAAGCAACCAAGCCTTAGTCTTCAACTCCAAACTTACATCTGCCAAGGAACAGGATAAGAAGAGCTTTACGCCGATTTGTGTACTCGGTAATCCTTATTCCACAGCTGTCTGTTTCCACAAGAGGGCAGAGGGTGAAGTCTGCGATGTGTTGACTCCTACAGTGTTATATATGGCTGCACAGCAACTGTTTGCCATAAAATGGCATCAACCACGTATTATTCCCCTATATCACCACAGTATTCTTCACCTACAGTGTTATGATGATATACAGCGTGTTGGATT
This sequence comes from Athene cunicularia, assembly GCF_003259725.1. NCBI lineage: Eukaryota > Metazoa > Chordata > Aves > Strigiformes > Strigidae > Athene > Athene cunicularia. The sequence continues at coordinate 8,095,085 of NW_020799117.1, read as the reverse complement.
ACTTCTCTGGCTGATGTGCTGTATATTGTAGCCCCTAGACTAGTGCTTGCAATACTGTTCTGTGCTATTTGACTCTCTGCAGCCTGAACTGAGGTTCAGACTGCCCAGAATGGAACTAACCAGGCAGTGAAATACTTGCTAGAGTTTTGTACAGTCATCATTTCCCCTCTCCCTGCCCCACAGCTACTAGTACCTGCAGCAAAATATGAGCTAATGACTGGATTTTATTATGCAATGCTTTCTTACTCGTTCCCCTAAAATTAATACAAATAAAATGTAAGCAATCCTATTTTCAGCAAGAGAAAAAGCTGCTGTCATGCTGGTATGGTGTATAATGGAATACAGTAGCACTGTATTTCATTATGATTCAGTGTGTTTTCATATTAGTTGCCAAGGATTCAACAGTTTAACATGAATTCTAAAATAAGATTAGTATTCCAAATAAAATACTTTTGAAATACGTGTATTTCCCATTTCATTCTAATGAGCTTCAGTAAATGCACAATACTGCTTGTGGGTATAATTTGAATTCCGGAGGGACACAGCTAAATACAGCCATTTGGGACCAGTGTCGTATCTGGGCACAGCTGAACGTTTCCTCAGCCTTCAGCTTTTATGGGGCTTTCCAGGACAAGAGTTTGCACATGGTGCTCCATTTCACGTAAGGAGTGGCGTAAAATGGAGTAATGTTCCTCCACAAATTGCTGAGGTAACACGGAGTAGGAAGGAACCATGTATCCAAATTGCACCGTAACCACTCAATCTAGTGGGTTTTAAACAGCCTTTAAAAAATCAACAGATTCATCTTCTACACTCTGGAGCAGTGACCACTCCATCATCCAAACATCACCAGCAGCTCCGACACTGCTCTTACCTCGTTCATCTGAATTACTGCAGCAACTGATCAGGCCCACATCACTTGCTTTTTTCTACCTTGAGATTTATCTTATTAGTCGGTCATCCTCTTGGGTCAGCGAGGCTGGAAACAGCCAAGAAACTGGGCTTGGACACAAGCGAAAATTCAGTATCTGACAGAACAAGTTCCTCTGGTCCTTCATAGAAATGTAAACCACACCGTATCTCAGCAATGCAGATAAGAAAATGACATGGCACAGACTAACCACTAAGAAAAAAAATACAAAAAAAAGGGATAAACTAGGATCTCGTCTGGTCCAAGCTTAAGGCTGCATCTCCCTCCAGACTGAGGACGGGTGAGGAGAGCCCTGAGCCAGCATCCTCGCAGGCAGGCTGCAGCAGGAGGAGCCTCGTGCCCCACCAGGTCTGTGCCTCACTGGAGGAGCTTCTCGGCAGGAGGAACTGCCCCCCGTGGACCCCCACGCTGCCGCAGTGGGCACTGCCCCACCAGCCTCCCTGCGCACAACCAGCAGCTTCCAAAATCCTCCCGCTTTTCTGCAGGCACCTCCTGGTGCCTGGGTTAACACCGCGATGGTTCCGCACCATTACACCACGGGGTCTGGGGGCAGCAGGGTCTGCGAGGCACCGAGCACACACGCACACTGGATGCAGGTACCTGCTAAAGGCTGAGCCCTGTCCCCTCTCCAGGAGAGATGGAGACAGCTGATCCCGGTGGGAATCATCCCCGTGTAGTGTAGCCACACACAGAAGCAAATCCTCAACCCTGTTCTCTGATCATCTCTTTTAGCTTTGCCAGTGGTCCTTCGGGACTATGCTGGAGCTGAGGCATGGCAACAAGAGCAGCCACACAAAGGGTGAAACTTCTCATTTACCCCTGCTCCAAGCCCAACTGCAATGGTCTGCTCTGTGCAGGGTCAGCGCTCCCCACGAAGCGCTAAAGCTACCACAAGAATAAACAGGCTCTGAAGTTTGTGAGAAAGAGTTGTCCTTCGCATGGCATGGCAGTGTCAGCACCTGCAGGTCTCACCTCTCCTCCAGCACTATGCAATGTCACATTTTTCTTGAACAGTAACAAAAACCTTTCAAAATTCAGCCCACAGTGGGACCACCCATGGTAAGAAAAATGACTAATGCCCAAAGCAGCCATGACTTTCCGACAACCTTACTCCCAGAGGACCCTTTTTGTATTCCTCTACTGTTTTCTTTTTCTCTCCTCATTTATTAAGACTGTATAAAATGCTTACTGAGTGGACTTCAGGTGCAAAGCTGAAGGATGATGCATTTCTAGCTAACAGCTTTTTTAAAGAACCAGCTATAAAAGAGGTGGTAACATTAAACAGCAAGATAGCTCTGTAATTAGTGGGAGTCGTATTGGATCAGAAGACTGATGTACTGGGGCCAGGAAAATGCTGGAAAGACATCAAGTGAGGAAGACACTATGCAAAGGAAAAGGAGAAATAGCATGGATGCTGGTGGGTGAAGAAAAAGGATCTGGAGAGACCTCAGTGATGTGTAATATCTAGAAACCAAAGCGAAGGATGATGGTGTTGCTGTCTGTGATGGCACGTCTGTGTCCAGTGAGGGGGAAGAGAAAGGGCCAGACCAGCCGTGACTCCTGGAAATGGGGCACATCCATAAACCAACAGGCATCTCTAGTGCCATCCCACATTCAGTTAGTCACTCAATCGCTTACAGGAGAGTACAATAAATTGAAGTGCCTTATCACTGAGCTTATGATAGAGCAGAAAATATTGCGACATTAATTCCATTAGCTACTTCAACCACTGGAATGAGAAATCCAGGCAACGCCTTGTCGCTGGTGTGGGGTCCCTGGACTGTGACAAGCTGAGGTGTTAACTCAGGGAAGCTTCAGTGGGGAACTTAAGAGTGACTGTTACATAGATAAGAAAACATAAATTCACAAGTCTGAGTCCTGGTATAAATAAGAGCAGGATTTTGAACTGTATATTTTGGCAGAGGAAAGAGTACCCATGACATCTGCAACGGCTCTCCACACTCACTGACAGTCTTCTGGCTAGACAAAAAACAAGCGCTTTCCTAAGCTTCACCAAAAAATAATATCTGCCCCAAACTTTACTTCACATTTGTAACTGTATTAGACTTATATAGGATAAGAAAAACAGCCTGGCTGCAATCAGCAATCGTAGCAGTCTGTGATCTCCCTCGGCTCCCTGGCCACACTACACAATGGGCGATGTTTAATTAGAATTAAGTTGACTCATCCTACAATACTGAAAAACAAATCAGAAACTTGTCTAGATTACTGTAGATATGCACCCAAACATGAGATAATTAGGCTGCCGTAAGGCACCCTGCCACGTGTTTCAGACTGTTCTGCCACTCGTCCCTCATCACCCAAGGACGCGCAGACACAAACACGGAGATCCACGTCCCCTCTAAAATGGCCTTATGAAAGGTGTTGTACACACAGTGTGAAACAAAGCAGGCGCGCTCAAGTTCTTGGTATGAGAAGTTATTAAAATAAATGCTGAGAGAGAAAATAAATGTGTTTTATAAGACGACGTCGTATTTTAACACAGCAATTTATTAACTGAGCCTGCAGGACAGATCTGATTGATCCAATGACAGGGTGTCAATACTCTTGTTATTTTGTGCAGTAATAATTATGTTTCCCTCTGCTTTAGCCTACATTGCACTTAATGGAAGCGTACAGATTCTGGGTAAAAGTGAGTTCAGATTACTCTGATTTCTACTTTCTGGTCATTTTAAAATGTTTTCCTGCAGTGAATTTGCTTGTTGAAGAACACTGACTCGCACAGCTAGAAATATTTTCTCAAAACAGGCTTCTTTCAGAAACTGAAATGGTTCATTGTTATAAATTGCTATCTAATGTCTTCAGGGTGTTTATAGCTACAAAGCTTAGACCTAATCTGTCTTTTTACAGAATTTTTTCAAGTTAAGCATTAAAAGAATTAACCAGAAACTTGAGAATACTTACCAGTTTTCACTCTTTTTTTCTGGGGAGTTGTCAGAAAAATAAAACATTTTCATTCCTGTTCTTTTTCCTCATCAATATTAAAAAAAATATATAAATCTCTGAATTAAACCACAAAAGTTTTATCCTCTCTTTCTCATTTTGGTGGAAGATAGAACTTTTAACCCTGTCTGGGGAAGCAAACTGTCTTGTTCAACGTAAAACATGGACAGAAAGAGGAAGATGAGGAGAGCTTTTATCATATGATGTTTCACTTGTCCATTCTTTAGTGTCCCACATTTTCCACAGACTTCTTGAACTAATTTATCAATAACATAATTTATCCTTGGCATAACATTATTGGCATTATATCAGAGATTGTATTCAGCCTAACTGTGCAATGAAAAGATGCTCAGTAATTGCCTTAGATTTAGGATGAGAAAGATATACTCTTATTACACTGATAAACTTTTATTATACTAATATATGCCCCAACTTCTTTTCTTCCCAGAACTATAATATAACCACTCATTCCAAAGCTGTCACATCTCATTTGGAGAGGTGTGTTCCAAAGTATTTCATTTCTATGGTCATTAAAATTAAAAGGTGTTTTTCCAGTTGACTATATCAGAATGTGAGGCAGAACTTTCAACCTGGACATGGCCAGGATGCCATTCTCTTTCTTCTGTCGAACTGCAGTTCCGTCACTGTTCTACAGGTAAATGTCGTGTTCTCCCTCTCTTCCACTAAATTTTATAATGATGTACTACAGCACCGAAAAGCTGGAATGCTGCACGCCAAAACCGGGCTGGAAATATTCTTTTAAATGTTTTGAGATAGAATGTCTTATTCAAGGAAAAGATATTTCAGTATTTTACTTCATATAGAAATATTTTCTTTTAGCCAGAACAGGCAAAACTCTCTAGTTTCCATTATCATGTAAGCCATTACCAAGGTTCAACTCTGGAGCATAATTACTGGTATATGAGCTGTGGTACCTGTTGTTTTGCAGATGTACACCAGCCCCTCACAGATTTTATGGGCTGTTATTCTGAATCAAAACCCAGGGACACATGAAAATGGAAAGCCTCCAAGTCCATCTTCAGTTTAAATAGGAATCTGTTCTGAACATTTGTTCACCTGCTGGTATAGTACCAAGTTTTCAGAGTTTTGTGGAAAATTTAACTAAAGCCTTTTAATCTAGCTATTTTGTAGTTGTACAGAACAGTTTGTCTACTGAAACTGCTTTAGCCACTGTAGTCAAACTCAGACCTTGAGAAAGTGTAAACAGCATCTTTGCTGCTCTGTCTTCAGCTGTGGTTAGGAATGGGGAAGGAATCAGTAATTCCTGGAGCTGGACAAGATTCAGTGCTCTGCTCCTTTACACCCGCTCCCAAAAGAGTTATAGTGAGTGTCTGAGCCTGCCTTGTTTTATTGCTCAGCTGGGGTCCAGAGAGGTGTTTGTAAAACAGTGCTGCTTCCACCTTCTCCTTAGACCTTGCTAACATGAGACTTTTGAAGACAGAGTCTCTGTTGCCTTTCCTCTTAGCTTTCTCTGTATATTGGTTTCTGCACCTGCTGCTAAGGCCTCCCTTGTTCCTTTGCTGGAGAATCCTTGACTTTGCAGGGTAAGAAAAACAACCTGCTAAGAAGGACACCGAAGAAATCTGCAGTGGTTTTTTTGGTGCTTTAGTAGGTATAACTGACCTAGATATCACAAACAGCAGGAGGAGAAAAATGCAAATACCTCTCCCTCTATATAAAATTATTCAACACAACAGAAAACTAAGGGATCTGGAAGGTGAGGGATGATTTATAAGGGAAGATGTGGGAATATTCTCTTTCCACTTCCCCAGCTGTGGATTTCTGATGTGCACAGCTGTGTCCTCATTTTCACTGTTTGAACTGCTGTCTCCACAGCACAAGTCCCCTGACTTCATTTTCCTCCTAAAATCTTTGCTTCAGCTGGCTGTTTCTTATTAAGCTTCCCCCAGAGATATATGTATTTTTAAGATACTAAAATAAAGAAAGGAAACCTAAAAGAGGCCATGTATCTGTGCACAGGCATGTGTGTGTGGCAAAGCCTGTCTCAAAAATAGTCTTTCCCTCCCTCTTTGTTTTTTAATGTTCGCATGAAAAAAAAAAAAAATAAAAAAAAAACCACAACAACTTTTCTGTTTCAGAGGCCTATAGCTCTGAACAAATGTTGTAATTATGCTTCTCAAAAGCAGATAAGTGACAGGCAAAAAAAAATTAAACTCACTTAGGCAAGGCAGGTTCAAAATATCTGTAATGAACTGAAATTGCTTCAGTGAGTCCCCCTTTTGATTTGAAAGCCCAGAAATCATGATCTTTTGAGCTTTTCCTGCATTTTTTCAATGCATTGTAATTAAGTTCCAATTTGTGACGTCTCTCAAGTTAGCTGGATTTTTCACTTACATGTCTGCTAAAAGGATGTAGCCAGTGCTGTACAGTTGGTCAGCAAGACAGATCATTCACAGCTTTGCATCACTGGTACTAGTCCACTGGGAGCATAGAAACAAATCTCAGGAATAAGAGGGATACTCGGGATTCGTCTCCAGAGGCCAGCACCAATACATCTAGCACGGGATCAAATCTTTGCAATACCTGTAAGTGGTTTGAGCTCATGCACCAAATAACACTTTTATTTCAGAGCCACTGCTGGAACAATTAAAACAGCTCCAAGCAAGTATTTCAATCATCCTCATCCAACACCAGCTCTGCGGGAGCTATTTTGAGTCTGCACAGGCAGCGTGACCAGCCAGGTATCCCAGTGTGGTACCACTGCACCCCAACCAATGGTGCTGAGGATGCAGAGAAGGTCCCTCCACTTTTACTGACTCCCCTACAAAAGCAACCCCAAAGGGGCCAAGACATTACGTGCAGAACCTGTGAGACCTTTAAACAGGGGGTGATATGTGAAGGCAGAGTATACATATTGCTAAACAACAGCCAGAGGATAGCTCTTGCTCTGATAAAGGAAGAAAAGCAGTTGCTGCTGAGCCTGTAGCAGTTCCTTCTCCTGATCCTTTTTATTGCAAGTCACTAAGAATAAACATGGTGAAGCAGTATAAAATAGCCTTTAATTATCTCTCAAGCACTGGAATTCCATTATGCAATTTGGCTAAGGCACTGTGATTCTGCCCATTTTGCTTTCCCATAGACTATTACCCATGAGTCCAGAGAGCTTTTCTTTCAGCCTGCCCTCCATCCCCTCTCCCCCTTCCCTTTTATTTCCTCTAGAATAAAAATTCTGAGGACTGTGACTATGCAGGACCTCTGGAAGCTGAACTCCCAGGAGTTCAATGCAACACTGCATCCCTTCAACTCCAGCACTGACAATTTTTAAGCTCTATTAATGGGTCAAGTGACTGATAAACTCAGTTTACCGTCCCAGCAGACAGGTTTGTGCCCTAAGCTAACATCACAGACAAAGCCATCATTCAACTCCCAGGCTCTGCTTTCACCTGTGAACTGAGATACACTGTCATAGTTGTTCCAGCAGGAAAAGTTTGACACAGAGGACTGACTTCAATCAAAGTTTTTACATCCTTCATATAAAATATTAAGTATTTCAAACAAACCCATATATTTATAAACATAATTAGCCTACACCACTATCCCATAACATCAACTTGTAAAAGTTTTAATGTTAACTACAGATGATACATATTTGATGCAAACCATTGCAACTTGATAATAAAAAGATTAGTTATAGAGCTATAAAAATGTTATGTCACGTTTTTACAGCTGATCATTAATATTGTAAAATGAAGTTATGTTTTTATGTTTTTATGCTTTGTTGGCTGACAAAAACAAACAGAATCTGAAGGAGACCATGAATTTTCTTTAATCTCTATTAATGGGTCTTAAATTGACCCATTCAGAGAAACATCTTCTTAAAGGCTATAAAATACTCCTGCAGTCTGTCATACTCTGTATAAATAGGTTAGTAATCAGCAGAGACCTCGAAGTCAAAATGTACTATCTCCTTTGGGTATGTAGTTGCTACGGTTTTTGTTTATTTATTGTAATAAAATTAGAATGGCATTCAGAAGTAAAGCACACCAAGCTCACTGGGTGGAGGTTTGCACTGGTGTGGACGATGGATAGGTAAGTACAACATTAACTAAACAGCACGGGAAATGTAAACAGTCAGGAAACCACTGGAAATTATTACTCTTTTAAGGTTGTGTGGACATACTGAACAGGCATTGGGATTTGCATACACAGGAGCCCTCAGGAAATCCAAATTAGCTTTTGAAACTGATCCCTTTAATGTATTGACCAGAATTGTGGCCGGTTTTTCTGATCAGGAATGGCTGTACTGGAATTCATCTTATTCTCTTTGGAAGTGCATGATGCCAGATTTCTTCAAAGCCACTCACAACTGTCAACTGGAAAACTCACATGGAGCTTTACTGGTTTTGTTTAATTCACAGGTGTAACTATTTTGGACAAAGTCAGAGCATCTCCATGTAGCCAAGGGCTCATCAGCATGTTGTGGTTCTTCCCATGCTGCACACCCTGGCCTCTCTTCCCTTTTGCTACTGCCTGCCTAACTTGCATTTGACTTTGCCTGGCATATCCATAGGAAACTTATGAAGCCCCCAAGCCTACGATCTTCATTTTTCTGCACTATTAATACCGATGTGCTGAAGCAATGAAAGACCTATTGATGCCCTGATGGATTGAGAGAAAAAGGAAAGTGATTTTTTTTAAAGCTGCATTTTGAATCAGCTCATTACACATATTGTTTTACTTTATTTTGCACTGCATGACATCAGCATTCTCGATTTGCTATTCATTGGAGGTTTAAACATCCAAACGGATCCTGCTTCCAAGCCTATGGTCCAAGTTGTGATTTGGTTAAGCAAGATTGGCCAGAATTTCTCCTGGAAAAAGTCCATTCAAAATCAGGAAAATTATTCATCCCAACAGATAATTTGGCTTGGAAATTATATTTTCTTTTAAAGGAATTTAGCAGAGGCCTGTGCAAATCCAAGCACATTTCCACTGACTGTGAGAATTTTCATATAAAATCAAAATAAAATCTGTATTTTTCCCAAAAGGCTCCTCATTTTCATTTGCATCAAACCCCTGTTACATGTAATCTAGTTGACGGTTATTTTTCTGTTCTTTTCTTTTGCAGGTTGGGGTTTTTTTACCCCCTGAAGAAGACTAATACTGGAAAATGGACAGAGGCAGGCCTGCACAAATGACATTTTTCCTCATTATTTTATCCTGTCCAGCTTAGAAACAGGAATCTGGAAGTCAGAGAAACACCCATTTAAGGTTGGGGAGCCTGTACCAAGTGTGCGACTGGGATGGGTTGTGGACAGCACTGACGCAGGCAGACTCACTGGAAGGCATGACCTGGTGCTGGTGTCCAGCTACAGCACATCTGCAGAGCACTCAGGGAGAACAACCAGGGAAAGGACAGAATTTAATAACTTGGAAAGTCTTTGTATTAAGCAGGGATAGGAGCAGGGTATTGTGGAATCAAACCCTGAAGCAGTGTCAGGAAGCTGTTATACTCAAAGAAAATCCTTCCAATCTCTTAAGTCAGAAGATCCTCTGGTTTATTTTACCCTTTGATTTTTTGAGCTAGTTCAAGGTTTCAGGTGGAGAAATTGTGGGGACTGGATTAAGTACCATACTTGGCTTTTCCTCTTAAACCATGAGCATTAGATGGTGAATGTAGGATGGTTTTCTAGTCAGACTTATCTGCAGATTCAAAATGATGGTAATTGGTGAGTCTAAACTGTTGATAACAAATAAACATTTACTTTGAACAAAAACCTAAAAAGCCTTTATCTCGAGAAGTCCAGGAATAGAGCCAGAGCCACATGGCTTAATAGATTTCACAAGTCAGCCCCATCAGAGGATGAGAAGTTATTATACCTGAATTATCACACTAAGAGATCCTGCTGTAATCTCTGCTAGAAAAACCTCACCAACCAGAGAACAGTTAATGTACGTTCAGTACCAGGGACCACAAACACCTACCTCTGTGCATGCTATACATAACAGGAGAAGACCAGCCTGCAATTTGCAGAAAAGGAAAAATAATCTTCTGGCAGTCACCATCCTGTCATGTGCAGTCCAAGCTCTGCACACGAAAGGACTGAAGTCCTCCATGCCTGCTGCCACCATCAGCTGACATTTGTCACATACAACATCTGAAGGCAGAAGAACCAAAATGCAGGTGAGCTCCAGAGGACTGCAACCATCGGGACAAGGTTACAAAGTAGGAATGAATCCGTGAGGCACGGTCAGAAGATGCACTGATAAATGCCAAGACAAGCGAGCATTGCATACATGAACACACAAGTCTATTGTCATTAAAAAAAAAAAAAAAAAAATCAGTAACCTTAAACTTGCACCCTGCTTTATCTGCCTTTACTGTTAGGGGTGTGCAATATAAATACAACCGCACAAGAGAAGAACTGCGACATATATGACAGTGAATGATTATTGGACATTCCACAAAACATATCCTAATGGCAGTAATAAGATCACTTTGTATCTTGCTCTGATGCCTACACCAGTCTGTGTGCAGTAGATCTCCATCTGAAGCTAAGGGGGTTACCCAGAATAGCATGCCTAAACTCGAAACTTAAATATTTCCATTTCTCATACAGCTGCACTTAAGAGAAAAGCTCTGATAGTTCATATTTCATGTCCCTGCTGCCTTTTCTTTTTTTCCAGCTTTCATGTTTTTCGAGATAAGTATTTTTTGTCACTCTCCTTAGAATGAATTACATGTGGTAAACATATTCAGTGTACTCTGATCTTGGCTTGAAGAAAACTTCCTGGCCTGGTTAAAAAAAGCCAACCAACCAAACAAACAAACAAAAAAACCCACAACAAAACAACAACCAACTTTTAAAAAGCTTACACTTTAAGATTTAGGGTGAATATAAACAGCAGGCTGGCTCCTAGTCTTGAGCTTTATTGCCGTGCAGACATGGCTGAAATTATCTTCAGAAATTAGATTTTTGGTTCCTGAAATCCTTTACGAAATGTTACTTCCTTGACTGTGCATCTCTGCTACAGTGATGGAGACATTTTAAATCTGTATGAAGAGACGGAGCTGCTTGGGAAGCTGAGGCTGGTTCGCTTTGGGGCTAACCAGGGAAGGAGGAGGCTGGGAGCTGTGTGCTCAGGGCATCCAAGAAGTTAAGTCCTAAAACCATTTTGTGTTTGCAAATGAGACGTTTACAAACAATAATGAAAATGTGTGATGTTTACTCGCCTCCCTTTGCAGAGGAGGCGGCTCAGGCGCGGGAGGGCTGTCATTTCTGATTACCCAGGAAGGACTTGCAGAAGCTCCAGCTTCTCTGCACCTGCCTCTCACCACCTGGACCAGGCTGCGGACAGTCTAACACCACCAAATAAAAGGAGATATCCGTTTCCTTCATTCCTGGCACTGTACAAAAGGAGCAGCACTGGTTTTCTGTATTCCTCCGATTACCCCAATAGGAAATACCATCATAAATCTTTTCCAGCTCAGTCTTTGCTAACTGCTGTCCCTTTAACACAGCATTTCTGCAGCATTTAGTTTCACCTTTTCGTACTCTGCTTTATTTTAATGCTAATTAGCTTCACTGAGGTATAAATCTCCCTCCCTCCCTCCAACTTTTTTTTGTTTTGTTTTCCAAGACACCAGTCTTCCCTTCCCTTGGATTTTTATAAAGCACAAAATCATCTGCATGAAAATACTTCCAGTATTTCACTGGGAAAAAAAAAAAAAAAAAAAAAAAAAAAAAAAAAAAAAAAAAAAAGTTATTTACCATTGTACCCAAGAGTGACAGTGGTTTCTTATTCTCAAAACACAGGCATGAAACACCCTTGAGTCTGCCTCCGCCACAGCAGAACATATGCCACTTTTAATCAAACTAACTGCTTCTCTGTTTATTAATCTAAACTCCCAAACCAATCTATAAGAGATAGGGATAAGAGGGAAGAAAATAAAAAAATATGAAACAAAATCTTGACAACAAGTCTGCCGTCTCATCTAATAAAATTGCAGTAAGTTGCCCAGTCAAAAGTGTCTGGAATAAAACAATCACTCCAGATTCAGTGGGGAAGATGACCTGTGCCTACTGCCTCCAACAGATGACTGGTGACACTGGCTCTATGGCTCCCAGAAGATGGAAGTGGGCCCTTTCAGAATTTGCTTCACGCTCTTTATTTCTACCTCTTTGGCTCACAAAGCCGCTTTCAGCAGCTTCTTTTAAAGTTGCTTCTTAATTCTACTTGCAGCTGAGGGTAGATGGGTTGTCAGAGGCAAAACCAGCACTTTGAGGAACCTTAGGAGGGGCTGGACAGAGCACATGGGAGAAACCTGCTGAAAACGAACCAAGATTCCAGGTCAAACATTCTTTAATACAGGCGCATGAATCGCAGTGAAGACTCTGGAACTGCACTCCGTGCAGTTCCAGAGTCTTCACTGCGATTCATGCGCCCGTGTTAAAGACACGGGCTTGAGTTTGCAAAATATCTGCAATTTGTGTAGTTTCAACAAACTCCCTTAATGCCCTTTCCAAGCTTCAACCAGGACCGCGTTCTCCAAGCGCAGGGTGGAAAACGTGGCGAAACTTTACAATGCGCTCAAATTGTGATTGATCTTCCCTCTCACTGTCCCTTAGGTTCCTGCAATGATTCAGGATGTTATAGGCTGAGGCACTAACAGCTGTAAGTGTTCATTAAAAGCACTGGGCTCCATGCTGGAGCCAACATAAGGGAACAGCGTGTAGCACCGCATCAACACCTATTTAGTCTTACAGTCCTATCAGACCTACCCAGTACAATGGTGTATCTCAGCAGAATGAACTGAAATGTCTCATTGAGTTAATGCTCATCTCAAAGCTCTGAGCTCACCTTTCAAGAAGCACCATTCAGCCAACAGAGCCAGGCTGCTCGGCATGCAAGCGCACTCTGTTATTCAACATGTCGCTTTAGAGAGCTCGCACACAGCTGGTTGCACGTAGGCAGCTGCCAGGAAAACTTCACTGTTGAAGAGAAGGATTTGCAGTGGCCCCAGAATTGGGGGCAGAGGGAGAATAAAGTGCCCTGGGAATCCCTTGTAAAGCACAGGGAGTTCTTCCAGCCCCAGACAGCAAGGTACTGAAGTGACAGGCAAGACACATCCCTGCGTTTTGCAGTTCGTGAGCAGTAAGAAATTACAGTGATTAACAAGGACATTGGAGCTGTTCATAAGGTGAAGTCACACCCTCGGACAGTGAGAAATTATCGTGATTAGCTAGTCAGAATGATTAAAATTTCACAGGGTGAACGGAGATCCATGGGCAGGGAGATGTAATGATTAAGTGGGTCATGTCCACCACCTCATCAGGGGGAGGCTCCGATTCATGGGCAGCGAGGAGGTTATTAACATGGCGACATCAATAGTTATTAACCTGGCTGCATCAGCGTTGTTCATACAGTGAACTTCACTTCACGGGGGGGACAGAGAGAAAACGATTTACAAAATAACTTAGCAGTGCTCTCAGGGTGAATTAAGATGTATGGACAGAAACAGGATTAATGCAAATACATCCACGTTGACCGCAACGTGACCAGACCCACAGGCAGAAAACTAAGATTAACACAGTTTTGTCATGTCAACTTGCTAGATGGCTCCTCGTTAGGAGGGCTTGGGCAGTGACTGTGCCTCCAGAATTCAAGGTTAAATGTTACCAACTTGGCAACCGGTGAAATCAAGCCAAAAGGGGAAGCAATTATCTAGTCTAGACAGACCCTCACATCTGTAGGAATGTTTTGATGTCTGTTGGCAGTGCCAAATACATCAATTAGTTTTCAGAGAAGCAACATTAGAAACCATGTCATCTGTCTGGTCTCCAATGCAAGATGTTGCATGCCTTATGGGTTTTCACAAAGGGTTAACGAAACTCAAGATTCAAGACAAATTTTGATACTTTGCAAACTTCCTATGTTAGCATAGAGGCAACAAGAGCCGCATACACACAGCCTCTACACTCCCACATGGTACAGAATGGCATAAAATGTCCAGTAGCTATAAAGGCAGCACCAGGCACACAAAATCCACATTCAGATACTGATAAAACCAATTAAACTGATAACCTTGCAGGCTAAACCTCACTTTTCACAGGACAGATAAAGCAACATAATTGATTACCACCTAGTTGGGTTCTGCAGCTTAGAGATACTGCCACAGCTGGGATTTTGGAGGAGGAGTAGTGGAAACAGTCACTTTCCCTGTGACTGCAATACACTTCCCTTTCTGGGGGAACCTTGGGTCTGTGACCCAGTTTCTGAAAAGCTGAGGTCCAGTTCAGACCAACCCATACCAATATGACTGGACAAGTGTCTGGTCTATGTGACATTTCTCTGAGCCCTTGGGCTTAAGATATTTGGAGATGCGTTCTAAATGCATTGATAATGTCAGAAACAGCAAGGCAGAGAGCAAGAGCTGCTACTAAATACCCAGAAAGAGATTTTCCTGGACAGTGTCTTTTGGCCGCTGTGACAACTAGTCAAATTCTTGTTTGAGTCTTTCATCCAGCCGTACACCAAACTGCTTCTTAAGGCTTGCAAACGGCCTACCCACCCTTAGTTAAGAGTAGAGGGCAATGATCTCGGAGGTGGAAAACTATCACACACTCCTATTTTGAGGCCAGAAGGAAAGCTTAGAAAACAAAGTCAGCAGGGGATAGAAGTGTCAGGAAAAGCTGTCTCCTATGGGTTGGGTACAATGCAATTCTGTGTACAAACAGCTAGCTAATTATTTCTTACTGCATATCAGCTAAGGCTGACCTGATTAAAATCATAAATCAGCCAATGCCTCTGGTTTTATGCTGCAAGAATCCATGTCTGTGTTTGCATATTAATTAAGATATGCTAAGTAATCAAAAACGTTTGCTAGAAAAAAAAAATAGACTGTAACCCAAGAGAAGCAAACAGGGGTGTGTCGTACACTAAATTTTCAAGAAACTTTCTCTGTTTACACTGTACCTTTTGAAATTATAACCAGTTTCCAACCACCTGTGATTTTCTTCCATCAGGTTTTAAGGGAAATTGCCCCTGTCACTTGTATCCCACGACTTGTTTCCACTTGGTGGGGAAATAGCATGAAAGCTGTTGTCAGGCTAGAAAGCTACATAACTTCATAAGCTTCAGCATATTTTTTGGCTGTTCTTCCCCATGTGCTATGCAATATCAGATTAATGTCACTGTTCAGTAAAGCTTAGAGTATTGATGTTGAAACATTAAAGCTATTTCATCAATACCAGGTTTGGAGAGAGGTCATTTATGGTCATTAGAATAGAAGAGCATTTATTCTGGACATCAGAGAAATCCCCATGGGTCCTAGAGATCATGCTGCAATCCCCATAATGCCATTAATATAATGGCCTCTTTCTTCTTTATTAGGATTTTACGGCTAAGTAGGATGTAAGGAAAACTATCAAGTCAGTGGAGTCCAGCACCCTACAGTCACTCTTGTCACAGAGTCCATATGCTGTTCTCTGTTGGTTTTCCTGTGTGAGAAACAGCGTTCATTAACTGATATCGCTGAGCCTTTTCTCTTAGCAGCTACAGGATGCTACGGGGCTAATATCTCCAGCAGGATGCTAAAAAACCCTGCCCCATTTACAGTGTACAAAGCAGCTGCAAATGCCCTACTTTACTTTATCCTCACATTATGCTAATTCAACACAGAGCACTTCAGGTTTGGGGCATTTTTTCCTCATATTGTTCCAAGTCAGAGCTCAGAAGGCTGAAGCTGGAATCGCGTCTCCACCAGAGCCGTGCCTGCAGCCCTGTCACAAGCCATGAAAATATTTCTCACCAGGAATTCAGAAGCATCTTTTACCAGCCCAGAGGGATGGGGTGAAAAATCTGCTGCCACCCATACCCTGAACGTGAACACTTTGGTGTCCCGCTTTTTTTGTCTCATTTTTACATCAATCCAGACATCACTAGACCTGCAACCTCTTGGCTTCTTTCTTTTCTCTGCCTTCCACAGCAACAGGTGAAGTTACAGTGTCAACTAAGGCAGTCAGCTGGGTTGTGCTCCAGGGCCCATTCATGCCCAGAGTGATTTATACAAATTGTTCTGCTAATTTAGGCAGGAGGCATACATGCTGCATCTGTCTGTCTGCAAGCAAGCAAGAGGAGTCGCTACATTTGGATGATGTTGCTGCAAAAGCAACACCACAAAGACAGATGGGTTGAGCCAACAGCGAGTATCTAATCCCAAGAAGCAATGACTCCCCAAATAAAAGACAAGCACCCAGCCTCTCGATGGAATGACCTGCCGAGACTCGGCTGGCTGTCCTTGCAGCACACAGTTGCTGTGATTACACTGTTCTGCAGGACAATTTTGGACTAATGACATTGGTCCTGCGCAGGGTGAGGCTCACTGCTTAGCAATCGGCTTGATTCTGCCAGGAGATCTGATAGAAAAAGGTCCGTGAATGTTGGAGAACGGCTTGCAGAGAGCAAGGCCATAGCTCCCTGCAGGAGCTGGTCGGCCATAGCTCCCTGCAGAAGTCGGTCCCAGCCACCTGAGGTAAACAAAGGAAAGAACCCAGGGTACAGTTATGTAAACAAGGATGAAGACCCAGGGCTCAGTTGTGCTAGTGAGGATTGTTGTGAGAACACAGAGATAAGTTGGGGCGCATTACAACCTTGGGGGTGAAGGGAGGCAGCCCTGGGAGAGAAGCAGGTTCACAGCAAGAAAGATGTTTATGCATACCAGAAATGCCACAAGGGGTTGGTGTATTATAATGTGACTTTTTAGATGTACCCAATGGCTGAGATATTATAATGTAGTTTCTTTAATGTATCCAATAGAGTTACAAGTAGTGTATTGTAGATTGCTTATATAAGGTGTGATTTCTATCAATAAAGTTGAAGCTTGCTCTATCATTCACATTGAATCGGCTGCTTGCTTCCTCCACCCGCCGCACGTGAAGATCAAAAGGAATAAATTTCAGGTTTGGAATACAGTCATTTCACCTATTACAAAAGGCCCAACTCTCTGGTACAACATTGCAATCAGTTTCTTATAAGACAAGTCCAAACCAACGGACCTCAAAAGAAATACCGTTGTCTGCTATGTACAGACATAAAATTAGCACCTTGAAGAGACCTTTACTCATAAAATAAAAGTGTTTAAATCTTGTAAATTCCTTAATGCTTTTCCCCCTAGCATGGGTCCCTAAATTGCCCTGCAGAGAGCACTATTTCTATTCTTCAATTTTAAAAGTTTCACTAAGGCAAGCAGGGAACAGACCTGTTCCAAACAACCCAATAAAAATGGCAGATAAAATATCACACACACTCCTGTAGCAAGTTAAGAAACCTGCAATCTGTTCAAGGACGTTTTGTGCACAGGGAAAAAAAAAAAAAAAAAAAAAAAAAAAAAAAAAAAAAAGAGAGAGAGATAGAGAAAGAAAAAGAGACAGGCTAAGTTAATTATTCACTGTGAATTATTTACTCAGATGCAGTTAATTAAGAAACACTTCTAACATGAACATTTTTCTATCCCTTACCCCTGAAAATTAAGCTATATTTGAAATCTTCCCGAAGGCACAATTCTGAGGAGGGTGCTGGAGGACCTAAGCCCCACAGCTGGTGTTTCTCTCTGGCCAGATGTGAGCCAGCTCTGGGGTAAGACCAGAACAACTACAACAGCACAGCACTGGGCTGAGCTAAGGTGGTTAGTCACTCAGGCGCAGGCACGAACCTGGATACAGACCTGCCCAGGTGAATCGAACCATGGCCAAGGTTAGAGCGGGCTTATACCTCAGCAGGTCGGATTTTAGGCAGGGAGATACAGTTACACCTGAATCTGGTGGGTTAGAGCTACCCCAAGTTTCTTAGAAGAAGAAACGACTTGTTATACCTGGTGCACAAGACCTCAGGCAGCTATTCCTTGCTTAGAGCTGTGAATTGCTCCTGCAGTAGAGATAAACTACAGCCGTAGCAGCTGACAGCCCAGACTAAAGGCAATCGTACCAAATTTTTGCATGCTTTAACAAGAAGCCTCTAGTTACTCCACACCCGTGGTTTATATCACTTTCCTCAGTCTACTCCTTGAAAACATTTTGCATTGCCTCTTGCTTAATTTTAAGCAACTGTACCTGACCTCAGCATTTTTCTCACTGGGAAGACAAAGCAAGAAAAACTTGTGAGCAAGGATAAATCTTCGTGGGAAGAGACCAGAGTTTTCGGGGGTGCTTTTCACATAGTGAGAGTTGGAAAACACCTGTGTGTGCTGCAAGCACCACAGCAGCACAGGGACTGTGCTCACAGGCAATAATCCAGCTGTGCACGTAGCCAGGGGAACAGACCTACACAGCCATGTGAGGAGAGCAAGACCTCTTCTGGGGCATAATTCTGCTGTCTTTGCCTACACTTCCAATGTGCAGTGATTTAACTTCCCCGCAGGAATGATATTTGCAGAATGTGGTAACATGGCATCATTTCTAAATTATGGATTGTTGCTTCTGCCAAGTTTCCTCCTCCTTATGTTTTTCCACCATGTGTTTCTTATGCAGTGACTCTATCAGAGAATAACGTTGTAAGGTTTCTTTCAAAGCTTCTCCACAAAAAGGAAACACATTATTTTATTAAGTTCTCCTGAAAATATTATTCTAAGCTGAGCATGTCTCATGGCTGCAGTACGGATCCTGTTGATCTCCATCTTTCCCAGGTTGATAACATACAACACAGATTTCACATATGTGAAAAAGAGCACAGCTCTTAAATCTTTGGAGCAAGATTCAAAAGCCCACATGAGAACAGCAGTTTATTCTGATTTAGCTAGGGAATGGATGCCTTTGGTCTTATTCAGAAGCCAGAAGCTCACTGCAAATATGGGGAGTGATAAGCTATGTGGCCTGTATTTTGCATTTGGTAAGAACAGATGAACATCATAATCCCTTCAAGAATTAAAAAAAAATATATATTTAAGGAAGAAAAGCTAATCTTTTTTTCTAAAATTTTGCATTTTGTTTTCACCAGTCACTGAAGAAGGTTGTATAGTCAGCATCTGAACTAGCTTTAAGACATCCAAAAAACAACTTCCCTTGAACATTTCCCCTTGGTGGCCATCCAGTATGTCACTTTGGTACAACTGCTTGTGCCTGTCAGCAGCAAATAATCTTGGTTGGCAGATTAACTGAATAATGTACATTGCAATCAAATTTTCATAATTCCTCATTTTTGCTGTAATTTATATAAATATTGTATGACTCCCTGGGACTTTCAGTATGGATTTGGGGTTGTAATGGTCACAACAGTACAAACTGACAATGCCAAAAATTATTATAGATTTTGCAATCCGATTTCAGTGACTGTTTTAGATAAATATTTACTTCTTGGATGTCATTCCATTAGTAAAGCTTGAGCACTGAAACATTTACAGAAAACAAACACAAAAAATGACAATGAAAGCTGAATTAAAATTGACCACTGATTTCAAACAAATACGAAACTATGTCTTCTACTGCTGGAGTTTATGCTGCTCTAATATGGAGTTGTGGCTCTTTGTAGCTGTGTCACACACACACATATTAACACAGGGTCAAGCTGAGAATCTAATTCCTAACATAATTTATATTCATGCATAATCTTTACAAAATGTTTGCTTTTCTCATCTTTTTTCAAGACAAGAGGCCTGAAGAAATTACTTGTGTCTGGTAAAAATAGTTTGTCTCAGTGGGGACAATGTTAATCGCTAGATAGCATAATGCCTTTCATAACTTTCAAATTAAATATTAAGCATTTTAACAACATTTTGGCTGTTCTGTCACAACCACCCTACTGTAGGTCATAGTAGGGCATCTCTCTTCAAATACTGCGTGCTGTTTATTGCTGATCATCCTCTAAAAGACTGATTACTGCATTAAACTTGAACACAAAACTACTGGTATTGCAGTACAATCTACACAGCTGGAGAAATTAATCTTCTCCGGTTTATGATGAAGGGAAACTAAGAGCTACAAGCAGAGCCATAAAGAGACTTTGTGGTGGACAATGCAAAACATCTGGCATTTTTCTGTTTTGCTTGGGTTTCCACCTAAATCTGCTAGTGCTAAACTCATCCACTGTTCTTTTTTTTTCAAGGTTCCCTTTGTGGCATGTAAAATACACAGGAAAGCTGAGCTGTCTTAATAGGTGGCTTCTTTTGGTTGTTTTCTACTCCCTTGCAGCTCCTATTTTATCCCTATCATTATACTATCTAAGCACCAAATGACAACACACAAAATAACAGAAATGTGATCCCACGTAGCTATTGCATACTGTCACAGTGCTAAACAGCCCAATGCAAAGATGAATAAACGTTGTGAAGCTGCTCATGCTAAGGTTTATGATTTATCATGACAACAGGTGTTGTTAAACATCGTCCTTTTCCTTGCAGGCTTCCATTTTAAGGAATTAAATCCTGAAGCAGAGACAGTCTGTACAGTTTCAAGTCCGATGCAACTGCCAGCCAGAATTTGCAAAGTGATGGGCCATATCTGATATGAAACTTTCTTCTACTTAAAAGCTCCCTTATTTGAGGAAAACACCTAAATATTTACATAGTCACATGCTACTTGTTTCTTTTTTTGAAATTATTACTGATCTGCACCTGCCGCATTTTTTGAAACAGTCCCTGCACCAATGGTACTCACTCATTCTTTCAAATTAGCAACAGCTACTCTACCGGACTCAAACTCTATTCTGGTCTAAGCTCTGGCACCAAAGTCTGAGTAACTCATCCTTTCTTCATACTTCCTGCGTAGTTCTACCTGAGATGATACACAAACACAATATATTTACCAAGGGCTACTCCTGAAGGGCTTTAAAACCATGCTGAATTTAAGCAGCAGTCCATGTCAGTAAGTATTATGCACATCAAACACTTCTGGAGCAAAAGAAAAATAAAATATTCTTTACCAACTTCACGCCTGTATTCCATGACTGTGATACAGGGAAGCATAAATCTACCAGAGCCACAGGAGATCTTGCTCAACTTTCTTTTATTTAGATTTACTAACGATAACATTAAATAGGCAAATTACTTTGATTCCCCTAAGAAATTGTAATAAATAATGTGTATTCGGAATAAAAAACACTAACTGCCAAAATTTACTAGGACTATTTTGTGGGAATAAATGGCTCTATTGCCTTAAAAATAAAAGCACAAACTGTTAAACGTCTGAAGTTTCCGTGGCATGAGATCTAATAGTAATGAAGAATTAAAAATGTTTTCTCTGCTGGCTATGCACTAGGCACAAATCTAAGAAACGGTGCTTATGTCTTGAAGGAGTGTTAAAGCATGTTTTCTTTTACTCATGTGCTTACAGAATGCGTAAATGCTTACAGAAGCAGACAGTAAGTATTGTCCAGTGCAAAAAGGCAACGTCTAAGTTTTCTCCGCATCTTACTTTCCTGCAGAACCTCAGTCCTGAACACCATCCATCTTTTCTATTTCAATCCCATCTCACCATGCTTTTTTAAGACCACACCTTTGGTCTGCCTGGGATAAATTCATGTACTCTGAACCTGCCTTCCCACTTTCCTCTTGCCTGGCTGCAACGTTCGGGGGCCGCCTGGTGCTGAGGGGTGATCGCTGGAGACGGCCTATGAGCTGGGCCTGAGACGGTTTTGCATCCGCCATCCGCAAGTGAGAAGACTCTGGTGGAAAAGGTTCTTGAAGGACACTTCAGAAACTTGCTCACATCCCTTTCTCCTCCCAGGCAAGCTACCGCCCACAGCCCAACAGCTTGGGTAAACTCACAGCACCTTTTCCATCAGCCGTGGAGGCAGACTTCAAGAGCTGGAGGTGCTTATGGCCAGTTGGCAATTAATTTGAAACAGATCCTGTAAATCTGTTGTTTTAAAGTTTGGTAGCTAATTTGCATCCAGAGGCTATAATATCCCTGATCACAGTATTGTGACAGTTTCCTCTTAAAATCCCTGAAGCTTTAATTGAAAATAATCAGCACTGGAAGTTGTTCTAACAGTCCACATTCACTGACGTAAACAAACACAAGACTTGAAAGCTGTGAATGCTTCTGTTTGCATCTGTGGCTCTTTCACCAAAAGGCATATTGTTGATTTCATTTATTCCAAACACAGCATAAATGAATGCTTAATTTGGAAGCCTATAAATAATGAGCATGCTCAATTACAGCAGCAGCATCTAGAAGCAGGCTTGCAATGCTGTTCCTGAGTCACTAATGCTATTAAGAATTTCTATACGCTAAGCCCCAGACGTGCACACGCAGAAGTTCAGGGGTAAGTGTGTTCAGGACAGCCCCCACTGTAGTTCAGGCACTAATAGCTCTCAACAGCACAAAGCCCCTTATGAATTATCCTCATTACTACAGTAATCCTTCATTGGTTCACAGCGGTGGTGTTAAACACAAGGTGAATTTAGTGCAATAGGAAGTGGCAAAGGAAGAACGATGTCTGTACCAATTTTCTCATCCCCGCCAGAACATGGTGAAGATCTGGCAGGTATACAGCTAATTTAAAACATTTTGCATGATCAATAACAGTGAAAGATGCACAGCTTATTACCACTGTCCTGAGCGACAGGCATCTGAAACACACTCCTTTCCTGATGTCTTTCACAGGAAGAGACAAGGGGTTCTAGCAAACTCTCTGAGACAGGCAGGCACATACCCAAGATAAGATTCACGCCCTTTTCTCTTTTCAATCTCTCTGGACCAGTGGGACGACAGAATGCCACATACAGAAACCGAGAAGCCCTGATGTATAGGGCAGGACCAACGTGTACCTCTCAGCTCACGATCTCTTTCTGATTTCTACCAGATTCACCTTTCCTCGTTGCAAAATTGCACAATTAGATATGACTCTTCATCAGAGATGAATGTACCACCAGCTCGTTTTCCTGTGCTCTGATATCTACCAAGTTGACCTCATGCTACTGAGCTTGACTGATCACTTCTTCACCCAGGCCAGTGGCTGACATCTCTCTCATCAAAAGGAACTAGCACTGGAGAGAGGAATGAGACGTACTCCCAGCGAGCTACAACAGCATCAGCTGTCTCCAAATTCAACTGCAATCAGTCAAGTAAGTTCTCGAAAAGTGTTTTACTGTTAACTCAGCCATGTTGAGGAAGGGACAGGCACAGGGAATGGGACCACAGCAGAGCTCACCATCTTGAAAGATGCAAATTCCTTCATTGTTGATAATTACTTGACTTGGTTCAGTGAGAGGCTTCTACTGAGAAATTTTGGGGATTTTCAGAGGGAACTGTCACAGTGCTGTGAGCAGGGGTATTATCTGTGCACACTGAGGTAAGAGAGGGAGGACAAAGAGATCCATCCTGTGCTCTAACAGGTCCTTTTCTCCTGCAGGTGTAATTTCCACCACACCATTTACATTTTCTAAATTTAATCTACAAACACACTTCCATTTAATAGGCCAGCAGTGTTTTTTCCCTCCACTTGCCATAAGCCTAGCCTTAGGCCAGCTACTGCAGACAGGGCAGCTGTCATGTTTCAGACAGCTCTCCGGCTGTCTTTGCTTCCAAGAGATTGGCAATAGCATGGGGGAGACGCTGCTAAGATTGTCCCCTTTTCTTCCCCATGCCCTCACTCCCAAAAGCAGGTCAGCCAGCATTTCTGCCAAAGACTTAATTGTACTTTCTCAGGATTGGATGCATTTCAGCCCCCCAGGTATCTCCACTGCTTGTTACACTGATTAATGCTAAACACAAATGCCTTGTTGCTTAGTTGCCTTTCCCTCATTCCTTGACCTCTCTCCATTTTCACCTCTTGTAATGAAGTACTAAATGGATATTTACTTGAATTTCTGATTTTTAAAGTTATGCAAGCTACTTTTTAACACACAGATCATCAGCAGTTAAGAATTATTTTAGGAAGAACATAAAAATGCTTCCTTTTTCTCCTCTGGACACACAATCACCTCCTGCTGTCAGAGACCCACAGTATAGGCCATGCCAGGTGGCACCCAGGCCTTGAACAAAAGACACCCAGTTTCTTTAAAAAACAGGTGGGAAGACCATCATAGGGATGTGCCAGAGGAAAGGAGAAAGCTACGAAGCTCAACAGGCCTGTGATCTGCCTTAAGATATGTAAATAAATAAATAAATAAATAAATAAATAATAAAAAATACCTACAAGGGATTTCGTCTCCCAGCCTGGTACAGCTTACATATCCTTGCAAGAGCTGAAGGACAGATTAAAATCCTTCCTTGTGATACCTTATCCTTTTCGGCTGAGCATCTTTGCATGTCAAGACACAGTGGGTAAAGACTGGTAAAAGTCAAATTTGTTATCTGGGGGAGCTAGGAAGGCAGACAGAGAAATAAAAGGGAGGAGAGGTAAGATCAAGGAGTTGAATGAGACCCTTCTTCTCCCAGGACTGTCCGAGGGTGGGCAGGCAGTGGGGAGGAGGCACGGGGAGTGCGACTCCGAAAGTCAAAGGGAATGACTGGGAATGACTGACGACCCTTCAGAACTGAAGTAATCACAGTAGACAGGGCTGTCATATTTTATCTGTGCAGAGACTTTTAATTTTGGAAGATCTTTTGCCAGTCATGTTTTTTAAGGCATTTCTAAACAGCACTTCACTGACCTTGGAGCTCGCTTACCTCTAGAAAAAAACAAAACCTCATTTCTTTTGTAGGTTTGTGATATTGCCATATCAGAAAGGCAAGTATGGTGTAATACTTAAAGGTTACAGGTTTTCAAGCAGTCTTTCAATTAAAATTTAATAGGACATTTATAGTCTCTAATATTAAATTAATGAAATGGCTTCATAAGTAAAACCTGGATGGTAAAAATTCCTCAGCATTTATGTCTCTTGATCTGCTAGCCAAAATGCAGTGAAAATATTTTTAAACATCTGTACAGGTTGTTGCTCATCTAAGAAATAAAGAATAATTTGTAAAATTCAAGGGCATTTGTAACAGAAATTTACAGAGCTGTAGCAAATAGTTTCTTCATGTTTAAGGAAGAGTGTAAACTGTGTTTAGTTCCACTCGATTTCCAAATTCCTTAGACTAAGTTCTGACACCAGATCTCCTTTCTGTAGTAAGGATCGATCACTGACCCCAAAAGTTACAGTCTGAGGACAATGAAACTCAAAAGAGATTTAGGAAACTCCTACACAGTCCCAATAACCCGACACTGCACCTGAGAAGGGGTTTTGCAATGCTTGGGGGTGGGAAAGAAAAGCCATGCACACACACTTAATGTAAAAGCCTCGAGCTAACAGGGTGTTTCTCAGCATGTATCCAGGATGCACAAATAAATGAGACAAAAGATTAACATGGATATTGGAAACTTCTGCATAGGTGAGGCTGTATTTGATCCAGTAAACTGAATGCTAAGGCCTAATATCCTGTCAGTATTAAAAACAATAATGACATTCCCCTTCACCGGTTTTCCTTTGGTTGTCCACAGCACGTAAGCAGGACCCAACTTACTTATCAGTATTAAAGACAACAGAGGAAAATTGCAATTCCAGGAGGAAAATGTGTGGTGCCATTCTTCAGCTGTGAACTGAGCGCTCATAACTTTCATTGCCAACAATCCATAAAGCTTGCTGTCAAGCCCTCAGTGTCCAGAAGGCATAAGAAGTGTCAAGAAATGCTTTATGCTGTTGCTAACACACTACAAAAGGCTTGATCACTAGATTAAACTAGAGAACAGGCTGGCACTCTCTGGGAAGAAATTTGGATGAGACCGTAACGGTAGCGAGAAGAAGGGCTTTGATTTGTGTAAAATAGGATGGATTAAAAAGGGTGTCCACAGGCTGCGGTTCTCACAATCAACGGATCCAGACAGACAGATGGACTGGGCAGGAGCTGCGGCTGATTGCTTCCAGCCAGTTGCCTGATGGAGGGGCTCAGGCTGTCAAAAATAGAGAGAGATAACAAAGGTCATGTTTCCCAGCACTCTGTTCCAGCCTTGTCCCTCAAATAGATGCAGTGGGTTGAAGAACTTTTCCTTGCTGATCTGTGATTTCAACAGCCTCAGGACAATTTTAGCTTGCGCTTGGGTGTCATAAACCCAAGAAACTGTAAGGGCTGACAGAAATTGCTGGAGGATGCAGGTGTGCTTTTCCTACAGTTGTGTCCTTTGTTTCTTCTGTGTCTGGGAAGAAGGGAGAATGTGTAGCCCTGCACCACCCAGTGCTTCACTTGGCCTGAGGAAATCTTAGCAGCGTGTCACCTTCACATTACAGGCATGGCATCAAAGATCTGCAATGCAATGGAGAACAAGGCTTCCAGGCGGGAAGGACGTGTCCCTGGGCAAGTCGGCTAGGATGGAGCACATACACAGGGGAGGTATTTTAAGGGAAGTGGTAAAATGAGGACAGAATAACTGGGACAATGTCGGCAGCGTTTTAGTGCTTTGCAAAAGCTCCAGGGAGAGATGAGAGAATCCTTCTGATGAAACAAGAACCTTAAAATATGAACAAAGCAAAATGATCCATCTTTGGAGGCTGCAAACATCTTTAGTTGCCCAAATCTGGTTAGAACCAAAAAACCACCAAGCTAGAACCAGAAAGTATTGCACAGCTTTCAGGAAACATTACCTTGATGTATCCAGAATAGATAAAAGAAACCCAATTAAACTTGAAAAATCTGAAACTCTCAGATAAAATATTTTTGAATGCTAAATGGAATTTGTGAAGCTCCATTGCCTTAACCTCCACTAATAAGCTGCTCAATAAACTTCATGAAAACATATTTTATGTACTGATAGCATCTCAAAGTATGAAAGGTTTTGCAGTTGTTCAGCCATCAGTTACCAGCTGGATTATGGTCCACTAATGCTGTTAGATTTCTGTAAGACATAAGGCAGCTTTTCAACCATTTGTTATTTTAATGATGAGGAATCTCACCATAAGCCTTGTTAAAACTTCATTTAATCCATTATAAAAGAAACAAAGACATTTAGAAGTGAACATAAAAAAAAATATCTCAATCTATCAGAACAGAAATTGTAGGGTCTCGGGAAGCTTTTAAGGAGCATCCATGGAATAAAATGACCCTGCTAATTAAAGAACTGTAACTTTTCACGTTTGACATTTAGGGACTGTCTTCAACAGAGACTGAACTACTCTGCATGATACCACTTGTAATGACAAAGAGAAAAAGGAAGAACCTTTACAAAGTCACAACCAAATCACTCCATCTATTCCAAGTAACACCCAAACATTTGCAAGGATGTTTTTTACTGAGTTTTCTTCCAAAAATGTCTCAAAGGGAACAGAGGGCGCAACCTCCCTGCCCCTAGATCATGAGGAAAATTATCCTTGCAGAGATAACCTCTTGTGGTTCAGTAGCAGTCCTAGGAGAGAATGCGGTGAGAGGTAAATGTGCTTCCAAAACTTGCTTGTTCTGCTAGGAGAGGTGGGATGTGAGATCAGTTCAATGAATTTCATCATGTACAGGCCATGAAACTATGACTGCCTAATTTTTGCTAAGCCTAGGAATATGACATTTAAGGCAAACAGGTGATAGCTGCGCTCCTTTGCCACTGCTCTCTTAATTTGCAAAGTACTATTCAGATCAAGAGACATTGCTGTGGGGTCCTCCACAGAGAAGCAATCATGCCTTGGACTCCCTAGTCCTTCTCTAGCATGTCCCATTCCAGATCTGCTGTGTTTTCCCCTATACACTGAGTAAAAACACACAGTGGCTAGAATAATCTTTTTTTTTAGAATCTCCAGAAAGCATCCGATGCATTATATTACCTGGATGAACATTTATTTTATAGCTAATACATTACAGGTAGAAAGTGGCTATTTATGAGTGCACAACCAAAAAAAAAAAGCATTTTCCAAAGGACTGAACACTAACTTCAGCCCTTCAATTACCCTTACAATTGTATACCTGCAGAGCAACACGCCAAAAATTTGCAATCAGTAGCTCAACAAACAAATCTAGATTTGCACTTATAGGTGCACATCAAATGTTTATCCTAAAAAAGTGAGGCTGCTTACCAAAAAACACACTGGCATGCTGTAATCTCAATTCTCCAAGATTTCCTGGAGCAGCAATATCATTGACAGCACAGCTTTTTGTATTCCTGAGGGAAGAACATGCTATTCCAACTCCTGTGATTACTACCTCCTTCATCAGCTCTAATGAAGTTGCCAATTGCTATTGTAAGAGTTAGGCAAAGCTCCCCTTGAGAGTTTTTTTCCTTCAAGAATTTCCCAGCATTGAGCTTATTGGCCAAGACACCCACTAAACTCAGAGAAAGTTGAGGACCATCTGTCAGATCTTCATCCCATTTAAATTAATGATAAGGAAGAGGTCATGATCTGTCATATCTATCTGCTTTCTTCTCTTTGTTTGAGGGAGATGGAAAACATTAGCTACAGTTATATCTATCTCAAAGTTCCTACTACCAAGAAATTATAAATAAATAAATGTGCTTTTCATTTTGAATACAGCACATGAAATGTTAAATATCCCGATTCTATGTATAAAAATAAACTGTTGCTTTGGGTTCTTCTGAAATGTTTGATGTAAAATACCCTCCAGCTCCCACTCTCCCATAACAAACCAGAACTTCACCAGACATCCAGCTCTTCTGAAACCACCTGCCTTCAGTTTGGTTTCCTAAAGAAACAAGACTCGTGCAAACATGCTGTTTGTCTGTCTCCTTCCAGTAACTTCTGACACGAGCTTCATAAGTTGCTTCTCAAATAATTACTTTTTAAAGTTCCTTTCCCCCAAGCTTCTAAAATATTAACATTTGAAATAATTTTATATAATATCGCTCTTTCAAGAAACTGCTGAAATGGTAAATTAAGTGCCATCTAGACTGGCTAAGGAGTTTTTGATAAGAGAGTGATTTTGAGTGAAAAAACGGATACTTAATACAAAGTCAATTAAAAATGGAATTATAAAATATCTAGATGAGAATCATACAATGCATATCAGCACATAGTCTATAAAGGAAAATCAAGCCTGAAATTCTTCCAAAGGGTCAGCAAAGTCTCAAAAAACAACTTCACCAAAAACTTTGACTTTTTTAAAGCTTTTCCTGAAGCTTTTCATAAGGCCACATTAATGAAACTATGCAGTCATGGACTCAGAAGCAGGAATGAGTTCTGAATCTTAACTAAGATTCTAATTTCTTAACTAAGGCACAAGATTTAAGAAATGGCCATTTTCCATTGTAGCATAATATTAATAGGAGTTGCTCCAATCTTCTATAATAAGATTGACTAGATATAATTTCTAGAATACATGATTTTACAGATCAGATTAATGCTCTTTCTTTACCATAATAAAGGGAAATAATTTTTAAGGAACTAAATCTGTTTACTCCCAACATAGTCAAGAATAAATTTAACCCCTAGAGTCCAGCAGGAGATTAAGCAAGAGAGGTTGAAATTTAGAAGGTCATGTGAAACCATATGTCACTTCAGTACGACAGAAGAATAATGTGCGCATATACGTAATTATTTTCTCTGAAACCATCAAAATCCATCTCAAAAAGTGGTTGAGGTTAGTAATAACTGACCGGTTTCCTTTCACAAAAACTGCATACTATGTTCTTAAAGAATCTCGTTGTTAAGTCAATTAAGCATGTCCAAAGATGCCCACCAACACAGACCACCTGCTAGGAACTGGAGAGGGATAAAAGCACGCAGCTCCTCTCTGTTGCTTAACTGATCTACAAATGTCAAACTGAGCCCTTGTTCTTCCAGCTGATGGGAAGAAAAATGGTCTAAACTAATTTTCATTTAAATTCCTTAATGCACTGCACCAGTTGTTTGTCACATCCTGACACACTGTCATGTTGTTTTACAACATGATGTATTGTAACATGATATGAAGTGAACATATTTCATTCAGAGAAATGCACTAATACCTTTACACTCTTGAGGAATAGACAAGTAGTTGCATTATTTCTTAGCACCTCATCTAGATTTATTAGAACAGGTGGAAACATAGACCAAACTACCTACATTGCTTTCAAACTATTCTAGAAAGCATCACCGTGTTCACCTTCTGCACGCTCATACCCATCCCGCCGCATGCAAAAAGCGCTCAGCTATGCCAGGTATCACACCAACTCTTTGCGATGTAGAGTCAACTTCCATTTAGAAGAGTCTAAAAACAAATGCTCCTGAAGACTTTGTAAAGTTTCTAACTCCTCTCTTCCTTCCTGGAACACGAGGTTTGTTTTACTTGCTCAAGACCATTTATTCATATGTAGTGGAAGGAGTTACTCATATTTGTGATGACAGTAGTATATTATGCTACAGAAGTTGTCATATTTCATTAAAAGAAACTTCAAGAGAAGTCCCTAAACTTCAAGAGAAGGAGCCTATATTTTTCCAGGAATTCCCCAATAAATCCTTGAAGTCGAGGTGAAATTTCACAGTTGATCTATCTACAATGTCTATGATGACCAGAAGGGGCTGCCCTGTCTCTCTCACTGCTCACTCTCAGTAACAGCTCCTACCCTTCACTTCTCCAGGGTTAGCTGCTCACTGCATTCGATCAGTTTGCTGCTCTAGTTAAAAGATTTTTATTTTTTTTTTCAGGGCTCATTTTTAGTTAGATCAATGAACAGATACAACTGACTGTGAAACTGCACTAATGTTAAAGCTACAGGAAAATGGGAAGGAAATACATGGTTGGCAGCATGGGAAATAAGGAGGACTACATTTTCCTTGCTGTCTGCTGCAGAAACTGAAATTCACAAACATGAGACTTACAAATATTTTATGCCCAAGTATTACCAAGGGAATATAAGTGCATTGTGTGCATTGTCTTCAACTTTAAAGAGTGCATTTGTGAATGGTAGTTCAAATTTCAGTCGTCAATCGTTACTGTAGCCTTTTCCAATTTCTGTGATCCAATAACTGGACACATCTCTCAATCAGCGTTGTTAAGCAGAAAGCTGACAGATATTGAAAGAGTACTCTTTTACTCTTGCCACAAATAATATTTAAGACTCACAAATAGGACTCTTAAAATACCCACTGAGGTTTCACCAAAGTATGAGAAAAGCCACAGTGTGAACAGCACTCCTTAATTTGTACAGCCCACAACAGGGCTTCCCACTTAATCCCAGAAGATTAATTACATAAAAGTTAATTGATTAACTAGCTCAGTTTCACATGGTCCAGGGGATCTCTGAATCTTTAATATTCACAGTTTCACTGAAGTAGACCACGACTTCCAGCTAGATATCAAAAATATTTACTTCAACGACCACCCCCAACCCTGTTAATAGCAACGTTTATGAATGTGGCCAGTCAGTGGAAAGCTTCTTCAAGTGCTAGATAAAACACTCCATCACTTTCCTGTTCCTAAAATCATTACAATAATCCAAAACAAGTGGAGTAATTGTGCTGATTGATAGGACACAATATAACTTTATATCTCGGAAACAATTTCAAGCAATACTGAAAGTTATACTCCCCATGACTAATGAGCCACCGTCTAATCAGTACATCCTGCTGGGCTGGGGATCAGCAGGAAATGCTAAAGGAGGAACTCTAAAGGCAAGAGAAGAGGCCTTCTAAATTAACTTCACAGAGAAGCTAAAGAAGTAAGACTCAGGAGGTCCCTTTGCAAGACAGGAGGAACTTCACAGTCAAGATTCGCACCAGCGCAGTGGTGTAAAAAGAGGTGAAATACGACAAAACTTGACCAGCAGATCACATTTAACTTTCATTCACACAAATAATGCCAGAAGTTGTCTCTGGAGGGAGCACAAAGCAATGTCATGCTCCAAACCAATCCTCGTAAGTGTACTCCCTATGCATTAACATTCATTCCGCCACACACCTGCCACGTGCTTACTGAGCTATAGAGAGTCAAACCCTATACTGTGACCTTTCAGACCAGTGTCTTACTGGGGCTGTCTGAAAAGCCTAACAGCATAACCAGAAAAGTTAACTGTATCTCCGAGACACAAAGGAAAGAATAACTCTGTCTTCATCTCAGCTGCTCTCTCCCACGGTTGTCCCTTCCAATACAGAAGGGCAGATTTATTTGGCTGAAAGCACTTGGTGGAGTTGCCAGCCACCCCGACCGTGCAGACTACTAGTTTAGTGACATATTCTTGCCATCACCTGCAGAAATGCCCTGTTTCCCCAGCAGCGGCTGCAGGATTTGACTATAGCTGACAGTAGACTGTAACATCTATGGACTTGTGCAGAGCGTCTGCACGCCTAAGGACTTCTGTCATGTGTCAGTGCCGCTCATGTTAAGAGATCCATTAGGAGTGCAACGATCTAAAGAAAGGTCAGCTGTCACAACTAATGCCAGAAGTGTCACCTTTGCTTAAAAGGATTTTGCACCAAACTACCCAGCTAACTAGATGGCACCGATATCCTTGTCTTAAAGCCAAAGACATGTCACATTAGGCTGGCACACATGTACGGATGTCATTTGCTGTAGTAACATCAGTGCTAAACCTTTTTCAAATGGGCCTTATCAAAGCCCAATGGCAGCATCACCACCTCTGGCACTTCTGGGAAGTGTTCGGACTTCCTTGGTCTCGCACCAGAGCTGTGTTGCCAGAGATCCCTGCAGCTGAACCAGCAAAGCACCACAGGAGGTATTTTATAAGTTTCTAGATAGAAAACAAGAAATCTTACTTCTCTGGCTCTCCCATAAGAAAGAGCATCTCTGCCCACACAGGACAGAGGAACAAGATGCAATAAGCATAGCGAAATAAATCAGAAATAACTGAAATAAAAGTTAGCTGAGTTACAGCACAGAAAACAGGATTAGAGGCAAGGCAGAATCACCGCAGTGGAATTACTGTTCTGGTGGATGGACTTGCATGCATAAGGTAATCAAATTCAGTCTGAAGCTTGCTTCTCCAGGACTATGACTCCACTGAAAACTGTTCTGAGGCTTTGAATGCACTAATGCAGAATTGATCCATTCTCAGCTGACAAAGCCAAGGTGTTAATGACAAGACATGACTACCGTGTTAAACCTGCAGGGTCAAATTCCAGCTTGGCTGCTATCAGGGCAAAACCTGTGACTGACCTCAGCAAGGCAGCTATGACTTGACTGTTAGCTGTCATATCCTGTAATATAATGCATGGTATAAAAACTTTCATGTTTCATAATCACTGTGCAACTATCTGCTACTCTAAAATCCTGGTATTTCTGAATACCTGACATGCACCAAAAGAATTATCTTCAGGAGTGGTGAAGTTATTCTTCGTGCCTAGTTACTGCTTTCTTTGGATGATTTAGGCAGTAACACTTGCATGAGCTAATGCTGCTCATCTCTTTGAGCATGGAGAAATTAAGACTTAAATAAACTATTCTAAACCACAATAGTGGATTGCTAAGTGGCCAGGGAATGATGTCATACCACTTTTATATTTTCAGTCCTTTGAACTAATTCTGTAAATTATAGAAATAAATTCCAGATCTGGGTGCCTTGTCAGAATAGACTGCTTCTGTATCAAACTGTGCTGGTTTGTAACAGGGATTGAATATGGTTTGATCTTGTCAAAGTAGGTTTTATTATGGTGCTCTCCAGACAAATACCTCAATGCACTTAAGAGAGAGATGGCATTAATGGTGATCATCACCCAATTGCTGGCTGAATGACACCAGAAGTCGGATTTTCTTTACAGAAGAACTGAAGTAGGAAGATGACCGGTAGTTTATCAGTGATGACATGCGACAAAAGTTAAAAAAAAACCCCAACTTTTTATGATTATCAGGCACAAGGAAGAAGATGTGCTGTGCCAAAACTGAAAGCCTGTTTGGTATAAGGGTACAAAAGCAGAAGTTAATGAAGGCAGCGTAAGAAAAGGACACTCGTTATTTTGCAGGTATCTGGAAAAAACTCCATGCTGATTTTCAAGACTGGTCCACAGCCTCTTTAGCCCTGGTTTCCCTCTTTTGTTATCCATGATGAAGGTAAGTTGCAGTGCAAGGTGATTATATCTAATAGGATACATGTAAGTAATTAAGGAGTTTGGGCCTTAAGCCCTGATTTGATGGCTTTGAGATTCTAAATTCTGTAGTCTCTTGCCCCTGGACACCTGAAAAGAAGTCTTGGTGCGCACCAAGAAAGAAAGTGAATGACCACATCTTCTCCAGAAGCAATGGGCTGAGGTGCAGGAAAAGAAACTCCATGTAATTTTATCCGTACAGAAATAACTATTTTGGCCAGAAATTTTGTACCCTGTGCTCAAAGCTATGCATTTAGACAGTATATTCTAGCAAAGCTGGACAGCCCAGTAAAGCCAGTCTGCTTGTTTCTGCTAAGCTTAGGGACAGAAGTTTCGCTGCTCTGAGAGAGAGCATGTCTGTCAAAGTGAAGGTAAAAAAAACTCCTCAAACCTAAAGAAAATAAACATACAGGTGGAAAGTTTTGTGGTTCTAAATTTTTGGCTGTTTTCCTACCACTGGAGGGGGAAAGTTTAAAAACAAACAAAAAAACCCCACCTATCTTTACAATTTTATGTAGTCACTTTTATTCACCACTAAACTCATTCGATATCAAACTCTTCCATACATACAGCTCTTCTCTATCAAAAAAATTACAGTGCAGCTGCTCAGAAGTGGTGGTATTTGATGATTTTTGACACTGAAAATACGTATTTCATGAAACAACCCAAAAAGCATTCTGTGAAAGGTGGCAATTCTTATTGAATTCTGTAATGCTTTTTCAAAAGGCAAATTTCAGTGGCAGAAATCAATATTTCTAAAGGTGGATCATTAAGGACTAGAAAATGTACACTTCTATTCATAAATGATCTGGAAAAAGAGATGAATAGTGAAAAGAAAGTTTGCAGGTGATACAAAATCATTCAGAATAATCAAATCTAAGGTGGACCATGAACTACTGCATAAGGAATTTGCAGTACTAAGCAACTGAATGATAAAATGGTAGATGAAATCCAGTTTTGCTGAAGAAAGAATTGCATGCTAGGAAAAATAACTATACATGCAAATCAATAGTCTCTACATTAGCTACTGCCATTCAGTGTATAGATGCTGGAGCCTTTGGTTAGATCCCAGTGAAAATCAGATCAATCCCCAGCAGTAATCAAAATGGCTAGTAAAACATCAGGAATTATTAGGAAAGGTTTAAAGAAAAAAAATATAAGCTATTATTAATGGTGGTTTAGGACAAGGTCCTGCACATGGGTCAAAGCAATCCCAAATACAGGCTGGGCAATGAGTGGGTTGAGAACAGCCCTGTACAGAAGAATTTGGGGGTATGAGTGGATGGAAAACTGACTGTGAGCATTTGCAGCCCAGCAAGCCAACCGTATGCTGGGCTGCATCAAGAGAAGTGTGGGCAGCAGGGCGAGGGAGGAGATTCTTCCCCTACTCCACTCTCATGAGACCCCCCCTGCAGTGCTGTGTCCAGCTCTGGGGGCACCAACATCGGAAGGACAAGGACTTGATCAAGCAGGTCCAGTGGAGGACGCAAGGATGATCAGGGGCTGGAGCACCCCCCTGTGAGGACAGGCTGAGAGAGTTGGGGGTGTTCAGGCAGGAGAAGAGAAGGGTCTGGGGAGACCTTAGAGAGGCCTTCCAGTACTGAAAGGGGCTACAGGAAAGGTGGGGAGGGACTCTTGATCAGGGGGTGCAGGGATAGGTGAGGGGTAAGGGTTCTAAACTGAAAGAGAGTAGATTGAGATTAGATATAAGGAAGAAACTCTTCCCTGTGAGGGTGGTGAGGCCCTGACACAGGTTGCCCAGAGAAGCTGTGGCTGCCCCCTCCCTGGAAGGGTTCAAGGCCAGGTTGGACGGGGCTTTGGGCAACCTGGGCTGGTGGAAGATGTCCCTGCCCATGGCAGGGGGTTGGAATTAGATGATTTTAAGGTCCCTTCCAATCCAAACCATTCTATGATTAATGCACCTGGGCAAGACAAAAGAGGACAAATTTTTCCAAACTGTCATGGAGGAGAAGTCTAGCGGAACCAATAAACACAGTGATCCAAAAGCTTGGGTCCTAGGCAGCAGAAGATGGGAGAAGTATTGCTTTACACATGCCCTGCTGCCTATATCCCTTTCCTAAGCAACCATTCTTGTTATTCTCTTCACTGCTGGGGAGAGGATCTGCGGCCACATGGACCCTTCCCTCCCACAGATGTCCAATGTCACAGAATGAGAGAAACCTCAAAATACATCAGCAAAATGTGGAAAACCTGTTAGCTGTCTGTAGTTCAAAACCATCAAAGAATCTTGTTCTGAATGGAGTGGAAGGTGCTGGTGCTTGGCACTTCTGAAATAAAACCATCACGTCTCCATTGCTACCAAAACGTGTTTTGTTGGAGGGGTGGGACAGGAGCAGTTTGCCTTTTCAGCTCTTCAGAGCTATACATTGAAACATGTTTGAGGTTACTAGGAGTGGAAAACCAAATTTCATTCTTGATTGATTTTTTCAGTAGATGGAAATGCTCATTTAATTGTTTTTTCAGTATTTGACCTTTCTATTTCATTTGGTTATCTTCATGATGATGAAAGAGCATTCATGATATTCACATGGGGTAACTGTTGAAGGCTAGAGCATGAATGCTGATTTTTCTACAACGTTTTGCTGCTGTGGACACCCTAGGAATGAAATCGGATTGAAAAAGAGCCTCAGCATTAAGTGCTGCTTAGAGATTGATTTAATTCAGTTTCCTTACTCAGGGAACAGGGGGTGTCTGTACCAAACATCTATGGAAATCCATCTTTTGGGCCATGCCAGAGCTGCTGAAGCTGAACACAAAAGGGAAAACCCTCAAAATAATAATTTCTTTAGGAAATGTTATAAAATCTTTCAAGTAACATGAAAATTATCAACTCTTCCAACAACATGACAGTTTCATGAATATCTTCGTGGGACAGGGTGCTAAGGGCAGAACACTGTCACTGCCAGTAACGATGGGACTGCAGCCAGGTCCTCCACACTCTGCCCGACAACTTAAGGCAGTGTTTTTGCCTGGTCTCACACATCGACTTCACACATGTGGCTAACACCTTGCCTGTCTTTGCCTACTGCCTGAGTTCACAGATCATTCTGGGTACCACTGAAGGGTGTCCTACCTTGAACCCGGGAAGATTTCAGCCTGAAAAATACCAAATATTTCACTTTACATAAAAAAGCTCCCACTCTGTAATAGGAAGCATTTGACAGCAACCACGTGTACTAAAAAGGACACCACTTTTATCAACTAATTTTCAACAGATGCAGATTATCACAAAGGTTCTCCATTTTGCAGGCAGCAGCATCACTCAGCAATCTGTTATTAGTAGGCAGTTACAGAGCAGTGAAAATAACCATCACCCTATCTGCCTGTGTGGGTCTGCATGTCACTGATGTGACCCCTGGTTTATCCCATGGTCCAAAGATTTTCTTCATGACTATTAGCTTTAGAGACCTTACATCAAACACAAATTTGGCCC
Source organism: Athene cunicularia (assembly GCF_003259725.1). Classification (NCBI taxonomy): domain Eukaryota; kingdom Metazoa; phylum Chordata; class Aves; order Strigiformes; family Strigidae; genus Athene; species Athene cunicularia. Next base: position 8,057,825 of record NW_020799117.1, on the reverse strand, counting down.
ATGAAGCATAGGTCAGCAACCTGAAAAGAAAAATGCGAAACACCAGCCACTCCGGTCTGATCTGGGTTGAGTATCCTCACTGGTTATCTGACAGTTTCTGGTACCCCACAGGGATGAAATCTTAAGTCCTAAAGACCTTGTGACATTTTTTAGGTTTTCCTGCAGCCTTTTGTGAAGAAATCAGCTTGATTTCAGAGGAAACGATCCTCTTTGCTGCCTCTGCCCACGGAGAAGACAAAAATCAAGTTGCAGTCATCTGGCACCTTCACTACCCCTTTGTGCAAAAAGTCAAAGGGTGTGGCCCCCAGACGTGGGCCTCTGAACCACCTTGCTGGGCTGAATAGTGCTCCCAATCAAGTAATATCAAGCACAGTGCCCAGACCTCCATGCAAACTCTCAGATCATTGCCTGGAACAGTTACAGGATATAGTCACCGCCTGCACCGCCTCTCCATTTACTGCACCTGATGCTGCTGCTCGCTCACAGTATGCAACAGGGTGGAGGTCCCACCTCGGGCACACACCATGGTTAGATCAAGCCTTCCCACCCACCTTTGTCTTTTGAAACAGCAAAGCTCTGGGATTCATTAAACAAAACTTGCAGAGTGGTTTGGCCCCATTATGCAAGGAGGAGGCATAAGAGAAAAAAAGAGGGAGACACAGAGTTCCTTAGGGATCAACATGTTCAATGATCCCTTCAAACATCACAAACCTCATTTACTAAGCGCCATAGGCTTCATTAAATATTTTGTCAAAATATTTGCCTTTACAAATTCACCCAGAAGTACGTCATCCTGCATTTCAGTCATCCAGAATGCTAGCGGGGCACTGAGCAACTGCTGAGATTTTACTGGCACCCACTTGTAAGCAGTGACTTTTGGTCAGTAGCTCTGCTCCGCTCCTGTGAATAACCACCATATACTAACTAATTTAACCTACTAAGGTTAAATTTCCCCAGTTCCTTTTTTCTCAACTACTTAGCAAATCAATTCTTTTTGAGAGACCTCAGTTCACACCCAAGAGGATAACAGTTACGTGCTGCTGTGGTTTGGCAGAATGGACTCAGGCACAGTTGGGGTAGAAAATTATTTTCTGCACTTTAAGAAAATCAGAGAGAAATAAGCAAGAGAAATCCAGCAGAAAGGGATATTTTATATAGATACACACACCTATGAACCACTCCTGCTTTGTATCATCTACAGACTTGCTGAGGGTGCAGTCTGTCCCATCACCCCGATCAGTAATGGAGATGTAAAGCAGCGCTGGCCCCAGTGTCTGCCCCTGGGGTGCATGGCTAGTGCCTGGCCTCCAGCTGGACTTTGTGCTGCTGATCGGCAACTGTTCGAGCTGGGCAGTTCAGCCAGCCAGTTTTCCATCCACCTCTCTGTCCACACTCCATCAGTCTGTCAATTAGAATGTCAGGGGAGACAGTGTTGAAAGCTTGTTAGCATCCAGATAAACAACATCCACTGACTTCTTTGTTTCATCACAGAAGGCTATCAGGTCAACCAGACATGACCTCCCCTTTGTAAATCCATACTGACTACTACCAATCACCACTTGCTTAACTGCACCCTAATGTCATCTTCCTCCAGCAAGGATAAGTCTTCCTTTCTGCAAACTTTCCCACTGGTCCCAGGGGCCTGGGATTCCTGAGGGTAAATCTTATGAGCAAAGACTGAGGTGAAGATGACACTGAGAATCTCAGCCTTTCCCATGTGCTTTGTCACCAGGTCTCTAGATGGGTGTATTTCTCTTTGACTAACAACAATCAGCAAAGCATTGCTGCAATGGTTCAGGAATGCATTTGCCTTCCTGCAGCCACCAGGATAACTTGAATTTCAGTGTTGCTATGATCTCCATGTGGACAGAACACCCTTGTACACAGAACACTGCAAACTTAGAGCCCCAGTGCATACCTTCTTGCACTGAAGAGAACATCTAGGCAAGCCTGCAGCTTTGAAACTTGTCGAGGACATGCTAACTGCCTGGGTGGGCTGGAGTCCCTTGTCTAATCCAACTGGAATAGGCAACAAGGCCATCTGAACTGCACGCTTCCCTTCTTAGAGAATGACAAAAGTATGCCTCAAAAGGCATTTGCTTTTGTCCTCATTTTCTCCTCATTTCGTCCTGAAATGGTGTGGAGGCTACACAGCAAGAGAAACAAAAGGAGGAGAAAGTTAGGTTTCACATTCAGCTACTTCTCCTTTACAGAGACAGAAGTTCCACAGTTTTCATCAGGCTCACTCTCAATTTATGCCAGGGTAACAGAGCAGTGTGGGAAAGTTACTTCTGGGTCCGTGTAAAGCAGGTCCCTTGAGCACAAGCAGCTGTAAAACATGAGATGCCATGCTGAGCCCTCAGGTCTCCCCTGGAGTCCCACCAGCATCTCTGACACTTGGTACAGCTGAGGGAGAAAGCGGTGAAACACAGCTGCCACAGAGAGACACGGGGATTCCCTCCACTTTTGGGAGACTGAGGGGAGTACAGTACCAGCTGAAGGGTTATGTAGTTCCCTTCCCATACATAAATGACATTATCTGGTGCTGAGAAGGTGCATGGCACAAGCACGTGGTGCTCTGGTGGCCTCCAGCCTCTGGAGCTGCTCTCACATGAACTGTTTCTGCTGGAGCAACACACATCAAAGCAAAGTGGCAGAAAACTGAACCATCTTCTCTCACAGGAAGCATTTTGCCTCTCTTCCCCCAAATTTGTCAAAGATGCAGGAAATTCATAGGCATTAAGTTCCTTCAAATTTTATGGGAAAAAAAAAAAAAGGCATCTTGCCACTGGAATGAGATGCAGAGGCTCAGCAGAGAGATGAGGCAGTCATCAGTGTTGCAGCCCTCAGGCAGCTTGTTGCTCAAGGCCCCCCTGTTTGTTTTTTTTTTTTTGTATCTATTCACACAGTACCAGAAATTAAACACCAAGGGGTGGAAGGTATGTTTTAGCTGTACTAGAGAACTGTTAATGAAGTTCTTAAGCACAAAAAAAATCCTGCCATCTTCTGATACTTCCTACCCTATTCTCTTCTATATGCATCCCCTCTCCCCAGCGCACTTATCTAATCAATCCTGATCTGTCAGTCTAGTGCACATAATTTTGTCTTCAGGGTGCATTCCTATCAGTAAGGCATCAGAGGCTCATATATAGAGAAAACAAACTGATAGTTGCCATGTGTTTCAAAAAAACATCCCCTCACACATTTCTTCAAAAGCCCCAGATACTAAAATGCACAAAAAATTGACAGAGTACCAAAAATCAACTCTAATATGTTTGACTCATCTGTTGATTTTAATTGAATGGTCGGTATCTTCAGGCAATTTCATTATTCTCCCAAGAGCTGGGAAGCTAAATGAAAGACAAACCTCGTTAACCTCCGACCATGAAAATCAATAATTTTCAATAAAATTTAAGCTAATTTGGTTCCAGAGGATCTCACATCTTGACTCTAGTATCGTGTGCTCCAGAGCTAATCAGCTATGGGATATATTTTTCCAGATTGTTTTTGCCAACTTAGCTACAAAGCATTTCATTTTACCTAAAACTCCAGGAATCCTTGCACGTATGAATGACAGCTACTCTCAAGATCATGTGGTGGCACGAGCAAACAGTATCCCACTTGCCCTGTATTCATAGCTACTCTGGAGTGACAGTGCAAACACTTCAAAGAGTGCTACTCTTATTTTTAGTTCTGTTTAGGGTCATCGATTCTTCTTCAGCCACAGAATTGATTTCTACAAGTTCATGTTACACACTGTATCTTACTGAATTCTGCAGCCACTGAATGCAAAAGCACACTCCTGTTTTAAATAAAAACGCCAACCTTTCCATCACAACAGTGAAAAAAAGCTGAATATGGACTGGTTTCTGTGGATGCACCAAAAGCAAAGGGTGAAACAAATTCTTAATATTTCTTCTAGCTCACCTTCTGTCAACAGCAAACAGCAGCAACTGTGGTACTCTGCTAATGAAGTGCTTAAGCTATTAGATTCCTCTAAGTAGCAAGGAGAGGATATTTGTATAGATCCCTGCTATACAAGAGGAAATCCATTCCTTACCTCAGCAGAGTTTAAAATAGAGAAATTTCAGACCAGAAGTTGGTGTTCTGCAGAAAGAGCAAATGTAACACTGCTGGAGCGTGACAAATACTGCTAAGTAAAGCAGATCAGTGAAAGGAAGTATCAAGCAGTCCCCCCAAATACAACGCACAAATCCCCACTGGAATTCAACCAAGGTTATGGGAACAACACCAGTTTACAACAGAGATATCACCACAAATATAAAAATCAACCTTTCTAATTCCTGGGCTAGATTGGACACTAGATTAAAGACTTCAGAAACAACGTTTATGAAGAAAACATTGGCAATAAGAGTATTTTCAGGTCACTGAGGAGCAAGACCCTCCAATAGCTCTCTTTGAGAAGGGAGCCCCTGAGAATTTCTCAAGCACGTCAAGAAAAGGGAATGATTGGAAAGAAAAAAAAAAAAACTCAGTGGAACATAGCATCAACTCTGAGAGAACACATTGTGCATGTGCATAGACAGTCTAGGAGACTGGATGACAGTACTGGAAGTCCAGCCTCGAGCTCTGCAGACATTGGCAGTCTGAAAGCAGTAAACCCAAAGTGCTTCAGATGAGATACCCCTAACACCACATGGTCAGATGTTGAGTCACAGCATCCCCAAAGCAATGCCTTCTCTGGACGTGCTACAACCCTTGCAAAGGGACTGAAGGGTTAAAGAACCAAATAGAAAATTCAGTTCCACAAGAAGAAATGTTAATGGAAGTGACAGCATTGGTAGCATTTAGGTTTTGCTCCTCTCTAGCAAAACCTCCCGCCTCCATTCAGGAGCAGTCTTGTAGGCCAAGGCAGCCAGCCCCAGCCCTCCTCCTCTGGAAGGTCCCCTCCTCTGGATGGAAGACCAGTCCTTCTTCACCACGTCAGCCTTGGCTGCTCTGCACAGAGCTCAGGGCAAGGCACCGAATGTGAGAATGTGGCAAAGGAGACGTCTTGCTATAGAAACTGGACCAGAATGCCGATTGCCATTAAAATTTATTTTGTATCAGCCAGCTTTTACCGCACAGCTGCGTTATCTCCACTGAATTCCTTCTGCCAAAGAAGTCCTTCACCTAACTAACACCCCTCTTTAAGTGAGACACTTCCTTGGGTTAATCAGCCCAGTAAGAATATTTCTTTTGCTGACTTTGAGAACCTTGGTGGAAGAAAAACAAATAAATTAAATTAAAGGTCAGGGAAAGTTTCAGCCATCTTACAGCAAATTCCTCCAAACACAGCTGAGCATTTTGCAGAACCTTAATGAGAAACAATCAGCTCGCTACTCTGACAGCTCCGTTTAGGGAGTAAAACACTGACTATCATGTAGCTTGGTAATGTAGACAGCAAAAGCTACATGATGAGATCCCACTTCTGGTGACTCAGCACAAGAGACTCAGGAAAGTGCACAGCTTGCAGAACAGCAGGGAAACCACACCCTAGCTCAATTTTCTAAAAGTCATTAAAAAAGCTGACAATAGATCCCTCTTCTCACTGCTTCCAAGGGAAAGTCATCAAAAAAGTTAGATTACACATGCTAAAAAATGATGATGAAGGGGTAACCGACAGGGAAGGATCCCTGATCTGCCATAGCAAAGAGTAAATATTTATCAGTATGCAGAAGAAAGGAATGAATTCTCAGAACTAAAATCAAATACAGTTGGCCACTGTTCAATATTAGATAAGAAAAATCAAAAGATATCTGACACTGAATTTAAATTTGATAGAAGATTTTTCTACTGTTAGATGAAAAATTCAAATAAAAGTTCAGTTGGATTGGCCATCAGGAACTAATTTCCACAAATGTAAAGGCTGCACCTTTCAAGAAAAGGATAAGAACGCTTATCAAAAATATGCTATGCAGAAAAAAAAAAAAAAAAAAAGGGGGAAAATAAAAAAAAAAAAAAAAACAGTATTTTGGTCCTGGATTTCTTGTTCCTTTTCCAAAAGAGCACAACACATGGAGTCACCCAAAGGACAACAGGTTCTTGTTTCTTTCTAGATACTATGAATACCAGTAATAGCATTCCAGCTTCCCACTAAATTTTTCATCTGAGAAGCTTCCCACTTTTCAGATTTGAAATGAAAATGCTCTCAACAGCAGGCAGTGCAGCATATTGAACACCCACATCAAGTCAGATCAAACCAACTGACCTCACATCATTTTCCCAAATGCTTGTGATGTTTTCATCGCACTGTCCCCAGTAGGATTTTTACTGCAAGATTCATAATAACTGACTGAAATCTTTGGCAGTGGAGCAGTGATTGCACAGCAATTACTCTACAAATATTATCCATAAATGCTCCATATTACAGGAAGCACTTCACTTATGCTGTGGTTGAGAAACTCAGGCGATATCAAATAATTTTCCCCACTGACAGCTATATCTGCTGCTTAGCAGAAAACAGCTTTCAGTCTGGAAAGCGGAGGCGGTTGTCTACCTGATCACTGTAAATCAAGCAGATCTCTGGTTTTCCTTCCAAAACTTTTGCTCAAGTGACCCTATGGGCAAAGTGAATTATTGAGAAATCAGTCTAGAGATTGCAGCAGGAACACTATCACCTGAATACCTGGGATCTATGTTCAGCTGCATACCAAATGATACAAATGTTAGCATAATATATTAATGTTTGTAAAACTATTTGACAAGCTACATCCATCTAAGCAGTACTGTCGTTACACTCAATTTTGGAGAAGTCGGGTCAAACCGCAATGTCGAGCAGCAATGAAAATAATCATGTTAGTTTAGCCTGATCTAGTGCAGTGAGTGCTTCAGTGTGCATAGTCATGGTTTTCAGTAGTGAGTAATAACTTCGGAGCCTTCTTTACTCGATAGCCAGTGTCCCATGCTCGCACGAGACCCCTTTTCAAAGGCTGGTATGTATCATTCACTTGCTTTTTAAAGATCTCAAACTGAACACGCATCCTGCACATGCTTATACACACAGTCTAAAACTGATTGTCCATTTATAAATCTTCTGCTGAAACTTTTTCCAATTAAATTGCAAAAACCTGTGCAGTCTAAAGCAGTAACCAGAGAACTACCTTATTTAAATAGGCATCACAGGCCAGATTTTACAAAGAAATGCAGCTAAACCCAGCGATTTCAAAGTACTAATCACCCAACGAGCAAAGAATTTTTTCATTTAAAGTCATATCCATTTTGTCATAATTTGGACCCACTGAAAGTAATTTTTCTTGCTCCTGAGGCAAACTGATATATTGCTCATACAGACCACGATCACCGCTGTGTAACCAGCCAGCAGATACACCCAAAGGCTTGGCAGGGATGCTGCGCGTGAACAAAAACCTGGCCAACCATATTGCCATCCCGTAGGCACTGGGAGCTTATTCAGACCTTTCTTTTCCACGCTGCTGTACAAATTTAAATTGGAGCTTTCAGAAACAGATTTACCAGTACAAAGCCCTTACCAAACCAAATATTCCTGAGAGTGCTCATCACAAACTAAGGCTTTTGAAGATAATTTCTGCCCTCAGTTTTATACACAGAGCCAAGAGGTGCCAAGTCTTGCAAAGCTGAACTTGGACAGTCGAACACCAGAAACTTCAGACATAACCCTGCAAAGGCTCTGAGTTTAAGGCGTGTGAAACGAACCTTCGCTTAGCAGTATCCTGGCATGACCCTTACCAAGTTCATTAGAAACTAAGCACGGTATCTCCTTAAATACTCTAAACATTTCCCAATGAGGGAAACAGATTTTTTCTGAGCTTTAAAATGTCCTATTTAAAATTTGCTGGCTTTATTTGTTTATTTATTTTAAGACTACAGGAGCAGGTCACAGAGACTTTCCATGTGCCTTAGATGCTTTTTTTTTTTTTTTTTTTTTTTGTATTAGGAGAGCTGTCAAAAGTCATAGTTTTAAAATTATAGTACCTCCTTGTAAATTATACTAATAAAGGAATTAATCTCTTTGCTTCCCATATCGTCTTGGAAAACTGGCTGGTTTAGTGCTGCTTGTTTTATTATTGTGACATTGGTGAAGATGATTTAAGGAGCTAAATATGCACCTGTGGCTGTGTAGCACAACACAGCAAAGTAGTGTGTTAGTGTCAGCATGGCTCAGTAGCAGCCCTTCCAAACTCAGCTTCATTTAATTTTAAAGAACAAAGCAGCTGGACATTCATTTTATGACACCAGTCTTCCTTCCTACTTGCAAAGAATCTACTCTGCTTACTGTCAGCTTACTAGCTTTAAAAAAACCATTATGCATAGAAATTTGTGATTGTGTATAGGAAAAAAACCCTAAATGTAATTCTTCATATTTCATCCATTTCTAAAATGCAGGAGGGCTGGTTTTGCAACAGGGCGGCAACTCAGGAAAGTACTAAACGTGTGCTTGAAGTGTAATCCCTTCCAGTACAGTAATTAAGGTGTTTAAGTGATTTGTTCAATGGGGGTGGACATCCAATTAGAACACAAGTGTACAAATCATGGGAGTTGTGATTTTCAATTGAAAATAAAATCAACAAGGGATTTTTCCTTCTAAACTTCACATAAAAATACAAATTTATTAGATCTCGTTTAAAGTTATTGAAGACTATCAAGAGAACATTATTCCAGCATTGATTCAAAACCATGGGGTGCACTATCACCATAGTTAAAATGAAAGTATCTTGAGCTATTTTCCTTTCCTGCTTCCATATTATTGTCTAATTGTTCAGAATGTCTGTTTGTTACAGAGGCAAAGTAATTAAGCACAGCACGTTGCAACAAGGGAGATCATAAAGACAGAGTTGGCTACATTAGCAACACAGATATCAGCATAGGAAAGCATTACGGAAAGGATCAGAATTGTAATTGAAAATAATTGGATGATCCAGTTCACTTGGCTGACATCAGGACCATTTGTGCACTTCAGTGCTCTTTAGCCCTGGATGCTCCCTGTTCACCTGTGCTCTTAAAATGGATCTTTTCAAGGAGCAATGTTAAAGATCTGTTGCAGTATCTCTGGCCTGTCAGAAGGGCTTCACATTACCATTCAGTGTGAATGATAAGCAGTCTGATATTTAGGTTGCTACCTACAAAAAAAGGGGTCAGACTAGAAGTATATAAAATACAGAAGATTCCTATAAAGCCAAATCCAGCATCCTTTGAAATCAATGCAGGTATTACTTCCCTTCCCACTATCAGACAAGGACAGAGATATCTCCAGGGAGAGCTACTCTCCTTAAAAGGCTTAGGACAGTTATCTATTTAAAAGAAAGAATATGTGGTTCCATGTATTTTTTTGTTAACATGACAATTATGCTGAGGTCTGTTTGGGAAGCTTAAACAGAAAAGCTTTATCACCATCTCTTAGAAATCCAAGCACCTCAGATATCTCCAGCTCTCAGCAAGTTGTGGCTGCACGTCTCTATTTTTGTAGGTCACAACTTGACAAAATCAAAACTTACCACTCAGCTAAACCCAAATTTGCAAGTCAGCAATATGGAAACAGCCAAGTCACAGGTTCTGAAATTACTGAGTCGCACAGCCTCCAAAAGAGCCTATCACTTCCTAATGATCATCTCACAAAACTGGTATCTTCACAAAGAGAGAGATATACATCTTTGCAGAAAATCCTTCACAATTCTGGAAAAATGGAGCTCCATCACTCTCAAACTAGTACCACCTGTCAGAGCCCTGGGAAATGTGCAACTAAAATGCAAATTAAAACAATTGTACACATGGGATATTTAGAGAGCTGTGCAAGTCTCTTCAGCAATGCAAATAATCGTGTCCATAATTGACATTTTTAGTCAAAATATAACAAAAGGCCAATGAGACAAGAGCAGGTGTGAAATTACTATTCTGGGACTAAATCAGGATGATAGCATCAACTCGGGCAGTACCAGGGGAAAAGGTAAATAGGAAAGGAAAAAAGAAAAGGCAAAGAAAATTTCCTATTGAGTTTTCTTTACAGCGTGGACTTGTGCTCCACAGGACCTGCACAAGAGCTCTTTGAGGGTCTTTTAATCTGAGATGACAACTTGAGGGCTGTTGGGTGACCAGATTTGAAAACTGAGCCTGGCATCACTTCTTCCAAGACGTCAGCACATCTGCCCCCAGATGATGCTGTTCCTGCTGCTCACGCAGGGGTGCTCCCTGCCAGCACACCTACCGCAGCCCAGGACACACCGCAGCGATCATTAGTGGAGGCCCCTGAGCAGTTAAGTCACAGCTGCTGACCTTTCCAAAGTCAGCTTATCAATCTGCAGCGCTCTTCTAAAATCACAAGTACCATTTATTGCTATTACATTTATTTACGTAGTTTCTGAGTAAACTAACTGTGCAGTTTATATTTATAAAATGAACTCTCCCACATGGACAGTTTTAACACCCCCCTGGGACCTCTTCAAACCAACAGCCTTCTACAGGCATGCAAAGGTTAAAATAAGGTTAAGGCAGAGCATTTGCATTCAGTGAAATACTACACTGACTCAAATGCCTTTGCCTCAAATTATGCATCAGCCATGAGAGTGGCAAGCTTCACTAATTGGTGTAGAAGTAGACTGGGACCAGCAGGCTCCTGACTTTAAATCTGAGCTCCATCAGGCCTCTCTGAGTCCTTGCCTACCTTGAAAGGAGTTGGAGATGCTCCCTTCAAGTGAGACGACATGAACCCTCTTGTCCTGGTCAATTTTAACAATCCTGAAGGCAGGACTGACCCACCAGGGACCAGAGCTGCTGAGACCTGCTGTCAGCTGGCAGGGAGAGGAATCATAAAGCTCTTCAGCGGGAGTTTTAATGTCTTCTGTAGATTTTATAAGGCAATGGGGAAGTTAAAGAGGGCAGGGCACGGGCCCAGGAGGCATGAGGGGATTCAGAGCAGGGCAGTGGAGAGGAGCTGGAAGGAGCAGGGGCAGAGGGGGTGGCTGCAGGGTCACAGAAACCCCTTGCTGAACTGAGTGCCACTGCCTGTGCATGACCACAGCTCTGAGCAGTATGTACTGCAGCTCTCCCCACCAGGACAGTGCTGTGGTAACAGCAGCTCTGCAACAGCCCTGGGGAGGGAGGACCAGGGGTCCCTGTTATGGTTGTGCTCCAGCTACAAGGTGAGCCACATTTTACCCCTCTCCAGACATTAAATGTCCATACAACTGACCTCCAGGTTCAGCAAACTCCCAGACACTAGATCAGAGTCCAACCACTTAAAGAAAGATTCAAGATCAAGGTTCATACCCTGTCCACACTGTAAACCCAATGCAACCCTGGACAAGTCACTTAAGCTTCCTGTATATCACAAGCCATACCACCAAACAAGTCCTATTCCAGCAGGGACAGGTGGGGGGAAGAAAAAAAAAAAAAAGTATGTTTTGCTTAGCAGTTTCCCGAGGAATCATTTATTCAGACATCCAGAAGACTGACAGGCTGCTACACTTATTTGCTCTTCATTTTGTCACTGAAGTATTTCTGATAACACAGCAACACACAGGGCTGCTCCCAACTTGGGACTAATCTTGGAGCTCAGGCCAGCTGAAGGTACCACCTCAGAGCTGTGGCTGTGAGACTCTTGATCTGAGGAGATGACACTCAGCACCATCTCCACAGAGATAACTGACTCAGAAACCCACGGAAGTATTCAGTGTTTCTTTTGTCTACTGGTGAATCAAGCAGTTGCTTTACAAAAACACCCTGAAGTTTAACGAATGTAACATACAGTTTTGAAGTTTTCTAGCTTAGTTCTAACTTCTTTCCTAAGAAAAGTTTCAGAAGTGCAAAGCTTTTGACACTATCCCACATGACACCCTTGTCTCTAAATTGTTGGAGATGTGGGTTTGATGGATGGACCAGTTGGTGGATAAGGAATTGGCTGGATGGTCACACTCAAGTTGTTGCGGTCAATGGCTCAATGTCCAAGTGGAGAGCAGTGACGGGTGGCGTTCCTCAGCGCCCATGCTGTTTAACATCTTTGCTGGTGACATGGACAGTGGGACTGAGTGCACCCTCAGCAAGTTTCCCAGCAATACCAAACTGTATAGCGAAGTTGACATGCTGGAAGAAAGGGACATCATCCAGAGGGACCTGGACAGGCTGGAGAGGTGGGACTGCGTGAACTTCATGAAGTTCAACAAGGCCAAGGGCAAGGTCCTGCACATGGGTCGGGGCAATCCCCAGCACAAATACAGGCTGGGCGATAGTGGATAGAGAGCAGCTCTGAGGAGAAGGACTTGGGGGTATTAGTGGATGGAGAACTGACTGTGAGCCAGCAATGTGCGCTCAGAGCCCAGAAAGCCAACCGTGGCCTGGGCTGCATCAAGAGAAGTGTGGGCAGCAGGGCGAGGGAGGGGATTCTCCCCCTCTACTCTGCTTGTGAGACCCCCGCTGCAGTGCTGTGTCCAGCTCTGGGGGCACCAACATCAGAAGGACACAGACCTGCTTGAGTGGGTCCAGAGGAGGCCATGAAGATGCTCGGGGGGGGCTGGAGCACCCCCTTGTGAGGACAGGCTGAGAGAGTTGGGGGTGTTCAGCCTGGAGAAGGGAAGGGTCTGGGGAGACCTTAGAGCGGCCTCCCAGTACTTAAAGGGGCTACAGGAAAGGTGGGGAGGGACTCTTGATCAGGGGGTGTAGGGATAGGGTGAGGGGTAAGGGTTCTAAACTGAAAGAGAGTAGATTGAGATTAGATATAAGGAAGAAGTTATTGACTGTGAGGGGGGTGAGGCCCTGGCACAGGTTTCCCAGAGAAGCTGTGGCTGCCCCCTCCCTGGAAGGGTTCAAGGCCAGGTTGGACGGGGTTTTGGGCCACCTGGGCTAGTGGAAGGTGGCCCTGCCCATGGCAGGGGGTTGGAACTGGATGATCTTTAAGGTCCCTTCCAACCCAAACCATTCTATGATTCTGTGATTTTTAAAAGTTTCTAATATTTAGTGGGGAATCCAATTACTGCTTAGCATTTTTTTATTGTTGTTGCTACTTCATAAATGTAAGTTCTGTTGAGCTTCAGACAGATGACACATCCCCAGGCTCTGGCTGCATTATCTATCAGGCATAATGCAGTTTGTTTTTTAATTTTTTCTTACATCTCATGCTTTTTTTCAGTCCTAAGAGGCAAGCAGATATACAGGACTCCTTCATTTTAACCTTTCTTTCTTTGAGACAGAATTTTAAAAATATTTTTAAGGAAAATAACTGGATTTTTTAATACTATAACAACAGAACTAAGCTTACTGGAATCCTTACCTCTCCTTTCATCTCAGCCAAGTCATAATTACTACAGATGGCATAGTCAAACCTCTTAACTTTGCATGAATACAGAAAAACATCTCTTTTCCTGGGCTCTACAGATGTGGAGTGATAGCATGGGATCTTGAGATTGGTACCAACCGCTTGGGTCTTCCAGTTCATCTTCCTGTCGCCGTGGGATTGTTCCTTATTATTCATTTTTCAGTGTCTTGTCTTGTCTAGCTTTAAATGTGCCAGACACTGAACTACTGCCTCTTGCCCAGGGAGACCATATCATAACACAATACATCTCACTGTCAGAAGTTTGGCTGATACTTGAAACAAGCCTTCCTTTGTTTCATTACGTTACTCTCCCTTATACTTTCTACCTGTAAATAAATCTTTCCTCTCTGAAGATTATATTTTGTAGGTACTTCTAAGACCTTCTTCACTGTTTCCCACCACTTAATCATTCTTTACTTGGATATCACACTGAACAATCTTAATTTTTTCTGTGTAATTACATTTATTTGTGCTCGTAACTACTTTGTTGCTCTTCTCTGAGCTCTGTATCAGGAATATGCTAACGAACATGGAGGCAGACGTCTTGAAATTAGAGTTCCTCTCCACATAACAGTGCCTTATTGGTAGAGTGCAGTAAAACTTAAAAAGTGGTAAGAATTCAGAATAAAGGGAGTTACAGAGTTTATTTTTAATATAAAAGGACAGTGGTCTTTTTATTAGAAGACTTTGATTCAAAACTTCTTGGAAATGTATCACTTCAGGCAAGCCCTTAAGTAAGAAAGATTTCCCATGTCTGGTACAGGGTCCGTGGTCAAGGCAAAGTTAATCATCCTAAAGTGGTCACAAGCTGGTTTTCCACATATAAAAACCTGCCTCAGATCAGAACTCCACTTAAATATGTCATTTACACCACCTCTCCAAAAATACGTATCTATCTTCTAATGGGATTTTTTATTTGCTTGATATAAATAAGTGTTCCTTAATCCAGCTGAGGGATGTAACCTCTCCCAACACACTGTCTAGCCAAGGGGATTTGGATTAATTTCTCTGTTCTGAATCAAGCAGACCTGCAGCCTGGACCCCAATGTCAAATGAGCAGCTTCACTAACCGGACTCTTGGCTAGTCTGAGGTGAGACTTGACACACAACAAAAAGGTGCAAGTTAACATCAGTGAGACTGAGCACAAAACTCTGGCATCGGAGAGAGCCCCCACTGCTCGGGGCTGGCTGTGTCTGGGGTTGTGTGAATAACGGTGTGGGGAGACATTACTCCTGAAGCAGAAGTTAATAGATTGCTACTCTAAAGAGCCTGTAGTGCTGCTGTCTCCCCAAAAGCTGTTGGAATGAAGATTTCAAGACATTTTGGATAACAACATCAACAAATTCTTCCTGAGGGCCTTTTTTTTGTTCGATTCAACCACCACAGGTCATGAGTGTTTCCTTAAGAGGAAGCCTGCAATTAGTAAAAATAACCCCAAAATCCCTTGCTTATTTATTTTTCATTTTTAGCTGACCAGGGTGCAGACATGATAACATATGCCTTCAGAGACTAATTGCCAAAAATAGCAAGTAAACTGAATATTTAAGAACAGTCCATAAGCCACTGGCAAATACTTTAAGATAATGAACCCTGAAAAGCCAGAATTAGACGGTAATAAGTTCCCCCCTCCCCAAGCAAAACTGCTGAAATCTCCACTAATAATTAAGCAATATCTTCATTGAACCCTATTGCTTGCAAAATTAGCGTGCTTTCCAAAGAACAGGATATTTTTTTCTTTGCTTTATTTTTTTCACCCTCTTGACTTCAGTTGAGGTGATAGCCCACACCACCACAGCTGCTTTAACTACATTAGCTCACTCATGTAATGACACCTCCTGTTACTACCAGGCAGTGGGGAAAAAAAAAAAAAATCAAAAAAACCAAACATGACTTGATGTAATACTACAGGGTCCTGCTGAATGTGATGCACGTTATCAGAGGAATGTGGTGCTAGGCTTTAAAGGGAAGAAAGAAAATCTATTTGTGAATGCAGTTAGTGAGGAGCATGCCTTAAACATCTCAGAAGTTTATCCTTCAACAGTCCCCAAGAAATCAGACTCTTCATCATCTGTGTGAATCTTCTCTGGTCTTCATTCTTCCCACCTTCCATATTTTTCTTTTACTCTGATCAAAACAAATACTATTTTCCTACTTTCACCCAGATCCATCACCCTCTCACAAGGAATTCCAGTCCCTAGCATCAAGGTCAAGAGTATGAGAAGTTCAAATGAGGCACTTCTACAAAGTCTCCCATCTAGGGCACTGAACTCAACAAGGAGTTGAGTTCATCCCTCTCAAGGAAAGCTCGTAAGATAGAGCCTCAGCCACTGGCTGCTCTTCACAAGACAACACCCATTTCACTGTGCAGCAATCTACACATCAGGAAACAAAAGCAATCAAAAGCAGCTCCTCTGCCTCTCTCCGCAGGGTTCCCTTCACTCCAGTAACACCTCGTTTGGAGTGAGGTACTCCTCAACAAGGGAAATGGCCAAGTCTCACTGCTTCCTAATTTGAGGCCATATGATGTGCTGATCACCTGTAGAAAGGTCTGTTTACCCCATGGTGAGGGAATGTTACAGACTAGCCACAGAAGAGAGGAAGATGTTTTAATAAACTGGAGACCCCTCTAAGCTAATCAACACCTTGAAAGCACAGTCTGTGATGGTAAGTTAACAAGATGAGCTGGGACGACAGTTCTGTTAAATGTGTAGTAAAGTCTCTTAACTGGGAATGCAACATTACTTTTCATACCATGGTCAGTGTGTTAAGAGTAAAGAAAACATTTCACCTACTTCTCAACCCAAGACTTTGGAATCAGAAAAAAAGCAAGTGAATTTGGGGTAAAAAATTAAAAAAAAAAAAAAAGAAAAAAAAAGATTGAAAAATGTTCATGGAAAAAATTATTCAGCCTATCATTCCAACATTTTTCTTAGTCGTGTATTTGCAGACCTTGTTAAAACCTGATGCCAAATATAGAAGCTACTAGAGAGAATTCTCATCTGCCACATTTGCAGAGAACACGGAGTGCTCTTCATCAGGCCTCCCCATGTGCAGCCCCAGAGAAGTCACCTGGTATGGCCAGAAGCAATTAAAACACATACCTTTTTAGTTCACTTGAGAGTACTGTATCCTTCAGCTTGAGACGGTCCCACATTCAAAACCTAGGCTCAGACTCCTGATTTTGACACCAATCCCCTGGCCCATCCGACAAACTGTTCACACTTGGTGCTGATCTGCAGAACTGGAAAGCAGAAATGGGAAAGGAGATTAAACAACTGCTCGGTTCTGAAATGGTTTTATGTTGGAAAAACATCCTGGGGAGATAATGATAATCAAATACTTTCTATATTCTTCACCCAAATTCCACAACCTGTAGATTAAAGGGCAAATAAGTTTCTGTGCTGTGGCCCAGGAGGTCCTTTCACTGCCAAAGGCATTTATATACATGTAGGCATTGCAGGAGCTACCACTGCTAAACAGCCTTTTAGTCTGATGGGTATTCTGTTCCACGATCATCAGGCCATAATGACACCATCTATTTTATAGGTACAAAGCTGTAACTGAGAGCCAGGTAATGTTTGTGGGTGGAGATAACATAACTTTTAAGACCAGCTCATAGAGTTGTAAGTTACACACACACACTCTTCTTCAGAGTAAGCAAGTGAAAAGCAATTTGTCAGACTAGAGATACTGATCAGACATAAAGAGTAGTTGGGTAGTTGGTAGTTGGGTAACCGAGGAGTAGCAGCAAGATGTTAGCATGGGAAGAGATGTCTCCCAATAAAAGGGAGTGATAGGTAATTTATCATCTATGGAACATGGAGAGATAGCGGAGCAAAGTTGAGAAGTCGTAACTGATGGGTGCTCACCTCCCTCCCTTCGAACTATTTTGGCTTTTATGCGAAAGTTCCATCCTGTCACTTCACCATGTTCGTCTTGCCAACCACAACTAAAAGGTTCATTTGTATAACAAACAAATGAGCAGGAAATAGAAGTAGCTAGCACTGCAGCTAATGACAAAACTGACTGGTACCTACTCCTACCACACACATCAGGGTTTTAAATTAAATAGCTCTCACATCACTGATGAAGGTGATAGTAACTGAAATGCTACTTTTTTAGGTCTTCTATATTCTCATTTCATAACCCAGTTGCTGAGATCAGATGTTACCTAGTGATTATATCAGCTTTGTCAGAACAACGCTAAATGTTCATTTTTCCAGTATAGCACTCCACCCGCCACTTTGGACAGAAAAAAGGTTGTCAGTGGCTAAAATATACAGCAGGCACCCCTGCCCTGTCCTTGCTTGCACTTGTGTGCATCTCATATTCATTCAAGTGTTATTCCAGATCACTGGCAGTCACACCAGTGTGTGAGCCAGCTGCTGCCCCAGGGTTGTGCGATGCAGGTATTTGAAAGAGTTCTGCAGACTGAAGGTTGGGCCAGCAAGCCCTCAGACTGCAGTATGCCGCCCCATGCAATAATACGAATTTGAAATAGTAAGCACTCTCAATGAGTCAAAGTTGAAACATTTAAATGCTTGTATCCTATTACAAATACACAAATACCCACCAATGCCTCATAAAAGTTTACCTATAAGGAATACAACATACTATGGTTTCAAGTAGAGCAATAGAGATCTTGCAAAATCTAATAAATAAATAAATAAATAAATAAATAATATTAAAATGCTCTCTACATTTTTCTGGCTACTCCAGAATTCCTATGTTAAATATCCCAACAACAATGATGTTAGAAGTAGCTAAGATTTCTGAAGACAAATGGTGATTTTGGGTGCCTGACAGGAGCCCCTGAAAGAGGTGAATGACTTTCATGTGATGCAGTTCCCTCCTCTCTGCAATTTGCGTCTATTAAGGAAAGCACCTCGGGTCACCAATCACCCTTCAAAATCCTGGCTGTTCATCACCACAGCACACATTTCCATAGAGAAAAAACTTTAGCATCAAAAATATATGTAAATAGGCCCAATAAATTTGGTCCTAGGATTTGTTTTTTAAAGTCAGAAAACTAACTATTACTGCCAGCCTCTTTGCAGGGGCTATAAGAAATGATCATTTTCCCTTGTAATGGTTCTGACATCAAGTGTGTATCGAAAACTGCATACTCTTCATATCCATCCAGCTGTGTTGAGCAATAAACATGATAATTATGCAGATAAGGCTTAAATAAATTCTTATACCTAAGGGCAGCTGAATGCTTTTTTAAGCAAAACAATAATTAACCCTCCATAGGGCTGAATGAGCACAGACCTTTGCCCCTTCCCAAGGTGGGAAACCTGCATCCTGGCACCTGTCATAGACAGAAATGGGTCAGCATACTTCAGAGAAAACAGCTGCAGGGCTGTTACTTGTGAGGTTCTAAAAAAGATCAAGAACAACAAGATCTACTAGTTTCTATATCTTGACACTGGGATTTGAGGTGCATTTCAGACAGATGTCAAAGGAATTGCAGGGAAATGGAGAGACGAGCATAAAACACCAGTGGATTGCTCACTGAAAAACACGGAGGGATGAGCTTGGCAGTAAACAAAGATCCTTGCAGTAAACTGAGAAGCTCAAGGGCTCAGAAGTACGATCAAGCTATTGCAGCATAATGAGTTACCCCACATTGGTTGATCTGCAGTAACTGCTCGTATGCATACTCTTAGCTCACAACAAGGATGAAGATGATGTGTTTATCTTAACCTCTTTCATTAGATTGAGGCTAATACATTTTACTTCGGATTTGTGACGAGCCGAGCATCTATATGAACTGCTACTGCTTGGAGAAGCCTGTGAACCCTGCTGTAGGGTCTCGGACAGGATAAGCAAGGCCAGCTTCCTACCTTCTTACAGGGCCAGCCAGCAGCCTATTGCAGTACCTTTGTGGCTGTCCTCACCATCGGATCTGACTACTTCAGTTATAAAATCTTCCAATATAGAGACAGCATGGTTATACAGATGTTATTTTACAAACTGAGTGCTAAATAAAATGGTTTGCCAAACTGTTCCATAGCGAATGATAGTAATAAATCCTACAGGCATATACTTCCCCTTCTTTCTTCATCCGTCTTGGAATTTTTTGGCCTGAGACTGAATATCAAAAGGAGTCCAAAATCATCGCAGACCACGCAGCTTCTTGCTTTAAAGCCAGCATAAGAAACACAGGAATTGTCATACTGGTTTATGTGCACTTGAGGTCTAACGTGGGACCTGTCAGTCATCAGCTGCAGGTGTGTAGAGAAAAAGGTCTAAAGCGATCCCTCCGTGGTGAGGAACTGGGAGGAGTTACAAATCGCAGACTTCTCTGCATCACTGTGCTTACCAGTCAGTGCATTTTCCTTCCATAATGTTTCCCAACGGCTTTTAAAAGTCATCTAAACTTTTTATCCCCACCAAATCACATTGTAACAAACTCCACGGTTCAGTTATGCGCTATGCAGAAATAGTGCTGCTTCTGAGTTTTTAACCTGCTGTGAGATTCAGATGTTCCCTAATTCCCTTATTGTGAAAACCAGTGAATAATCATCCTTTTACATTGCTTCCCCACTCATGGCTTTACAGCTGGCTGCTGCAGCACTGCCCACCGCAGCTTTGCCTGGAGAGACAGTGCTGGTGACAAGTGACAGATGGTAGGAGCTCTAAGCTGGGTCTGCTCTTGAATCTCTGAGAATATGGAGCTGTGGTTCACATTTAACAAACCTCCACGATCAGTGAGGTGCAAGAATTTCTCTCTGCTCTATGGGAAGGAAAAAAAAAAAAAAAAAAAAAAAACATGCCAGACCTGGGTCTCCTTGTGGTTCACCCATGGCAACTCTGCTGTGATCTGCTGATCTCATAAAAATGAGATCAAAAGTTTGTAATACCCCTGATGGTGCTGAGCAGAGAGGGCAGAGACTTGACCAGACCCTCTCTCTGCATTTTAGAGGCTTACCTATAAAGTTGAAGCATAGGTGTAATCATCTTAGACTCCAGAGGGGCACATTTAAAACTGTACAGAAAGTTTCCTGCTCCCCATTACATTCACCAACTCTTTCAAAAGCCTGTTTCTGCAGACCCCTGTTCACTTCATCCTTTCAAAGAAGAAAGGACATCTCTGAAGCCATTTCAGCGCATAAGGAGCCCAGATCCCAGGGGAGGCTGGAAACCCAGCACAGCCTCCTTTGAGAAGCCTAGGCACAATTAGGATTTCTGCAGAGGGCTAGCTGTTCTGAAGTGTACCGTGCTGAAACGGGGAGTGAAATACCCTTGAAATCCATTTTTCAGAGCCTGATGGCTCTGCCTCAGCCTGCAGGGATGAATCAGACATCCCAGCAGGCTCCTGGGGGCACGAAGGGAGAAGTGCTTCTGGTAGTCTGTGAGCAAGTCAGTCTATACCTGTAACCATCTGCAAAAGAAATGCTTAGTACTAGTGTCATCTTTACAGCTATTCCGGTTTTCCTCTTAGACAGGTGTCCTGGGGCTTGCTGCTTGCTTGCTGCAGAGACCCCAGCTGGGTCTCTGAGGTTTCATGTACTTTCTCCTCTTACATATAAGAATCTAGAATTTAGACTTCAGCCTGAGAGAAAACTGAGGTATCCAGAAAAAAAACATTGGCAATCTTTTGTCAGGTCCCCAACAAGCAAAGAAGAGCATTTCCCTTGAATGGACAAGAATATTCCCTACACCCCCATGGAAATATCTTCAGCAGGAACAGGACACCTGAGGAATTAATCAAAAGCAGAACTGAGACAACTCTACAAACTGTTAAAAAAACAACCCACCCAAACCCTTCCTCCAGGACCCATTTTAGCAGAAAAAGGAAAGACTGGATGAAAGAATAACTTCAGGTGGAAGAACTCAGACTAGAGAAGATACCATCAAGGTCTCACCCTCTGCTGCTTTGGGATCTACCAATGCCTAACTCTGGCAAGTAGTATGTTGAGTTAATCTCCATACCTGGAAACTAACTGATATAAACCAGAAGCTCAGCCAACAGGCAGAAATTCCCATCTTTTTTTTCTGTAGACTCATTGGTTTCCTGCATCTCTCTTTGGGTTTCAATCCCCTGCTACAGGGCATCCTTTCTGCTCTCACTGCCCCACACAATTTCACAGCACTCAGGCAACTTGCTGCCAAAGCACATTACTTAGCAATTTTCTGCATTAAGCTACCCTGTGCTCATCTCTCTGGACTCGGGCCATCCTCCAATGTCTCCCAGCAGCTTTGAGTCATATGCTCCCACCATCTGACCCCCTGGACTCCTCTCCTCCACTAGAGAGGCAGGTTAAGCCTGGAGCCAAGTGGAGCTGAACTCCAGCCCTTTCAAAGGGCTTCCATTGCCCAGCAACAGATGGTAGAGTACAACTCCTAACCAGCAGGAAAATCATGTTTTCCTCTCACCAACTGGAATATCAATAAAAATCTGTATGTATTTTCCAATTCTAGTACGAAAGCTGATTCCATTTTTCAGTTCACGGCTTCAGCCTTTGTAATACCACCAGAACAACTGAACCCTAAGTAACATCACTCAGCTTCCCTTTTGGTGCCTCAGAGGAAGGGATAGTGAGGACCATGCTGGGTGACCTTGCAGTGAGTTCAAAATTCCTAGGAAGG
This sequence comes from Athene cunicularia, assembly GCF_003259725.1. Taxonomy (NCBI): domain Eukaryota; kingdom Metazoa; phylum Chordata; class Aves; order Strigiformes; family Strigidae; genus Athene; species Athene cunicularia. The sequence goes on along the minus strand of NW_020799117.1, from coordinate 8,035,947 downwards.
TAGGTGTTACTGCTTATGTTCATCACAGTAATAATGAAATCACTGTTGCTACATGAGGAATAAAAACTTTTGTCTACTAATACAAAGAACTAAGTTTTCAGTAAGGAAATGGAAACTATTCCAAGAACATTCTCCTCAGGGATGTTAATTTGGAATTTTTTTACTTTTAGTCATAATCATTCCTACATTCTCAGAAAAACAACCATGCTCAGCCTATACTCTGCAAGTCACAGGCAGGTACCATCCAATCCAGTGGTTAATTATGGGTGTTTGCCTTTTTTAAGGCATTTTATAAAAAACTAAAAAATACGCACACCTTTGTAATTGTAATACAATGGTAGGAACTGGTTTTGTATCAGACCTGTGTTTTGCAGCGTCGGCCTTCAGCCCGCATTCACAATCCCCACTGCATTACAGCCACTTCCAGAACAGCTTTGGGAGTCCGTGGTACTCCATTATACATTTAAAAATAACTTCTACTCTCTAAAGTAGAAGCCAGAAGCTACTGTAACTTAGCAACATGAGAAAGTGCCAACAGTAGCAAAAGAAACCCCTAAGACCCACCTGCTCCCTTGTTGCTCTTATTTATTTGCCAAAAGTTTGTTATTTACTGATAAGCAAAGCAAACAACGCATTACCACAACACGTATGTTCCACATTTACCAACCAATTTTATTGTTGACAAAGAAGTTCATAAGCAAACAAGAAATTAATAAAGCCCTGTGTACACAAGCGAAAGTTGATAAGATCAGTAATATCGTCTCTCAACCAAGTTAATATAACCAACTTGCTAATTGCATGAGAAATACTGAGAAGTAAAAGGAAGCCATTTGCTTTGAAGAAACTTAATTCCCTGTAATCAACTTTGAGTATGGCTATAGCAGTCTAAACATTTCCTTTTATGTGGTATCAAAACATATGACCTGTTTTCTTCTGATTATTTATTTGATCTGCAAAAATATAAGATGGCTTGTTCAGAGGTGCATCTAAAGTCCACAAGAGGAGGAAATCAGTGATAAAAATGCGAAAGAGCCAGCGATTTTTGCACACCAAATCTTTTTTTGTACATTAATTAATAATTATGCCTCAGATTTTTTTCAAGTAAGCTATTTCTCCTGCTGACTCTTGCATTTTAGGCTATGGGAAGCTGCATCTTCACTCTCAGGGGCAAAATTTTTAAAAAATATGAACCCAAAGGTAGACCTCTTAAATGAGATTTTATTCTTCCCGATTTCTAAGTGAGAACTACTATAAACTTATGTTCAAAAAAATTAAAAATGCTCAACAGACATTAAAGCACAGAATTTGAAGCTGAATTTTTGGCTCCTTTATTTCTTTTCTCACTACTTTTTTTTTTTTTTAATTTCCCTTAAAAAAAATGCCAATCTTGTACACAATTCCACCTACCAACCAAGAGGCCATGCAAGGCTGAAAAAGCAATCAAAGCTTTGGTAAGTGATAAATTGTCTTTTACACTTGTAATTAGGTTGGAGACAGCACTGACTTATTTCTCAGAAGACCACAACAAATGACCAGTAAATAGCAGAGGCTTCTATAAAAAGGCTTCTGCTTCAGAAGTGGAAGGCTCTTCCACCCTATGCTCTCTTTAACAAATCTACCCGTGTGTGTGCCATAATTGCACACGATGATGGTTATAGCCCTGGCATGTATTTTTCAGAGCCCTTCACAGAAAGGCTCACATTTCTCAGCTCTGGGCTGCCACATTTGGATGGCACCAGCACAGCAAGGGATCTGGGAGGCAAAGCTACAGACCCCACCAGCATGCGAGACCCTCATCTGGCACAGATCTGATGGGTTTGGCTGCCAGCCTGCTCTTCTTGCTCTGAATATCCCAAAGCAGGGGAGAGATTAATTAGAGCAGCCCAGAGGCTACCTAGATCAGTGCACAGCCTAGAAAGCAGACACCGTCCCTTTTCCATTTGGGTCTTGGGTTTAGTAATACTAAAGAATCTGTCTTAGGTCTGGAAATCAAATCAATCTTGCATGCACTTGGAGACAATGCCTTCCACAAACATTTGGCTTTGTTGAATAATGCACAATAACTCTACAAGAGTTCATTCGGGTATCACAGGTTCTCAATCAAGTTCTGTGGTGTATTCAGCCTCCTCTTGGAGCAAAACATAATGGGCAGTGCTGGGTCTACATGTTGTCTGTCACAGCACAGGATCAAACACCTTTTCAGACCAGCTCCTACACAATGAACGCTGCAAAGTACGATGGGTTCCTTTATCTCCAGCCTAACAGGCATCTTTATCTGAGCTGTGCTGACAGTGGTCTCAGGGCAGGCATTTAGAAAAATCTCACCATTATCTTTCAGTCATTCACTCTGTTTTGGCACGACCTAATCCAGCTGCTTCCGAAAGACAGAAGGAAGAGGAAGCAACAGCATCAGTGGCTCAGCCTTCCCACAGGGAACCAGGAGGCCCTCTGCAACCTCCAATCAGTTTGTGTCCCTTCCCTTTGATCTCAGCCAAGTCATGCAGATTTCCTTGTTCCTGAGCTGATGACCTCATTAGAAAACTAGAAAATGGTGTGGAAATGAGCTGTAGCCCTATGAGGATCTCTGAACGTGCAGCACCTTCCTTGTCCTCCTGATGTGATCCAGCAACAACAAACCTTGTTGATCTCTAAACACAGGAATCTCCATACTCTTTCAGAGAGAAAAAATGCTACAGCAGCTAGGAAAGTAATTAACAGAAAAACATCTTTCCTCAGACTTTTCCGTGCATGGCCTTATCTTCTTTCAGTCCTTATGTTACTCCTCCTGAGAAGCAAACAGTAACCCTTGCTTAGAGCTCAAGTGACCAGACTGAATGAAGTTCCAAAAAAATTCTTGCCTCTGTGAGTTATTTCTAACTTCCCCCCTCAAAACATAATCCTTGTATACCACAGAAGTGCTTATATATATGCTCCGTAGCCGCAGGCTAGTCATTTAACCTCTCAGAAGAGGTTAAAAATCTCAAGTTTAAAAAAAAAAAATACTCAAGAAGTTAAATGACTAGCCTGCGGCTACACAACAAAGGTGAGTACCAGAGGTGCATCTTCTACCAGAAGCTTGCCAACACAGAAAACCGATTTTTAATAATTAAAACATGTAAATATGATTCATGGATCCACTGCTTCATGACATGGAAACACAATCAACACAAGACTACAACCAATCATTAGTTAAAAAAACCCAGACTCTTCCTATGCACACAGAAACGCAGTGTCTCATACACAGATCATGCTGCCGTTTCCTTTTTCTACTTTTACATTTTTTCCCCCCTCCTGTATAGAACACCTTAATAACATGCAGCAAAAAGGACCTTAAACCTCCAGCAGAGAAGACACCTTTATCTTGCCTTAATTTGTACTGCTTGTATCAGAATAGTATTTCTAAGATTTAGATGAGGAGATATAAATGTAATCTCTCTGGAGTTAAGCTAAGCTACCTGTGGGCCTGATCTTCTCATGGTTTGCCTGAGGAAAACAAATCTTTCATCCTTATCTATGTATTTCTTTGTTAATTAAAATGCATGGACTACTTTAAACACTGTTTACCCAAGGGGCCTTCAGCGGTGCTCTTTCACCATTAAAAATAAATAAATAAAGATAGCAGCAGTGGAAGGTTTTACGGATGCCACATACAGAAGCCACTCATTAATATTCTCAAAGAGTAATATCATCAAAGCAGGATATTAACACTACAGGTCTATCTGTACAAAACAATTGTCAATCTAAACACATGACAACGAGTGAAATCAGAAGCAGTTAGAGATAGACACAGAGAATGTACTTAGATCTTGTCGGCTGTTGCGGAGAGCTAAGTAATTCTATGTCACAATTTGCATTTTTCCCTGGGTATTCCCAACAGTATGCAGAAAACCCTGTAGCAGCGAGACAAAATTATCCAAAGCAAACGGGGAAGGTTTGCGGTGCTGCTAGCGATGATTCTGTTATATTCTAAATTCAATTAGAAAGGTAGGCAGCTAAAATAGCAGCACCTTGCTGATGAGGCAAATCTGTCCCAGGCTGAAGGATAAAACAGTATTTCTGAAGTCTCTTCATGCAAGAAATTTTACAAAGCCTGACAACAACAAACCAGTACAAGTTCTCCTAATATCCTTTGCTTTTGAAGGCCTCATATCAGTCCAGACACTAATTATGGGTGTGGACCAGCAATTGGAAACAAATGAGAAATCAGATCTTTCTGATTTTCTGTTTATCAACCAACTTGCCTTCACGGTGTTTTAAGATAATATATTCTACTCAGTGTTTGCAATAGATTTGGGCCACGCATGTGGCCAGTTAATTCAGTACAGCGAACAAGAAGGAAATTATGAAGCACAGGAACTTGCATGCTTGCAGTATCAGCAACTCTGTAAAATGGTGAGTGCTATGAAAAAGCCAGCTTCTGCCACAGGTTGCCCTTCATCATTCTTACTTTTACCCTTGCACCCATTTTACCGATGGGCAGATTGAGACAACAGCAGGTTCCTTAATCAAGGGTACACAGCACATCACCAGAAAGGTACGGACTAGAAAGTTGAATTCCTACTATTTTCTCCTGGGCTTTTCCATATAAAAAGAAGCACTCCCACTTCTTTTAACAGACAGCATTTTTAGCTGACTTGCTTTGAAGTCAAGGAACTCTTCCCTGTTAAGCAACCTTCAGAGATGGATAAGCTTGAAAATAAGATGATGGCTAATTCTGAAGGGTCTATATTTAAGTCAGAAAAACAGAGCATAATTATTTCTGAAATAATTTCTGAAGATGAGATTCCTCCGGGATAGATACCCACTACATGTGTGGCTCTAAAATGTGTGATATCCTTATTACGATCGATCATCTTTATTACACTGTAGTGCCCCTGTGCTTAGCACTCATACTCTTTCTCTCAGACACTGAACAAACCCATCTCAGAAAGCCAAGTGCTGCCCCCAGACCTTCTGTTCATGAGTGCTACACAAGCTGAGAGAATATGTCCATATTTTAATACCCTACCTCTGTCATGTCATGATTTCCTTCTGAAAGGAAAGCAGCCTTGGGATACTGCAAACTGAGAGCAAACCAACCAGCGATGGAAAACTTCTGCCTGGGCAGGGGGGATTTTGAAATGCTAGAATCAAAATTATTTTATATGCAAGTAACAGAAGAACAGATATCTGATAGGGCTTGACTTTTAAAAAATGGAATCCATTTTTGCAGCCAGAATTAACTGACAGCATATATGCAACCACTTCAGCTGTTTACCAAGTGACTGGTGCATACAAATCAAGGGTGTTCAATGTCTAAATGCTAATGTCTTCATAGACTATGCAAGCACAAATTTGCACCTACAAGAACTGGAAGGCACTTCCTTTAAACTTTAACAAATGTGGCTGAGAGAAAGGAAAGAGAGAAAGGCAACATGAATATTTCAGGGTGTGCATCTTGAAAGCCTCGGTGCAGCTGCACTGCTCCAATTAAATTCAATAGGAGCCTCACATCTAAAACCCTGAGCAATGCTTTGAAAAGTCTAGGGGTTTGATGTCAGAATATGACTTTCAGAGTCAATTGCTTTTGTTCAGCAGAAGCCTTCATAGAAGAATGAAGCAGTTTCCTCCTGCAGGAAGAGAAGGCTGAAGAGAGCAGGAAGTGGGGAAGGAAGGTCAGAGTAGATATTTGCATAAAGATTTGTCCAGGACACTCTCTAAGGGGCCACACTGACCTTTTTCCTAATGGAAGTGATGCAGGAGATCAGGCTTTGGCTTTTCCATTACCCAACATCAGAGATTGTTCATAAGCAATTTCCGTTTTCTTTGAGCAAAGCCCAGTTGGATCAAGGAAGCTCCTGGATGAAAGGATCTCATCCATTGATCCAATTCTAATCAGCACAATGATAATTCTGTCACCTCCAACAGGCTGGTTGTTCGAATAAACAATTTGGTTCATCTTTTGGAAGCACTCAGAAAGGCCAGATTCTTTGGACAGGCATGTTTACTGCTTCACTGTGGATCAAGGGTGTGATTTTGTAGATGCTCTCCTGCTGATCTCCACTTGCTGGGCTTTGGTTCCCATCACAGACTGTGCTTGGAGCCCTCCATTTTAATTTGAGATAAAATTAAACTGGAAGATGAACTCCAGGAGCTCACCTACTGCCCTTAAGCAAATGGTGGGCAGCAGGTCAGTCAGACTACTGCTACCTGAAGTAAATCCTCTGGAACTTATGTAGAGTGGGGCCTGGACCTTCAGCACCATTTTCCTCTGCAGATGTGTTCCTGCTCCAATGTATTCCTTGTTAATGTGGGCATAGCTTTCATGGTCTCTTGAGCATGGTCACACACATGTCCACAGTCTGAAAGAGTTTATAGGAAAAAGCATTGCAGATGCTAGAAAATCATCTTACTTTTGCACATGACAAGTTAGAGTCTACTGATGACTGTGTTGATTTTAAAAAGTCCAATTACAAAAGACCATTTAAACTAAACCTTTTCTAGTAAGAATCATAAACTGGCATGTTCCTCTCAACCTCAGATGTGATGAGCAACAACTTTTTGCTTCAATATTTTTCATCTGAAGGTGTTTTCTCTTCCTATCATTTTTAGTAATTCATATTATTTCATGACATGTCTGCAGCATTGTATCTACATATCATTATTTTGAGTTGTCATGTCACATTCCACAAGACAACTGCTGCCATGTCAAATCGTCATGGAGCGGAGCAGAGCAGTCACTTTTCTTTATCATTAAGGGCAGCTGCTACTCTGTACAAATTGAAACATCAATATACTGCAGAAGGGTTCCAGGCTACTGAAAACAGTTGCTCCTGAAATTAGTACACCAAATGCTTATCTTTCTTTTCTTGTTCAAACCTGTATCACTTCAACACAAACAGGAGGCATTTTGTTCAAAGAAACAAAGTGAAGAGGTTTCAAATATCCAGAGTCTGTTTTATGATTGTCTAAACAGATGAAAAGAGAGAAAGTCATATTTTTAGGTAACCTTTTGTATCTAAAAGTACATGCAGAGATCACAGAACTATTAAATGTTGTCATAGAGGAAGCCTTTGACATATCTGGAATTTTAAGCTTGCACCATTTGCATCCCACTCCTGTGCTTTAACCAGAAACCATTCATTCTGGCACAGCAATGAGCTAGATGAAGTAAAAACAGGAAAAGAGAGAAGCCAGTAAGATTCCACACACTGGAGTAATTGTTAATATTTCCATTTTTTCCTTGCCAGTTGCTGGAATGGAGTTGAAGAAAACAGAATTCAGATAATAAATGTCAAAAGGGTCATAAATTCCAATTCCCGTAAAAAACTTGGGGCCCTAATTCAGATGGAAACATAGATGAGATTGGTGCTTGGAAAAAGAAAAAAAAAAAGGAGGATTCCTGATGAGAAGAAATCCTCACACATGTGTGGGCAGTTTCCAGATTCTTTTGATTCATCTTTTGACTTAAAGATGGCCAGATAAAATGTCTTGCCCTCGCCAATACCATTGCTTATGTTGTCCATCAGAGTCTAGGAGAATTTGCAGATACCAAACACTGTAGATTATTCCCCTTTCACCTTTTGAGTGAATAAAAATGTCAGAAGAGATCAAATACTTTATATTATGCTATAGAGGTAATGCAGTGGCTAAGAGTCACTGTGCAAAACAAGCAGTGCAGGAACAGTGTGGAGCATCATGTGCTGGGTACAAGTCCCATTCGACAGGGACGTGCTTCAGCATACACACAACTTCTCCCACAGTATTACAGGCTTCACCGTGGCTAAAGGACGACAGAAGGACTGTAATACCCTCTGTACATATCCCATTCAAAAGCTGAGCAATAGCAGCATCTGTAACTGGAAGACAAGACAAACCAAAAGCACAGACAAAGAATGAAGAAAAACCTGAAACTGCTTTTGTTTACAGGAGCAATAAGACTAGGAATACATAGCTTAACTTTACCTTTGCTTTCCCACTTTTCCATGCCAAAAGTATGCAAAGAATAGATAGGGAAAATCAAGTTTATGGCCATGGTCTCCTACCAAGAGCTTCTCAAAAGAATTCAAGTTTAGTTTTATATTAAGTGCACTGCAGTACTTTGATCACAAGTTCACAAGGGCATGGAGGTAGTTTGCATATAAAATAAACAAACAAACAACGCAGAAGGAAACTCATGAAAAGAGGAATTTGGAATTAAAAAAAGGCAAAGTCATCAGACAGTAGAAAAGTATCTTTTACAAATAGCTCCCCCTTTTTCTTCTCCCATTCCAAGTTCAAAATGTGAGCTAAACACCATCAGAGTAACAGATGAAAATACTTTGTAAGACATTCCTCTTGAATACTTGCAGGGGAAAAAAAAGAACCTACACCTTTCTTCTCCAAAAAGGATTCAACCCCAGCACTCCAAAGGAGCTAGTCACTCAGAGCAGGCATTGCCCTTGTCAGGGGGCTCTGGATGCCAACTCTCCTCTGCACAGAGGCTGGGACAAAACAGCAGCACCCAGCATGGGTGCTGCCATTCTCAAATGGGGACACATGCCAACCTCTCTGGGCCCTAAAACTACTGGAAGATATTTTAGGAACATCAGCAACAATTACCAGGAGTATCCACTGCTAGAAAAAATTCAACAGCTACATGGGCTGGGTAGCAAGAGAGATGACACCACTTCAGACTTTTTTTTTGATTGGACTAGAAAAACACTGATTAAAAGTCAGCCTTACGCATCTGCTTAAGGTAACCTGCTTTTGCACTTTCTTTCTCAGCAGACAGCAACTCTACCTTTGAAGATAACCATTCATGCATAAAATTACTAATAGAGACCATCTATCTGACGAATGTCTGTTCCTTAATAATTTATATCACTTGATCTGTTTTCAAAGGTTAGCCTTACATTAAAATTACAGTTCTGAATAGGTCAGCCTGTTACTTAAAGATAAATTACCCCACCTCTTCATGTTACAGTGTTGTGCTTTGATAATGACAGGCTTTTTATTCCCATGCTTTCCTCTCCCTTCTCCGGAGCAGCATAGCGGAGTATGAGCACAACATACCTTGCCCATGCTTCCCTGTAGTCCCATTTTGATTCTTTTTGACTAAGGTAGTCTAAACATCTCCAGTTTACAAATTTTTACCTGCTTTTAGTAGAGACTTAGAAAAGACTCAGCACTCCAGGATGGGAAGATGAATCAATGATGCATGATAGGACTATGCTAAACTCTAAGCTTTGTCGTGCTGTGTGTGAACTAGAATGCTGCATAACCAATACCATTAAATTCATTGTAATTAAAGGATAATTTCTGCTCTCCTCTAGATAGATAAAGCAATAAAATGACAATGTTTAAAGAGGAAATGCCAGTGTAATGTTCATGCATTTAACAGCTACCCAGGAGATATGCATTGTAAATATACTTATAACAGAGAAGTCCCTACTGTTTTATGTACGGAAGCATTTTGTGGTGGTAATTTCATACCACTGAAGTAGTCTGGAAAGTTACTGGACCACAGAAGACTTACTTTCTCTCTTTATTTTTTTTAAACAGTTGGTATAGGTATTTTCCTATGATTGTGAAGAATTGCCAGGTTATAACAATTTGTCACATATGTTATTACAAATGCATCTCTGAATTACTGGGGATGAAAAGCTCTTCTTAGGCAACACAGACATCTGCACACCAGGTTAGTGCACCAGTCTGTTAGCTCTGCAGTAGCAGGATGAAAGGAAAACGCAATGCTTGGAGTCTGTGGACTTTCTGTATTAGCTGCACAAGTACAGGTCTCCAGAAGCAGCATCCAGCACTGAGAGCCATGAGAGCAGTGACATCCCTCCCAGCACAGAGCTGCTTTCAAGTATGATATTGTCCGAGAAAAGGACAGAGTCCCATCCTGCACAGAGATGATCCAGACAGGGAAACTGTGACAGAAAGCAGTCATTCAGTCTTACATCTCATGAAGAAATCCTGAGGGATTTCCCTAAATTGTTCTCCCGACACAATAGCTCAAGTGGAATAACTAGCCTTCATTTTGCAGATAAAAATGAAACAAGAATCTGCATGACCCCTTGGAAACACAGACTCAGAGGTCTACTGTGTCTCTTGTGAAGCCAGTGGAGTTAATGAAACTGTCTCTATTGTTCCTGGCTAGAGTTAATCAGGAGAAGCTTATAAGTAATACATACACTTCAAACACATTTTCCTGAGGCCCCTTCTGAAGCAAATGCATGCATGGATAGAACCTATGTATATGAAGAGTAGGAAGTGGGCAACTACAACACAGATAATACACAAACAAGCATTCCCACCTTCAGGTTCCAGGCACAATTATCAGCAGTTATCCGGAGGCAAATTAGTCACAATGATTGGTGATGCACAAAACAGATATACATAAAGAGACCAACCAACTCCAGCTACAAAGGTTCAAAATCTCTTTTGTAGATGCCAGCTAGTTGAGAAGAACCCAGTCCACGCATATGAACAGCCATCAGGCTCTCAGGAGCTTTTATCAGCATAGCCTATTTAATGTGCATAATGCAGCGTGGGATTTTTAGAAAATGTTGACACTGCTGCGTGTAATAACAAGTCAGATAGTCTGCCCTTTACCTACACAGGTAAGAGAAAGCACTGACTTTCTCTTCTTTCAGCTTTTGGCTCCTGCATGGCTGTGCACGTGGCAGGAGCAGAGCAGCTCTCGCTTTGAGTGTTGCATGACTCTGGGTGCACCCAGTATCCCAGGAACAAAGTGCTTCGTTTCACAGACAGCAAACACAGTTAAGGCAGAGCTACAGATCGGTTGTTTCGGACCCTCGGCAACACATGATTCACAAAGAAATGGAACAGGCTTCAGATAGCCCTAGGGAGACTACTGAAGGTAGACCAAGAGAAAGAATGGAGAACACGTGTATTCCATTATTTTTTTAGCTAATTAGATACAAAAGGCTGCAGAAATAGGTATATCCCATTGCCAGTCAGCACATCAGCTCTTCCATGTATCCACAAAGACAAAAGAGGAGGATCCCAAAGCCTCTGTTTACGGTAGGGGGTTGACCCCAGTGTGAGGGGTTCAGAAAAGGCAAGAATGGTGTAGGACACTGCAGCCCACCAGGCAGGACTGCGCTAGTACAGGAGATACTTTTAATCCGTTAGCAAATTTGAAGTGTCATATTCAGTCTACCCATTATAATTTCTGTGTAGATGGTTGTGACATCTAATCCTTTCAAGGCTTGTAAAGCATGGAAAACCCGATATTGTAGCATGTCTTCACCGCAAGCCAGGCTGAGACAAAGGAAGAAAACGTTTTAAAGTAATTGATGTGGATTACTCCAGATCACCTTCCCCAGCAGTAAACTAATTTAGACTTCCATAAGTACAGCCATTTCAGCAAACTCTGACCAATACCTCCACCTTTGGTAATCCAGCATTTAGTCCTCTTCTTGTCATGGAAGTATAGAGTAGCTACGGTAAAAAAAAAAAACAACAAAAAAAAAACAAAAAAAACCCACCAAACCAAAACAACAACAAAAAAAAACACCAAACCCAAACCAATATATCATAAAAGCATCTCTAGCACATGCTCTAGGTTCTCCTTTCTATTACATTTTAGTAAGAGCTGGACAAGACAAAGGCTCATGTCTGCAGTCCTCCAGTCCAGGTGAATTCCCACTTCTCAGCCAACAATCCCATATTTCCCAGACCTAAAGCCTGTTCGGATTCTCCCAGTTTGAGGCCTCATTGGCCTTTCCTTTGCTGTGGCTCTTGCTGTGTGATTATCCCCATTCGCTCCCTTGTTCTGTGATCATCCAGAGGCCACACAGTAGGATCACTGTTGCCTTAACACGCACCAAATCCAATCAGTTCTAGTTCTGTAGCTGGCAGGGCAGGCTCTCATTTCTTTGTCACCCTCTCAAATGTCAAGGTACCGAGATGCCAGTGCTGTCTGAATGCACCCAGAGCCAATTACATTAGTCTTCTGCCAACCTGAGACCTTGTCTGTTCCCAGGAATTAATTTTTGTTTTGCTACAATGCACAACCAAAGTTTTAAGTTTCTCTGCCAATTTATTACAATCGGTCTTTCTGCAATGCCTTTGGTCTTCTTTGTAATTATCTCTCAGATTTTGTGGTTCTAGGAACTGCTCTGTGCTCTCCTCTGCTTCTCCAGTTCCCTCACTTTGATGCAGAGGCAACTAACAACTTCTCCACCCCCATCCCCTCCTGTATGCGTAAACTGAAGCAATCACCGCAGCGCTCAGTGCTTGGATGATTTGGCATGGAGGGCGGGAGACAAACAGACAGGCTGACAAGCATGCAGCTAAGTTAGTTTCTTCACTTTGGGAAGTTTATTTGCAACAGCTTTCATTTGATCAAATCGCCTCTGCTTGGTTTGTCTGTCCATTTTCAGTTCATCATCTCAAGTAACTGAGCATCCCAGCACTATTCTGGTCCTGCAAAGCAATTAGGAAGACAATTGTACAAGATATTTTCCCACAGAGCTTGCCAGGTTGCTGCCCGAGTGTCCCCGCATGAGTAATCTCTGAGATGTGGGACCCATCTGAAGGAGGGCCAGAAGTCACCACCAGAGGAAGCAATTCACTGAACTCTTCCACTCAGGTCTATTAGCATCTAGATCTACTTTCTGTCAAAAGTGGTGGGAACAGCATTAAGACATCAGCCCTGCTGGGAAACAAGTAGAAAGGATGAATTTGTAGAGTTTAAAGAAGGAAGGGAAAAGATTTCAGGAGGCTTCTCTTGGGGTAGGCTGCCTCAGGGCTGCGAGTGAAGGATCTGTGAGAACCAAGCTCCCATTAGTTCACAGGTTAACAATCCCTTTTTCTTTCCCTACAGAAGACAAAAACCTGGATGACTTCTGAGGTGAACCTCAGCAGGACCAGGTAGACAGCAAGGCCAGCACAGGCCAACTGCCCTGAAGATAAGTTTGTAAAATCTAGTTTCTCTGAAATTTCACCAAAAAACGAACCATGCAAAACCCTGATGCTGACCCAGTTTTACCAAGAACAGATTTCGTTGCCTCTGGTACAGAAGTGTTATTGCCTACATTATTTAAGTCAAGATATACAGAGTACCAAAAATGCTCTGAGGGACTTCCAGGCATTAAATTTAATTAAGCATAAACTACAGATGTGCAGGGTATTTTGGCTATACCTATTCCTCTTCTTGATCTTTTTCTTAACCTTAGAACAAACCTCTTAGCTACCTGCCACCCAAGAAGTTATGCTGCAAGCTCATTGATCACAAGAATTATTTTATCTGTGGCACATGGAGTTGCAGATCTAACTCTATTAAGTCTGTAGTTACCCCAAGCACTTTCACAGAGAACCGTATGGCCCTCACAGGCAGGTGATTGCCAAAGCCCTCAAACAACCATCAGTATGCATCATGCCACATTGCTTTTATTTCCTGGTACGTGTCATTTCACAGCAGCACGTCACATACAAGTTGTTGGGGAAAGGGTCATGTTCACATTTGGGATCTGTTTGTTTCTCGGAGGATGTTTTGATGCAACTGTCTCAGCCATTTCACCTATAACTGGCCCCCTTTCCACAGATGACCAGTCATCCAAAACACCACAGAGATTTTAAGCCTCCTTGATCTAAGGAAGGCAGATGAAAAAAGACATGATGCAGGCAAATGTCACATTTGTGTCACTGACTGAAACACTGCTGCCAGGATACATTATTCAGTATCTAACAGACCTACTGATATAACCCTGGGCTGAACTCTCCTCAGAAGATCAGCCATCCATGGCTTTCCCACAGCAGGTGGAGAGATTTACTGTCATAACTCTGGGGTAGGAGAAAGGAATACCTACCCCTGCGTGCCCACAAAGCCCATGGAAGAGCATTATATTACAAGTAACGTGCACTTTTTGCTTCATGAAGAATTCTCCATAGCAATGTCCACAGCTAGACCATGTAATTCTTTTTTTTTCCCCCACAAACATGCTATTACTGGTAAAATACTTGATATGAACAAGGAGGGAGCAGAAGCAAGGCTAGCAGCTCACACCTTCAACCCTGGTCTTGCTTCAGGCCATCACATGGAGTTGGACAAAGTACCAGGGCAGTAGCTGTTACCCAAGCAACCCTTCTCTGCACTCTGAATCTGCAAGTACAGACACAGCAGGATGCCATCACCTCCCACCACATGCCCAGCCTCACCTCCCATCTGATCAAGAGAAAAGATACTGGCAGGTTCTGCCCTCCTTATTCCTCTTAACTGGCTTTGTGCTAGAATCCATTTTGGGAGTAATGGGAAGGAAAATTGAGTTAGACCTTTTTAAAGGGTTTGCTAATGAATTTATTCATGAAAGACTTCAATGCCTGAATTTTCCATCAAACACCAGCACAGGCTTCGTTAACCAATATTCACCTCTGACTTTTACTAGAAAAGCCAAGATGCTACTTTCTTGTTGCTTCAGTACCTTTTTACACATCTTAGCCATGTACTGCCCCTAGAGAGTATCAGACCATCTCCCGTTAATTAGATCAGCAACACTGAAGACCCTGTCATAGCTTACACAAATCCTAAACTTCTCATGCTCCAAGACATCTGCTTTGCAACTGCAAGACACAATAGGCCAAAAGCCAAAGTTCTCCATTCCACCATGGTTTTCAAAAATATCTAGAGATTCAGAAATATCCACTGCTGTTTGCTCATTTTGAAAGTTAATTTAAAACTTGCACTCCAACCAATCTGTATTTGGCCTAAGAAAATTCTTCCAAAACAGACCAGTAGCTCCGGGGAAGGCAGGCCATGGGATCTTTGGGGACTGCAAATTCAACCACTGTGACATGGTGAGGCCAAAAGACAAGAATCGGGTCATAAAGGCACAGAAAGCCATACAACAGGCATGGAGCTTCAGAGGTCAGAGCCTGCATCCCTTTCACTTAAACATCTCACAGTGCTACAGCTGGAGCTCCAACCACACAAAAAGCTGTATTACCAACTCCTCAGCCTAAATACTGCTGAGTCTTCTATGGCCACATTTCAGGGGAAAGCAATTTTATTTTTTGATGTTTGTGTGTTGCATCTGTCCCCCATTACAAAGAAAGTGTGCTGGCCAGGCATGGCCCAGAGATGCTTCTGTTCCCAGCTAGACAGCCTACCTCAGACTGTAAGACCGCCAAAGAGAGAGCATAAAGCACGCTATTTAAACAATATGATTGTACAACTGTGATGTGTTGACACTGGCTGGACACCAGGTGCCCATCAAAGTCATTCTATCACTCCTCCTCCTCAACTAGAAAGGAGAGAGAAAATGTAATAAATGGCTTGTGGGTCAAGATAAGAACAGTGAGATCGTTCACCAATTACTGTCTCAGGTAAAGTAGACATGACTTGGGAAAAAAACTAATTTAATTTATTACCAATCAAATAAGAGTAGGATAATGAGAAATAAACCAAAATCTTAAAAACACCTTCCCCACACCCCTCGTTTCTTTCCAGGCTTAACTTATTCCCAATATTCTCCACCTCCTCCCTCTCAGCAGCTCAGGGGAGCAGTGGTCGGTTCCTCACCCGTTGTCTCTATTCTCCTTCCTCCTCAGGGGATGGACTCCTCACACTCTTCCCCTGCTCCAGGTGAGGTCCCTCCCACCAGAGACAGTCCTTCAGGAACTTCTCCAACGTGAGTCCTTCCCACGGGCTGCAGCTCTTCACACACTGCTCCAGCGTGGGCTCCCCACGGGGTCACAGCCTCCGTCGGGCACATCCCCCCACTCCGGCGTGGGGACCCCACGGGCTGCAGGTGGGTCTCTCTCCTCCGTCAGCCTCCCTGGGCGCAGGGCACAGCTGCCGCACCACGGGCTGCACCGGGGCTGCAGGGGAACCCCTGCTCCGGCGCCCAGAGCATCTCCTCCCTCCTCCTGCACTGACCTGGCTGTCTGCGGAGTTGTTTTTCTCACATATTCTCACTCCTCTCGCCAGCTGCAGTTACACAGATTTATTTTCCCCCTTGTTAACTCTGTTATCCCAGAGGCGCTCCCACCGTTGCCGATGGGCTCAGCCTTGGCCAGCGGTGGGGCTACCTTGGAGCCGGCTGGCGTTGGCTCCGCTGGACACAGGGGAAGCTTCTTGCAGCTTCTCACAGAAGCCACCCCTGTAGCCACCCTGCTGCCAAAACCTTGCCATGCAAACCCAATACAAAAACAAAAAGCAAAGAAAACCAAATCAGACTTCTGTGGCTGAGGGATTAGTGGTGAGCATCTCTGCAGAAGAAGGATCTCCTAAGGAGGGATTTGTCTCACCCAGATTCCCCTGTGCCTTGCTGGAAATGGATGTGTCAGCACAAGTTCCCCAGTGCTTAGCACTGCCTGGCTCAGCACAGTGCTCATTCATTACTTGGGCTTCACACATTCATATGTTGTTTTAAACCCCATAAAGTTGCTCCTGGGAGTTGGACGGTGGAAGTTATAATCTCTGATACCATAACAACCGCAGAATGTGGAAATCACAGAGAAGTCATCTCCCTTGTCTTGTTTAAGGGAGGCAGGAAAAGAGGTGCCCTCTCACAACACTCCTCAGCAAAGCCCTTAGAGTACTGGTACCAGTGGTGTGCTCAATCCGCATACCCTGCCTATACAGGAGTGATGAGCAGTGCAAGGAGCAGCTGCAGCACACAAGAGCACTTGGAGGAGAGTCCCACATGAGCTCTCCATCATCTATGCTGGTTTCTGAGATTTGGGGATTTCACATCCTGTCACCTGAAGGAGATTCAGACACAGGGTGCCCCAGCAACTGTTAGAACCAAAGAAGCCAGAGACACAAAATTAAGTGGAAACTCGTCTTCCCTTTGCAGCAATCTAAAGGTTACAGATGTAGCAGGAGGTTATGCCTGCAATTCTGATGAGCAGTGCTGTATGCCAATCAAAACACAGACACAGACACAGCCCTTCCAAGTTACCTTTCCCACCCTCCTACTTACCCACTGTGTGATCAGAATAGATTGTATGGCATATGCAGATGATTAATGATGGCAGTAATTAAGAAGGTGGCTGATTTTCACATGTGAAGTCTTTGCTGCTGCCCTCTGGACCTCAGCTTCTCCTGCAGTCAAGGTAACTCCTTATGATCCCTGCAGCAGTGATTTATCTTTCTATCACTGAATGAATCAGATGCCTCACTTCTTGCTTCCTGGGGACTGCAGCCCTCCATCCTAATCAAGAACTTGCAAGGCACATAAGGTGCTTAGCGTTAACTCTTAAATTGTTGGGAAAAACATTTGATACAGGGAGTAGAAACATCAGTGCAGGCTGAAGCAAGATGAACTTTCACAGACCTTTTGTTTAAGAGATGGATAGAATATTCTAAATAGTTAAGGCTTTGGCCAATCCAAACCATCATCTTTAAGCAGATTTTTTTATTATTATTATTATTATTATATCATTTTAATTATCTTAAACACTTTTTGTTCAATCTTTTAATTTTAAATTAAAAGATGATACTTCAAGAAGTATCCAAGATTTACACTAATCTTATTAGAAATAAAACCGATTTCAGAAAGTTGTTGAAACCAAAAGAGAAGTCACATAGTAGTCCAGATGGTTGCAAAGTCCAGAGGAAAAGGGCGAGCAACAGGGAATGGCAGGAGGTCCATGGAGAGTAAGTGGGATAGGCGCTTGCTGCTCTAGAGCCCTTCAGATGGATTCTTCTGGACCGTCCTCACACTTTTCCCAGCAACTTGTCCATGACCAATGGCAGAACCAAACCCGTTGCCAAGCAACGACCTAATGCCTCAAAGTCATCCAAGACTGAGAAAAGGCTGGATCGGACACAGTATCACATGGAACGTAGGACACAGACATAACAACGTGATGTGAAAGATGTAAAAAGACAAATTTGAAAGCTTTGGCAATCTTTCCTCCATCAGGCAAACAAACAGGTATTGGCATCTACGTCTGCTCAGGCTTTACCTGGTGAATAATTGATGCATTTCCATGTGTTTTTATTCAAAAGTGACTTTGAAGTTCCAATCTCCAATATTTCCTGATATTCTTCAGGATTAGAAGTTGATAATAGGGACTTATAATCAACAAAGAGTCCACATTAACAGAGACTTGGAAAAAAGAAAAAGTAAGCAAGAAAAAGAGTGAAAGAAAAAACAAAAGGCAAAAACCGTCGCAGGAACCATACAGACATTTCCTTCACACTGAGCTGTCAGTAAGTAAAAACATATTGTGGCAGGCTGTAGTTTACCTATGCTTGTGTGCAGGCATCAGAGGCTCAGTGGGACTAATTATGAAAATATGATTATAATGGATTAGTAATTCTGTCAATCAGAGACATGCATCTGGTAACAAAAAAGCAATGGGTAAAAATGCCACAGGACAGGAGAATTTAATGCTGTGGGTTACTACCAAATGCATGTCTCATGGGAGAAAAAAAGATTTGAGTTATGGTGGGGGAGAATTGCTGGGATTGTATATTAATAAGAAAACATGTATCAGATCTGTGGCTCAGAAAAGCATTAAACAGAGCTGTAAAGCCATTTTTACTCTCCCTCACTAAAGATGGCTTTGACTTACTTGGAAAGGGTACGATTTCAAGCTGCACTGAGAGCTTGCAGGTAGAATTAGCAAACATCAGCATCAGATGGGCCTGCTCAATCAAGGGAAAGGGTGACACCTCAACCACCAAGGACATTTCATTTATCTTTGAAATCACATTCTAGAATCAAAGAACAAGAAAACCTGTGAAAAACACTGCAATATTTGGTTAAAAACGTGGGTTTAAAATTGAAGAAGAAGAAAGTGGTTTTGAATCTGTTTCCTTAGTGGGCATCCTTCCCTTTCCTCCCTCACCCATGTCTGGTTTGCTATTTAGGAGCCTGCAGGAGAGCTGGACTATGGTCAGGATGTCTTGGGGAAGGCAGCTGAGAAGCTGTCCCCCGTCTCTTTTCTGTATAAAAACACCATAAAATAATTTATTCTGTAAAACAATGTGAAGCTTGTAAATAACTGCAAGCATTTTGAACTTCATTCTCTGCTTTACAGCTCTGCCAATATGCACCCTAGCAACTTGGCCAACTCTTGGCATATTAATATGTTTTATTACAATTTTTATTCCTTGTTTGCTCGGGGGGGTTGAGGCAGCTCCTGCTCCTGTGTTTATGGGCCAGTCTGGAAAGCGCATGTTCCTCCAGAGGAAGCAGCAATCTCCTGGCTCAGCCTCTGCAAGCTGAGGGGAGCCAAATGCAGCTGAGATCAGATCCGTCTGCAGCTCCCTGGGAGGCTTGGGAGCACTGTCATCTGGAAAATTAGGATGCTGCAGCTTCCCCGGCTTTCTCCTTCACAGCAGGGACGGTCGGAGTGGAGGGGGCCGGGGGACTAAGGAGGACCAGCTTGTCAGTCTACAGCGCTAGATAACTGCCAAAGCATTGTTGCTGGCCTGACGATAAAAATATCATCTCTTTCTTACAGCTGATATAAAACCAGCCAATTAAAGTCCTTCTCCTAATCCCAGATGGTTGCCTCAGGTATTGGCACCAAAGCTGAAGGATGAAGAAATTGTACAGAAAAAAGGACTGGAAACATTGACCATAGAGCAGAGTTGTGACAAGACACTGAAACAGATCAAAGGAAGACAAAAATATCTGTATTCTTGGCCTTTCCTTTGACCTGTCATTGGTGCCTCTTCTTTGAAGATGCTTCAGGCTGTCTCAGAGGCACTGTACCACTAACTGGTGGGACAGAAAAGGAAAACACAAACACTAAACTGAAACACAAAGAATAACTCAGAATAATTTTGTACTCAGAGGAAAGGAAGAAGAGGAAATATCCAGGCCCTCTCTTTTGCTATCACCTTGTTCTTCCTCAAGTACAAGTGCTTTTTGTTCATTGTAATTGTTCTAAAATTATTCCAGTCTAAGACTGTGCTCAGACCTTGGGTATGAGCCTGCCCGCAGCACCTCTGCTAAGGTGGAGTGGAAGAGAGAGGAAAGAAAGGAGGCAAGCTAACGTGAACAGTCATCAGCTAAATACATAATAAGAAGTGCATGTCCAAATGGAAGACCAGTCTATGGAAGACCAGCCTAATTTTGAATATAATTTCTATCCTACAGCCTAGTGGTTAGAAAGACAGACTTTATACTGGTAAAAGGCACAGGACAAAAGCCAGCAAAATCAGAAAATATGTCTGACCCACGGAGATGTGCTCCTGGCCCCAACCTAAACCACTGACGAGCAGAGAGTGCCATCAGGAAAAGAAAAAGATAAGAAAGCAATAAAAAAAAAAATCCCAAAAGGTGAGAATAAAATCGATCTGGGTGGCCTGGGAATTCTCTCCCCCTTCAGCCAAGGGACTGAGAGCAACTTTGCCCTATCGTTTGCACAACAAGAAGCTGATGAAGTGATGCAGAGGGTTCCCTGCAACAACCTCACTGAAAACCTATTTGAAAACAAGGACTGCACAGAAAGAAGAGGAACTGAGGCACAGTGAGATGAACCCTGAGCGCATGGTGTTCTCCTTGCTGCGAATACCTTCCTTCACCACTTTGTGTTACAAAAATCCCATTGCTTCAGCAGCAACAGACTGAGCATCAGCTCAACAGCTTCTTTGTGAGTTCCTTCCCAGCTGGCACAAATGAACAGATTTTCAAAAGCAAGAATAGGCAGAACTTTAGCATCTATGGTTTTGAGCAGATTTGGGGGTATCTGTTCCAATCTGGGCTTGTTGTTATGTAAAAGTGGGTGAGCTGTAAGCATGGGCGTGCTGTTGTTCTTCTAGACTAACTTCTTTCCACAAACAAGTTTCTCCGTGCTGAGCATTTTCAGAACGTTCTACTTATTTTTTCTCCTTAAATGAGCAGCTAAGGATGCCTGAGTGACCCGAACTGTGAATACACAGAATTTCCTTGAGCTTTTGTTTCAGATTAAGTAATTTGAAACCAGAACTTTTCCACAGAAGTGGAAAGAAAAAATAATTATACATTCAGCTCTGAGACATCACTGTTATTCGAAGGACAAGCCAACAAAAGGGGCCATGTAAGTAAGGATAAGCTGTGTAAAAACACATTAAATATGACTGTTTGGTAAAATACCATCATTCTGACAAGGGCGTTTTGGATGACACTGCCAGCTGAATCCTGTTCACACACAGTGCCCTCAGTCTTTTTTATGACAAACTTTCAAGACCCCTCACTAGCTTTTTGAAGTGGTGGTGGTGTGTTTGTCACAGCCATGCTGTCCCTGGGTTTGTTCAATGTGCATTTACACTGTCACCAAGTCACACCCTGTCAATAGCTCGGGACTGATTTGATTTTCAGGATCACATGTTTTGCTGCAACTCACCTAAATAGACCCAATAAAGTAATCTGGACTTGAAGCAGCCTGTGTTGCAAGTGGATGCACTTGCAATAGCTGCTGATGAGATGTTATAACTATTGAACGAGTCATTAAGACAGCAACTTTACAGTTGATTTTAATAACCTGTATAGTTTAAAGCCTTGGCATTTTTGTGCACCATACAATTTTACCTAATACAAGCAGAGAAGGCAATTTAGTCCAACTGGAAGCTGATTAAACAGGTCCATGAAAGGAACAGAATGATATTCTTGGTTAGGAATCCTCCTCTTTAGGAGGTGCAGGGACATCCTAAATGGATAACTAAAGGCTGATATCAGGATCCCTTTGGTCAAGATGCACCACCATAGGGTATAAATTTTAGACAGCAAAGTTTTAAACTTTTAGTTTTCATGACACTTTCGGAAAAGAGGATTCTCAACACCTCAGCTTTCCTCTCTCCACTGGCAATACACCTGTGTGCACTTTGCATTGGATTATTTAGCCAAGTCCAGGACTCCAGAAATGATGGAGCAGCAAGATGTAAATAGGAGTGATCTTGAGAACATATTTCATTGTCCTGCCGAAAATATAAATTCAGTGTATTACTTGCACAAACCCTCTCATGTGTCTAACAAGACTATTTTCATGTACTCGGTGGCAGGCACAAGTGAGCTGTGATTGAAGAAGCCAATTTTGGGAAGGACATTGAAGATTAATCAGCAGGTGTTCCCCCTCCATGGACTTGTTCTCTGCTAAAAGGCACAAGACCACTTGGAGACCTGCTGCACCACAAAATCCCTGCAGCTATTGAGAAAGGTACTACAGCAGAGTTGATTTGGGGTCTACATCTTACCTTTCCTGTATTTAAAACCAAGCTCTAAAGGGAAACGGGCTTAGACATCAGAAAATGGATACAAGCACGCAATTGCATGGCAATGGACACCAGCACTGCTGTAGAGCCGGGGTTGAGCTCTGCCAGGTCCCATGGAACACTACCAGATGTGCTCTACAACTGCAGGGCACAGGCCTCAGCTGTGGGCCAGCACCTCCATCAGATCTGAAATCCAGGCTGGGAACAGGATCCTGCATCCCAGGGTTTGACCCGGTAAGGCTAACACTTGCCACCCCCACAGAGGATTATCCAGTGAGTCCCAAAGCTGTCATCTCAAATTTCTTTGGCATCTGCTTCTGTAGCAGCATTCACCGTGAGTCCAATTTACCAGGCACAAGAAGGAAAATGTACCTAAGAGCAACGGAGCTTGTCCAGCAAGTGCTGGACTTCTAAAGGGCTCCACTCCATCAGGAATGTTGCTGTTCCTAACTACACTGACAGTCCAAACACTTCCATGTTTTTTAAGAAACTGCAGTCTCAAGAACATTTTCTCTGCATTTCTTAAAGACAAATGACAATAACAAAAAAGAAATATTCTAATGCAGAGACAACATAGGAAATATTACAAAGAAAATCACTGGAAATCAATAACTAAACCCCAACCTCTCACCATGCATTTTTCTAGAAGCATGTCACCATACTTTTACTATTTCCCTATGTATCACATTTCCTTATCTCAGCAAAGTGGAGCTTTGCTGATATTTCATTAGCCCTGTGAACACAGCTATTGCTATATAAATAACAACAATACTGTTTCTCAAGGACAAATAAATGTATTTTGATCATATCTGAAAGGGAAGGGAGAGGAAAATAATCTTTGGTCTGAGATAAAGCAAAGAAAATAACGTAAAAGAAAGGTGCATAATCAGCTAATATACAAACAAATGAAAGATGTTTTATTACAGAAATGGATTTCCTTTCTCAAAGAAGAGTTTGAGTGCCCAAATCAGTCTGTTTTTCCAGTGCTATGCAGTCTACTCAAACCTATCCCTTCCTCTATAACCTCCGGTAGCATCTACCACATCCAGAGGGTTGCTAACATTTACCTTCTTACTGTGTTGTTTTCAGATTGCAGCACTCCCCATTAAAATGTAAGGTTTCCAATTGCTTGTATTCATAAGACTAATTTTCATTAGACAGTATCTTTCATCTCCTCTACCTGCTTGCTGTGTAACTGTCTCCTGCAAAGCTTATGGGGACTGTTTGGTTCAAACACCCATTTTGCCAAGGTCAGAGACCTCCTATGCTCAGCAGTGCTGGATGCTGATTCTTTTTCATCCTCTCCCCTCCCACTAAAAATAAAAAACTGGAAAAAAATATTCTCTCATTTTTTAAACAGTTTAATTCAGATAGACCTCTGCTACCACCTTTCAAATTATGGCAACTGTTGGTAATTGAAAAAAAAAAAAAAAGTGGAAGAGTTTATGACTCCAGTTGAGAGCAATAGTCCCTTATTTACAGGGCTGCAGATTCTGCTATATCCCTACACAGCATGAGCAGTGCTCTGTGCTTCCCTTTTTCCTAGGAAAATGGGACCACTCGCAGACTAAAGGAGAACCCATCATAAGATGCATGGCAGGCTTTGCCTGCAGTTTGTCAAGGCAAAGTAAGAAAAAGATTTTATTGGTATCATTTTATTTCCAGTTAAGTTCCATAAAATCAATCTCTGGGAAGTTCCAGCAGCTGATGTCTGCATTCACAGGCTAATGCAGCAAGTGGGCATAGCTTGAAATAGATAGCTGTAAAAAGTGATAGCAGCAACGCAGATTGGACTGAATAAGAAAATTATACCCTGAATCATATGACTGTAAAAACAGCAAAGACAGAGTGAGTAAAACTGAGACATCTCTGCTTAAACCATGGTTTGTAAATATCATGGAACCAGGTAGAGTGACAGCACAGCACTGGATAAGCAGCAGCCTTCCTTCTAGGAACTTGTTATATGCTTTTATAACTTAATTTGTACTCAGAGAAAACATAAGCTCCAAACTATAAAAAAATGCTTATGTATGCAAAGCTCTGGAACTGCATGTAAAATTTCTAAACTCAAATTTTTATAGAGGACTCTGGGGTTTTGAAGTCAAGTTAAAAAAAAAAAAAAAACACAATAGTTTTTTTTCCAAGTCTCCAGGTACAATTTACTATGCATTCCACAAATTCACTCGTTCAGATCAAATTGGACCTCAATCTTTTTGCATTGCGGATACAGAACAGGATCCAAACCTGCTGCAAGTTTCAGTGTACCATCCCTGCTGAGTAGGCATCACTACAAAGCACTGATAATTCAACCTTTCCCTTTAAACATGAAACAGAGTTTTGAGTCAGGACCTGTGGGCTTTTTAATAGTTTAGATCCCGTTTTAGCTGCTGCCTAAAGCATAATGCCTGGAGCATAAATGAGAGGGCAAAAATCTAAGTCAGAGGTATTCTGCTAACTCTAATTGCATTTATATTTCAACCAACTCAAATCAAAACACAGGGAATTTGAAATAAAAGCTATGATTCCCAGGACACCCCTTGGCCCAAAAAGGAGATGGAGTAGGCAGACTGTGCCTGCTGCTGCCGTGGGGCTGAGTGGGACCATAAGTGAGGCTGCACACGAGACGTGTTTGACCTTTGAAGTAATTCCCTCCTCATGAAAGCCAAAAAGGGGCTTAATAACCACAAAAAGTGCTCTTCCAAATAGATGACGACTTTGAGGAGCAGAACTGAGAAAGAGCCACGTAACTTACAGCTCGGATGTTTTGGGTGGGTCAAGAATGAAGAAAATTCACCCATAATACCATAGGTTGTTCTGCTTTTTTTTTCCGCCAGCCCTCTCCCATTTAAAAGGGGCTCGATGGCTTGGCGCCCCACTCCAAATGTGGTTTGAGCTAAGCTCTATCCTGACCCCAGTCTTCACCCGTGCTCAGCAGGACTCTCCAGAAGGATCCCAGCTCAGAAGGTCCCCAGGTCCCCACCTGTAACTCATCTCCTTGTGCAAAATCCCCACAAAGCCAAGGATGTTCAGCTCCCGGTGGAGGCGGGGAGGAGAGCACACTGGATTTGGGATGAAGGTAGCACAGATGAGGCACAGCTGACTTTGACTGGCTTGCTTTGCTCCCTCTTGATTTACAGTCCTTTCTCGTTAAAGCTCTCTACCACCACCAGACCTGTGCAACATGGGCTGAGAAGGAGCATCGGGAAGGGACTGTACATGCACTGCAAAACACAACGAGCTGCCTTCATGTGTCACACGTGGCATCCCAGGAAGAAAGTTCTTGGCTTACAGATAGATGTGCCCCTTCCTAACAGTGGGAGAGGTGAGTTACGGTGGCATAATTCCTGGTTCTTAGGGAATCCCAGTCCAGGATGCCCATCTTCCCTGACTGCGGCACAAGAGGTAGCCAACAGGCAGGTGTCAGCAATCATAGATATCATCTTTGAGAGCTTGCTCCATGCAGTCCTTAAACAGGGCTATTTTAATTCAGTCCCTTAAGTTTTTGCTTTTTAGCCCCTTATTCCATTAAGCAGCTGTCTCCGTTTTAACAGAAATGACAGTTTTCAAACTTTTTCAAATGGCTCAATTTTTTAGCCTCCTCCTGATTACACCGACCACCATTGGTTTTATTTATTTCTCTAATATCTCTCCAGTACTGTAACATGCAGAAACTTTACTTCAGCTCTTTCCACAGTATCATATAAATCTCTCTCAAAAATCATTGCAGCATCCGAACAGATTCTTTAAAAATTTCAGTTAAACGAATGATTATGAAGTTTCTTTTAATATTGGAAACACCATTTGATGTCTGGCTTTTCTAATGGTAAGAAGTTTTTACCAGCACCTGGCAGAAGATATACCAGCAAACATCTGTACTCAAAGCACAGCAAACGTTGATAGTGCCATTGACTTTGTGTATATAGCTGTACTGCTAGCAAGTGTAGAATATAATGGAATAAATGCCACTCGCTGCATTTTTATATGCCAATCAATACATGTATTTTTGTCAACAAGACAGAAAGGGTCTCCACCTTTGGTGCTGCACCTGGTACAAGCCATCTAGACAGGCAGAAAAACATGCTGGGAGGTAACTGGGGTTGAGACTAGGATGTTCCCACTGTGATGGCACATGTGCTTTGCCTTTCCAGCTAAAAAAAAAAAAACCAAAAATCCCCCCAAAACCAAAACCAAATCAATCCACTGACAGCTTGCAAAAGCTGGGCTAAGATTCTTCTAGGGCAAAGACCAGCTGCTATTGCCCAGTATATAGCTCCTTTCAAAACACTTTCACAAAACTCTAGGTCCATCTCCAAGTTCTGCTGCTGTTAACAGTTAACAGTAACTTCAAGTATTACAATTATGCCCAGCTGTCCATGACAGCTTAGGAAAGAAAAGAGGGAGGGGAAAAAAAAAAAAAAAAAAAAAAAAAAAGAGAGATGGAAAATATTTCTTAACCCCTGTGATACGCATTTGTCTTAAAGCTGGGAAAAGTCAATTCCCTGTGGATGCTGAGAAATTCCAAGTTTATCAATGTATTTTCTCTTGCAATATTTAGCAGGATGAATTTTTAAGAACAGAAAACTCTCCTTACAAAATGAGTCTACCCCTAGTGACTCCCAACTTGCAGAGGTGAGCAGAGGGCAATCTTTTACTACTGAAATTTTAACATTCCTTCAGGGGTTTCACAACAAATTGTTTTCCAGGTCAATTCAGGCCCCCAATCTGTCTAATTCATAAAGAGTCCCATCTCTAACAGATGACTGCATTAAAGTTACCTTGCTAATCAGGTCAGAGGAGGCAAAATAATCCCTTTAAAAATTACCACCACCAAAACCACCACACAAATCTGCCTGGAGCTTCTAAACAACCTCAAAGAAGAAAGTGCCCAGAGAGTATCAGAATAAAAGCATTCTGAGAAACTTTGGAGTATTATAGAACGATACCACACTTCCCCTCGCCCCACAGGGAAAGACTTGCCATAGCATCAGTTTGCAATGGGACCTGTCTTTTATATGAAAAGCATACAAAAGAACAGCTAAATGGCCACTGGATGTCTCTAATAATTTGCTTTTAGGTAGACAGTAGCTTGCAGCAATTTCCCTTTTCTTGGGGAAATGAGGAAGAGGAAAAGCAAGAAAATAGAAAAGAAAGAGCAAACATGTTGATTCACTTGACATTTATTCTGAATAGTCATAATGCAGAGGCACCCACATCCTCCACTGCTGCTCTAACAGTTGCAAATAGATCTGCGGAAATATTCAAATGTACAAGCACAGCTGTCTACAGTCATCACAGAGTACAAAGCACTCAGCATGCACCCTGCCTCTGTCCTGTTAAAGCAAATGTGTGTCTTGAAATAATAGATCAGCTTCTAAGAAAACAAATGCACACACGTCCTTAAAGCAAGTTTTTTGCTTTTATAGCAGTTCCAAAAAATTGTGTCACATCGTGTCAGGGATAAAACTGGGTATACAATCTGTGGACAGAGAGGTTTTGCACAAACAACATGACAAATAAATATTATATACAAAGGCAGCAGCATTGTGAGGTTTTACAAGACAAATAACCCAAAGCTGTAAACACTTCTGAAAAATAATTAGCTCATCAGTTTGCATGTGTCCCTGCATCTTTTCGCAAGTCTTCAGTAAAATGAAGCAACCTCACCTCAAGCCTTTTGGTTTTCGTGCACTCTGAGAAACCATTCTGCATTCGTTAATATTTATATTGCTGCACTGAGTAGCAGCTCCATTATGGAGCTGGGCTCCATCGAGCTGGATGGCCTCCATGTGGATACCCATGAAAGAACCAGCCTGTGCTTAAAGTGCTGGTGATCTTGATTTATTTACAGCTATTTTCTATGGCCAGAAGGGGAAACAATTGTCTGAGCTGAATGCATGGTCAGCAAGCAGCAACTCTTAGTCACATTAAGATGTTTCTACTCCTCAGCTAAATGTTGAAAGGACACGGTTAAAAGGAGACTCTGAAAGTTGCTGCTGAAACCATAGACCAGGAGATGTTAAATACGGTGACATCAGGCTCTCAGGAATGAGGGGTACATCAGCTCTGCAGCTGAAGCAAACACACTCTGCTTCCAGAGAGGTGTTCCTGCACAGCCCAGTTACTGAGGTAAGAGCTCACAAATCCTGGACACTAGATGCATGTGTATTCCTCTTTACTCAAGCCAGACCAACCACCAGCTGGAAAATGGTTTTTTTTTACAGACTAAACAGCCATAGAAGATATCATTAAATGTCACTCCATTAACAAACTTAATTTTGGTCACTCTCTGTCGCAATGGATCTTTATTCCATTGAGCTCAATGTACTCTACCCACCCCTATAATGAAGAGCATGTGATAATGTTTAGTAGAGCAGCCCCTGATCTACATTTTTGGCACTGCTCTGGAGGACTGAGCAGCAGAGATCGCAGTTGTACATACACAGTGGTTTCCTAAAACCTCCAGCACAGCCAGTTGCGGTTGGTTTTGTGGGATTTGGCTGAGTTAACTCTTATTTGCTGTCCCTACTGTTCACTTTCCTGGCTTCTAAAACTGCTGTTGTAAGCAACCAAAGAAGCAGCAGTGTCCAAGTGATAACTAGCCTTCATATGCTATCTTCTCTCTGCAATGGCATTACACAGGAAAGCCTCAGGCATGTAAATATAGCACTGCTAAGTCAGAGACACTCCTTCATTGGCTGTAAACAAGGATTACCAAACCTCAGATGGAAGGATCAGACTGCTTTTCGGTCTATGTGTGAGAGACAAATAGATGTATGAACAAATGAAGAAGCAAACCAACTGGGATGATGTTAGGCAGGTGAGTCATCCAACCAACAGCCCTTTATCAAGGCAGAAGACCTCTGTGTAAAATGAATTCCCTTCTGGATTATTGCCTCCCAAAGCAATAATATAAATCCACCTAACATTTAAGCAAAGGGATATTGGATTTGACAGATCAACAACGATCATGTTTGTCTACAGAGTTATAAGGTCACTACTGAAGAGCCAGCTGAGAAAAGCAGGTGCATGTGGAAAGGGGCCAGAAATCACAGGGTAGCTAAAGGAGATTAACCTTTGAAAAAAATCAAAAGATATTAAGAAATCATCAAAGCAGAAGCAGTCCCATAGGAACCAGCAGTTAGTTCACTTTTCATTGCTAAGAAGAGATGCAATAAAAGCGTGCATCATTCTGCAGTTGTTTGTTGGGGTTTGGTTTTGTGGAATTTTTTTCTCTAACACGAAGATCAATTGACAGATCACACAGTCCAAACACCATGAAGCAGACACCATACAGAATAAACTTTCCTTTGAATCAGAAAACAAGCAAGCGTTCCAGGTTCAAAGACCTCCAAAACCGACTTTCCAATCCCACCCACTGCCAAGCAGTTCCAGACACGTCCAATGCAACTTCCTACGGTGATACTGGCAACTATCTGGAAACATGTTACTGACACAAACCCCAAAGAATTTTATTTCCAGAGAAAACTCATCCAGTGAGATAAACTACACCAGAATACACATGAATTCAATTCTTGGTATCAACTGCAAAGGGGTAGCATCTGTCCTTGGATGATGTTTTGTGCCACCACATTCACGGGTTGGGAGCTGGAGTGTAATACGCTTCACTGTGTTTAGTATGCTCCCATCACAAGACTTTTCCTTTCTAGATGTAATCAAACTAAAGAAAACATCTTCTTTCAGAAAATAGAGAACAGAAACTAACTTGTCAACTGATTTTTTTTATTCAATTCAACTTACTTTCTGTTTGTACAAGTCTTCATGGGTCAAGATTAATGTACTACACACACTGCATGAGCATTTACTGATCTCACAAAATTGAAGCTAATGTGCTACATCTCTCCCTCTCACTGCTGTACAGAATACCTAAGCCACTTAAAGCAAAGAGCAGCTCATATTTAGAGATTACCTCTGGAAAAGTGCCAAACCAAGTATCCTAGCAAGGGAAGAGGATCAAGAGACTTCTCTCCTGGCTCACTCAAGCCTTGCTCCACAACCACTCATTTTCCAGCTTCCCCTGTTGGTGCAGCCAACAGCCAACTCCAAAAACTCACAGGGCAGTTTGGATGTGGATGCCTTTGCACCTAAGAGCGTCTCTCAAAGTAATTAGTTCTGCAGTGCAGAAAAATCTTTCTCCCCTGAGCCAACTGAAGTATGATTGTCATCTTCTCACTGGAGAACACTACCCTAACATTGCAACATGACCTGCTAGGTACACAGACCCTGGGTTGAGACAGTCCGAGAGGTTGCTGGACAGCACAGCCCTTCCTCCTGCAGGGCAGCTGGTTCATAGCTAAGGACGCTGCTTGGACCTCGCCTCAAGTGTCCCCCATAGACTGACCCATGCTGGATGCAGCGTCAGGCTGCAGCGACACATCAGACAGAATTCAAAACCCATGTCCTCCAACACCAAAACAATTGTCAGCCCAAGAATTCCCTCAAAAGGAGGTTTCTAAGCCTGCTGGATTTCAGAGATCTACAGAAATATGATACACAAAGCAAATGAATTTATACAGAGTATTTGGGTTTGCATTTAAAATACTGATCTTATAAACAATATTTATGAGTGCTCTCAGCTAGTATATAGCTACAGAATACATTAACACTGCATATGGATGATCTGCAATGAAGAACACCCTGCTCAAAAGGGCACTGAAGCCATTTGACAAGACCTAAAACTGGACAAGCCCGTCAGGATGAGGCACCACAACGTGAGGGTGAAGAACACAACAGAGCTGGTAAAACAGGTGAGGACGTGTCCAGCTGAGTCACGTGGGTTGAGTTCCTGGGCTCTCAAAAAACTGGTGGCTTCAAGATCATAAGGGAAAAAAAGTATGTACATATGCACACAATAGCTCATCTTCCTACTTAAAACACCTCTCACAAACAGTGCAGCAACAAGAGATCACCTGCTGGAGTGACCAGATACAGGAGTCAACCCCACAAGGCAAGCTGGCAATCGCATCAGAAGAGTCAAATTATTAATGGGGCACTAGCAGTGTAGGAAAGAAAAAGGAAAACAGATTTCACTCCATTTACCAAAGCCCAAACTAGCGATAAATAGGGAGAAGAACAGCCCAGCTCCTGCACTGTTAAATCCATGTGGTAGAATCCTCCAGGAGGCACTTTTCACCTAGGACAGTCTCAGGTAAATCCCAGACTAGACTTTCATTCCTCTCTCTAGCAGCCCCCAAGAGGTTTATCTGTTAATTAATTCTTCAGATGTGATTAATTTAAGTTCATTCACATAGTTGGGGGTATAATTTTTGCCTGTGGAGTATCATATTGTCTTCTGAGTTCCATATTAACAGGGTATGTGGCTTTAGTAAATATGTGTATTTTTAACCTTCCTTTGGGGAACAAGGGAAATATAGCAGCATGAGCATATAGGCTGGCAACATAGCTTTGGTCATTTTTTGAAAAAACAAGTTGTTGGTCCCCAGGTTAATAACATGGACTGGTGAAATCTGCTACCAGCGACGGTAATTTCTAAAAAATAGTCATAGCAAGAAGATGAATTGATCTCAGAAGACAGATAGAGGGGACAGCTGATTTCACCATATCCAAGCTGGATACTTGAAATTATCATTAGACCTTAAAACTATGCTGTAAAACTCCACAACTGCTGTAAGGACCTCCAGCCTTCAAAACCACCTGTTGTCTACTGTGATAAAGAGAAATACTGTGGAAGTTTTCATTGTGGACTACCATCACTAGTGTACTTGCAACAACAGGAAAGAAAAATGTGCTAAGACCAAACATCTCCACGTCCCCACACAGTGTTTCCTATGCCCTGATGTACAGCACATTGCCCTGCACAGACATGGGCAGAGTTGTGAGTACCGCAAATGCTATGAACACAAGAAAACGGCCCATTTCCTCTGCTGTTTTCACCTGCAGCACTCCAGGTTTGGAGATCATTCTCTGAGCTGCTGCTCTGCCACCACAGTGGTCATGCTGCCGTGGCTAATCCCAATACTGTCAGCATCACTCAGCGCCTTACAAGCCCCATGCAAACATTGCTTCATCTTCTCAAAGACAGGTAACTGCAGGACCTCCAGCACCAAGTTGAAAAAATTTATTATCTAGCACTATCCAGACCCAGGAGTAAAGCTCAGGAAATTCCTGCGTCACTGGCTGCTGTTCAGACTCTTTTTTTTTTCCTCCTCCAGCCTTGAAGGACTGAATTAAGAATGGCAACAGCAGCCACAGCTCTCTCAAATGACACTCTACAAAAACCAGGAGAAGACATTAAGTAGGCAAGAAGGATTAATTATCCTCATCTGGGGAGACTTTCTTAATCCTGAGAAGAGGTAGCAGAGCTGCACAAAGAATCAGACAAAAGTGTTGAAATTCAATACTAAGGGATAAGAGCACCTCTTACCTGCAAGCTCAGCCCATTCCAACATGATTTCACTGAACTGTTTTCTACTTAAATCCTGCTTTCCTCCTCTCTTCAGTCATGTTCCTTTTATACTGTGTTGGCTGCCTTCGTTTTTTATTTATTGTACTTCATCCCCATTATGATTTTTCTTGGCAAAGTTTTTTTGACGATTGCAGCAATCTCACATCTCTCCTGACCTGCTGCTAGGAATTGATGGACAGCAGTGCTCATTATTTTACAGGTGCCCTCCATTTGGAGAAGCTGCACCATTTACAAGACAAGGGAGAGCGTGGTGGTGGCAAAGGAATTTTTCGATCTGAGCCAGAAGCTGTTACTAAAATCTTCGATATTAAATCCATGCACTTTGTGAGAGAAGATCAGGAGTGATCTCCTTATACACATGCCTAAATCCACACAAAAACATTAGATCGTGGTGTCTGTTAGTATAATCAGATGTAGGTCCCTCACGCCCATGATTTCTGCTCCAGAATCATCTCTGAGTGTATCAGACAACCACTGCAATCGGGTTACAGCAGTGGTGAATTTAAGTCTACAGTTTTACACCTGGGATGAATCTAGCCCAATTGGCTGCATTTCCAAAGGGGTTTTGAGCCACTTTCTAAAGCTCTGAGCTTAAAGAATACTTTACATCTGTAGGTATTTGCTCATGCCACTGTATTTCATGCTTCCATTCCTGCAAAAACCTGCATTTCAGACACAAGCTGCACCCACGTACACAAACTGGGGAGCATGGCCACCGTTACGGAGCCTGGCAGAGCCGGAACCTGGGCACAGATTACAACAGAAAGGACCACAGAGGCGTGCAGCACTGGGATAACATTGTTCCCACAATGCTGTAGGCTTTCAAAAATGAATTCAGTTTATTTTAGAGCTGGCAGCAAATCACCAATGAAAAGACCAGTCAGACTTGTTTTACCAGTAGCCTGGCATCTGCCACAGACGACAGCAACAAAGGTAAAGAGAGAAATAAAGATCCTCAGGGACATGGAAGACTAAACAAAATAGTGATGCATTTGCTTTGGAGCCTGAAAATTGTACGATACAGTATTTGCTTAAATGAGAAGGTTGAGAGTAAAATACAACATAGTACCTTCATTCACTTACAGCAGGGGCTTTCAGGAAACTCCCATCTGCATTCAGATGGCTGCAAGTAGAAGGACCCCTGGCAGATAATTTTAGAATAAAAAGGGTAAATAAAGAGGAATCCAGCTGCACTGTACAAAGGAGCACAGTGAGATGCCCATTAGAGGCTACGGCTCTCCCCCTAGACAGAAGCAGAACATATGTCATGCACTAATATTTCAGAACCAGCTCTTACTAACCATACTGTTAGGGTATTAAACGTACATCACCATGTCAGAGCAGAAACATACACAAATAGGAGTATGGTAATATTTCAGTGTGTTGTTCCAAGCTTAAAAGTCACTTACAGCAGAATGAAACCTATTCAGTGTTTATTTTCCACAGGTTCAAGTCAACAGTCCTAAGCAGATGGCTGCCTTTAGCATAAAATGAACACCTGAGGAGGGAAGGGGAGGCAAGTAACTCCAACTGGCCATCTGTTTCTTAATTCTAAAGCAAAGGGCACAAAGAACTTTGAGGCACTACCAACTATATCCATGCTGCGCCATACCCACCCAATTACTCAATTGTCAGCATCAGTTAATTCCCCTATTGTTGTGATGTGATGCTTTCCCACGCAATGCCTGAGAGCAATAACTGATTGTGCCATGTGTCAGCACTAGCTTCTCCAGAGAAAGTGTTCCCCCAAGCCAAAATACTTCATTTACAAATCACACCTGAGCAAAAGTTGATAGGAAAAGCTGGCTCCATCTGTAGTTACAGTATCCCTTTGGCTTCAGCAGGACATAAGCAAGTACTTAAATGCTTCACAAACCAGACCCTTGGAGCAACATGTACACCTCGTTCAAACAAACATATGTATTAACCTTGCTCCAGACAGTAAATGTTTATACATTACCAGTTATTTATGAAACTTTTTGCTCTGCATAATTTACAAAGGACAAAACAAAACTATCTGCTTCCAAGACACAGACAGTTGCTCTTCCTTTTAAAATACTAATCTCTCCTTTGGTAGGGAATCACACATGACTTCATAAAGGGTGCTGTGTCCTCAAGCACCCAGACCCTACGACAGCCTAAAACTACAGCTTTAGAAAGACAAATAAGCGTTTGGAAAGTTTCCTGCATTGGCGTTTGTTTCTTAAAAAGAAATATATGAAACAAAGCAATGCTGCTCTCCCACCTGATGGTTCATGTTTCCCCTACACTCAAGTGGACCAATTTTGCTGGAAATCTTTTAGCACTTAGTTTTTTGACCACGCAGACTCCAATTACTACACCAAAGGGGTAAGACTGTGTAGAACCTAGATTAAAAATTTTACTCTTTCCTAACATCATAATGTTGCTTTTTAGGAAGGTTTAAATGGCCTATAACTTGATGAGACCCCTGTATGTTATGCCTATACAGTTTTACTTGAGCAATTGCACCTCTTGCAAAAGCACAGGCTGGAAATGAGATGTCCGTGTCATCGAGAGACCGCTTCAACTCCTGCAGCTGGACTTGTATGGGAGAAGCTGCCCTCCATACCCGCCCGGAGGTTTGCCTACAAGAAGAGGTTGTTCTGCTTTAACTCTTCTAGTAGAATTACACCTGCTCTCTGATATAACTACATCAGCTTAACAGCATAAATGTGAATGCAATTTTACCAGCGTAAAGGTTTTTTATAGTGGCATAAATATTCCTGTATAGGAATAGAAATAAATAAGACTAGTGAAAATTCCTTCTTATCCATCTAATTGCCTCCATGCTACAGAGAGTATCAGTGTAGCTTGTTTGGTTTTAGAAAGATTTTTAATAAATATTAGGCCTAAATATGGATGCAAAATGAAAGTATCTGTGCTGGACAATTTTGTATGGCTTCAACAGAAGAAAAATA
Source organism: Athene cunicularia (assembly GCF_003259725.1). Taxonomy (NCBI): domain Eukaryota; kingdom Metazoa; phylum Chordata; class Aves; order Strigiformes; family Strigidae; genus Athene; species Athene cunicularia. The sequence goes on along the minus strand of NW_020799117.1, from coordinate 8,000,420 downwards.
TTTGTAAATATATGGTCTGAAAAGGTCTGTAAATAAGATATGCAATCTGTTCACAATAGGTGTTAAAAAGCCAGTGAAACTCAATTGACAAGAAATCATGGCATTGAGTGAGACTAATGAAAGAACAAGGAAAAGGAGCAAATTTTAAATTTCTTCAGTAAATAAAATGCTGAGAATAAAAGCCTAACAACTAAAAAAGTAAAATAAAAATAACATAAATTCCAATTATTTAAAAGAGAGGTTATCCCAGGTAGCCTGAAAAATACCAGGTGCTAATTTGTAACAAGTGGAGACACACATTGTGCATGTGAAATTCATGAAAATGTGACAGAAGGGATCAAACACGCAACAATTTGAATGACAGAGATTCCCTTGTTCAACTCTCCACAGTCCTATTGTCATCCCCTATCTGACAAGAAGATCAGAAAGGGAGACAATTGTGACCTAAGGGGGCCTTTTTTTGCCTCCTGTCAAGGTAAATGTTCCTCAGAGAATCCATCAAGACATTAAATTCATCTTTATTCTCTGGAAAAAAAAAATGGCAAGAAGTAAAACAAAGAGGTTAACATTCAACTAAGTCATTTCTCCTCTTCTCCAGCAAAGACCCTGTTGTCCATGGATTATTTAAGTTAACTGACAGATAGTTTTATCAAAGACTTGTCTACAGGAAAAGAAAAGAATAATGCAACTTTAAATGCTGTTAACTGCGAGAAGGTGATAAAGATTTATGGTTTACCCTCCTGTAAATACCATTCTTTATAACTGATCCCCAGGAGATTTACTGAATGCTCAATAACCTTTCTCTGGTGGATGCAAGCAAAAATCATCAGCACCATCTCGAAACCCAGTTTATTCAGCAAGCCAAGAGCACTGTGCCTGCAAATTGACCCCAACAGTGTTGTTCCTTCTCTCCCCGCTTCTGCAAGTTGGTAGTAATGAAGATGCTGTTGTGATGGAGAATCCTCACAGTCAAGGTTGAACTTTAAATGTAGTTGGAAAGAGTTCTCTGAGCCAAATGTCACTGAGTTGGCCTTGTGGGCCCAGCACGGAAGATGAAGTGTGTACACGGGGCTCTGCAGGATTACTGCTGGAGAAACTCTTTCACCTTCAGCTAAAAGAAAAACTAAATGTTTGCACTGAACTAGGCAGTGACTTGGCAAATGGAAACGGGAGCCACATCTGCTACTAAATCGTTTGTAGTTTTCTCAACTTCTGTGTTACCAGGGATCCCATTACTAGAAAAAGCCGATAAGTAAATGGAAAAATATTTGAGGTAAGTCAAATTTCTAGATATGCTTGCAGAAGCCTGCTTAGAGGAGCCTTACAAACTGGTCAAAAATTCTGTGTGCAGTGGATGCAAGAAAAATTAGGACAGTGTACGAGACAAATGACCTTTTTCATCATCCATGAGAGCTTTGTAACCCTGTGCAGTCCCAGACACCACCACGACAGCCCAGTCCCAGATCTTCACTGATGGCAAATCTCTTCTCCAAAGATGCATCCCAGTATTGTTATGAAACTACCTGTGGTGCAACAAGCCTCTGGGAAAACAGGGCATGTTCTGGCACAACACACAGCACGACGAAAGTGTTATTTGGCACAGCAACGGGCGGTTTTAGCATTGCCACCAGAACTGGCAAGCGCCGTGGCCAATGCACACACAGGCGTGCCCACAGCTGGATCACCTGCAGAGCTGTTGCCTGCACAGCAGTCCCAACTCCGGACAGTCTGTGGTCTTCCTGCTTAGAGAGATGCCCAAAGGAGACCTGGCCCATTAGCTGGGATCTCCGGTTTAAACTTTATTTAAAACTGTACCAGGCTGGCTGCCGGGTACGATTCTACATCTCTATTCAGTTTCATTAATGCAAGAAACATGTGATAACACTGCTTCTCTTCTTGTCCCATGCAATCCCTCCTCATGACTTAATCTTACCCTGCAGCAGCCATCCGTGCAAAGGGAGCTGTACAGAGAGCACAAGCCTCTTGGCAGAGGATCACGATCTCTCTTCTCCCACAGTCTCCTTTTCTTGCATGAAAAGGAAAAGTATTGGCCCAGCTGACAGACGACGAGGATATCATGTGAACGTCTGGCTCTCACAGGCGCTTGCAGCCAGTGTTCAGCCTTATCTCCCTCTGTGTAGTAAGACTGACTTGCACAAACTTCTGGGAGGAGCTTGATAGTGTACAAGTGAGCTTTAAATCTCTGACCTAGCTAATCTGTACTAGGGGTTTTTCTGCCCCTTCCTCCTTCCTCCAGATTTATTATTTTCAATGAGATTTGGGAAAAGGCAGAAATTATGGTCCTACCCACACTATTTAAATACCTCCATACTTTTACAGCAGTTTTAAGCAGAAAGTTGGGAGCAGACCCCATCCCTGGGCCTAAACTGTCCCAGCATTGAAGATTTCTCTCATCTGGGGTTACAGCTGTTACCCACTTAATGTAAGTCTTATGCCTCACAAAGTTCCCAAGACAGATGCAAATAGATCCAAAGCTTTAGGGGGTCTGGTGTACTGGTTTCTAACCCATCACCAACTTAGAGCAAAATTAAATCCCGCCTGTAAGCATCCATCTGTTATTTCCAGTCACCCAGCACTAAATAGAATATTTAAGGAGTGATTTATGATTCCATTTATTTTACATACCTCAAAATGGAGTATGCAAATAGCTAAATATTTTAAACTAACCAGTGAGCAGTTCCCAAGCGTCTGAAAACATCTGCATCTCCCTCACCCACACACAAGAAATTCCAGGTTTTTAAGCAAGAAAATTAGGTTTTAAATTATTCTATTTTCAGATAAATTATGTCTTGAAGGAGATAACTTGGCCTTTGGAAAAAAAAACAAACAAAAAAAAAAAAAAAAACAAAAAAAAAAACTCCCCTGGGTCACTCTTGGAAAGGCTGGCAGAAAAGTTCTTCCACCCACCCTCCAAAAAAAACACTAAATTGCACAGATAACAAAATAATAAAAAGGTCAAAGTTGTTTGAAGTTTAGTCAAACTTAAATACTTTCTATGATAAGCAGTGACCCTGGGGAGTGGGGATACCACTGACCTTTTGCAACACAAGAGTCAAGAAGCAGCACCTAATACCAGGGGAGATATTACAAAGGTCTCCAAACATGAAAATACGTACATACACTAATCAGCCTGCACATTTTCTTACACTTGTTTATTATTTCCACTGATCTCTCCACCAAAGGATGAGGGAAAATCCCTAGTGTTGCTAATGATCTAGTTCATGCACTGAATCAGTCAATCTAGATCAGGGCAGCAAAGATTAATGGAGTCTTTGCTGTGGGAGTTTTCCTTCTGTTCATAGGAGGCATTGAAAACATTCTCAGCAGTGACTTCATATAAATAAAAATTATTCCTATCATCCTGAGCTGAAGTGACAAAAAAAAAAAAAATTCCTTGTTTGATTCACACCCATGACAAAGGAAGCACAAAAGCCTACAAAACCTCTTTCTTTGCCAATTATGAATACTTACAGTGGGATCTTCTAATGAGAGAAAAATGTTTCTTCCTTTGAATATCCTTGGGGATTGTATTCTTATTTCTATTTTCCCAAGGAGGAGTACACTGGAAGGTCAGTGGAGAACCAGAGGATCTGTGTTCTTTTAGCTGGCAGAAAAGGTCAGAGCAGTACATAAATGCCTACTCTGATGGAGTCCAGGCAGTAATAAGGAAGGCCATAAGAAGACCTATAAATAACCAGTATATTTGCCCTTTCTTGGCATATTTCCTGGAATAAGGTGTTGAAAGCACTCCCAAAGACTTGATGGAAAGGAGTGCATCAGAGCAGCAAGCAGTGCTGCTCCCCTCTTGTGGCATCACGCACAGAAGGACACTTCAACTGTCACAGACTCCCAAAGTCTCTGTTTTCATGCTGTGATCATGTAGCTGGACTCCCTGGGTCCTGTCACTCCAGCACAACCCGACACCCAGGCTCTGGGGAGCCCTGTCTCCTTATGGCTTTGACCAGATTTTACATCCTCCAAGCAACTGCTGCACCCTCTTGCTTGAGAAGTTTTGTCACTTTCAAAGGTTTGACTTAATTCAGAAAGTACCAGTTGAGTCTCCCCTAATGCAGCAGCACTACCTCCAAATACCACAATCATGTGCCTAGCCCTATATGTGGCAACCTGGTGGGTAAACAAGTCCCTATAGCAAAGCTTGCCGGAGCTCTCCAGGCTTCACTGTTGTGATCTGCACAAGAAAACTCTGGTGCCACAGCACAGATGTTCTCTTGAAGAGGAGTTGCAGTGTGTGCAGAGAAGGATGCTCAGCCTAGCTCTGCTATGTAGCCTGAGATGATCAACAAAAGTCAGGGAAAAAAATATTGATTCCATGTTTAAAAAAAAAAAATAAAATACAAGACTTGTTTAGGAAGCAGGCAAGGATAGAAAAGTAAGCATATGGAGAGAGTGGGACTTGCTTTCTTCCTCTTGTTGCAGCTTTCCTGAACTCCAGAGAAATGAAAGGATCAGCTTTGCATTCTACCATGGTCGGGATTTCACAAAGCTAAATTATATCACTCAGCTACACTGGTTGTTACTAAAGAAAGATGATAAACAAATAACATCCTGAGAGAGCTCAGGAATAAAGAGGCTGGTGCTATTGTTCAGAGAGACGGAAGAGAAAACGTGAGAGAGGCAACAAGGAGAGAAGCTATTATTCTGTACAAACCCAGCGAATGCTTAAAAAAACCCAGCACTGGTGGTTGCTCGAACAGTTTGTCCAGTGCCTACACACCAGGTTTCAGAGGGTCAGTTCTGATCTCCATGAAATGCAGCAAATTGTAACCATTTGTATAGGATAACCTCATCTTTAACGCTACCAGCAAGTCAACAACAGATATAGTGTAGCTTCCTATGGACTGAGTTTGACTTGCATCACTCCTTAGATGCTACCAGTTAGAAAGGAGGAAAGTACAGCAGAAGACTCTGTTTCAGTTTGAATCAAGCCTGTCAGCGTTAAATAGGAAATCTGGGTCTGGGGTGGATTCTCAGGATAGCCATCTGGAGCACACATCTGGAGAGAAGTTAACCAGTGGCTGCATGCCACTATAATCATTCCTCCCTCAAGTACTGCAAATGGAGCATCAAAGCAGAAAGCAGGTGGTTCTTCCAGGAGGTAAATGAACCACAGAGAAGGGTCAGAAAGTGTGACACACATTTGATGAGGTTTTATTTTTTCTGCTCATAAAAATTGTCAGAACAAATTACCCATTGGATGTTATACCAGGTTACTACATGCCCAACATCTCCATGCTTGATGGTTTGCAGAGAGTGGAAGTTCAGTGAAAAGTTTCCTCTAAGAGGCATTAGCTTAGGTAAGTATAAACTGGCATTTAGTTTGCCACACGAGTACAGATCTACTGTACTCCAATACTGAGAGGCTTCATCTCATGTCACAGACATCACTACTAACTTGGGGACAGCAAATCTGGGAACTTGTGAAATCTCTCAAGGGCTTCAAAAGTTTTCTCATTCTGCATCAAGATAAAGGCTAAAACCCCCGACAGAAAAGGGGGAACGCCCACATGGGATGCAAGCAATGTGAGTTAAGCTCCTGCTCTGAGCCTCTTCCACACCCACAAGCGCCTGCTGGTTGCTGCCTGTTGCTGGGAGGGCTCCACCTGTCCCATGGCAGTGGTCTCGCATTGAATGAAAGATGTTAAAGCAAGAGCTCTTATACAGAAGCAAGCTGCTGGTGTTGAGTCGGTCTAGTCAAAACTTTGGTCAAAAAGAGATTAGAACCGAGAAACTTTTTCCTCAGGAAAACTGTGGAAGTTCTGTGAATGCTGAAGTAATTTCTCTGAAAAGGTTTTTCTTTTTTTTTTTTTTCCTTCTCTCAAAAAATGCTGTTAACATAAAATGAAATGTTTTCTTGAGAATTTGCAGATGGAGCCTCAATATTTGAAGAGACCATTCACTCATGAATCTCAAAATGTTTGAACCTCACCCTGCATCTGAAGTCAAGCATTATCTATACTTCTTCAGCACCATGCACATGGTGAGGTTGGAAAAAAGGTGCAGACCCAGACAGAGAATCCCGAAGCCCACAGCTCTGGCAAGAACACCCACTACATATGTATAAAAACATCACGGACGGCATGGATACCTCTTCAGGGTTTCCCAGACCTCTTTGGCCTGGTGTGTGGCACTTGTCCCAGGCCTTCTCAGAGGAGGTGACACCCCTGCCTGCCTTGGCAAGCAAGCCAAAGGTAAAGGCTCCTTCTCATCTCCTGCCCCAGAAGATGAATCTTTAAGAGCCTCTCTCAAATATTATTCCTGTTATTGTGTCTGGATCCAAGGTACAGGAAGACAGACAAGTATTTCTATTTAGGAACTATGAAAAGATTGAATTGGTCTAGAGTTCATCCTGTATGAACAATGACTTGAAAAATCAGTGCTGTGAAGATTTTGGCAGGTTGGTGACCTTTCAGCTTACACTGTAAGTGATTTCAGCCTGGGGAGTTTGCTCCTCACAAAAGCTCCTGTCTGTATTCTGTAGTGAGATAAACTGCAGCTTTAACTATTCTGCTGGCCCAACATTTACAGAAACTACTGCTGGACATGGACAGAATATATAAACCAAAGTGGCAGCCAGAAGCTCTGAATTTTTAATGGGAACACTCCCTTGGCGGCACACAGGAATCAGAAAGAGGTGGTCCACAGCCATAGATCTTTTTTGTAGTAGATATTAAAAACGCAGCTGTGGGATTTAGGGGATTCACAATGAGATAGGAAGTTTCTTCCTTACCACTTCAGCCCTGGCCTGGACCAAGAGAGTTCAGAAAGTTGCTACCGTTTCATGCTTAATGCAAAAGAAGGTGAAGCCTCCACACGTTTCTCACAAGACAGTCTGCACACAGTTTTGGAACTAAAACCAGCGAGTCTGCACCCAACAGCAACATCAGGAACATTCACATCCAAGCAGGGGAGCCACAAGGGCCTGACCAGCTCTCTTGTGCCTATTTATTCCCCTACAGAAGAAACACTGATGCACTTTCCTGGCAGGCACACAGTGGCTCCTTACCTGTGTGCTGACAGTGCTGAGGTTTGTGTCTGCCCGAGGCCAGACTGATACCTGCTGAAAGGCAGCTGGCTGGTTTTGTGCCATACTGCACCCACCTCCTGCCCAAGTGATTTAGGTGGAACTTGCAATAACTGCTGCATTGGGGGTCATCATTCACTTTTAGCCTAGTACCAATGCCCTGGGTGTTTTTAGAGCGTCTTTCACATAGCTTGTTGTGAAAGTCAATGCTTATATTAAAGGAGTACTCATTGTCCAGAAAACAGAAGAGAAAGTAGAGAATGGCAGCTCAAATCTTTCACTTGCAGTGAGATCTGCATTACTGTAACCAGGCATTTGGGTTAATTTCTCTCATACTGAGTCACCTGCATTAACCTAGGTTAAGCATTATACTAGTGACTGTGTTTTCAGGTCTCTGAATTTGGGTTTTCTTTTTTTTCATTTTCTCCCATTTCTTTAAACCCATTTTAAAAAGAGGTTATTATTCTGAAATTGCTTTTAAGAATTTATATGTAAAAGGGATTAAGAGAGGCAGGTCTCCTGCCTGCACTGAGATTCACTGAGCCCACACAAACACAAATAATGAATAAAACAGGCGCTACCAGACACGCTGGCTGGGCAGAGCCCCCAGAGAGGCCCTGGCCACACACTTGCAGAAGCCAGCAGAGGTAGGAAACAGTTCCTGCAACAATATCTCCACTGTGTTTAAATTGAAAATCTTCTGTTCAAGCTCTTTTTTTTTTTTTTTTTTTTTTTTTTTTTTTTTTTTTTTTTTTTTTTTTTTTTTACAAGAGCAACAGAGGAACATCCAGTTACTGGACACAGATCAATCACCCAGCCTCTAAACGACCAGCCTGCTCAGACAGCAATGCCATTTGATGCTTGAGCATATGACTGCAACCCTCACACTCCAAAAATCATATACCCGGATCTCACCAGACATATCCTTTCCTGCAAAACCATCTTTTAGCTCTAGCAAGACTAAGAAATTCTACTTATGTCAGCTGCAGGTTCAGGTCTACAGAACGTGCTGATCACAGCCAACACTTCTTTGTCATATCTGACCAATTGCACGGGTGTTTTACCTGCCACCTGTTCTTGTATTTTCACATTTTTTTCCTGAACAAGACACAAGATCATTAAACTCATATCTCATTTGGGTTACCAGGCCTGTTTTGAAAACCCAGCCACTTCAGGGAGCTGTATAAATAGGAGACAAGTTTCACAGAAATACTGGTCTTGTAATATTTACATGAGGTCATACAGAGAACAAAATTCAGCTCTCACTTCTGAGAGCTAAACTCAACTCTCCAGAGTCCTTTCCTCCTAGCCACTAAACCAACTTTTTTCCTGAAATTCTCCTCTTTCAAAAGTAGTTCCCTAAGGCATCTGCTACAACACATAAAGCATCCTGACAAACACCATCAATTTAATTCATATTAATGGTAATGAAAGTTAAATAATAGATGCTGCCCACAGTATTTGCACATCTGTAAATTCTACCACATTGCTTGGGGAAAAAAAAAAAAAAAAAAAAATTTTCCCTGCATTTCTCATGCAGAAGAGATGGACAATTAGCTCTTTAAAACAAAAGTCTCTCTTCATTAACTGGAGACCAAGCCATTTGTTGCCATTTATCTAGCATGATTCTCTAGAGCAGAATAATGAATGTATCAGAATCCGGGCTGCTCGTGCCCAGCCACGTACCTGCATGGCCCGGCAGACTCACAGCGCGACGGTTGGTATTGCAGGCAGATCTGCCAACAGCTCCCAGGGGCTGGACCCATGGAAGGCAGCCTCCCTTCCCCTGCCAAGCAACACAACCACGCTTCGCACACCTCCGTGTGTTTTATGATACCTCCTGCTGCGCGCAATGCTGACAGGCCAGGGGAAGCCAGTACAAAATGTTCCCTGCCCTGTGCCTAGCAGATGGCAGGACTGGCAATTATACAGCCAAGACCCAGCCAACACAGCACTGAGCATCACACTGTGCATCCACAGTGCTGAGGTGCTCTGGGGAGGACCAAAGGCAGCACGACAGCCCTAATACCAACACCATGGTCCACCAGGCACCTTGAAACCCAGTGGCACAGCCTAGAAAACAAGTCAGGTCTGGAGTTGGATGCTGGATTTGAGAGAGAAGGGGACAGCCCTTGGGAGAGACACGTTAACTTGGTGCTCCCCTCAGCAGAACGCAAAGCAACCCAGCCTGACTTGTCAGCACCGGCTGGAAGGCAGCTGCTACCATGAGAGTTGAGAAAGTTTGTCTTCTTGTACAGGGGGAAAGCAGTTGGTTGTGGAAGGTAGAAAACTTCCAGTGCTGCAGTCCTCCCTTCTCTTGTTTGCTCCTGGATTTCAGGCTTTTGCAGGTGGCTACCTGGACGAACACAGTATTAAGACCACAGAACTGCACAACACATTTTCCACTTTCCAGAGGCTGGCCATTGAGTGAAGCACCAACGCCAATTCATCACTACGGAGTTGCTCAAATCCTCTCCTTTCTGCTGCCAGCTGGGGCTGAGTGCTCTGGGTAAAATGCCAGCAGTCGAAAGGTTAATAGCAATGGGACTGCAATTCAAGCTTGCGAAGATAAATGAAGGTAGAGTGCAAGGAAAAGAAGAGAGGGAGGATCCTTGTTGTGATTTCATGGCAGTCTTTTTCTTCTATCATCATCATCTAAAAAGCACGCTTATCGAATTCGCTCTCCAGCAGGCCCATCGGAGAGAGCGCAGAAGACAAAATGTCCCTGAAACTCACCCAGTGTTGGAAAAAGCAGCACCATGTCTATTGCTGTAACACATGAGCAGCCCCAAATACATCCTTAGCTGAGACTCGTGGCACTGAAAAACTTGCTGGAAAAACTTAACAACTCATTGCATGCTAGAGACCACATACATCATCTCGGTGCTGGATACAGGAAAATAAACCACTGTGGACTCAAAGGAGATTTCAGTGACTCACTCAGAGGTGCAGAGGCACGACGTAGTGCCAGAGCAGGGAGGGCTCTGTCTGCATCCAGAGACTTCAGAATCCTCAAGGAAGCCTCGATGCTTCCCATATCTAATGTGGGCATGAGTTACTCTGAGTAACCTCAGAGCTACAAGCACAAGGAGATGCTGCAGGACTTGCTCACAACAGCTAACTCGGATATTTTAATACAAACTCAACAGGCAGTTTAAAACCCACCCACCCCCCCCAAAAAAAATCCTAAGACTCACTCAAGTTGCTGACATTCAAGGAGTTATTTTTCACTCCTGTTTTTATTTAATCATTTCACAGCTGATGTTCACATTATTATAAAACAAAACAATTTTAATTTTGATAAACCCCTGTGACTGAGCTCAGCAGTCAAAACTGGCAATGAAAAATAAGAGGGAAACGGGAGAAAAATGCAATGTCAAAAAGAACAAGAAGGATGATCTTTTAATGGAATACTTGCAAAATTCAGAAAACTTTTAACATATGTATTTTTCTGAAAGAAAAATAAGATTTTACTGAAATTTAACATGTAATGAAGAATTATGATCAACTGTGTTTCAGTTATAATAAAGCTAGAAATAATGTATTTAGACCCCCATCACTCAAGATCTTACTACCTGAACTGCAAGTCAACAAAATATTTAAGAGAATAATACAAACCACATGACCAATTCTATTAATTTCAAGCCAGGATTTTTTTGTCAGATGCCTTCAGGTCGTCTTCTATCTGTTTCTCATTTTTTAAAGTAGCAACAGGTTTGTGCTGGGGGGAGGGGGATATAGCCCAAGCTTAGCAAATAAATTATACAAGCAGATTTGACTCTCCACATACTTACAGTTAAGGATGCAGTTCTTGGATACTGATAGCAAACATTTTAAAACCCAAATATAAGAAACTTAATTTTTTTATTTGTAAGTAATGATAAATTACAACACTAAATGAATTATTTATGGTATCCTAGGTATAAGAAATCAACTTTGTTGCTTCACTGATTTTGAAACCAGACCTGCACTCTATACCCTATAGAAAACATTTCTTCCCACAGTCCCCGCAGAAGATTTATATATCAAGTTTCTCATTTTCCTGCAGCAAACAAATTCTGAAATGAAATTTATTTTTAAACCATATTTCTCATCTCTAACAGGAAAGTTGAGGTAACACCAGAATGGTGTTTGGAATATAAGCAGGTTTTAAGACAAAAGATTTAAATAAAAAGAGAGGTGAGCCTATAAAGAGTTCTGCACAGCTCAGTCACAAATGTTATTGCATACCACAAACTAACCAAAAATGTTCTTTTTTTTCATTCTTCCTGTCATTTCTTTTCAAAAAAATTTTCATATACCACCTCACAACCATCCACTTGCATTATTTATAATAGTAACTTGTAACCACAAATGAGGGCACATAATTCACATCATTAAGAGGGGTATTATAACTGCAAACAGTAAATAGGAAATATAATAGCATTCAGCTTTTTCACGCCTTGTGAACTAACAGGTATTGAAACTTTGTGAAAGTCTAAGTAAATGAGAAACTTTTTTTGTTAGGACGGATTTGAAGCGTGATGAAAACATGAGTTACACAAAACAAAAAAGAATTGGAAAAGGATGAATGCACCGAGCACATCAATTCTATTTAAATATCCCCCAACAAACTAATTTTTAAAAAATTTACATAACTTCCTCTGTGAAAGTCCAAATTGAAGTGCTTGAACTCCAGCCTAAGCTAAGCAGATCCAGCCCCCTACAACAGCCAAAACCCTGCAGAAAATAACCATCTCTGCTTGAGGTCAGAGAGAGATGTCAGAGCTCAGGACTGGGCTGCACCAAGCCCACCTTTGATAAAGTGAATAGCTGCAAAATTCAGTTTATAAGAACTCCCGCTCTATTTAAAAGTTTTAGAGTAAGTGCTGGCTCCAAAATCCTGCACACAGCTCCCATGAACACCGATAGACTCCCTTTTACACAAGCGTAACTATAACAAGTATCAGCGTTTCATCTTTGAGTAGACAACATTTGACAGACCAAGGGCTGAGGAGACCCATCCGGATACAAAACTACTGAATTCCATCTCCTTGAAATTTCTCTCTACTTTTAGGAAGGGTCAGGAACTGAAACTAGTGCAGCTGAGAAGCAAGGGAAAGGATTAGTTCCCTGGCATGTTTTATTACCTGAAACTGCAGAACACATGCTGTCAGAGACTGCATCAGGAAACTCAAATCAGCCAAACTGACCAGAGTCAGTGACGTGCAGATACCACAGCATCATCTGCCCAGCCCAGAGAGGACTGGTTTCTCAAAGGCTTAGAAGGCACATGGGCAAGAGAACATTTAGCAATCACCAACTTCTTTTGAAGACCTCTAGGGAAACGGAGAAGCAGGCTGTAAAAAGCCAGTAGTCTTCAGGAAAGTCCTGAAGAACTGAACTCGTGTGACTACGGCTCCCATGTATGTATTTATGCACAGTAGGACAGTGAAACAAAAAAACCATATCAGAAGGTACCAAGAGGACACTAACGAATCATGAGAAATGACTCCAAAAAGTCACCCCACCTAGCTTGGTACAGATGGTTTTGCTGGGATTAATACCTGCCGTATCACAAACCAAGTTTTATCATAAAAATAAGCATAAATGGGAAAGCTCTGTAGAAACTGGTTGTTTCTGGTTTTCACAAGACCATCACAGCACCTGGGAAAAAGCAGCAAAAATCTATACCGCTGGTATGAAATGCACCAAAAGCATCACCAATGCAGTTTTGCAATGATGCCAAATTTCAGCAAATCTCCTAGGACATGGGTGCCTAATTCCCAGCTATCACTTAAAAGGCTCAGACTTGGATTCACTGCAGGTATCAAGGACAAAAAAACCTGTAAGACAACTTTGGGAGCAATTAACCTAAGGGACATGCAGCAGAGACAGCAGTGAGGGTGCAGAAGATGAGAGCAGAATTGCCTCTGCTCCGTCAGAGATAGCACAGCCCACTGCTGGGACACAAAGCTAGCCCAGGAAAGGGACGGGACTGCCGCCCTTCAGAAACACTTCTGTGCCTTCCATAACATACGGGCAAAGAAAAGAGGCACTGATGGAGAACATGGAAGCACTTTTACACACAAGCGTGGCACTGGGCCTAACTCAAAGAACCGAGTCACGCTTCTGCCTGGCTTTAGCATTTGGGGCTGATCACTTAAATTCTTCACGGCTCGGTTTACTCATTGTGTTGGTTACCCAGCAGCACCACAGCAGCAGCCACGGTCTCCATCGGTCCTACTCCCAAGTGCAGTCTCATCACAAAGCTTTTCTGATCTCGATGCAAACGGGCTCTTGCCTACTTGTATTGCTAGAAACCAAGCAAAGAAAATATTCATGGTAGTGCTACAGCTCTGAAGACTTCTGTGCCAAAGAAGAAAAGCTCACTTATTTCAGAGCCATTTGTATGCAGATGCTTTTTCTGATTTGCTTTTGAAGCACGGATCCTGAATTCAGTATTCCTATTGCAGGGGAAGCATAAAGCAACTGCAGAAAGAGGGAATGCAGCTGACCACAGCAATACAACAATTATACTGCAAGAAGAGATCAGAAGAAATGCAATGTTAACATGGCAATTACTCCTGAAATCCAAGCCCCAGCAAAAAACATTGGTTCCTTTAAGCAAGTATTGAAGACGTCAACATTCATTGCACTTCATATTTCTCTTTTTGCACTTATTTTCCAATGTATTAAAGGAAGGCATGTGAAGATGTTACACTTCATTTCAAGCATCCTTGATCTTTACTTCTCTGTTTGTCTCATTTGTTCCAAAAGCCATTTCTGGTTTCCCCAAGACAGTTGCATCACGTGGGAGAAAGCAACAAAAAGCAGGGAAAGGACTAAAGGCTTTACACTGATTTCCAGGGTAGTCTCTCTGCTACACAAGCTGCAGTTACAATATATAATACAGTTTATTCTCAGGAGGGGTAACCCACACTTCTGTGATTAAGCCTGAAACAGCTTTAGATTCCTGTGAAGCTTACAGCCTAAGCCCGTGGCTGACAAGGGGTGCCTAAACTCTTTTCTGTGGACTACCTGCTTTGGAAACACAAAATACTGAAAACCCACACAGCACTGGAAACCTGGTTATTACAGGTTCTCCTAAAGATCTAGAATGACCAACTCCAAGACCTCATGAATAGGCCAGAAAATCAGGAGGCTGAAGTCATGGTGTTTTGTACGTATTTTTAAAACAACAAAGAAATACATGCAATGTTCTTTTTACTACCTGTTGTTTGAATCTTAAGGACCACATCATAACACTTTGCTCTTGAAATGCCTTTTTTTTTTTTCCTTTGCAAAGGAACAGTCTTGTATAATCACAATACTCTCAAACATTACCAAATACCCCAAGACATTTGATAAAATCACAAGTGTTCGCCACAGTGATTACATGTAATTTCATCCTGCTTCCCTGATTTTTTTTGCCTTTCATCCATTAGATGTCAAGTACAATAGGTATCACGCAACTACAACATCTGCTAAATCAATCCAGATGCCTGTTTTCAAAGTGGACACACTAAATCCCCCTTATGAGGAAGAATTGGAGAACATAGTACTTTGAGCAGTACTACTCATTTTCCTGCCATCTTCAACCTCACGTCTCTGCCCAGCCCTGTCTATAGGATATCTTTGCACAGAGCAACTCAGGGATGGAAAGGATTGCAAAAATGGCACAGGCTCTGTGCTTCTGTACTAATCCTATCTTGGGTGACTGGGACCTGTCCTTTTCGAGATGACTAGTGAAGTCTGAAGGCTGCTCTCTCATTTGTGCTGCAACAGCCCAAAGCTGCAGCCAAGGATTAAGCCTTGCATTAGCTGTACTTGTTAGCTGCTTTTTTCCCTTTCACCGTATCTTTTTTTTGCCCCATTTCATCTGTAGGAGGGAAAAATAATATTCACAAAAGCTAGTATTTAATTCTGACACCTGGGAGACACTCGGGGGTGACTTACATCATCATTTGGGCCAAATTGCCTCTGCAATGCAGGTAACAACAGTTGTACCATCTGGCCCACAGTACACACACTAGCATATAAACATTGATATAATCAAAAATAATTATAAGCTGAAGTTTTCAAAGCCAACTAGCAGTGTCTGGAAATGCTCATTAAAAATAAATTCTTGGGTTCCTCTCTGCAGCACAGGTTTCTCAAGATGCAAAACCTATCACTGAAGGCTTAACAGGACTTATAGAAGACTAGGACGTTTTCAAGAGATGTCCGTGTGAAAAAGCCCTAACAAGCAACACATCAGTTTCCCAACAAGCCTGAGAAACTGTGGTCCCAGCTACCTCCAAGCACAGGTGAGCTACTGCAACTCCTCCCTAACTGCAGATCACGAACAGCAGCCTGAACACACACTGCTCCCGGTCCCCAGAAAAACATGCAAAACTACACAAACCATGAAATCCAATATCATCTCTCCAGAGCCACCATCACAGTGCAGAGCAACAGTCAGCATGGATCAGAGCCGGGCTTTGCAAAGTTGTACTGAGCACGAGGCAACAGTTTCTGTAACCTGTGCTGGGGCTGCCTATTCACAGCTGAAGAGCTGAGCACTGTCATTCGAAGAGGGAAAGGGGCCTGGTTGTTTCTTTCTTTGTGTACCACAGTATAAAAACTGCCTTTGCAGGCAGCAGAGGCTGTGAGGATGGCTCCCTGAGTTCCCCTAAAGGTACTGGTCTTCAGCACCTGCTTTTAAATCGATTCTGTGCGTGACTTCATCACGCAAAATCCTTCCCTCACATCCTTCGTTAATTCTTCTCTGGTTTCTCTGTCCCTACAGACTGCACTGATGCTTCCTGCAGCCAAGAAAGAGGTGGGGGGTTGGCCAAAGCGTTTCCAGGTCGGTTAGAGAAGAGTTGCTTAAAAGTAAGGGCTAAGTGACACTGTCCCAGTGATTCAGACTCCTCCTCTAGTATTCCCAACTGATGCCCAGCTGAGGTTTGAAACAGGCTGGAGACTTGTTTTTCGCAATGCAGCAACACAGGACTGTGCCAAGCCTCCTCCTCTCCTCCCTTCAGGGGAGAACATCTGTGGTAAGTGCTTGTACTTGCTCTACCATGGTGGTCACTTCATTCTACCCAACCCATTAATTTGACTCCCAGAACCAGGACAAACTAGACTGGCTTGGCAAAGCTCATAGCAGGGGGACGTCTGGTGGCTTCAAATTATCCAGAAGTAGCTGGAGGTGCTCAGTTTGCCCGCACACCTTGTGCAAAAGCCCACACTGATTCAGTTTTCCCACAAGAGGCAACCCCTGCCTTCAGCACTGCCCCACAGGTATTGCCAGCATCCCTGCCGGCCAGAGCTCAGCCAGCAATGTGAGCCCTGGGCTTCCCTCCCTTCAGTAGCTAACCAAGATCCAAACCAAGGAGAGAAAGCTCACCCCAGAGCTGCCTCGCTAGAGCCTGGCAGATTACTGCGATTGCCTCCTGAGTCTTTCATGCTCCGCTCATCTCTACTTGTTAACAGGATGACCTCGCACCTACCTCCGCTTCTTGCAGATACTGGAAAGGGCTGGCTGTGACCCATTACTAGGAAAAAAAAAAAAGGCCCCAATTTATTCCAAGACAAGAGGCATAGATCTGCCCTGCTGTCAGTTTTTCTATTTGGTGTAACTGGCAGTTGGAGTAGAAGTTGTACAAAGAAGGCCAAGTCGTAAATAGTTTTCTAGTGATTTACTGGAAAACCCATGAGCCAAATTCATCCATGTGGAGAGTTAAAAAAAACAAGGCACCTATTGACTCAACTATATATTGGCAGACTGATGCAAAGCACTGAGCTTTCTCTCTAACAGCCTGAGAAAGTGCTGTTATGAGACGTTAGCCACTGCACTAGTCTCCTTCCTCCCAACCTTTCCGAATCTAGAATATGCTGTGCACAGCCTGTCAGGACAGAGCAGACATAAACTTGAACTAAAACTCTGTTTCTAAGATGCACCTGACATTTTTTTATCTTCAAAACTTTAAGAAAGTTTTTTCTTTTCAATTTTATCAGCACATACCAAGAGTAGATGCAAGATGAGCAGAGTAAAGAATAAACAAATTGAAATCTTGCAGAGTACCAGAGAATATATCTAACCTTGGGTTCAACTGTAAGAAATATCTAAAGGGCCAAATTTGTTACTGCCTCATTCCCAGTGGAGTAGGAGACAAAGACATGCCTCGGTGCCAAGTGGATGTGAAATGCTGCCAGATCAGATGCAAAGAAATATTTTGAGCCTGCCTGGCATTGTTGTGAATGATAAACCAAGGTGCAAAACCATGTAAAAATCAGGCTCTAGGAGCCTTCTTTAGATGCACAAAGAATTCACCAGGAGGGAAAATGTTTAAAACTTTAAGCACAGAGCTCCTGGGAATGTAGTTGTTTTGTCTATAGAAGAAGAGAGCTGTCAGAAGCTAATATGTTTTCAATTTGTGAAATCCATGCTATTGGAGCAATCCTCACTGGGTACCTTTTATTTACTTCTTCCTTGGCAAAGTCCAATTACTGAGATGCTCCATGAGTGATGCTCCTGGCCATCCCAGGTGACAGCCAGCTCTGCTGGTGAAAGCAGCAGCTTTTGGGGCTTTTGTGGATGGATCCATTTTATCCTTCTGTGTTTGTCCAAAGAAAAGAAAAGCACTAAATGTCCTGGGAGAAATTATGCTTAAGTAAGCTTTCTACATAGACAAACTGCAACAGAGCTATTATCTAGAAACACTTCCTTAATAATGCACCCACGAACAACATTGAGATTGCTAATGTGCCCCAGGATGGCACATGCTCCAAGTGCAGTCACCTAGGTTTTCCAGGAGATTCCAGCTCCTTCCCTGTCTCATCTTTCTCTTTTCTCATACAGCAGTAATGACTGACACAAAAAGGGGGACCTGCCTCACTCAAAGTTGTGCAGAGCATTAGTGATTTGGCACCAAGAAGCACAGTGGCTCCTTGGCCCCATGGCAACTGTCAGGCTACTTCGGCATTAACATCTTTGTTTTGTAATTTGAGTTGTTCAGAAAAATGATTCTATATAAATAAATTCTCTGCCTTTCCCAACTACTGAGCTGACTCCCTTCCTTCCCAGCACCTTGTTTTGTTCACAGCTCATCCTGCCAGCAGAGACGTGTTCAGAAACAGAATCAAGTCTCCACGGCGCTGGCGACGCACATAATTCACAGCTGCTGAGCAGAAACTTCTCCTGCCACAGCTTCTCTGATCTCAGCGAGGTCATGTCAGCTGCACGTCTGCAAACCATTTAACATGGGGCTTGCTAGCACAGAGCATCAGTACTTGTCCCAGCGTGACCTAGGTCACACCTACAAGCTCTCCCTGGCCTTAGGTCTCTGCTGAAGAAGAGATGCACAGGGGTCATGCTAAGTGCATTAGTCAGCTGGGGGGAACTGAGGAGCCTCTGCCCTGCTACAGTGAGAAAGAGGAAGAAAAGGATGAGAACCCTGGGAGGACTGAAACTGGCTGCCAAGCTCCAACATCAACCTTGGGATTGCAGGGACCAATCTGACCTTCACTGCAGCCCTGAGCATTGACCTACTTTGCAGACAGGCCTACAAAAGCCAAACTTTATATAAGAAACACTGGCAGCTTCTCATGTCCCAAAACTGAAGTGCCTGTGCAAGTCTCAGCAAAACAGTGGGATGGGTAGAGCTGTCTGAGTGTCACTTTTTCCTTCACTCTTGGCAGACCTGGAAATCTGCTCTGCAGAGGAGGTTCAAGCAGATGTAAAGGGATCCCAGTGCACAAGAGAACGCAATCCCAGGCCACAGCAGATGCTAAGGGCACGTCCTCTTCATTTAAGTAGAAAGGCTAATGCTGAGAGAGTTTAAAGAAACTTGTGGTTTTAAAGTGTCTGTTGTCTACCAGACACAGCTGCTCTGGCCCAAAGATCAATTGGCTGAAATGTTCCTCCTCTCCCTGACAAGAGGAAGTACAAATGAAGGGGAGCATTTGGTCTTCAGCTCATCATCCCTTCCTACCTGCCCCAAATCCCCTTTTCTAGAGACAACCCTCTTTATCAATTTGCTCTAGTCAAAGCTGTATTAAAAATACACACACACACACACACACACACAACATCTGGTGCTTTTCTGAGCACTTACACTTCAGAAGGATGCTTTTTGAGAAACCACAATGTTGGCTTTATTCCCAGCTATCACTCTTTTATCCCCTTTTTACCTTCAATAGCTCTGTCATATATACAGGATTTTTTGATCTCTAGATGCAAGGAGAGCTGCATGCTAACATGGACCAGCAAGAAACAAGGGTGGGAAAAACAAAAAAAAATAAATGCTCCTGAAAGGAAAGAGAGGCATGATGAACTCCAATATACGTTAGAGTTTTAAAAATGAACTGTGGTTGAACCCAAAAATTTGATTTTCCCAGAAACAGCGTGATGTATCAAAGAATACTACTCAAATCCACGTTCATTCAGCACAAACCCATTTCTGTTACAGCAGCTCAGTGGGAAAGGTCCTCCCCGCACAGCTCTCGGACACCTCCAGTTTGGACACAGGCAAGAGCTGGTGGATGTTTCCGACCCACCTTTCTGAGCAGCTACCACCATCACTCCTGCTCTCCAGAGCTCACTGCTAATTTTTCCCCACCACTGTCACATCCCTTTCTCAGCTATTTTAGTGATAAGGATCCTGATGAGGCGAGCATAGGAAATGCCATTGTGTGACTCGGATCCTGCCCCCTTGGACACCTGCGCACGTGCAGCTCACTTCTACTGAGCTCCCCATGGAGACACAGGGTATTACTCAATAACTTCTACTTACCTATTTGATGAAAACATGAACAAGATCATTTCAGATTCTATCTGATGCAAGTGAAATTTGAATCCAAAGAGGCAAATATTTACACTTAAACTTCACTTTTGAGGACTTTTTCCTGCTGTCTAAGGGCAGAGAGGACAGCACATGACCTATAAATGTATGGGAAATGAGTCCATAGGACAAAGCACATCTTGCAGCCAATGAGAGTTTATTTCAAGGCACTACTGAGGCCAGGTTTTGCTGTGGTGTGCATTCAGAGTTAGTAGCTTATTTTGGAGATCGTTCCACTGACATAAAACACGTAAACTAAGGACCGAACAACAGATTGCATCTTCAAATCTAAAATATATCTACTTATTTTAAAATACATATTTTAAATGCATCTCTCTTGCATTTCAGTGAGTCTAGTGAAGAAAAGAGAGCACAGTAAAAGCCCTGAAGTCCTTTACTAGTGTTTGCAACAAGCTCAGTTTGAGCACCAGCAATTCAAACTTCATCAACTGGAAATGCCAGTGTGATTGCAACTGCTCCAGGGCAGTCAACCCCTGCATTGGCTTGGTGGAGCAGAGATGACACAGCATCGTGCCATTCCCCACTCCCACTCATCCTTGCCATTAAAGGAAGCTAGTGCTATTTCTGTTGGAACTGCATTTAGAAATCCTAAACTGCTGGCTATATTATGTTAGCAACTGCACAAGCATTATTAGTTTGGTTATTACCTGCTACCTGGAAGTAGCACTGACCAGGGGACGAGGATGGACCAGTGCTGCCAAAGTTCATCCCAGCACCAGGCACAAGCCACATGCAGAAGCTTCAACCTGCTTTTCCCATTCTCACCGTACCCATGCAGCAATCCATTAACTTAGGAAGAAAAATCAGCGTTTGTTATCAAACCCATAATTAGCTCATTCTTCTAATACTATTTAGTGGAAGGAAGACAGTAATTTAGGTTCTAAAAAAACTTTTAGTGTTTTAATATTTTAAAGTTTTGATATTTTTGTTGCATGGGTTGATGGGAAAGCCATTAACAATTCTACATACACCTTATTAGAAAGGCTGCCCACATCCCAGCTCAGACAGAGCGTAGCCTGATAAAAAGGCTTAATACATAAATACTTGTTTGTGTTTGGAAAGTTCCTGGAGCTTAGCCAAACATTCAGTGTGCGAAGGAAATACAGAGAGACAAGGGCCTGCTTTTAAAGCAATGCTTGTCTGCAGCTCTGTATTATCCTGAGTGACATTTTGTCCAAGTACAGTAATAACACACATCCTTGCCTGCTGCTGAAAGCAAAAGCCAGATTTTAATACCCGATGGAAATGTTCTTGCTTTTGGGAGCATCCAGACCTGGGAAAAAACATTCTGCTTACAAAAATTCTGATTTCTTCACATATAAACGAGCCAGTTTCCAACAACAAAAGCCTCTCAGATAGCGTTTGTAATCTCCAAGCTGCTGCCATGACAGTTTTTAGCAACACCTATAACTTATACAGGGATGTTTTGCCACAGATTGCAAGGAGGCAGAGCACTTACCGCTCCAGCTGACAAATGGTGAGCCTGGAAGCTCAGAGCAGGGCAGTCACTTTTACCATCCAGCAGGTCAGGACCAGGATGACCTCCAACCTCCTGAGCCCCAGCAGACCCCAGGCACAGGGTTACAGCTGGGCCACCTGCAAGGTGACCTCTCTCATTCTGATCCAGGGACAAACCATAAGCACATGGTTTACATGTGTTTGGCTTTTACTGAAGCCAATGAGATGCAAGGACAGGAGGAAGGCTTGACTGACCTGCTGAGCTAAGTTCACATGCACATCTAAACCACGTACCAGGAAATCTTACTGAAATACGGCATCTATTTTTTATCCTGCTTCATTTTCCTCTCTGGTCAAAGGATACTAGAGCTTAGGGATGGGTCAAGGGATAAGCCAGCAAGAGACAAGTCTCAGGAGAAACCCAGAGCTGGAATTAGTTATCAGTCAGAGCCCTGTCATCAATAAACTCCCAGAAAGTGAGGATTTTCTCCCTAGGGTGATAGGCAGGTGTTTCTGGCAAGTGACAGCAAATTCACTGCTTCCCATTGTAAAAAAGTTACCCTAAAAAACCATGCTTATGCCTGAATAGTTGTATGTATGAAAGGAAAAACTATGGTAAATGTTTCCTATTACAAATAGCCTCTTTCAGTATTCATTGCTTTTGAGATCCAGAGCACTGCTTGATGAATCTGACCCTAAGGAGCATCTCCAGGCTGACCTCTTCCATTTAACGGGTCTGAATTTCCTTAAGGGCTCTCCCTAGAGTATGGTGGGAGAGTGATGGAGCAGAGTACAACAGGTCTGTAAAATCAGGAGTGGAAAGGTAGGGAGAGGGCAACTACTCCCAACTTAATAAATGGGTGTGAGGGGTGGAATTTGATGACACGATCCGGCAGCATGTCTAACACAAATTAAATAAAGTGCTTTTTTACATAGATAATTTATGGAACTCCTTGACACAAGTTATTGCACAAGACAAAGGTTTTTAAAAGAATTTAGTAAGGGACTAGACAAAGCCGTGAAGACTTAGCACCTGAGAGTATGGCTTGAAAGCCTCTGAAGCAGCAATTGCCAAAAACTGGAAAGGTTTATCCAAGACAGGATCAATGCCTTTTTCTACACATTTGCCACTAGACAGGCTTTGTCTGTCCAGGTGATGGCCACTTCCACATTAGCCGTGAGCAGGGGCAGAGGACAGTACAGAGGGAAGATTGCTGTCGACCCTTCACGTGCCTCCGGACAGCAGGACCACCAACCCATTTTCTTCTAGATCACTGCTGAGGAGCTTTCCTTGCTCTTCAAAGAGAGAGTTTTAATTTTG
This sequence comes from Athene cunicularia, assembly GCF_003259725.1. Lineage (NCBI taxonomy): Eukaryota > Metazoa > Chordata > Aves > Strigiformes > Strigidae > Athene > Athene cunicularia. The sequence continues at coordinate 7,977,748 of NW_020799117.1, read as the reverse complement.
CCTGCCCATGGAGTCACTTCCCCATGTGTACATGCCCAAAGGCCAGTCCCCAAGTGGCTCATAACATGACTAGCAGAGAGGTCAGAGCTGTCCTCCAGTTTTCATACCACTGCTTAGATTAGCCTTATTAAGTGAAAAAAAGATATTTTAAGGTCTTCTTTTCTTCTCATTAGAGCCTCTGTCACAGGAATTACTTGTCACCACAGGTTTAATCTTCCGCAGAGTCCAGCTTTCACGTGTTTGCATTCATGAGATGAGGGACAGAACATGAGGAGGAAATTGGACCAAATTAACCTGCTCCCATGACAATCCACAATAATAACAAAGGTGGAAAATGGCAGAGAATTAAACTGTTCTTGACAAAAACTGTAATGACCTCAAGAATACTTCTAAAGTAACTGTCCAAGTAATAGTTTCCAAGTGAAATTTCAAGGATATGCTATGCAAACTCTCCTTGCAGAACTTCAAGCTACGAGTTAACAAGCCTGAAAAAAGAATGAATGAGAGGAAAAGGTAATCAATACTATAATTAGAAACATGGTAATCTGAAACAGTCTGATTTGGTTAAATAAGGACAGATAGATTGGATCAGGAAAACCTCTAAAGTGAAGAAAAGAGTTTAAATTAGATTTGGTTTTAGCACTGGGAAAGAAAACACTTTAAAAGAGGTTGTACAACAGGGTGCCTTGCTCCATTTCAAACTCAAAATAATAATTGAGTGGAAAAAACACCCAAACAAAATAACAACAAGTAAATCAAACTGATTTTAGATAGGATATCCTTAACTAGTCAATCCCCCAATAGTCAGGACAGAATTAGAACAAAAGGCCATCTGAGGCCAGGCCAATATTCTGAATAAAAAGGATGTCCAAATTAAAAATATTTCTTCTGAGTAAATCACAGAGGCTGTATGCTGCATTTTACCTTTTAAAGCTGGGTGAGGTAGCCAGCATTATGTTTTCCAGGGATTAATAAAGGAGACAGGAAAAAAAAAAATCCTTGTTATTGTCCTTGTAACAATGGCTGTGGCACTATCTAAACGCTACTGTTCAGAATCAATATTTCTTGCCATCATGTCAAAGACAAAATTCTAGAGGTTGTCCCTGAATCATAAAAAGAGACTGAAGTGTCATCTTCAGGATGATGCTGCGTTCTGACACACCAGCCACAGGCCACATCTAGGTAACATAAAAGCACCCTGGCCATACCAATGCACAACTGATCACGTTCAGGAACGGCAGAAATACAAGTTACTCCTTCAAATAAAACCGAATAGTGATACAGCGTTGTCATAATACACCTCCTTAATCTAGTCAAACTCTACAAGAAGAAAGAAAGTAATCCTTAGAGGATTTCCACTAAGTAGAAACAATAATATATTACCTAAGGGCTTAATACCACTACACTGACAAAAACCTCTGAAATGTAGTGAGACTGAGACTCCCAAATTCCAGTTTAGTACAGTGAGAAATTCATGTGGGAATCAGCTGTCCAACTTCAAATACTTGCAACATGAATATTTACATATGAAAATTCATTTAGACTCCATGCATGAAGAGCTACGTACTTCTGGAGGGAAATCCCTTTCATTCCATTACTGATGGACAAACCAAAGCAGCACAGCAGATGAGTAATGCTAAAGATAAATCCCATTTCTCCTGTCTAAAAAAACCCTGGAAACTAGCTTTGTGGCCAAGATACAGAGTTTTCTTCAAAATTTGTATAAAACAGAAAACTAAGAAAGCCTCAGTACCAATTAAAAAAAAAATATACAGCATTGAGTTAGTCACAAAGTCACTCTTGTCACACAGAGCAAACCAAATTCTTCTTTCCGAAAATATCCTCCAACGTCATACATAAGAAGTGAGTCCAAGGGCATTACATAGAAGAGTATTGGACAAACTTCTGTTTCTTTCTTTAGATACATCTCAGTCCCCCACATGGACAATTAATCTCTGTTTTAGGAATCAGTCTACAGAGCACAGTTGCAGTCAAAGCTATCATTGCCAAATGAAAGCAGTGGGTAGGTGACTCTGTTAGATTCCTGGGTTTACGCTGCTTCTTTGATAAAAGTTGGCTTTGAGGAAAAAAAAAAAACAAAAAACAAAAAAAAAAAACACCCCAACTTGGTATGAAGACACACAAGCAAGCAACGGTCTGAAAGGCACTTGAATCTCAGTGTTAACATCCCAAGACAAACCCTTGGACCAATATCAGGTCAGATAATACCATAAAATAACGACAGGGAGAGGCACAAAATCCAGTAAAGTCTTAGAAACTGTTTTAACTTGTCAGTGGATGAGTTCAATATCTGCTTCTATACTCTTCCCAATTTGTTGAAGCTGATTTTGGTAAGAGTGCAAGGGAGAAAAGCCCTGCAATTTAAATAGACCTTTCTGACTGTCAGTTAGATTGATTACAGTTTTCTGCAAACAATACATTTTTAAATAGTTCTTTATAGAGTTTATTTTACTCCCAACATTTTCGCTACTATAAAAACCTCGTAACAAATGCAATCACATTTCTATTCACTGCCTCTCCAAAGTCTTCCTCCCTTCCTTTTCTCTGGCCACCTGTTAGCTCTTTCTTCTCTAAATTTAACTCCCTTAGCTTTGTTTGGTAACCTTTTCCTCATGCCCTCATTATCTGAATTTTGCTCCTGCTGTGGTAAAGCTGATGGGGGGCTGAATCTATTTTGGAAAGAAGCAGGGGAAGAGCTAAGAATCAGTTCATCAGTAGAGGTTTATTTATGGATTTTTTTCCTTAAAAATAAATAAATAAAATTTTAAACCCAAGGTCCTCTACCACCTTTTACAAAAGTTCCCAGAATAAAGATAACATTGGAGTGTATTAGAGTATTTCATATGTCTCATTTCTGGTTGTCTATTACTTTGCCTGAGTAGTAAAAAGCCACTGGCTAGTCCTTTACAGCTGTGAAAGGTAAATACAGCATATTGGAATTGTGACTCATTTGTTCAACACTTGCTCAGCGTTAACACAAGTGACTGTGGAGAAACTGTGGGCAGCACAGAGGCACGGTCCCATGGTTGCCCGAGGCCTCCGTGTCTAGCAGGTAACACAGTCCCATCCTCCGCTGGTGGCTGCTACCCCCAGCTCTGACTTGGTGGTGCCTTATTCAGCAGTAATTCCCCTCTCCTCTGTCACAACACGGTATTTGGGCAACTGCCTCCTTGAGAATGCAGGTAACTCCCTTCTTCCTATTCCATCCCATCGACCATGAAGATTCCTCACTGATCCTTGGCCAGGGTAGACCCAAATGCTGACTTAAGAGTCTCTCCATGAACTGGTGATGGTATCCAGCCACCCCTCAGCAGGCACATGTATGGAAATACATTGTGCAGAGAAAAAAAGGAGGACTTGCAGAATAAAAGGCAGGGAAGCGAGGACAAGGCACATCTAACCGGAGACCTTGGTCATCGGTCACTTCCCAAAAAGGATAACAAATAGAGTAAACCCACACCATTGAGCAAAGAATACATCGCTCTAAATATTGTGGTTTGTTTTGCATTTCACTCACGGTACTTCTGCCCAAACTTTGCTGCATAAACTGCAGCTCTCTGTTGGAGTATCCCATTGACCCATTACACACAAAACCCACCCCACAACCCTTTAGACATGCAGAGAAGCTCCAGGCATAGTCTGATTCAGCCATCTTGGCCATCCAGGACGCAGGATAAAAACTGCTAGGTAGCATGATCCCAATGGAATGAATAATTGCTGCCTTTCCACATGTCATGTTCAGCGTACCCTGCTCAGCCAGCCCTGCCCAATGCACTCTTCTGCAAACTTCTTGACTGCCCCAATAAATCTAACCTTGAGCTAGTACAATTTCAAGACTCTATGGAAACAGGCTGATGCACGTAAAAACCACACAGCTAGTGCACAGTGAGGTTACTAAATGAATGAATTTGGATGCAAGTAGGAAAATAAAAGCTATATTTCACCTGCAGAGAGAGCCTAGAAAACCCTGCTCGCACAAAGCACATACTGATTTTGAAAATATAGTGAGCTTGTGTTGGGACACAGAGGGGAGATATTTTTAAAATGCCAAAGTTGCTGGCATAGCACCAGGCGTTGGTTTAATTTCATTCTCATACTTGCTCAGAGCCAAAATGAGTCATCTTCCCCATGAAATACAAATCTGTACACAACGCTAGCTGTTAATTACCTTTCCTGTCTCCATTAAAGAGCAAAGTGACAGTTTCAACCTCTCCCTGGGCGAGCATTGTGTTCTCTTGCTGTCTCCATCCCTCGCCAACAAATCTGCCACTACAACTCAAGTGGCACTTGAGATATTCAGTCTAGCATTTCAACAACAGTATAATAACTGATAATTTGACAACAAGAAGCCATCTTTAGAAAACTCAAGCCACTTGTAACCTCAGTAGAAACAAATAGAGGTATTTCTTCCCCAGGCCTGCCCACAGAGCAGCTCATTTGGCCCCGGCCAGCACTGATCACTCCAAGGCTGGAGCAGTCGTCTCCAACACATCGCTGGTTTAGCACATTGGCTCCATCAAATCAGCGGTTTATCCTTCATTTATTTACATGGCTATACAATTATGTACATAACGTTTTGAGAATAACGGGACTCAAAGGAGATGATATCCTGCTACAAAAGGATTGCTCCAGGCATTCCCAGCCCAAGTACCACCCCATCCAGCTCTGAGGAGGTCACCTGTACAGCTACACCGTCACCTCAGTGACCAGGATCCTTCTACCCCTCATATCTCCCAACTCTGTTGACATCAGCTAGTCCACCAAAATCTGCCAGGTTGCTCAAGTGCCTTTTTACCTTTGCACAGTGCATTAACTGGAAGGAATGCAAGTGTTACAGCAGTTGCCACCAATAAAGTCAAAAACCCGTGAACCTTCCATATTCAAAAAATTACAGTGGCTTTATAGACATGAAAAGCAAAAACTTAATTCTGCTTGTTCTCTACGCTTTCAGTTATATGGGAAATTCTCCAATTATGCTGTCAAGACTTCTTGTGTAAACATGAAAGGCAGAAAAAAAAAATTTCTATACAAAATAACTCATTTTTGAAACACCCTTTTGAAGAGCTTCATGTATAAAGTGAAATAATGTAAGATTTAGAATATAATCATAAGGAAAAAAAAAATCAGGTAACACTGAAGCTGCTACTCATTTACAGTTGTAGCAGAAATTCGTTCTTATGCAAAAATGAATCAAAATCCATACAAGATTTAGCCCACTAAGCCTTTGGGATTCAAATAGATTAGCATACTCATGCTGAGCCTTCCGGAAGGGCAAACCTCACTTTTGTGTGTACTGCAGCGGTTTAAAGAAACAAAAATCTGCAGGAACTGAAAACACTGGAATCTGAATGCCTTCAAAGGCAGCAGGGAAAAAAGTAATGCCCACTTCTATTTCTGTTTGTAAGTGCAATGTTTTACCCAACCAGAACAACCTCCACCCAAAACCTCAGAGCAACTTGCTATCCCTAATCAGGTCTCACTGGCCACCTCTACATTAGATAACACAGTTAATGTCTTTAACACTTTGTGTCACTACGGGAGAAGATTGATGTGTTCACAGCAAGGTTTTGGATCATTTGCTTGTACCATGCCATGGGTTATTCTCTTAGTTCAAGCTGAAGGCCACTTTAACAAACTATTTTTTTTTTTCCTTAAACCAGCTGCACCTGATTTATTTACTTATTCATCTGAATAAGTAAATACAAACATCAGGGTTGATATCTTTATAGCGTCTTTCTCACCGAAGAACCAGGGACTCATTATATCACTACTATGACAAGCCCTTTTTGTTGTGAATTTATTACTTCATCATAGTATGTTGTGTATTGAGTAGAAGAGCTCCAATTCAAACCAGTTCATTACTCATCTACTTTGCGGTTTATGGGGGAAAGTTCTGAAATTATTAAAAATACATATGCAAGAGGACTAGCATAATTTCTCAGAAGCAGGGAAATCTCCAGTTACCCCCCATATCTTATCTGAGAAACTAAAGTGTACAAGAAAATAATAAAGAAAATTCTTGATTAGAGTAATTTCACAAAGGTATCTAAAGTACAATGCAGAAGACTGAATTTCAGCCTTGCAAGGTTAATCACAGAAAATTCATCTACATGACACACACTACCTAGTTTACTACTGCCATTTTTTTTTTCCATAAAATAGTTTAAAGGTAGTTATTCATTTCATTGAACTTTTCATAGGGTTGTTCATCACATTTTACCATTGTGGCGAGTGACTAATGACCTTGAGGAAAAAAAAAAAAAAAGTAGCCATATGATCATTAGCAGAATAATATATACTCCAGATTAAGGAGGGAATGTTCAGCTTTTGCTCAGTGAGGTATGTAGCCTGCTCGACAAAGAATGATTTATAGGGAAAGCAATAGGAAAGCTCATGATGTTTTGGAGATAGAGAGTAGGCATAAGCAAAGCTGCGGCTCCCTGCAAGCAGAATCCGAGCCAGCCACCATGGAAATACTAATATACTTTTGTGCTTGAGCTCACCTAGCCTGTACCTATCTTATTTAATTCCTTGAATTCAGGGCCATCATGAATAACAGGCTCTGTTGCATTTTATTCTCACAGACTGAGGAAAAAATGGAAACATAGTCACAGCTAGACAGGGTAAGACTAGGATCTACTATTTTCCTTTCAAACAAAGGAGGAATTATTCCATAGCAAGCAGCTGAAGGTGCAAGATGCATTGCTACAGACTCCCAGTGGGATGGCCTGTTCATGGGCAGCTAGCTCATAACTCTCACTGGTTAGGATTTTTTCCCCTGAAACTTGAGTCATCTCTCAATCTCTTTAAAAACCTCAATGCTGCTAATACTAGCTATATAATTCCAGGTATTCTTATTCAGATAAAAACCAACATGCCTTTCCTGAAACCTTTGGTATGTGTGTGTGGGGGGCTTCGTACTGATGTGTGCAAAAATGAAAGAAAAAAAAAAACCACAACAAACACAAAAGGAAATAGTAGAAGCGTCCTTTTTTTTTTTCATTCTGTCAAGCCTCATCCTGGTCATGCTTTAATGCAATATAAGTGCTGCCCAATTTGTTTTTTTATGCAGCCGCAGCAGATGACAACATGTTACGAAACCTCACGCAGTTGAAAGTGCCCAACACGTTTGCCCCAGAGAGGCCCTGGTCAGGAGAACCCAACGGCTGGAAGCAGGAGATCAGAAAAAACAAGCAGAAAAAGAAAAAACATAGCATCTTTAAGGATGCCTCTTTTCATCCTGTTTCTATTCAGAGAGCTCATGACTTCAATATACAAGCAAGAAATATTTTTTCTTTTAATTTTACAATATTTCATAGGCAGATTAAAGTTTCTCTGTAATTATTCCCTCCGCATTTGATCTGGCTTATTTCTTTTAATATCAATAGTTAAAAGAGGATGTGTGTCAATTATCTTAATGGACTTGGGGTTTCCCACTTTTACTTTTTAGAAGAGCAATCAGTTAAGAGATAAAAGGTAACACCACTGTTCTGACATTAGAATTTTACATCTGCTTAGCAATCCTAGCAGTTATTTCAGTTGCAAGCTAACCAAGAGCCAGACTCCTGCATTTTGGTTGCAATCAAAAAACTGCCAAACGCAAAAGGTGTTTTTCCAGGTAAAAGTGTTTTGATGGATGAACGCGTAACTGTTGCACCCTGACATGCCTTTGGAAACATAAGACACTGTGCTGAGAGTTTGGCCACATATAGATTACTGAGCTGGAAAATTATTTCGGACCTAAAGTATCTGTACTTCAATTTTATGGGTAATTAAACCTAATGTGTTGCCATTCAGAAAGCAATTAAGTCCAGTATCTAGAATGCGGTGTCCCCTTCCAGTGAGTGATGAGGAGGAAGCCACAGGATTCACTGTGCTGATTGATCATTTCTGGGAACTCCCCCTTGCAACCTCAGGTCCTCTCGTAAAACAGGAATCGGGCAAAATGTGGAGGTGGAGCAAGAGAATGTCCCTTTGGCTACACCTTGCACGTGTTATCAAGTGCACGTCTGGGGTAGGTGCATTAGCTGGCTCAGGGAGAACCTGGAAAGGAGATTTCCCTAGCAGACATCTTTATCTGGATACTGTTGTACTAAGGAGACAGGAATGGCAAAAGGTAAGACAGACAAGGGCTGCAGCAATGATTTCTAATCTTTGTGAACTTCACGTCAAACACACTGGGCACCCTGGAGGTCTTTTCACTTTTTCTGTTGGCAGAAGACACCAATTCAATCTGGTTAACAGCATCAAATCCATCAACAGAGGTAACACAAGTCTTGCAAAATCACCTTGACCAAGAGCCGTGCTTAGCATGAGGCTCTTAATTCTTAAACACCAGAAACTACCCAACCCTGAGCAACATAGCATCCCTGACATGATGGGGAGCAGCCCTAAATGGACATGAACCAAAAGGGCTGCAGTCCATGACTGGGTGCCCCTGGAGCCCCCACGCACCCTGTGCAGCCCATCTGCAGGGATGCAGCAGGAGCTGTGGTGTCCGGTCCAAGCAGAGGCGTTGCTCTGGCCTCCCTCAGCCCCATACATTTCTCACGACCTGCAGTTCTCGGCCATTTGAAGGCTTGTGCTTGGTTCAGACAATCAAGAAAAGTAGCATGAAGTAGCCCAACAGCTCAAAACACAAAGGTCAGCTGCCACCAAGGTCATTGAAAGCTCTGATTTGAGATCTTCTGAAAAAAAAGAGGCAGGCTGATATCAGAGTACCCATTAATACCACAATATTTGTTTTAAATTCTACTATTAAGTTTAATAACACTGCTGCACTGGGACATAATTGTGATCAAAAGGTTCACCCAAGGTTAGAAAGAAAGTTGGTTGCAAAGCCACAAAACCAATCTAATCTTTTGCTATGCAATCCTACACTTCTGGAGGAAGATAATTGTTACTAAAGCTCACCAGTGGGTAGTTGCCATGAATAAAAACTTAATAATTGAGAGTGCATATAATGCCTATTTTTTCAGTGTAACTATGGAACAGGGAAGGAGATCGGTAGGGAAAAAGTAAAATAAACTTAACAAACAATACCTCCACGGACACCACATCAAATTGTATCTCAGAGATGCTATTACAATCGTATTGACCTAAGCCAAAGCATTGGTCTTTTTGATAGGAAAAGTTAGCACCAAGCAGAGATTTCTTAAAACATTTTTCTCTTCCTCTGTGTTTGTTTGGTTTGGGTTTTTTTTATATATATTATTATTATTATTTGAATGCATCAGCTTGCTGCTTCTTTCATGACCGGGCAGCTTAGTGATAAGCCAGAGTATTACAAATGTTTTCTCCATCTTTGAGAGCAATATGTAATATCATTAGATTTCCACAGTTTGCTTTGGCAGTGATATGTTCAACAGACAAGCTGGTCTCCCCATTGTAGAGATGGGACCAGCTCTGAGTAAGCAAGATAGAAGAGGAGTATTAGCAGAAACCTATTATCTCTGTTCAATTTTTCCAAAGAGTAACCAAGGCTTCTTCTGCGACAGAGAATAAATGAAAACATTTATCGTCTGATAAAAATTAGTAAGCTGCTCTAACACCTGTCCACACTGGCACGTTTTCTTGCTGATTACAGTGCAGTAAGGTGGCTTCAGGCGACGAGCTGCAAGCAGCAGTGACAGCCTCAGAACAGACACTCCCATCACCCGAGAAGCTGATTTGGAGAGCATGGGGGTGAAGCTAAGAACTCTGGTACCACTACTGAAAGGATTCATCTAATTGGTGTACAGCCGACGTTTCTGCAAACAAAAACAAAAGAAACCTAGTCCTGTTCCTCTGCCTGCCTACATGCTCGCCTCCTCCTTTTGAGCTGGCAGTTACCACACCACCACTGCCCAAGCTGCCTTTGGGCCACCAGTTGCTGCACTGTAATGGCCGAATATTCAATGTAACATCACCCCTTCCTGGGTGCTTCCAGAAGATGAACTTTCTCAAGGTGCCAGGCTTGCCGTCTGTTGTATTGCCTGGCTAGTTTTACACCCTGGGCCATCCATGAGAACACTGACAACATATGAGGTCTGCTAATAGGTCGTATTTCTGCATCAGATCCTCCCAAGCTGCTGCACAGGATGGCAGTGATGCGCGACGCATCAGGGATTTCCCAATTTGTTGACTGACACAGGTTTGCTTTCACCTTCCTGGAAAATCATTCCCAGGAGCCGAAAGCCAGATTTTCACTCACTACTTCAATGCCTCTGTTCAGCGTGTGCCGGTTAATGATGGTGTGTAATAATCAATGAACAGCTCTTGGCTTTCAGCTGATGGCACATCACTGCCAGAGAGGAAGGGGAAGGTGAGCCATGCAGCTTCTGCTAGCCGGGGAAGGCACTCTCCATGTATCCACAACCCCTAACAGCCTCACACAGTTGTCCTGCTGACGTTGTTACCACTTTCCTGACCCTCTGCTGTCAGCATTCTGCTGTATTCTGGAACTCAAAGCCTGACAGTCGCAGTGCCCCCAGTGTTTAATGGTATGCAAACAGGCAGCGTTTCGGTGATTTCCAAAAGCTACATCCCAGCATAGAAGTTGCAACAAGGGTGACGGAGGCAGGTTATCCCAGAAAGGTTGTGTTTTGGTTTTTTTTTTTTCCAAAACCGGGGGCCCACGTGAATTTGAATCATGACCAAGTTGGAGTCTGTGGCAGGACAACATTGCTTCATGCAGTATGGGTCTGCAGGACTCATTCTGCAAGAAAGCACCAGGGTTCAACGGTTGCTCTCTGCTTCCTGCCAACCTCATTTGACTTGTTAATACCAAATGTTAAGAATGAAGGAGAAATGTTTTTTGGTAAAAGCAGGAAATGTGCATCAAAATAAAGTGCTCTCCCAGCTGAACAAGATAGCAAAGGAAATGGCCTAAGATTCCATCGCACTCTTATTATCCCATTTCATACCAGCACCTAATACCAAAAGACATCTTTCCAAACTGTCAGGGTTCTTTTCATTATGCAGAGGGACAGATGATACATGCTGATGCCTTGAAGCACTTTAAGTTTCTAAGAACAGAAGCCAAAGGGCAATTAAGTGTTTCTTGCATGAGATCAGCCAAGTGCTTAAATCCCTTTGCCTCATAACTTCCACGTAACTCCCACTTGATTCAAAAAAAGTAGCAAGGACACACTGGATACCAAGTTTAAAGTAAAAAAAAAAAAAAAAAAAAAAAAAAAAAAAAAGAACCTTCCAGGGTTTAACTCCTCACGATAGATTATCATTCACTACCTACATAATCCATCTGATCAAGTTTGATTCTGCACATGGCTACTTTTACCAGCAGTGCTCCAGAGATGGTATGAGCACCCAGCAGCAAAGCCATCTGAAATAAGTTCCCAACATCAAGGACAGACAGGCAGAGCCTGAACCTCCTTTGTACGATTCAAATGAGATCTGCCCAGACATGGTGCCATCACACCATGCTCCAAGGGGTAGGTTTAGGCTCTGAAACAGGTAGGATCCTGCAAAGTCAAGCAGTAATAGTCCCCTTCAGGTCGGTAAGCAGCACTTATCTCCCTGCAGCGTCAGCCAGGGTGAACAGGAGATACTGAATTCAGCCAAGCTGGCGCGTGTGCTTTGTGCGGTGCTCATGCACTGATGATCCATCATTCATAAGCTGGTTTTGTGCTGAGAAGTTCTCAGGGGATCTTCTGCCTATTGCCAGACCTGCAATGCACTGTGACTGTCACACCAGGTCCTGACGGCACCAGCTGGGTGACATGCCCTATTGTAGCTGTCACAACTGCTTTGAGGACCTGCCACCTGTGATGCAGCTTGATCCAACACAGACTGAAGCATTTGCTTTTGGAAATTGCAGACTTAGTGCCTCAGTGGAGAAAGAGCCCAAGAAAGAGGAGGAAAGCAGCTGGGGTGGCGCAGATCGGTTTTATTTTACGCCCTTGCCCATTAAGAGCAGGTCCAGCCACCACTAACTGACAAAAGACAAACTGACTCCTTGTTAAGAACCAGGTCAAGGAGCAGTCGGGTCTGCAAACCCACCCGGAGGCCAGACTCTCTGTCTGGATGAAACCACGGCGTAAGGTCTTTGCTGCAGACTGCAGCTTTGAGAGAGTCAAACGCCAGTCCAAGGTTGCTACTTGTTTGCTTTGGACTCCACATATTTTTCATCGCTTACTGAGGATGCTTGGTCTTACTTGAAAAGCAAGACCATGCTTGAAGTCACCCTTCTTTTATTATAACCTAAATTGTCAATATTCAGCATGTTGTTGGGCAGAGCTTTTTGTTTCCTTGTTTTTTAAAAACACACTGAAGTCCCTGTACAGCACTGCAGCTTCTGATGAGCTTTGTGGAAAAGATGATGTGATGCAACTGGAGAAGCTGAGACGACACAGAGGATTCCCATACTGTTTGTCCTCACACAGTAGGGACAAACACAGTGACTCAGTAGCTTAAATAAAATGAATTTCACACTTCAGGTCAGCGTGGAGTGAATGGCTGCTCCCATCTCCCTCCTGCCAGTGCAGTGAACCTGGGACAAAGATGCGTTGCTGAGATACACCAAGGTAAGGGGAACTTTTGTTTCAGTTCCTGCTAAAAAATTAGCAGAAGTAGCCTGGGAATGCCACAGAATAAGGCCAACACTTTCTGTGTTTCTTTTCCCATCAGGAAAATAAAAACACCAAACACCAACCAAACAAAACAACCACCCTGCTCAAATACCTCTCAACATTTCCTCTCTTGCTATGGCTTCTTCTCCAAACTAGATTCAGCACATGGCATTAAACCCATTTCAGAGCAGCTAAGTGCAATACAAACCATTAACCTGAAGGTGAGAAAAGCCATAGCCCATTCCAATGGGCTATTAGGTGCCCTGTGCTGAACACTTCAACAGTGATTAAAGTGTTACATTATTGAACATCACTTCTCCTACAAGAGTTATGCCATGTCATGTTTCTTTAAAATACCAGACAAATCCATACCAAAAAAAAGCAGACTGTAGCCATGGAGAGGAATACAGTCAGACACCAGAGAAGAACCAAAGCAAACAAGCAGCCACCTTTCTCATCACTACTTCTTCATTAGATTTCTTAGCCGTTTGCAGATGTGGTTCTCCAGTCTACCCCACCACTACCAGTTTTAGTTTTTGATGAAGAATTCAGTAGAAACGTTAAATCTGTTGGGTTGTGGATTTAAAAAAAAAAAAAAAAGAAAAAAGAAAAGAAAAAGAAAGGCATAGCAAGAACTGAACTGCTCTCAGCTCAGATGGCACATACAGGGACCAGCCCCTACTCTGTACCTGCCTGTTGACAAGGGGGAGCCTGGTACACTATTGACTAGGATCCTTTCACACTGTGGGATATTCCAAGCCTTTGCTGCAGCTAGAATAGTCTTATTTGTATCCCCAGGACAAAGGATTACTCATTCTTAGGGTTCAGGATTCCAGACTCAGCTGATAAGAACCACCACAGGGTCCATGTGCAGACAGGCCATGTCCTGATGCACTGGTTATGGTGGATATGAACGTGGTAGGAATTCCCTGCAATGAAAGAGCAGACGCAAGCCCTGACTTGTTAATGGGCATAAAGTGACTGTAACAGGGCTCTGAAGACAGTGCTCCATAGAAAAGCCACTCTCCAGGGGGCTGCTTGTCTCCCAGCTTTCTTCCATCAGCAGAAATCCCTGCTAGCAAAGCTTCCATCTGAGGAAGACTTCTGAAAGATAGAAATGGGTCATCTTCCCTCCCACACACTCATGCCTTTCCTGCCCTGGATAACCACATAAAAGCACTAGGTGACAAAGGTTTTGTGGCCAAGCACTGCAGAAGGTCCATGGGACTTGTGTTCTGGCACCTCTGCCTGTACATCAATGAGTGGCAAAACAACATGACAAGGGATTTAAAAAATTCTTTCCAGATATGGCCTGGGGGTGCTTTTGCTATGAAATGCAGGCTGGGAGCGCTGCTGCTTATGAGGTGCCACCTTCCCACATTTCCTTGTTTTACAAGAAACTGATTTCTCTGGTTAGTGACTCTGATGTTACAAAAGGAAGGGACATTGTAGTAGTGCTGGAACACTCTTCTTGGACACCATGATGAAAACTGCCTATGGGAGAGTGTTCACATTGTTCCTTGACTTGCCTTTGAGTGACCAGTCACTCAGACCAGGGAAAAAAAAAAAAAAAAAAAATCTCACTTTCAGCAGGAATAGACAGTGTGAAGGTTTTAAAGGTTATGGACTTTTCATGCTGGGAAATGCTAGGAGGGGAAACAAAGTCAGAGGGGATGGACAAGATGGGACAGGCAGGGCCTGGTCTCTCCCCTCCCAGCTGTTTGAAACATGGCAACACTTTCCTCAAGAACATGTAGGAGCCCTTTAGTGACAGCCCACAGCACGTTTCAACCTCCACCAAGTGAAGCTACATTATCAATGGCCGTCTCCTCACTTCCAGTACCTGCCACTGTAAATCACACCCCAGAGCAATGCTTAAGAGAAGGCATCTAAATCACAAAATAAAACAGGTCAGAGCTGCAATTATGATCAGTGAAGCAGGCATCAGTATGTTGTGCATAATTAAAAATGACTGTAGGACTTCTCTATAAATATCAGCCAGAAAAGTGTCTCTTTGTGTGTGGGCATAAAAATGAGATGCAGAAAACAGCCTGCTCTGATGTGACAACATGACCTTGGAACAACTTTGTTGCCTCCACACCAGAGTTATTACACTGTTGAAATGTCTGATTGTGTCCCTCTTGCCATCAGCAGCAACCAAGCCTTTGCAGCAATAAATGTGTAACGACTAACAGTTCAATAAAGATCCAGAGATAGACTAATTTTGCAGTGGCTGCTGCTCCTTGAAGTTCTCTAAAGCTGCATTTCCAAGAGCAAAAGCTCTTGTTTTCTCCTTTAAAAGTCTGAACTCAGTTTGGAGATGAAATCCACTCAAGATGATAAATGGATACCATGCAAAGCTTGCCTTGCACACGTCTTTAAATATTTTACTTACTGCTCATCAATCTTCTCCATCTATGCAGCATTCTCAACTACTTTGCAGTAAGAAAGCCAATTCCTTCGGGGAATTTGGGAAGGAAAACACATTCCCACTCTTCTCAACACTATAATGACAGTAAATATGGAAATGTTAAATCAAGAGTGGTGATAAGGCAGAGAGCTGCTCCAGATCACTGTGTTATTGCCAGAGCGAGCTGTAGGGCACAGGCTGGCCCTCCCGGTCCCACAGGTCATGGGCAAATCCACATGGCACAGTTTGGATCTTGTGAATCCCAGTATTTGCACAGTTTCTTTGGAAAGAATTCAGAGCCAACAAATCAAGTCTGAAATGCTATGGGCAAGCTCCCATACAAAACTTAACTGATGAGTAACAGCACTATTAATGGGCAACACAAAAGGAGTATTTCTATTATCAGAGACAATCCAAAGGTTTGGCAAGTGACAACATGCACAGTATGTTTTTATTCAAAGCTATTTGAAAACACAAATACTTCAATCGATAATCACTCATCTCCCATTCAATAACCCAGTAATCCCCTTTTGTCCAGCATAATGCCTAGACATATTTTTATTGACCCAGTAGTAAACTCATAGGACGTACCATTCGTTGACTACTAATGACCAGGTATATTTCTCCCTGCAGTCAAGTATTTATCAGGCAGAAGGCAAATATGTGATTCATTGACTCATAATACATTACAGATAAATAATAATGAAAGACCTATGCATCATTCTTGTCAATGCACTGAGATTTGCTGAATGCACAGAGGTTAGGGGGAAGAAAAAATAAATAGGCAGAAGTGTTAATCTGCAAGAACGGGGAATAGATATTGAGGCATAAATTTATCGGGGGCTAAAGGGACCCTGCCACCAAGACCAAAATATTATCACTAGCCAATACACAGCCTGGTCTTCTGTCCAAAAATGTTGCATCACCACATACTCCAAATGAAATGCTCCAAACTACCCCCACAACCCAAGGCGTGGTTGCAAAATATGCACTGAGGAGGAAAAAATTAGGGGATTTAAGAAATTTAAGGAAATTTCTGTGGATCTTTCACAAGCTGAATGAGGAATAGAGTATTGAATAAATTAATCCATATAAATGTTTTTCTTTATGAAATGTTAATATGCTGGCCAGCTTTCAAAATCCACAAATTAAACAAAATAAAAGCCTGCAATGAACTGAACTGGAACACTGTGAAAAATAGAAAAAAAAAAAATAAGGAGGAAACAGTTGTTATTCTCAAATCACTCAAATATAGATCTTCCTTATAAAGAATAATGGTGTATCCAAAACGGTCATCTCCTTAAAATAAGCTATATAAAGCACTAAAAGGAGAAGCACATAATCCATGACATTGTTGCGGCATTGTCAGGTCACCATTTTCTTTTTAAGGTGTTATACTGCCTGAGCCTCTGTTGGGAATTCTCCCTAATAAATTCCCTTTTTATGTCCCTTTTCAAGACTGTCATTTACGGTATGCTATGGAAGGATTCGGAGATCTTCTGGAACAACTACATGGAGCTGGAAATCCTCATCAGAGAGCAGCACAGCAGCTCCCTGTCAGATGCCACACTTGAACAATAACTAGTTTTGGTGCATGACAGGAGTCAGGGAGTCTAACGAGTCCTCTGGATGCTAACGAACTCCAGGTTCAGCTCCTGTAGTGCTCTGGGAAAACCACGGGGTGACTGGGAGAGCCCCTCCTAGCAAGTAGGATTTGGACAAACTTGGGGAGACAGAAGGATTTCAGCCTGGCTGCAGTGGAAAGAGTTGATGGGGCACTCTCTAAGAGTTTGTCCCCTATAGAGGAAAAGATCCCTCTTGAAACCATTCCTGCTGCCTTAAATTTAGACCTGAAGGAAACCTATTCTGTAGCAAAGCAGACAGGACATATTCTGTTAGCTTAGAGGTATCATGCTACAGTGTTTGAGCTTGTTCTTCTCAGATATATATACATGTACGCTACGTGTGCGTGTAGACATGTCCATATATACATCCCTACGCACATGTACACAGCTCACATACCCTGACTCCGCTTTACAAGCCTGGTTCTATATGTGCTCTTGGCCTTTGCTCAGGTCAGCACTGGATGCTCCTCCCTCACACGCGCCCACACGCACAGAGCAGGCAGCCAGTTCTAGCACAACATACGTGCAGCATTTCAATCCCCCTCACGATGGGAACAGAGTTAGATCACAGGGAACAACTAAGATAA
This sequence comes from Athene cunicularia, assembly GCF_003259725.1. NCBI lineage: Eukaryota > Metazoa > Chordata > Aves > Strigiformes > Strigidae > Athene > Athene cunicularia. The sequence goes on along the minus strand of NW_020799117.1, from coordinate 7,960,536 downwards.
GTTTGCAAAATACTAGGCCAATGCCATTATAACCTAACACTGTGCTAAATAAAGTGAAAGAAACGTTCTTAAGTCTCAGCCTCCACAAGGCACGATTTGCAGAGAGCCGACCGGCCCAGCTCACGCAGCAGGCTGGCTGAGCCCGGCTGCCTAACAGCGCTGCCTGTGTTTTACCAGGTCACCTATCTCCTGTTGCTCAAACTCAGAGGAAAAATGAGATCTGTCTGCTCATACATTCTTCTGTCAAAGCCTGTTAACTCCCCATCTGCCCTCCTCCGTATTCCTCACCCTTGCAGGAGACAAACTCCATTCAAGGCAACAAAGCAAGCTCATTTCCTTTGAACTTATTTACAAGTTTTACCATTAAACTTGCCCACATTATGCAAGCAGCTTGCAATCTTCCCTAATTCTCTGACTTTAATTATATAATTGAACAACCTAAAAACTCATTTTTTCCAGGAAACATTAAACATTACCATCTTAATGAAATTCTTAATGAAACGGTCCTCTCTGCATGCAAATGACTGGCACTGGATTTGCTTATCACACTGATAGACAAAAGGACAAATGCCCTTCCTTTTGTCACTCATCAAGAGTGACAGCCCTTTCTAGATGACACTCCTCCTAGATGGATGGATAATGTGGACAGAATCACAGACAGGAGGAAGACGTAACAGGAAAGGGTGAGTAAGCGGCCAGGAAAGGTCAAGAAGTATGAATAAACCAACAACAGATCCACAGTCAATGTCCTCAAGCTCAGCTAAATTCAGAGGGGCTCTGCTTCAGCTGAGCTTTAACGCCTGGGAAGTGAAGAGCCATAGCTGGGGCTGGATGGATGAAACAGCCCATGGTCTCAGAAGGGGTCCTGTTGCAGCCGTGCACTGTGCTGATGCCCAGAGTAGGGAAAAAATACTGGGCATTCTAGATACTTGACTTCTATAAACTCTTTCGTATGTGGCTCAATTTTGCCAACTCAAACATCCTCCTTGTGACTGATGCCTTTATCTCAGGCAGTCTCTTTGCTCCAGGCCCCCCTGCTGCAGACACGTCCTCAGCACCAGCCCCTTGCTGGGAGCCCTTGTTCCCCCTCAGATGACTGGGGATCACGTCTCGCAGCACAGAGGGATGTTGGCATACCAGGCAGCTGTACTGCAGGGAGCAAGGGCAAAGACTCCAGGACAAACTGTAGAAGAGCAGGGGGAAGACAGAAACCAGTACTAAACTTCTAACATCTCTCCCATCACCCCCCTCACCTCACCCACCAGCTCACCAGTCCTCTCTACTGCACCAGCTGCGTGGGAGAGGAGCATCCATCCCCTACCACCAGTATGGAGGTTACCTCTCTGGTCCCACATCCTCTTTTGGTGTCCTCCAGTGACACAGCTGCTGCTGCTGCTCTCCACAGCAGACCTCTGAGACACCAGCCTGGCCATCACTCCAAACACAATACCAGATTTAATTTACATGCTGCAGTACTGTTGTCCTACTGCAAAACCCATTCTGCTCCCTTTGAGTGTTTTCTTGTAGGGTATTTTTACACAGCTGATTCCTTGCGCAGTACCAAGCTCTGCCCAGCTGAAGAAATTTTTGTCACGAATATTTCGGGTGCATCCATTCCTTCACTGTCACTTAGTGACCTCTAGTTCTTGGTTTTGATACCAGTTCAAAGACACGAGGAACACCTTTCATTTTTATTCCCATCAAAAACATGTGTAGTTCAAAGACATGACCTTGGTGTCTGTGCTTCTGCAAACACCTCCAGGCTCAGTGCTACACCAAAACCCATGCCACCAAATGAGTCTGCTCAAGACACTTCTAAATCTAATTCTTTCTAAATCTAATTCCCACAGATCAAGAGCAGAATAGTTTTATTCAATAAGCATTAATTAGTTATTTTTTTCTCTGCTCTCCTGCTTCACTGCACTTTTACTGTCCTATCTCTTTAGCCCACAGATACTCTTCACCATGTTGCAGCTCCCAGATTCTCTTGATTATTTATTGACAATAAAACTCAAGCCCCGGGTGTCTTCCCCTGATTTACACTCAGATCTGCAATTATGTGGTACATGGTCACAGTAAACTTTAAACAGAAATAGTTGGAGTTATTAATTTAGAGGGAAAGAAGGAAAACCTGAAGATGTGTCAGTGTCCTGACACCACCCTAAGCAGAAGATGGGGAGGGAGGGAACCACAACCAATTTGAACAATTTGCAAGAGTTAAAGATCCAGTAGCACTTTGGAGGTGGGGGTCCAAAATGGGGGGCTCCGTGTGGTCTCTGCTAATGGCGTTCTACTGCCTCAGATTCCTACTACCGTCAGCTGAATGTCTGACATTTTTTAAGACATGAGGGTAAAATGGTCTTTTCCATTTCAAGGCTAAAAAAATATAAATTTTTTGAGTCAGCTACAACTATTTGACAAGGTAATTGCTTGGTATCATTAGCAGAGAGAAGAATTAATGTCACTTAGGTCCTATGCCTAATGTGAGTGAATTTCTTATGCTGCTTAGAAGCAAAAGGCTGGGTAGTCTTGCTTTGACAAGTTCCCCCCACCAGTCTTGATTTCTCAGCTAAAAACATCTTCTGAGTTCTCCCCTCATTTGCAAATAGGTTCTGTTTTCCAGCTCCCCATCTTTCCTTAAGGTATTACTCCCCCAGGTACAGCCCTCCCCAGTGTGGCACCAGGACGTTACCTGTGTTGGTAACAGAAATCCTTTTTTAAAAATTTGGTAGGCAAAGAGGTTCTTGATACTGTGTTGGCTTAGAGTCCTAAACAACAACAGGAATATCCTAACTCACAATTAACACAACCTTAGTGCTCAAACAGTCCGAATGAAACCAATTGATATATTTGCCCAGCAGAGTAAGAAAACATCCAAAAAGCACAAGGGATCAAAACGTGGCCCGCAAGGCCCAAATCAACTCATTAAAAAAATAAATGGGAGTAATTCCATGGGCCTCAGTGGGAATTCAATCCAGTGTACAGCTTATAAAGCACTTTCACCAACTGCCTTTCATTTGAGGCTCTCTACAGGAGAGGTGCATCATTATTTGCTGTAACCCCAGAACCTTCCCCTGTTCTGGTTTGTTTTTCACTATATGATTCATTCCACTCTCTCAGCGTATTCCCTAGCTGTGCGTTTTTGTCCTTGGCATTGTTTTCTGTCCTTTGCATCCTGCGTGCTGTATTCCTCAGCAATTATTTATAGAAGGGACTTACCCACCCCCAGATCCGTGCCCCCAGTTGTATGTCAGTACAGCTCCAGCTGTTTGTCTCCCAGGAATTCGATCACCTTTCTGCTCACGGACTGCAGCTTGACATTCACAACAGCTCATCCTCTCTGCAGAAGCAGAGCTCCATCCTCCCAGATATAAGATTTCCATTTAGCCTCCATGACAGCCATTTCCACATGGAGGTATGAACTCTAAATGGGTAAAAGTGGGGTCCTAAGAACCTATTTTTTAGTCTGTTAAACCAAGCACAACATTGAAATCCTACCTTACCCTAATATAAATTTTGGCTCTTTATTCATCTAGCAGAAAGCTTTATTATTTCTACCACAGTAGCATTTGTGATGACAAAAAAGAAGCTCAAATTGCTCAAAATCACACGTTTGAACACACCAACCTGAACACAGGGACAAACTCAGTTCCACTTTGCTACACAGACTGTGGTTTGTTCTTCTGTCCTGTCTGATTTTCTCTCTCTTCCTTTCCTTTTTTCCCTCTACGCTTCTTTATTTGTAAAGGAAGGAACAATTTTTGCCTTCCTCAGTGGAAAGTCTGCAGTGACAGGGCGGGGAAGGGAACCCTTTAGCAATGGGAAGGGGAGGACAGCCAAGTGCCTTCAAGATGCACCACAAGTGCTGACTCTGCTCCTAAACGCCAGGAACAGCCCCCTGGTCACGCTCTGTAGCTTTGACCAAGAAGGATGCCCTTTCCAAAGAAGGCATACTGATGAGAAGCGACCATCCCATCACCACCCCCCTTGGCAAGAGGTCACTGCAAAACTTCCTCTTCTCTCACTCACATCCGTCTCGTTGATTCTGCAGAAATTCTGCAGATTACAGCAGAGCAACTGTATTATTCCGGCTAATGAGAACGTAATGTTTCATTGCCAACTTCCACAGTCACTTAAATCTATCCTTATCTAATTAATTTTGCAAAGCAAAAAGTGACTGGCCAAATAAACTCCACCACAGCTTGACAGCCAGTAAAATTATACGAGTTAATGTTTGTTCAGAAAACAGACCAAGAAAGTGCAAAGGGGGGCAAAGAGGAAAGGATGAATAAACTACTCAATACATGATTCACTTCTAAATCAGTGCAAAAGTTGGGGAGGGCAGCCGTGGCACACTTGAGCATTGCTTTTTGGTTAACAAGGACAGCCACCTGCATGGGCTGGCACACCAGTTTGAGCCCAGGTTTGAGCACAAGCACCCAGACCTTGACCACTGGTGTTAGAGTGACTCGGTCACAGCAGTCCTGTCCCTTGGGAAACCAGCGACCAGCTGCAGAAGCGACACAGGTATAGCCACTGGCACCCACTGCTACCCACACACGGGGGCACGTGAAGACGTGGCAGAGGTTTGCTAGAATTACATTTTCAGTAATTTACTTGCAAAGCCTTGAGCTGGAGAGAGAAAAAAAAAATTAAAATAAAAAGGCAATCTTTCTATTTCCAAAGAAATATTTTGCATGCCTTGTCCACACAAAAGCCAGCAAATTGCCACTCCTACCTTTTCTCATTTAGAGAGGCAGCACATCCAAAAGCACTCAGAAGTCAGTGAAGGGAACAGACTTCATTAAAGGGGTAATTAACAAAGCTATTCCCCCAAACTTTGCCCTGAGCCTGGGATGGGTAAGGCAGGTGGTTGTGCAATTGCCTATTTCATAAGGTACCACTGTGGGCTTTAAGCAAGAAGCAAAAGGATAACACATTAGGTTCTCAATCCAGCGAGTCTTACTGGGATAAAATGAACATTTGATTTAGCAAGAAATGCAGGTTGACATCCGAAAAGGGCAAAAAAACCCTCACAGCTGACCCACTGTAGCTCTGTAGAAGTGTTACCCCTATCATCCTGCTACCGAAAGGCACAGAGGCTTACAAGTGACAAACTGAATATAGCTGAGCTATGCAGACCTGAGGCAGCCACAGCCCATCTTGGAGGAACAAAATTAAGCAACATTAGCAATGACCCATTTCCTCACTGGTCAGGGACCGGAGGAGCTAACCTGGCACTGGGAGGAAACATGCTGGGGGTTTTCCCACACGGAGAGATCGCTCACTGCCAACGCACCCGCTTCCACTAATCCACCTCGCCCCAAAATGGTTGGCCATTTCTGCTTAAATAAGTGGGAATTAAAAGAAGGAAGCTTAAAATCCAACTGACTTGAAATTAAACTGGCAGGGAAAGCAAGCTGCTGTTTCTGGGAAGAGATGCAGAGCTGCTGTGGGTCAGGGGCATTGTACAGAGGGTGCAGCAGTTACACCCCAACAGCGTGGGGGTATGCTCGTTTCTGGTTTGTGAGTTTGGCTGGGTTCTAAGTGAAAAATGAATTCCCTCCCTGCTCACCTCTAAGGGAATGAGCTTAAGCATAACTTTAGCCATACAGACAGATCTTTCACTTGTGCTGTGGGCAAATGTTTTCGTTTAAATAATCGAAACCGCGGTGACAGCAGCTTCAAGCATTTGCTATCATCCTCTCCCCCTCACTCCCCCTGCCACACTTTCACTTGCCTTGCCTAAATCTACAGCCATTTGTATCCTATTTGCTACCAGTTAAGTTTGCCCACATTTTCCCTTAAAAACCAGAAGCCAGCTCCTCAGCTGATGCTGACTGGCAGAGATCTTTGACTGTAATCAAAGCAATACTCATTTATTCCAGCTGAGGATCTGACCCCAGGACTTCCAGTGCTTGAGCTGTAATAGAAGTAGAATCAGATCAGGTCATTACATGTTTGGGAGATGTCCAAGGCACTTTCAGGTGCTACAGAAAACAGTGCCAGTAATTCTGCAGTTCATAAGGTTTTTTCCCTTCTCTGAATCAAACGGGGGTGATCAGTACAGTGGGTATGGTGCACAGGGATCTTATCCAGAAAGCTTACTCTTTTAATTAACATTCATGCCAAGATCCACCATAAGGTTTAGTTGTAGGGTTAGGAGTCCAGGGACACACACCAGTCCATTTTACAATTCAAGGCTTATTTGCATTCAGGTTGTTTTCAGTCCAAAAAGCAAGAGAGACCCTGTAAGACAGAGAGTCTGGTGTGGTACTGCTGCATAAGCCAAGACCTTTAGTATGTGTCACTTTTGGCAAACAGAGCTATCTCCAGATCCAAATTTGGACAATTAAGTTAAATTTGAAAGGAAGTTAAAACTACCAAAAAAAATCCAACCAAAGCAAACCACAGAAACGAGAGGACACATTTCACATCCAAGCATCCAAAGAAAGGTGGAGATTTCATTCTCCCTTTCTTCCTTCACATTGCACCATTTTATCATGTTTTTCCCATTTCTCTGTAGGAAAGACTGCCCAAGACAAGGTGAAGAAAGGACACCAGACACTACCTGATCATATCTTGAACAGCCACATTTCCAACAAGAACATGTAGCAATGCCTTCAAGACCCTGAAGGACTGCCTTCCTTGATATACGTGTTCCAGTCTGTAGTAGACTATTCTACAATATCTTTGGGGTTTGCCCAGGGTAGAATTTTTGGGGATAATAATGATAATCTTCCCCAAACAGAGTTCTGTCTGACACTGAATGTTTTGCCTAACCCCATCTACACAGAAGTCTGAAAACCCTCCCTGCAATAATTAAAACATTTAAAACTGCCACTTCAACTCCACTTGACTACTCTCACTAGAACAGGCCACTACTATTTGCTTAATAATTTGTTTGCAAGACAAACAAAGAGCAGCACAAGGTGACAGTAACACAGAAAACAGCCTCAAACCAGAGAACTGTACAATATGTAAACACACACACATACCCACAGAAAGTCTGACCCAGCCGACACTGGCAGCAGTTTTTTCTTACAGGAGGAGAATTCAGCCAAAACCTGACAAATATAATTCACAGGTGAGGAAAGACATGTCCAAGAACAAACCTGTTTATTTGTACAGTTATTTTGCCATTAACGTGATGTATTCTGGCATAACTTGCCATACCCACCATTTCTGCCCCTCTCTTCAATGCCTCTGCAAGTCTCCCTGCTGGACCAGGAATAGGAATACAGCTCTTTTTCTGAGCAATCTCATTGCTTGCTTTCTTTATCTATCGCTACTAATGTCTTGGGTTAACTAATTGAATTCATGTTGCTTAATTGAAACATGTTAAGTGCAGTGCCTGTTTCTAATGCAGCAGAAGGGGAAAAAAAACCAAAACAATGAGTTTCAGAGCTGTCTGCATTTGTTGGCAGTATTTTTTTTTTCCTAACCTTGATGTAGAATAGGATGTTCAGAACAATATTATGGAGACTATTTGAATTTCTACCTAAGAACAAGAGAGAAGATATTCCTTTTGTACAACAACATTTCTGTAAATTTTGTTTAGCTTGCGTGGGATACAGTTAATTACAGTAATTTATCAAACTGGCACAAGGTAGTATTCACACACAAAGTTTTTCCTGCAGTCAGAATCCTTAGTTTTATATGAGACTGGTTTGTGCTAATTGAATTTTCACTTGGGTAGATAAAATCTTTAACAACTCTGGAATAACTAAGTGCTCTTTGTTCAATGATGTGGATCAGAATGATTTACAGCACCTTTCACATAATCATGCTAATTTTGCTTTCATATGATTAATTAAAACAATATGTTCGTTCTTCGTAAAATAGAATTAGAGCACCCAAGGAGACAGGTTTTATTGCAAACTTCTTTTTCTGGTAATAAAAGCAATTTTCACGCACCATCTTTTTGGAAAAGTTAAGTAAACACGCTTAAGTGGGCAAGAAAACTGCAGCTGGGGTCAGATCCTTTCACGGTGAGGTTTAGCCGATTGCACCAAAGATGGTTTAGCCCTAGTGCTGTGAAGCAGAGCATAGCCAGCATGAAGTTGGCCTGGACATCCAAAAAGCAGAAGTCCCTTCCCACTGCCATAGTTTCCTATAGACAGGCTCTCTCTCATCACATCCAGAACCGAGCTGAAGGACATACCTGTAACAAAACAAAAACTCAAACCCTAAATTGGATAACGCCTGTGGTCCAAGCTCCAGATTCAGCCCAAATCTTTCAGCACCATTCAAGCACACCTAAAAGGATTAGATTATCTGACTGTGGTGGTCATGCTGAGTCTGACCAGCAAGTTGAAAATAAATAAGGCCGACTTAAATGGCCTTTGAGAAATCATCTGGTAAAGCAAAGCTTATGTGCTGACTCCTCGGCTCACCACTCAACTGTGGGAATGCAAAGCACCACCGCGCCCTGCAGCGATCAATGGGTCCACGGGTCACCTCAGCTCTTCTACGCCAGGTGGCTTTTGGTGCAATACTGGTATTTCCCAGTGAGATCAACAAGCTCAGAACATCGCACATTGTTAGCAGCATTAAAGTGACACATCTCATCACATTGGCGCTGGGTAATAGAAAACAAAAGGGAAAAACAACAGTAAAGAAAAACTTATGTGAAACCATGGAACATGTTTTCTATGATCGATCTCGCCACAGCACCATGACTCTATTCCTTTGATCAGAGGCTGTGCAGGCACCACTGTATTAAAATTCATTAAAGAATGGAAGTGACTTCCAGGTCTCATCAAGAATGCAAGGAAGCAGGGAGGAATCATCTTCTGCCATCCATATTCAGCAACTTCCCCTGCACAGGGCTTACCCACTCTTGGTTAAGTGACTACTGAGCCACCAGTTAATCTTACGTGGGTGCAGTGACTGATGGTATGAACAAACGACAAATTTTAACAGGCAAAGTTGCAGATGATCAAGTTCAACACAGGTTAATTCACCCAGAAAAGAAACCATGCTGAGCCAATGTCAGGCAAGAGCGGCACACCACACTATTTTACAGCCTTTAAAGCAAGCAAAGGGTTCCTGCCTGGTGCTGTAACCTCACAGGCAGACACATCACAAGCTCCTTGCACTTTCCTAACAGACATAAAAAACAGAACGTAACTTCGGGTCTGTGGCAAGTTCTATGGCATTTAAGTAAGAGTTGGGATTTAAGCAAGAAATTCAAGCAGCAACAGGGACGTAATAAGTGCCTGTGTGGACTCAGTTATCACTGCCCTGGGTGGTCTGGGAACTCCTCAGCTAATCTCTACCTGGAGTCAATGGACCACTTCACAACAAAGCCATTGACTGCTACAAGAGTGGGAATTTTGGACAGTGCTGGAGACCACAGAATGGTTTGGGTTGGAAGGGACCTTTAAAGATCATCCAGTCCAACCCCTCTGCTGTGGGCAGGGACACCTTTTGATAGAGAAGCCCCGAGGCAGCTCCTGCTGTGCACAGATCAACTGGTGGACACCACTCTTCACCTCAGATGCACAGACTCACCCCCTGGGTGGAGAGCCCATCAGTTTTTGCTGCTGAAGTGACCAAATTGTACACAGGTAACTAAACTGTCAGTAGAAACTGTTCCTGCAGATACAGAAGTGGTCTCTTAGGACCCATGCAGAGCACGCGAGTGAACTTGACAGGGCTTTGCTCTGTGTATTGGGTACCAAAAAATAAACTGTTTTATAGTTAATTTTTATTGTTCATTCCAGTTTTTATTATTGTGCATTGGCAGGGTTATTTAGATCTCCTTAAGGTAAATACTGATGAAATTCTCCAGATAATGACACTTGGTATGTGAGAGTGGGGAAGTGGATCCCATGGGGGACTCTGGAGGAGAGGCAGGTGCTCTGGCTGACAGCAAAAAGTGAAGAGGGATCCTCAAGAGATGCTCTAATAGCACCAAAGGGGTAATTGTGCAACCTGATGCATGAGAATGTAGATTCACAACCATCATTACCATTACTGGCAATCATGTGGATGGCTAAACTCCCCACATGGAGACTGAATATTTACCTCCAGGTGCTCCCTCCTGTCTTATTTCACTCCAAGCCTGGATTGAGGTGCTGGACAGGAAAGGTTAACCCAACTCAAAGTTTCAAATGCATTAAGGTCATGGTGTCACATCTCTGACTACAGGCCTGGATTTCAGACTTTCTCTAATGCATGAAACAGTGAAGGAAAGCCTATAGTGTTGGGTTTCTTTTAGTTTAACCACTTAAAAATATTCAAAACAAGAGAATTTTTGTCCATCACCCAAAGATCTCAAATCACTTTGCCTGAAGTATCCATGTGTACCAGCAAAAAGAAATCCCTCAACTGTCAAATGTCAGGGAAAGTAGATTCAGGTGGCACGGTTTCTTAAAGCGGGTATTTTAATCACAAAGAGTAGAATCCATCCCAGACAGAAAACCAATGCAAAACCCAGAGTCACCCAATTACACCCAACTTTGAGGGCTTGCATGCTGCATAGGATTCCCTGCAATAAAGGAGAATTCCAGATTCTTATTAAATAATTCTCTTGTAATGGTCAGTTTATTGTGCCCAACCTCCCTTAACATTAAGAGGTTGAGGGTTTCTACCCTGCCCTGAAGCATACCTGTGTTCAGATGTGAAGCACACTGTAAGAGTGAACAGCTACTGTTTTTATGTTTGGACCTATATTGCTCATCGGCACTGTCAGAGACAGGAGAAAGAAAGGTAACCCAGGGAGGTACAGCAGAACCGTAGAGCAGCCCAAGAAACACAAGTCCTAGAGTTGGCTAATGACATGGAGTTACTGTGCCATTCCTCCAAGTAGATACAAACAAGGTGAACTGCCCGGCAAAAATAGAAAGTCAGGTAGGGCTACACATACATCTATCTAATCTTTGGAGCTCAAATATCGAGAAACACCATCATGGCAGAAAGCATTTCAAGAAGGGAACCCACCAACCACACCATACAGAGAAACCTGCACAGAGATATAAATATAAGGAGAGTGAAGATCAGTCAAAGCAGTCACTTGGGGGGGGGGCAGGAATCAACACTGGACAGATTGAAACAGAAGATAACTAGTACTTGAACCTGACATCAATGCTGAAATATAGCTGCAAGTGCTAAATAGAAAACAAAATGCCTTCTGGAAATCAATTGTGAAAAATTTAGGAATCAAATGCAGACAGTCCATCAGCAAGTAAAGGAACTCAGGAAATCAATCCAGTTTAGGACACGCTGCTTACAGATGGAACAAGCACACCCACTGGTGCAAGGAAACATGAGCACTCCCAAAGAGCCTAGAGAAGGCATCTCCTCAGGAAGGCAGTGCAGTTAATACGGATACTGAAGTGGAAATATTTAAACACAGTTCTGATTCCTATAAAAGGGTGAGATGCAGAACAAGCCAGAAAAAAAAATAAAAGGAAAAGATTTGCAAACATGCGTTTCTGCACCTATCAAAAAGTCTCCAAGGACGACTGTACAGGCTCTCTCTAACAAAATAAGTAGTAAACTCAGGGATATTTCAGCTGGAAGAGAATCTCTCTGCACTAGAGTAAGTTTGACAATTGCAGGGAGCATGGCCTCCCCTTATTCTAGTAATCTGTGGGCTGAAATATTTATATTGATTGTAAATAATTATAGAATATCTTTTACCTATACCAGTACTTTTTGCACCTGTCAGACTGTCACTGTTTTGCAGAAAGACAGATAGCGTACCGGAGTGAACAAAGTATCCATGATTGTGTTTTAAAGCCATATTTGAGTTCTAGAGTGAACAAACTTTTTAAAATGAACAAACAAGCACACCTCACGTGTATGGCTTTTCCAGGAGTTCCGGCAAGCAGGTGGTTAAAGACCAAGGCACGTGCAAGCCTGCACTATCTGTAACTACAGTAGCAGTCACACTGGTTTTGATGGAACAGCCACGAGCTTTATGGAAAGTACATTTATTTTGTTGTATTAGGCACAGAAGACAGTGTCTTCTCGGGAACTGGTTAGAGCCCCTGAAGTAAAACAGCTTTTGTGTGATTAAAAGACAATCCCTATACTCTCTGCTGCAACTATCTCCACATCTCAGCTTGCTTTCTCCAGCAGACAGAAGGATATATGGTTATTTAAAAAATTTCTACCACTACAAATAACTCATTGTGCACACAGTTGTCTCCAGGGCAGAGGATGAGCAAAACAGCAAACTGCATGTGACAGGTCACTTAATGCATTTCGCGGCGATGCTTAGGGCTGTAGTCAAACTATCTACCATCAGACTCTAATTTAGGTGTCATGACTACTTCTCTTCAGAGGCTGATGAACGAGTTGTTCTCTAGAGCCTTGGCCAGGTCCTGGTCTTAACCTCCCCATGCTCCCTGGAGCTGTGTGACACAGCTGCTGTGGCAGGTAAAGGCAGCTGCCCTTCCATTATGCCTTGTCTATGCTATCGTTCTGAGGGCACAATAAAAACCTCATCTAGAAAAGCATGGAGAGAACAGGCTGCTTCTAGCTAAGGGTGGCCTGGACACCGCCGGTGGGCAAAGAGCGTGGTCGGTCTGTCTGACCTCTCACCACCTCCACCACGGTCCCGCTGGAGCCAGAGCGGGCTGTGTGCTGCACGCCACCGCCACCTCCTCCAGTGACTGGCATTTTCTGCTTCTGTGAAATTAATTTGATGACTGAATTAAACTAATAATTGCTTCATTTCCAAATATGGTCTCCGGGTGCATGTGACTTAGAACTTGTTTCTCTTGGGTGGTACCAGGGAGATCTAGCTGTATTACTTATGGAACCTGGGCTAAATTAATTAAATTTTGATGGGAAGTGTGTGATTTTGCAGACAGTAGCTGTCTGTTTCTTCTGTAGTCAGGGCCACACGCAGTTGCTGATATCTTTCCACTTTCCCCTGTGATGTAAGAGATGATAAAGGGCCCAATTAATAAAGTCACCTTTAAAAGGGAGACCTTCTGTTAATGGGAGAACCAAAAGTGATTCACCATTTGGCAGAATTCTGGTTTCCTTATTCCTATCCTATCAACCACTCACCCACTCACAATATGCCTCCTGAAAACAACTGAATGCTGAGAAAGTCCCTATGTCCACACTTCAACAAAGTCTTTCAAAGCAAGGTAACAATTACAAGCATAATTAAAAGTGACATCCTGAAACTGTGCCATTTCCCTCTTTCATCGAGCATCACCTGTAGTTCCACATGCTCACATCAGAGCTCACCAGCCCCTGACCACTGGCACTGACAGCAGGAACAGGGCATTTGCATCCTGCATCAAGAACCTGGGAACTTGAGTGCTGACAATGTAGAAATAATACCAGAGTACATAATAATAAATAGTTGTTTCAAAAGTAATCCTGTGCTGTGCAGACAATTAAATTCAATTTTCCACTCAGTGCATCACAGACCTCCAACCAGGAGCATCTCACTTGCTTCTTGTACTTCAACCAACGTCCAGAGTGTCCTTGAAGTCATTGCTAGGGCTTTTAGCAAGCTCCCCAGGGAAGGCTGATCCTCTTCTCTCTCTGCCTTCAACCCCGTACAGAAGAGGACAAGTATTTTGTTTCTTGCCCTCTGTCTTGGCTACCCAGATCATTTTTTGCTGCAGGCCAAACCACTGCTCACTGTAGGTACACAGAGAACCCAGTACTGCAAAATAAATGGGCGCTTTGATTTCACATGGGATGAGATACCAACATGGCACAAGCAAACTGAAATTGAGCCAGTCAGCATTTAATGATTAGTCAGCATGCTGAAGCGAGGTGAAGAGTATCATCTCATCCCCACAGCTCACAAGAAATCCCAACAGGCACTTCAGTCCACAGAGCATGAAACACAACGGGAGAGATGTATCTTGGACCTTGGGATTTACTCTCAAGAGCAAAGAGGTTGAGTTCTGCTGAACCATGCCTAGCTTTAAACAGCATGGAGAATAAGTAGAATCACCTTGGCTGCTTTTTCCAGAAAAAATACATCAGATCTAAGTCACTCTGAGGAAACCTCCTCAGAGAAAATTAGCCAGAGGAGGAGGAGGAAGGTAGGAAGTGAAGGTGGAATAGTTCTGCAAAAAAATGAAGAGTTTAGAATGAATCAAAGCTCTGGGGAACTCTTTCTTGAGATGAATGAAATGGTGGATTCTGGTGCCGCTGTGAGACACTGAGTGATTTTAACCCCACTCCCAAATGTGGGTCATTTTCTATTATAACTGATAAGACTATCATTCCCATTTACATCTACTCTACAGACACCAAACCAAGATTTGTAAGGTTTTATCCCTCAAACTCAATGCACTGAATGGAGTAGACACAAAGGGAACGGCACACAGAGCACCATGCCAAGGTCTGGCCTTGGAAACTCAGGCATCCTCTCCTGAGGCATCAGGGAAGTCTGAACAGTCTGCCAGGGACTGCGTGCACAAAAGCAGAGGGAGTTCAGGATATCTCCATGGTTCTGGTGCCTTCACAGCAGAGTATCTCACCATGAAACCCCAGCAGTAACAGATGATTTTTGCACATAGTGCTTTCCTATTTATTACAGAATCACAGAACCATAGAATAGTTTGTGTTGGAAGGGACCTTTAAAGGTCAACTAGCCCACATCCCCCTCAGAGTCTTGAGATAAGTGTTCATTCTGGACATTCATGTCTATTAATGAGGCTCAGGACCAGAAACTTGAAAACCAGAAGAATGAAAACACACCCAGCAGCATTCATGCACACTGACAACAGCCAGCCTGGTATCTCGCATCTCCCCTTGGGACACAGGAGGGTTCGAAGGAGAAAAGCTTGATTCGGCACTGCTGACATTATAAGGCCTCTAGTACAATATTAAATTAGAGGCTTGGTACTCCCTCTAGGACCACATACTGTTATTTGTAATACAGTTGAGCTGCACTTAAAATGAGGACTTGTGAAAGGAATAGACGACCATAAAAAGAATTAATTTTCTGTACTCCAGATCAGAGCTGCAGCACTGAAGTGAGTCCTTTGGAAATGAATAACTGAAAAGCAATAAACCTATTAAAAGAATAAACTTTTACTGCACCAAAAGGGTGAAATAGTGACCTGTCACATGAATGGCTCAGTTAAATGAACACATTTTCTGTTTCGCAAATCAAAGTACATTTCCTAGGGAAATGGATCTTTTTTGAACAAATGCTTCTTTTAGGATTAGGCATGTTGGAACTGCAGCTTGACTTTACAACATGGCTGTGCATTAAGCAGATTTTTTACTAGAGAGTTATGGATGTAGTTCGTCAGCAAAAAATTAAAAGAGGATGATCAGAATAGTTTGGCATTAAAGACCGAGAGTGACTATTCTGCATGCCAAATGCTCTGGAGCTGCAGCTTTCAGTCCGTGGCGGAGTGATCGTGTCTGATGCCCTTTGTGTTGGGTGGAGGCACAGACCCTGTTTAAAGGCAAGTGCTCCATTTGCCAGTGACTCTGTTGCTCTCGTCTGTTCTTTGCCAGTGACAGCTACAGAGTTTGCACCTATGGTAGGTTGCAGCAAGGGCATATCCAGTTTATTTAAACCTCTGTCTCCTCTTCCCCAAGTTTCACAGCAGGGAATGACCACCTTCATCTTCTGTCATGGGGACCTCCATCAGGTTACACGGGTCCTGTGCATCAGCTGTTCATCCGTTCAGTATTCTCAGCCCCACTGTTCCCAAAGTACCTGTCCCAGACAGAAGTCCTAGGGTTTGATGACAAAAAAAACATTTGGCTTTCCTCCCAGCCTCATACAGACAGGTCAGATACTCACGATCCACCTATGCAGATGAAGGTAGGAAGCTCAGGCTTTTAAAAACAAACAAATCAGACATTTCTAGGAGCCGCAGTCTTCAGAAAGACATCAGACGAGGACTCAAAATTAAAATGGCAGAACCAGCAATGGTTACGTGTACCCAGAACACCCCCATGGTGGTGAGAGGGAAATCTGCCTCACCCACAGCCCCCACAAATATTCATCCACTCCCTCCATTCTTCCATAATAACAAGGTTTTATTTAGGGAAAAAAAAAAAAAAGAGATGTATTCAGATTTTGATGAGCTCTTGCTGCTTTTTAATTTGTCATTCAGGGAGTTGCTCTTGCAGGGAGTATGTGACACTGAGTGAGAGGCAGCAGTGCCTGACAAAACCTGACTTGCCTATTTTTATGGTGGCTGTGCTTGAGCATCCATCAGGTGTGCTGCTCACACAGCCCAGCCAGACACTGCTTTCTGGCAAGTTTGGCAGGCATTACAGCACTGTCTCTCACTTAAACTGAGTGCTTTTTCTTCTCTTACTACCCAGATGAAGGAGAAACCCGAGAAGACAGCTGTCCTTCCTCCTCACACCACTTGTGCACTTCACAATTGAGGCATTGCTGAGCTCTACAAAGTCTCCATCTTATTCTTGCTCTGAATGCGGTAAGGTGCAACATTTTTCATTCCACCTTTAATAACATGAAAACTGGCATTTAATTTTTAATGTTAGCTTAAAACCCAGGTGGTTGCTAGGCTTTACACATCAGCAAAATCAATCTCCTTTTGGGTCATTTAGAGAGTTCAAGAGCCCCTGACACTACTGCCTGCAAGTAATCCCTTCCTTCCCCGCTTCCCTCCTCTCTCAAACACCCTTTCAATTTTTCTGGGCTAAAGGCAGGGGTAAGGTCAGACAACCAGCAGGGCTCCTGGGGTACTGCAGGGGCCATAAACCAACAGGAATTAAAGCAGGATATATATGCCAGGTTATCAAACTCATTCCCTGGCCAGAGCAGTTTAGTGGCCCACGACACATTCCCTTGTGCTTTATCTACAGCTCTTGGACAGAGCTTGCTACTATTCATTTCTGGTCACTAGGACGTTGCAGCTCTTAGGATGACCTGCAGACGGGTTCGATCATACCTGCAAAGGCTGCCTTGCCTAAGAAATAAAAAAAAAAATCAGCGTATAAAGGAATAGATAAGAACATATTCCTGCAGAGATGAGTCCCTGAGGTTTTAGGGTTTCATGCACTACCAGCAAGTTCATTGCACTTGTGAGATGTGTCCATACCATCAGTGTTTTAAAACCTACATTAGAGAAGAGACTGCTTTTTCTTCTCTTTGGATTTTCTAAAGGGAAAGACCAAGAGACTGGAATGGAGGAATGGAGGAGTGGCGGG
>NW_020799117.1:7919512-7943350 GCF_003259725.1 Athene cunicularia | reverse complement strand
GGGGGGGAAGCCACAAACAGGACCAGTTCCAAGAATATCAGTTACTTGTCAGCTCTGCAAAATAGCTGTTAATTTATAGAGAAGTGTGCAGGTTCTTTCAGAGCTATACGTCAAAGCTTTCTCACCATGATACCTGGCTTTATTTGGCCTTCATATTATGGACCAAATTGGATTTCTCTGGTTCTGGATAAACCGCACAAGGGTGATGTACACTGTGATTTATTGCTGCAAGTGCTTAAAATGCCTCCCACTAAATTTGTTGTGACCTTATCACACTATTAAAACCTGAAGTAAATAAGTGCCCTGAGTAAAGGTTAACAACACACCAAATAAAACAAACAGCAAACACAGGGGACAGGACCTACTGGCTCAC
This sequence comes from Athene cunicularia, assembly GCF_003259725.1. Lineage (NCBI taxonomy): Eukaryota > Metazoa > Chordata > Aves > Strigiformes > Strigidae > Athene > Athene cunicularia. The sequence goes on along the minus strand of NW_020799117.1, from coordinate 7,942,977 downwards.
ATCACTGGCACGCTCCAGGGTATAAAATTGCTGCATGTCCTGGCAGAACAAGGGAAGACCCCAGAGGATGCAGAGCCATACAGAGGTGTCAGAGTTAAGGAATGGGGTTTAACTCCCCAGACTAGCTCCCAGCCCTGCAGCCCGCTGAGCACAACAGCTTTGCGAGGACATTTGCACCTCCAGAAGCCCCTGGATCAGGTCCCATAATGAACAGCAGCCCTCTACCTCCAGCCCAGGCTGGGTAAGGACAGCAGCATGGGGGTTCACAGGGCTCCCTCTGCACAGGCAGCCTGCATCTAGGCTCAAAGCCCAAAACCCGCGGAAGAGTACCCTTCACAAAAGCATTATGGATGACACATACTGCCAGGAGGTGAGCAACCAGCAGCTTTCGAGACAGCCCTGAAAGAGACTGTACGACTGACTTGCCTGAGTTAGCCAGATCCCCCTTCCCAAGGGGCGAGATGCTCCCCCCTTCCAGCCCACAACACTCAAAGCGAGAGTCCAGGCAGGCTTGTGAAAACTCACGTACCACGGAGATCTCTTCCCCTTCTCAAACAAGACCCCCGAGCTTGAAGTTCCCCATCTCCACACCCTCCTCTAGCTAGCTAGAGAGACTACTTACACACCAGAGGTGAGAGGGCAGAGCTGCCCATTTCTGAAGCAGAATTAAACCATCAGAAAACAAATCAATAACACATCAAAGTTATTGCTGTCCCCCTTTTCAGTGCACCAGCTAGTACTCCTCTCTAGACAGAGTAGTAACTTCTTAAGCAATAGCTCTGCTGCCACAAGAAGAACCTTTAGAGAAACTTTACACTGTGGTCTGAAGATCGAGTCATCAGGAACAAATCTAGCCCAGAGTTTTAAAGGCTAAGCATCTTCCCTATAATAACTGCTTTAGGCTGATTTCTAAAAGACCATGACTTCTATTGTCTCTCACAAAGATTTATAAATTTTCAGATATCTGAATAAAATTAGTATCAGGAAGATAAGCCCTTGGAGAAACATGAAGAATGTGAACAAATGCAGACAGTGACCCAGACAAAGAAAAAGAATCATTTAAACCACTGATTTAAACAAATTCCTTGCTGTTTTGTAGACAGATAATCTTATCTCCAGGTGCTCATTGTTACAGCCAGCAATAACAATAAAGCTTTGTGCAACTCAGAGCAACAGGACACACCTTCCCAACATCAGAACTTGCTCAAATGAAAAGCAAAATTTAGGAGGGGAAAAAAAGGGGGGCATTTTTCATTCGAGATCCTCCAAAAAGAGTGTTTGAAGCCTTCAAGGCAAAAGAAATAAAACCGATTTCTGAATAAAAAAACTTATTAAAATTAAAAAAAACTGCTAAAGCAGGTTTTATTAATTTGGCCTCTGCATTCAGCCCAATTAGAAATTTTTGTTCCAAAGTAAATATTCATTTCACATTTCAGGTAAGCACGAAATTCTGAAAGTTTCTCCCCAAACATTAAACTCTTTGAATATAAAATTTACTAGTCCAAACCACATTTTCTTCTGATATATCAGCAAAGGCAAGTCGGGTCATTAGAATCTCCTTCCTTATTCCAACAGCAGTTGTGATAATAAAGTCATTATTTTCATAATTGCTCCACTATAATTTAGTAATAGATTCACATTAATTTCAAAAATCTCACTATGAGGCATTATCCAAACAAAATAAGAAACAATTAAAAGCAAATTAATCTAAAATCCTACTTATGAAGCATTACCCAAACAAAATAAGTAATACGTAGCATGAAATTTATCTAATACCTTATTAAAAATGATGACTTACAGGACAAAAAGAATATTTTACTTAAAAGCACACAATATAATTGACTTTTTCCGCTACATTTGCAAAGTGAGAGCAGACAGCCAGGCACGGTGCTCGAACAGAGAGATGCAGGGCAGCCACAGAGGCGTCACCTCACAAGGCTGTTCCCAGAGCCCAGCCCACCCAGCCAGTCTCACCCTCTCAATTTTCCTCTAGGAATTCAGGGATGCTATTCAGCAGTCACTCACTTTTGCCAGGACTCCTTGAGAAGCTTGTTTGCAGGCTCTCGCTACCTTCAAGCCTCAGAATTTAAAAATTCCCCTTCCCTCACTGCGGGGAGCACCACGGCGGGTGTGCTCTCCCTGCCAGCCCCAGGTCACCCCTGCCCCGCCGAGCTCGTTACCTCCACACTGAGGGGCAGCTGTGGGGAGAGATTTGAGCCCCTCATCACAAACACCTTTTCACCTGGTTTGACCTAGGTCCTGCTTGCTCAGAACCAGAGTATTTCAAAGAGAAACGGCTTTTAAACAATAGGCACCTGATGCACCTGTCAGTTTTGTCGAGTGCTCATGCACTTTCCTTGCAGAAATCACAACAGATTACTATTTGTTCCCTAAGGCTTCTTTGTGGCACCATCCACTATCTAGAATCATAAACTGCTTTATTGTTTGCTGCTTCGGGGAGCGTGTAACAAAGTCCTGACTTGGACTGCTCTTCCATCCGTTAGGTTGTAACCACTTCTAAATTAAAACCCTCATAAGTTTTTAAGCATGTGTTGAACTGTTCTTGCTGGAGAGATGCAATTTCTCCCCTGCAATGGAACTAGGCGTATTAATGCAAAACAGCCTTTTGTGTTACAAATACACGGTAGCCCTAACACGTTTCTCCAGTATGTCTCAACTAGGTCATATACAGTGTTATGAAAAATGCTACGGATCAGATTCCCATCTGCCATGCCCCACAAGGGGAACCAACAGCATCACCTTATGTAAGTAACTTGATCTCAGCATCCAGTTTTACATTTGAGAATGTATGTCCATGTTCAGAAACATACTAAAGCAAACACTTAACTCCACCCCTGTCAGTCACCTCCTGTCTCTGCCTTCCTGAAATGAGTCATTAACTGCATTTCGTCTGTTCAGTTCCAAAATCCTCAAATTCAGCTGCAAAAATGGAACCCCTTTGATCTTAGATTGCCGCTAATTCATAATTGATAACCCAGTGTGGAAGGAAGGGAAAAGCTTTGTCCCCATTAGTCGTTCCACTTAATACGTTCTGGTGCTTCAATTATGCAAAACCCAACTCTCAGGGTCTGACTGCCTTCCAAAATGTGAGTCAATGGGGGAAAGAGGAAAAAACCCAGATCAAATTATTCCAGCTGTAAATCTTTGTAATAGCATAGATGTCATGAGAGTGATATCCAACACTGAACAATTCTGTTTGTTTTCCGAGCTGTTGCTTTGTAGAATTCCCAAGGCATCCCTTAACGACTTCAGAGAGCTCAGCAGAGAAGGACTCATTCTCCCTCACTTAGATTTTTTTTTTTGGTCAGGTCATTAGGCTGTGAGCTGTAATGACCCTTTTTGGCCCAAGGCACTAAAAGCCTTGGAGTAATATATGACCTGGTAAGTGAGTAAGCGAGATGGAATAATTAACACAAGTCATTTTGCTTTTTATTTTTTTTAGAAGATAAACTGTCACGTCTTTCTGAAGATTTGAATTATAAATGTTAAGAATATGAGCACTGTGAAAAAAAAAAAAAAAAACAGTAACATGCAGACATCACTGGGCCAAGGCATGTTTTTCTACTGGGAGACTCTGACGGAAGCAGGACTACGCAGCAGGGAACTCAGCTAAAAAGGCACATGTGCCTACATCTCCTCATATGAATAAGCAGCAATCAAAAGTATGTATATGACTGTACCTGCGTTCTGTCACCCAGCAGGTTGTTGAGCTTAAAGAATCATTCGGCTTACATTTCTTTTAGACAAAACTGTACAACCACGCAGCAAACTCCCAGGAATCAGGGCAAAATTAAAGACTGCAATTGCACAGGTGCTGTTCAAACAAGAACTGATTTTAAGTATAGGATGTCTCACTGAAATCAGGTGTATCACCTGTTCAGGACACTGCTTCCATAGTTCTCCAGAATTTACCCACATTAGCACAAAAAGAAAAAAAATTTAGTTTGATTTTCTACTTGGCTTGTGTCAAGTGACTGAGTGCCTTCATGCTCTAGGAAGATGTGAACTCCAGTTGAAATTTTTCCTGGAGTAGGACCAGGATAAAGTCTCTTTTCTGGAGGTCATCACAGCTTTTCCTTTTTCAGATGCTTACAGGATCTCCGCTCTACCTGTCACTGATTTTCTACAAACTTCATTCTCTTCCACACTTGTTCTCATCTGTCAAACTTGGTCAAAAGGTCCCGACACTGATGGGAAGTCTGGGAGATACAGAGTGCAAAGCATAAGCTTTCCTTCTGTCGTAAACTGTACTAAAGAAAAACACAAAAATTTTGCAACAGAAGTTCACATCCTCTCTTTTCTGTTACGTACAGTGACTTTCCCATAGTGACAGAGTAAAGTCAAAAGCTTAGAGCAAATGGAGGAAACATCTTCACATTGCATTTATTGCCAGAATATGTCAAAGCCATCACATAAACCTCCTTGTATTTTCTAGTCCATTTTAAGGGCTAAGCTATTAACCTCTTACAAGGCTAAGTCTATTGAGTTCTCTAGGCTTCCCTTGCTCTGTTCTTACTTCCCTGCAAAAACCTTTTCAGTACTTAGAAATTGTGGGCTAGACCATGTTCTTTATAAGCAAACAGATGCTACCTGTCCTTACAGACCCTCCCCTTTTCCCTCCTCCCTTTGTCATGTGCCACAACACACCTGCTGTTACTTCTGCCCTCCTGGCATTCTTATTCCCCCGCAAATTTCCCTTTATTTCTCATGAGAAAAATATTCCTCAGCCCGACAGAAGTTGATGAGAGCAGTAAACTGTCAGCTTGCTTTCTTGGGCAGTGCAGACCCTTTCCCATACCCCAGGGTAGGGGCCGTCCTGCAGGTGACAAGGGTTCAGAGCTCCGGCAGCCTTTGGGAATCCTGTCTCACGGCCACTGGTCCAGGGCCAGTTCTTGCCTTACATTTCACCTCTCCTGCTTTGCTGCGTGTTCTACTATTTTTATTTTTCACAGACAGCTGGCAAAACAACCCTGCACCTCATAGACATTTTAATAATTCATATTCAACTTCAGTTACTGCAAGTTTAATAAACAAGTACTTAATAGAATGCAATCATTTCTTCTTAAAGCGGGCAGTTTTTAGGGAAGAAATCACAATAATTACCTCTAAGAATATGTATGAATAACAAACATTCAGTCCTCCTGGTTTTGTTTTTTCGTTCATTTGCATGAAAGCCTTCCCCACTGTTTCCCTTGCCTTTGTTTCAGCAGAGACTTTGCTTTTAATTGGACTGAATATTCAGCTGGGTTCAAACCCAAATTTGTATGTAAAAACGCTATACATAGCAACCAGCTCATCCTGGAATCCATTAAAAATAACAAGAGGGATTGAAATGAGATTATTTCGAGAGCTCTCTTGTATTCGCAGGAAAACAGATTTATTGCATTTGCAGAGAAGCTCTCCCAGGTAAGGGAGATGCAGGTGATAACATTGAGTCCTCCTCTTGTCCACAAAGTGGAACCATGCAAATTTCCAAGCTAATTTCATACCCAAAAAACAGCTTGCCGTGCACTGATAGCCTGCTATCCACTTCTACACTGAAACCATTTTTACTTTAAGCACAGTGACATACCAACACTGTCCATTTCTGCCGCCTCCTTCCTTCAGCCCTCCCTCAGGATGCTTCACAGGCCCCCAGGAAATTCAGCTTAGCACTAAACAGAAGCAGTGGAGAATACAGCAGTCTGTACAAAACTAAAATAAACCAGATGTTGTTAAGTGGCAACTATAATAAAAACACCTGCAAGAGCCAGGAAGGCATGTTGAAAAGCTGACTTCGATCTCCAGAGAAGGTAAGCCCAGTGGCCTCAGCATCATGCTGCAACAGGGTGGCTGACCACATCCCTGTCACCCTCCCTGCAAGCACAGCCATCCTCTCTAGGGGCTCCAATGAAATTTGGGCTCACCACATAAAAAGTAGCATGTTGCCTGAAGAGCAGACTACAGTGCCAAACTGCAGCCTGTCACCTTCACCTCAGCTGCTACCCCTTCAGGAGGAAGTTGTATTTGCATTCCAGTGGAGGCTTTTTGTTATTTCTCTCACTTAAAAACAGCTATTTTCATAAAGAGCAGCTTTCCTGCACTCCCACTCACAGCGAGTAAATGGAAAAGTGCTCCAGAGACTTTAGGTTTCTCCTTCTAGCACTTGACAGGGGAAGTTTTGAACAGAGGAAAAGAAAGCCCACTTTAACAAGATAATAAATTGGTTTTGAGGATGTGTGTTGTGGAATTGTTCAATAGAAGAGAACACAGGGGGAGGACAATTTTGGTTTTCTCAGCAGGGAAAAATAATCTCTTTATAAATCAGAGGGACACACCCTGAGGTTGTGGCTGAATTTTTGAAGGGCAAGTCCTCCACTAAAACTCACCTTGCTGGTTGCCCTACAGTGACCTCATACAGGCCTTGAAGTCATCATCTCCAAAGGCACAGGCTGAGATGGGTGTCCTCTGAGATATTCTGCCTTCCCGAGGAGGACGTACATTTAACTCCAGGGCCACAAACAGAGGCCAGGGTGAAGCAGCAGCATGTTCTCCCGTGCCAGGTAAAGTGTGACCTTTCAAGTTCCTCTTCAAAATAGAACATCTTCATCTGAACCAGAGGCACACACAGCTCCAGTTTAGGTTACTGGTGAAAGGTCTGTGCTTAGAGAGGCCGTGATTAGAGGCCAGGTGAAACAGGATAAATTTGTAGTGGGTTTGAGAGCATGTTTTGCTGACTGTCAAGCACCCTTGAGTGTTGAAAGTCTGTTGATCCCAAAAGGTTCAGGCCACTAAACAGAAGTCGCAAGAGCCAAGGTAGTTTTCTTTGAAGTCTTGCTTCTAGTTGTTTACAACTTCCAGCTCCCAAACTAAATGAGCTGAAGCTTGGCTCTCTGTAGATAAAGGTCTTAGATTTGCACTATACCAAAAGAGCTCCCAGAACACTGAATAATTCCTCTACACCACGTAGATTCCTGTAAGAGTGAATCACTGTAAAGCACAGTCGGGTCTTCTGGTGAAAGGCACCAAAGAAGTCAAGTCCCTTTTTTTTGCTTACAGATTCCACATCTCAAGTTTGTTTGTGCGTTGTTTTTTCTTTTTTCTAAGAGTGAACTGAAATGATCTGAACATTAGTGTGGCTCAATTCTATACTAGACCCTTAGCTGGTATAAATTAACAGAGCTCTGACCCATATTTCTGATTCACACCTTCTTGCCAACCCAAGAATGGATGTTTGGTGGTAAAACACAACCAAGATGACAACAGTTAACTATACAAGTCTTGGCTTCAACAAGGTTAAGGACTCATCAATTTACCCTCATTTTGATAGTCTTCATTCCAAAACTAGATGAGAAAAGAGGTTTTTATTTCAGTATCCTAGAGCTTGTCCTTTCCCCATCTGAACTCAAAAACATTTTATAAGAGCCTGTGACTTATATCTTCTGCTAATTCATTTCCCTGGTGCACTGGCATAGAAGCATGCTGGGCAAAGACAAAAAAAACCCAAACGAAAAATAATGACCGTGTTTGGATCTAGCCTAGTTTGGGAATCCCTGGGATGCAGGGGAATTTGAACTGGCTACCCAGTTCCAGCTGTGTAAAAGCACCCTGGCTTCTTTTTAAGCTTATTTATGTACAGATCAAACAGACAGACTTCCAAGCGCTTTCATTTAACTTTGATGCCAAACTTTGATGTCTTACCATTTACAGTAATCATTTTTATGTGCATTTAATATTATTTTTTTAGTCCAAAACACTACACATAAAAAGACCAGCTTCATTTGAAATATGCAGCATTTTTGCTATTTGAAAACTCTGTATTTTTAATTTGTTTCTTATCAGTAGAGTACTTCTGGGGCAAAGAGAACATCAAGTTTTTAATGCCTTTCAGTTGATTTAAATTAATATTTTATGTCTGTATTCAAAAGAGCTGGCTAATAGAAGGGTGCTGACATTTTTTTCACACTCTTCTCTGGCATGTGTTTTATGCAATGTAATGGAATAAAGCACCAAACATTTGAGAAATAACCATGATGAGTACCCAAAAGATGACATTTCCACATAGCTGAATCCATTTGGATCATTACTCAAAAGCCCTGTGCCCAAGCTGGGGAGGAAAGGTACCCCAACCTCTCAAGATTAAGGTTTAGATGACAATATACCAACCCTCTGCTTTAGATGCAAATACTTACCTTTGTGTGCTTGAAAGCCCTGTCCCCCCAAAACAACAAAGTAGGGGAGCATATTTTCCCCTAGCTCTGTATTTCTGACAAGCTCTTTTCTGAGAACACAGAAAACCACAGATAAGAGTGAAGCTTTTAATCAAAAAGGGACCTGAATGATTTCTATTGCGTTTAATAACCACTTCATCACTGTCACTAGAGGAAAGTGCTATATTGGATTCCATAGCTGACAACAGTGGTGAGGTAGAGGATAGCCTTCAGTTAGGAAGCTATACCCCTCTCCTTTTAAAACTGATGGAGGAAGACAGTACCTGAAGTTACCTTTTCACTGCTGAACACTCTACCTAGCTTTAATCTAGGTAGTTCAGATGCTGGTAGCAATCTAGTACCAGCAGGGTGAAGCTCAGTTTCTGTTAATCACTGCATTTATCAGAATTAAGGTCGGAGTCATGCCATGCTCATATTGCCCAGAAATCTTCCAAGATTCTGTTGACAGTACAAGATGACTGCTAAGGAAGCTGGGGATCATTTCCAGTAGGCACCTGCTACCCAGAAACTGAGTTAACTTAGTACAACTTAAACACTCAGATTTAATCTACAGGATTCACTAAACATAGGGATGAACCCTGGGCTTTCATAACCAAAATCAGCTTTTTAAGTTGGGATTCCTGCCATCGTTACTCCTGTTTAGAGCAAGACCAACCTTCAGCTCACTGAATCAAGAACATACCCTCAAGCAGGAAGAATTACCACTCTGTTCCTGACATTACCACATATTGGACCAAACATTTTCTTTCTTTATGTTTGTGTATATACACTGCCATATACACTTCCCCATGGGCCTGACTACTCTGAGAACTTAATGGGCACAAACTTTTTTTATGCTCCTCAGTTGAAACTATTGGAGTCAACCTTGACCAGCTGTGCAAACGAGTCAGCAGGAGGTCACCACCAACTTATCCCAAGTCCTCACTGAGTATCTCACAAGGAGAATTTTAGAAATGCTTTGGAAGCATTAACTCTCCTACCACTTCAGTTAACAGGAAGCAGTGGAACAGCTGAGAGAGGAGTCAGTGGAGATGCAAGCTCTCAGGCTATCCCTGCTACAGCTACCACAGTCACAGGCAGGATCTACAAATAAAGTCTGGAAAGGGAGGGAACTCAGAGGAGGAATGTAATTACATAGTCAAGTCCCACACAGCACAGGCTACTGTGGTGTTAGCACAGTGTTTTTACAGAAAGAAACCATTTATGCCATTATCCAAGAGGCTAGAGTACAGGGGAGAAAGTTTTCTCCTCTAGGGCAGATGAAGGAGGAGGAGAATACTGAGAAGCAATCATTAGTAAAATAATTGGCTGCCTGCTTTGCACAGTTGCCACAAAATGTTTACGCTGTCAGTGCCATGAATGCGTTGGCTTGCCAAAGTCACAGCTGTGCCAAGGAACTGTCTGCTGCTGGGGCTGCTGTTGCATTTAACCTTGTAGGTATATGACGAAGCCCTGGTCATCCCTCCTATTCCCCTGCAATCCCAGGAATCATATTGGGGAAATTCATTATTAGCCTCCTTCCGAAACCTAGAATTCGGGCCCCCATGATTGCCATCAGGAACAAATATAAAATCTGAAACCTACTTTTGGGAAATTAAGATACTATTTTATCTGAAAAAGGCTCTGAATTACATTTTGGGGTTTGGGGGTTTTTTTGAGTAGTAATAAGTTGGAAGCTTCTGTGTCAGAGAACAAGAAAGAGACCTGTTGTTTTTTCCTGCTGTAGACAGAAAGAAATGTTTGTCTTACATTCAGGGACAATAATACTGAATTTATTGTACTGTGCTGGAGTGGGGTAGAAATGCCACTTCATGGAATTCTTTTCGTTTGCTTTTCCCCCCTCATTTTCCAACTAACTCTAACAATACACACCTTAAAGAAGGAAGGATGTCTTTGTTTGGTATCAAAGATAGATATCAAAAAGAACTCCTAAGAGACCCAAAAGTGGTTAACTGAACACAGACAGTCATTGCAAAAATTGCATCAGCGAGAAATCATATTAACGAAGGGTACGGTCTAGGAAGGGAAGACCACAAATTAACTTACTCATGTACTTAATGTGTAAAGAAAGCCTCTACGAGCACAATCCTGAAAGATGCTGCAGGCTCCCTACAAATTACTGCTGCTCTCAGTTCCGGTGATGTTAAGCATACTCAGCACACTGCAGGATTTACCTCTAATGGCTATCTGATCCAAAAGCCAAACTGTTAAATGAATAAAATCCCTGCATGCTAGATCACGACATGAGAAGATTGCCTGCATTGCTGCAAGATTAAGATTATCAAGTGAATAAATCTAGCATGTGATAGATAAAACAAATACCTACTAAAAATATAAATCTCTCAACACTAGGAAAAGAAATGCATTCCCAGCACAGACTCTGAAAGCCTTCAACAAGACAGGCATATCTAGCATGGGAACTGATGAACAGTAACTGCTTTCCAAGCATTCATCCCCACAAAAGCAGTGAGCATAAGCCCCCTAAAGAGACAGATAAAATGAAGATTATCTTTGAAACGCCTAGGATTTGATGAGAACAGGTGGGAATCTCTGCTTTGAAGTGTGACATACTGAAGACAAACCCAGACCTTTCTAGCCACTTAGCCAATAGTTTAGTTGGTATTGCCTTGAACTCGGACAGGAATTTTCACTGACTTCTGTAGGTAAGAGAGGTGTAACTGCATCACGCTTCTGACCCTTATTCTTGACTCCAGTCAGCCCAAGGTAAATCCAAGTTCCACATCATTCTGTCCCTTCCCTTCACTGATTTTGGAAATCACCTCCTCCTGCTAAGGGCACCACAGTTCCAGTTGTTTCACACTCAAATTTCTCCAGATACATCTCAGTCAAGAAGGTGATATTTTTCTTCCCACATTCAACTGTCTGCAACCACATTTCTACATTTACCTAAGGCTCTGGGCACACTCAGGATGAAACTAAGCAACAGCATTATTTAAGAGGTTGCCACTAACAGGGATATCTGGTGGCTTCCCCAATTCACATGGACAGGGCAGACAAAACATAGCTAAAGCATACACATGGATATACTATCATAATTCTTCCACTACTATAATATAAACTCTATGTAGAAGTCACCTCCGGTGACTGAGTATTTACAGCTCAAGATTTGATATCTCCAGCTTGTCTTTTTCTCGCAAGAACCACATTACAGGCTCCAACTCAGGACACCTCTGTTACAGCACAGACCACTTCTTCAGCCTGGGCTCTGAGCTGACAGAATACAAACCCATCCAGGCAACCTTCAGCCAAAATATTAACCCGTGTAAAACTCTCAGCCCAGTTCTGTTGGGAGGATGATAGCTGCTCACTCAGGAATGCCTTCCCCTGCCTGTTCAGGAAGGTTCTCCTTTAGACCCTTTGCTTTCATACTCACTGAGCTAGCGACACATTTCAGGCCTGAAAGAAACAGAAAATGACTTTTTAAGCCAGGGGAGAGAACAAGAACCATCAGGAATAGCTGAAAGCTAAAGCTATGTAAGTTATGATCCAGCACATCAACAAAAGGCATTTAGTTGCTGGAAAGATAACTACAAGGCAGATGTGCCACCTCCATTCTGCACCACAGCAGGCTTCAGCTAGCTCCCATTTCTGGTGAAAATTTTCCAGTACTCCTTGCTGTACTGGAATGATTTGGGGAATTCAAATGCCAGAAGAGAGAGGGTAGCAGGACAAGGCTCATTATTAATGATTTAATCAGCCATTTGTGGGGGTTTCTGAGTTTGTGCCAACTCTATCTTCAGAGTTTTAGGACACACACTGTGTGAGGAGAAGTAGGACTTCTGTGCGCTCTCTCAAGCTGTTCCATTACACCTGATTTATAGCATGACACTACTTGTTCTAGTCCATAACCTTGAGCTTGTAAACTACATAGGGGAAAATTTACTAACTATCAAGTTCATCTTAATGCACTATTGGGAATTTTCAGTGGGGAAAAAAGGCAAGGAATTGGGGGCATCTAGAAGAACTCATTTTGAACAGCAATCCTTTTATAGCCTAAAGTAGCACACCTCACAGTCTGCTCTGTTTTCATTTAAAGTTTTAATTTACATGGTCAGCATACAGTAAGGACCTATGTTTGTCTTGCTCTGAAGGAGATGATCAATGGGAGAGATGTAGACACATTTCACTGCTTCTTAGATGCATACATTGATGGAGTTTACCACAATAGCATGTAGCAATGCCTTTACTCCAGTCTTATGAGTTTCACTAATAACAGAAGCCAGAAAACTGTTTTGCAACTTTTCTATTAGGAAAGAAAATTACCATCCACATAACAGAACAATTTCCTAGTTGTAAAGTAGTCCTCATTACAGAAAAGCAATGAGAGCTGGAACACAGGCACCACAGGTACTTACTGCAATTCTGATGAGCAACCTAAAAAGGACCTGGGACTTGCATGAACATCAGGCTGAACGGGAGCCAAGAACATGCTCACATCAGATACAGCAGACTGCATACTTGGGTCCATTAAAACCATGACCAGAGGAAGTTCTCCAAATCACAGAATCATTCAGGTTGGAAAAGACGCTTGGGATCATGAGTCCAACCACCAGCCCGACTCTACAAAGTTCTCCCCTACACCATATCCTCCAACGTCTCATCTAAATGACCCTTAAACACATCGAGGGATGGTGACTCCACCACCTCCCTGGGCAGCCTATTCCACTGTCTGACGACTCTTTCTGTGGAAGAAAACCTGAAGGATTTCCCAAGCAACACTGCAATGCAAAGGTGGCAGTATCATTATACACCTCATTTGTGCAAACAGGGGTAAACAGATTTGTGCTGCATGTCCTTGGTGTAGCCAAGTTCATGTCACATGCAGCAACATAGCTGAAGCACTGGGCAGAACCTGCCTGTCTGTGCCCAGGTACCACCTGAGCCCTAACACAGTCCACCCACCTCACAACAGTAGTTTCCAGTACGGACCTGACCAGAATCACAGGTCTCTAACTCATAACTGTCTAGTCATTGTCTATCACTCACATTTATCTTCCATGTTTTTAAAGAGGAAGAGGCTGATGATCACTTGATAACTATATTCATGAGTCTTTCTTTACCTTTAATGAGCTACCCTCTCAGTAACTGCCCAGGTGTTTTAAAAAGGAAAAAAACCAAACCAAACCCACACATCCAAAAAGACATCAGGCTGTCTGACAGAAAGTACCTTGACTTTCTCACTGGATACTTTAAAGTTTATGAACAAGCCCAACAGCAGGTTTTTAAGTTTTCCTCAATTACATCTCACATTGCAGAGCACAGTTCAGTTCTGCTCTCCTCAGATTTCCCTGAAGCCTTACTACACCTTCACGCATACTTGTTCCTTCCCCAGCTTCTGTAACGTCAGCATACACAGCCCCTAGACATTACTAATAAAATGAGCATCAAGTGGAGGCCTAGGTGCCTCTCTCCCTCCCTTCTGGTGACGGCTCCTTTAAGAATGTTCTTTTATTAGAGGTCATAATAATAAATGATGATCTTCTGCTAAAGACTTGTTGCCATTAGCATGAAGTTTCCTGTCTGAAACCATATAAAATACCTAGCTGAAGGGCAGATGTACAAATTACCAAGGAAGCACAGTAGATCAAAAACCTCAACTTTTATTTATATATAGAACTCGACAGTATGGACCTTTATATCTTACTGAATTTTAAAAAGGTTCAGGCAGGTTCCCATACCAATGTTTTGATGCACCTATCACAGAGCGAGCTTCAGACACTCCCACTGTCCTACCAGTGAAGAACAGGGATCAAGCCAGTTCAAGACCCTCATCTCACCAATTCTCCCACCACTGACAGTTACAGCCACGGCTGTCAAGTTTCCTTTGCCAACACCTTAAGGATCCACTAATGGTTATACACCTTTAAGGCAGTGGAAAAGGGTACTAAGGAATAAGAGAAATGCTGAAACACATGTCAAAAAAAGCCTTCCCACTTACAGCTTTAAGAAAGAAAACAAGAATGACATGCAACAATCTTGCTTTTTGACTGAAAAAATTTAAAAGCCCAGGTCTGTTTGTTTAAAGAGTGTCAGGGCCACCTGCTGCATCATAAAGAAGCTGGAAAAGACATCAGGCACATTCTCCCTCCTCTCCAAGTCTGCAGATTCATAACTAGAGCAATGATATCTATAAGGATACAGCCTTGTCTGGAGGTCCTGAAGGCATCTGATGCAAAATCTACACCACACAGGAGAAACAGGTACTGGAATATCTAGAAGTCGGGTTTTTATAGGCTTAGATGACAAGTGCTTATTAAGCTTTGATTATCTTGCGATTCCGTAAGTCTTCTCCCAGATCACTGGCCCCCAGAAAGATTAAGTCATTCAAGTTTGCTATAACTTGTAAGAGATTTAGTATGACAAAAAAAGTGTTTAATGGCAGCTGGCAGAGCAAAGCACAGCTGTTTATCATAGCACATCAGAAACAGTTCTTCAAACACGTCAGGGAATATAGAGTTTTAGCAGGAACACACCTTTCAGACACAAGTTACTAAATCGTGGCTTTAAAGCAACTAACGCTTCTGTAAGTGCACTGCAGAAAAACAGACTGCAAGTAAACACCCATTAATGGTACTGAGCTATGCATGTACTCATGTAACTTCACAATCCCCTAACACTCTCTAACATCATGGGACCTTTTCTTTGGTAGCCAAAAGAAACAGCTGTATGCCACCTTCATTAAGACGAGAAAGATAATTTGTTTCCTTATAGGAACTGTCCCTTTGCCATCATTCAAGTACTGATCAAAAGTAAACACATGAAAGAAAGGCTACCACTAGCTGGTATGGTAAAAAGACCCAAATGAGGTAAGCAATCTATCTCCCACTCTAATGTTCCCACAATGGAAAAGAAACTTGTAAATATCAGACATTTGCATAAACAAGCAACTACTCATTCTCTTTTTATGCTGATCTCTGGCCATGAGTTGAAAATCTGACTAGGTGAAACAAGATTCCCCCTATTGACCTCAGTCTTTTTCTCTTCTAATACGTCATGATAAAAATGGAATTGTTTTCTGAGAACTGAAAGCCTGATTTGTATACGCAACAAGCCATTCAATATTAAACCCACAGAGCATTTTATCGCCTCAAGATTACAAAATCATTTTTTTTTCCAGACAGTGCAGAATAATTAGTTCACTCTTCACCAAGACAAGCTTTTCTCCATATTGTGCCTGTTACCCATACTGAGTTTCCACAGAGAACAGCCTGAACTCCATGTACATATCAGACTATTAATGTCATGGTCAGAATCAAGAACAGAGTTCCAAGATGCTTTAAGTTTTCACTGCCACCCTCTGACAAACTAAACATTGCCACCTACCGACTCTGTCAAAACCTGAGCTTTACATGATTTTTTTCATTCCCCACTCCCAAACACAGTGTCCAAGATGTACAAGAGAGGCTGTAAGGAAAGAGCATTACAGCCTAGATAAAGAAATGATAATTGGTGCCTGATAACCTCAACTATTATTTCTGGGGTTTTTCCACTGTTGTAGCTACTTTAAAATGTAGATTTTAGTCATTTTAGTCCAAGTCTTGATCTTGCAATGTGACTGTCAAGCATGTACTTTTACAATAAAAGACCCAACCATACATAGCAGACAGCTGTGTGAATTTGAGGACAACCACAGTTCCTTACAGGTTTTATAATGGCAGTGTATATTCTAGATTTGATAGTCCAGAGCTTGAATGATGTGGTCCAAGTAACTCAGAAAAAAGTAACATCTTTGTTGCTTTTCCAAGATTTTTCCATACCTATAGCTTGACAAATAAGAAAAACCTATAATCATTCTTGCATCATCCAGCTCCAGCAGCACCAAAGATATAACTAAAACATTACTTTAATTATTCTTTTATATAATTACATTGTCAAACAAGAAATACCTATGTAGTCACAAAAGTTTGTCACAGTGTATTAACAAGGGTTCTACTTCGCAGCTGCTGCACGTATTCTTTTGCTTGGTCAAAACCAGTCCTTGGTGGCTCTGGAGGAGGAGGAGGACCTTCCACCAACTTCACAAAGTAATGGCACCTGACGATTTTCATGATGCCAAACATGCCTTTGCCATGGTAACGAATCCGCTTCACATAGCGGCCTCTGCCCGTCACTGACTCAGCTGAAGGAAAAAGGCAGGGAGGGGAGAGAAGACTATTCAGTCAAGAATAAACCACTACACATCTGCAACTGAAACAGTCTTGCCAGTGTATTTTTCATGACTGCATATGAAGAGTTAATTCTACTTGGGATTCTCTCCATCTTTCTTCTATTACATTTAGCAGATTACTGCTGTAGAGGAACCTGTGAGTTGAATTAACACTCTTCAGGAGCACCAAAAAGGTACATTTAGAAAGCATGCACGCAAAGATAAATATGTAGTAAAGGACAAATCCAAAGGAAGCTACACTGAGCACTTACTGGATTATATAGCTCTTCTGAAGGTGGTATTAATTCCACTGTTTTTCAGCAGTTTGTCTCATGAATTCCTGTAGGAGTCTTACAGACTTCATTTTCCCTCCTTTCTCCCTTTATTGCACTCATCATAGGTATTTTCATTATCTACACATCCAGACCTGCACTAGTAGATAAACCTTCTTATGGCAGAGGCCTGGAAGGCTCCAAAGAATTCTAATCAAATCTGCTCTACAATCCAGGTTACTTAAAGCTTATAAGGTCAGCTCAATAACAGTTATACCATATTTGGCAAAACAGGAATTTTTTCTATGGGCCTAAACCCAACTATAAGTAAACATTTCTCTAACATTTTTCTAGGCAAAAATGTGCTGTGGTTATTACAATCTTATTCTGTAATCATCTATAACAAAGCCTTTTTATTAAGAAGTTTACTGTAAATATTAATTTACTCTTACACCATTTCTCACAGACGTTCAGATTCAAAAAAAAAAATAAAAAATCAAAGCTAGTAGTACTAGCCACAGACAAAGCTTCCAGCATCTGTTTTCATGGCAATATTAAAAAGCAGTAAGAATATGCTTCCCGTGTCTAGTCTTTCATAATCGTGTCAAGCATCTTCCTCTTCAGGACTTTCTGTTCACACAAGGAGCAGAAATTCCACTTTCAGATGAAAGCATCTTAAAAAAAATGCATCTAGCAGATGCCATAAGAACACCACTCAGACACCAAGGATAAACTGATGGTTGAAGGCTCAACAACCACACTAACTTCAGCTGTGCTGCAAGTCGCAAGCATGTGCCTTTCAGGTTTCAGTAAAGATAAACTCACTAGAAACTATCCTCTGTTCATTTCTGCTGATCTGAAACAACAAAACCTTATCAAGGATAAAACTTTCTCACAGGATAGGAAGACATTTTTCTTCACTAAAAATAAATGTACCTATATGTAAATTTGATTTGAATTCCACGTTGTGATTTCGTACTGCCATTTCCTGTGCTTCTAACAGAACCTGTAACAAAAGGAAAAGAAATTCCTACTCAGTATTTCCAACTAAGCAATACTACGTCTTATCTCTAGAGAACACAGAAGAAATCGCAAGTGTTACTTATAGAAAAAGTATTATATAGAGATCAAAATTATGTAAAAGATGTTTGTCTTAACAAATATGTTCTTCGCATACAGATTGAAAAGCTTTATTTCATTTTTTGGAAGGGAGTGGAGTGTCATTATTATGCCAGAAATCAATGTTCTGGCCAAGAAAATGAGTAATGTGAGACTCCTAACAACAACAGTGCATGAAAAACTTCCATGCCTTTACAGAACTCAGTCCTTTCCCTGATGATATCCTTCATCTCTTAAAATTTAAGAACCAAAGCACATAGATGTAGCAGCTGTTAGTGACAAGGATTCTGCATTATTTATCACGGACTTAAGACCACGCATTGTTAGACAGGGGACGCACATTTAACTTGTAATGATAATAAATTACAACCGCCAGCACAAGTGACCTCTGCATACTCCTAAGTCACCACATTACATGACTGCTACAAAAATATATTGTTTGAATGTGCTCCCAACAGGCTTAATAGAAATATAGAAAACACAGACATAGAAACATCCCCAAACTTCTGGTGATAGGTATTGATTTTAAAGTCTTCTTGAAACTAGGAGTGTTAAAGAATACTACTACATACCTCTTTGATCACCTTTGCTCCCTTTTTATCATTAAATTCTAACTGAGCAAGAGCCTGATCAATGGTCATTCCTTTTATCTGCAATCAAAGTATTCAAGTTAACTTCTGCAATTACAAATATTTCTCTTCTTTTATTCAGAAGCCAATATTTAAATTATTTTGATTTGCTATGCAAAATGGCAAAAGACTTTAGTTCCCTTACATTTCTTCAATGTAATATCTTACATATAGAACATCTGAACTAAATGTTGAATAAATCTTGATAAAACATTTAATTAATACAATTATTAATATTGAATTATTATTAATTCAATTATTACACCACATTACTATCCTTCAAAGCTCCCCTTGCCATCTATTACTAGGCAGAAACCAACACGAAAATTCTTCCACAGTGCATAATCTTCATGTGATCCTGGGTACACATCTGAGAGCATACTAGGATAAAAGTAGCTAAACCAAACTACAAACAACTGCTCGCCTGCACAGATACATGCTTTTCCCCAGGACTCTATTATGCTGATTAGACTGTGATTAAACTAGGTTATTAAGGCAAATACAGCAATTAAATTTTACATTCTATCAAATACAGTGCAAAGTACTTTTTGCTTACCAGTTTTGCCAGATACCACATCTTCTCATTGCTGTATTTTATTTCCCTCCGACAGTGATATATTTCCTAGGTGCAAAAAAAGTTAGAGGATCAGTAATTTTGCTGTGAAAACAAGAATGGAGCATACACATCTGCTCCACAATCTATTTTCTTACTAGAAATAAATTATGACTCCCCTTCCTATATCATGAACATACCAAATCAGGCATACCTTTAAGATCTGAAACTGAAAGCATGAAAAAAAGCAGCTAGCATACAGAAAATTTTAAAATAATCTTACAAGAATTAGTTTATAAACAGAAATCCCTGAAAAGGATAATATTTTTCATTATATTTCTCTTCCTCCTCCCCATCTTCTGAAGCAGTCTAAGACTGACAAGCCTATTCAGTCCTAAAAATACCACTCTGCTGTCAAGTCACCTTACTGGGATAGCAACTAAACAATGTTACCATCATGAACTTAATTAGTTCTTCAGAAGTGAAGAGGTTTTCAAGTTTGATTGGCATGAAGAGCTGCCTCCAAAAATCCATTTAACATTATTACTGTACCATCAAGGACCAAAACTAGCTAGTAAACTTTAATATCAATATAAATTTGAAAGAGAGGGCATTCTTTATGAACAGCTAAAAAACTGATTTAATAAGCGAGTTAGTCAATAACTGCATTTTGACATACACTGTGTGAGTCAGCACAGTACATGGCATGTATTTCTACATCATAGGCCATAAGGTTCACAGAAGCAATAAACACTCACAACCCACAAAAGCACATGTCCAAACCCCCTAATTCTTTTGAGATGCAAATACTTTACTTTGCTGAGCAGCGTGCCTAACAGACACCTCAACACATTAATTCCCAGTGAAGAACAATTACAAAAATGGAATTCCAAAATATCAGTTCTTGAGAGTGAGGAAAATACTGAAGAATTAACCTAAAATTCTCCCAGGTTATGCTGTAGGGAAAACAGAAGTGATAAGACCCTCTCATGATCAAATACACAACACTTCATTTTCATGCAAGTTTTCATTGAAGAGGCTTGCTTCTGTCTGCATTTAACTGTACTTCCCAGTTATAAAATGATCATTAAGAGGGGACAGAGAGAAACAGGCATAAGCCTGCTATTATCAAAAACTAAACTGTTCTCACTGCTTTTAAAGCTTTACCATGTTACTCATGCTGACTTTTCCAAAAGTTGTCTTGAACAGCCAGCAGAAGGCCCTACACTGACCACACAGGTAACAAAGGATTTTAGATTCTTTGCTTCAGTTTGTGGCTTAGTACAACACAAGTTATTGTGCAACAGACTGAAGAAACAATCCCACTGTACAGTATATATAAAATGGTTTCATAAGAAAAAACCTGCTACCATATGTCACATCTGACTCACATCCCTCCCCATGTAACTTTAGAACCTATCAGTCCACATTAAACATTTCAAGCAACCACTATGACAGAAAATAACCTCTGAATAGCTTAAGGGGAGGCCACAGCAAGAGGCAACACATTATCAGACCACAGAGAATCTATAAGGCAGAGATATTAAGAAATGAAGAGCGTGCACTCTCTTGTACCTACATCAAACAGGCACCACTAGCTCCACTACTCAAGGAAAGTTACATTTATATCTTTGTGCACAGAAGTAGCAATACAGTCACATTCTTCTCTAATAAATACAAACAAGTGTATAATGATACATCCTTGCAAACTTCTACAAACAGAGGATGGTACCTTTGCAGTTTGCATCACATATAGGTGATCAGCTGCAAGCAACTTGAAGCTCCAACATAATGTAGAGATGGAAACCATTCAAAGTAACATTAACTTTTACAGTTAATACACCACACTGACTAAAATCTTAAATAACAAATGAATAAGCTATCAAATTAGCACCTTGTGGAGTCACCCAGAGACAGCGACAATCTGTTCAGAAATTGCTAAAGTATAAGCATGTAAGGAAATTCACAGGTGTATCCTTACAGCTGGTCTGCGAGGTTCTCCAGGCAGCTGTGGTGGGTAAACAATCCTGTTTTTCTTCTCCCACTTCCCAAATTTCTGCAGAGATGAACTTGTGTGGATACATGACTGAGCAAAAAGGCTACCAGATGCTAGCCACCTGCAAGACAAGACCACAGGCTTTGCTGCTGAACACAGAGTTCTTTGTCCCTGCCCAGTTTACCTGGAAAATTGTGAACTTACCTGTTTTGGTAAAAAGAACTGACACATTTGACTACTCACAAAATTAAACTGTTCAAGTCCTCTATGGTTTATGTTGAAATGGCTTTTTACTTCAACAAGAAGCCTCAGGCTTCCTAAAGCAAACCATGAACAATAAGTAACATCAGTATAACATGAGGTTCCACATTAAGTGTCCCTGGATCACACAGAGACACAGTCACCTCTTTGTCCTTATGTGGGGATAACTACTCACACAAATAAATTTTTATCTTTTCCCAAACTAGCCAATACTTATTTAACTTTTACCAATATTTTTAGCAATAAAATTTTCTAGCTTTTAAAGGGACTGAGTAGCAACAAAGTATCAGAAGTTTATAAACATTCTTAAATTTGAAAGGAAATATATTCTACACTACTTTCAAAAAGCAATCAGGCCAATATAAGACAGCCAGTAGCAAAAATAATAGTTTTGAGACAGGTCGCTCACCTCAGATTCAGAAAAAACAAGCTACATTTCGCCCTCTGCTGACCAGACCAAGCAGTATTGGGCAGCCACTCGACTGCAAATAACGGATGAGTTTAAGACCACATACTGTGAGTTTTACTACAGCTTCAGCAGCTTTGTGTGGGTAGCCGAAGTGTGCAAAGCATTATAAAAACGACTGATAAACATAACATGTTGATTAGTTTCAAGAGGGCACTGTACACCTTAAAGTTTTCACATCCTATCAGGAGGGGGTAGCATAATATACTATTTCAAATATTATGGAATATTTTTTCAGCTACTTACCAAAACCAGTTTATTTGCTTAATACTTAAAAATTTCACTCATTGAGACAAAAATTCATTATCACCAGACATAATATCATCAATTAATACAATAAAATATTTGACAAGCATATGAATATCATTCTGCAATCTAACAACTTAAGCAGTAACAAACTACAGATTATCTTCCTGGTATTAGCAAAACATATCAATACATTCAGCAAACTAAGAAATCTTACATTCCCTCTATGTTAAGGTAATCCAACCTCATATAAAGATCAACTCTATCATAGCTTTAGGAGAAGAAAGAGGACACAAACACATTGTAAGCAAAAGAAAACAGTAACAAGCAACAAACCAGAGTACATTATATAAGGGTGAGCAAGGGGAACAGGAAAGAAACAAGCTGCACTTTTCTAGAAAGAATTATGCACAAGCAGCAAGTGAGAGGCATACAGACTAGAACTGACTAAAATAAACAATTAGCATGTAATTGTCTAACTGCAAGGCCGTAAGCAAAGCACAGGAACATAAGCCTGTTTGTTCTTCTTTCAGTGACACAGGTCTCTGCAATCTACCTCCACAGGCTCAAGAGACCAAAGCTCTGTGCTTTAAGAATCCACAGCAGCCTTTTTTCTGAAGTCAAAGACAGTCAGCAGTGACCAACGCTCCCCCAGCACAACTCTGTCATTCCCCTGACTGAGGGGAAGACCAGCAACTACAGAAAAGCAAAGACTGGAGAAAGCACAGAGGGTAACAACAGGTACTATGTTACTGGGACCTGCACTGTAGAGCTAGAAGAAATCTGGATGCCCAATAGAGAGGGGTCAGGAGAGAGAGACACCTTCATCATGCCACAGTCTCCAAAAAATACATTATAGAGGCACAGAACGACCTGTTCCCCACAGCTCCGGGGCAGGGCGAAAAGTTAACAAGAAGACCTAGCCAGGTGACCCCGGGGACCCCCGGGGCGAGGCGGCCCGCATCCACTGCCCCGGGCACCGGAGGGCCGCGCCTGCGGCAGGATCCCGGCAGGGCCGGACTCACCTCTGCGAAAAGTTTTCCTTGTGTAAAAGCCACTGTAGTCTTTTAAGTCTCTGAAAGCTGTATTCCCAATGAATGTGTGTCATCTCGAAGCCACATGTACTGGTTGTACTTCCTGTAAAGGCAGCTGCAGGTACCCAGTGCTGTACCAGAGCTCTAACTGACAGTCTGCTAGTCCTCTTGCTGCTTGTGATTTGGCTTCTCTGTAATACAGAGATAGTGATCCTGGTAAAGAGCTCAGAAATCAAGTCAGATACTATTCTTCAAGAATCTCTCCATTAATTTAAGTCTTTATTTTTAGCTACAAGGATGGCATGGTGGTTATAATTGATATCAGCAGGAAAAGAGAAGTACTTCATCGACTGAGAGGCCATGACGATGAAATACATTGTCTGGCCTGGTGCCCTGTGCCTGGTGAAGAAAAGTTACCTGCTTGGCAAGATGAGCTTCAAGGTATGCAGAAGCGATTAATAGTTTGAAGTAATTTTTAGTTCATCTAAACG
>NW_020799117.1:7872549-7919462 GCF_003259725.1 Athene cunicularia | reverse complement strand
CCGGGAGCCGCTCGAGCACGTGGGGGGCGGCGGGAGCCCCGGGGGGCGGCGGCGGGTTTGGGAAGGTGTGTGCTCACGGGGGGCCTCATCGCGGTCTCTTGCTGTCGGTGCAGGAGAGCTCATCGGGCACACGGAGAGGATCTCCGGGTTCGCGTTTTGCCACAGCCCCGGGCAAAGCAGCCTCTGCGCCAGCAGCTCCGACGACGGGAGCATCAAAATCTGGGACACGGAGGCCCTGGCGCCGGTGGGGGGGTACAGCCTGCACCAGGTAGGGTGCCCACCGGGAGACGGAGGGGGCGAGACCGGGAGCGCTCACAGCGTGGGGTGGGTGTTTTTAGGCCTCGCACACAAAGCGGGGTGATGTTACTTGAACTAAAGGTGAATTTCAAACCCGGTGAAATTAAAACCGTTGAACGCTTCTGGCCAGCATTTTGTTCTGGCCTTAGTTAGGGCTGCGGCGTTGTTGCATCACCTTAATGGGCTGTTACCATCAAAGCCTCCGTGGGTGAATGAGTGAGTATGCTCGCAGGGCAAACTCCCTGCCACTTAACCCAGCCCGATTAAAATCTTCTCAGCGAGTTATTGTTCCATACTGGCCAGACTAAGAACATATATTTTAACAGTTACTGTCACTCAGGGCAGCGTGTCGGCAAATGCATCAGTCCTGCCAAAGCCTGAAAGAACTGAAAAGCTTTAGAACTAGTTCAGCAGATGCTGGGGAATACTCAGATTTTTTTCTGCCCGTTATTCTGTGTTAGATGGTGGTAAACCAGCTTTAACTGTATTCAATTCTTTCTTCAGAATGCAATCTCAGCGTTGCACTGGTCACCCCTTGTGAAAGATTTGATTGTATCTGGTGATGAAAAAGGTGTAATTGTTTGTTACTGGAACAACAGAAGTGACAGCCAACAGTTCTTCCCAGAGCCTCGGACAATTTTTTGTCTCACTTGTTCTCCTCACCATGAAAACCTGGTGGCAATTGGGTAAATATTCATTACGTTTTGTTTTCTGTTCCTCTCTGTGAGAACCTTATTGTGAATTTTTACTACGCAGTTGCAAGGTTGTTTTTTTTTTTCTGTTTTATTCTGGTATGCAACAGTTCAGAAATAAAATTTAGATTTGGTGGACAAGCAAGACATAGAAATCCATAACAGTGTAAGGGTCCGAGCTTGTTTTGAATCTTTTAAGTTTCTTTAAAATGTTACTTTTTAATTAGATTTGATTGGTGTTTGTCACATTATAGGTTACTTCATCTGAAGATAATTTCTTAGTTTGATTAGGCCTTTGCCAACCACTGCAATTCCAGTGCTTTAGATGCTCTATACTGAACCAAAGAGGAATGTGAAAGCCATTTAGGCTTAATGATACAGTTCTCTTGAAGGAGAACAAACACCAGAGGGCAGGAATGAAAGTGATTTGTGGTAAAGGGAAAAGTTTTCCTTGTGTAAAAGCCACTGTAGTCTTTTAAGTCTCTGAAAGCTGTATTCCCAATGAATGTGTGTCATCTCGAAGCCACATGTACTGGTTGTACTTCCTGTAAAGGCAGCTGCAGGTACCCAGTGCTGTACCAGAGCTCTAACTGACAGTCTGCTAGTCCTCTTGCTGCTTGTGATTTGGCTTCTCTGTAATACAGAGATAGTGATCCTGGTAAAGAGCTCAGAAATCAAGTCAGATATTATTCTCCAAGAATCTCTCCATTAATTTAAGTCTTTATTTTTAGCTACAAGGATGGCATGGTGGTTATAATTGATATCAGCAGGAAAAGAGAAGTACTTCATCGACTGAGAGGCCATGACGATGAAATACATTGTCTGGCCTGGTGCCCTGTGCCTGGTGAAGAAAAGTTACCTGCTTGGCAAGATGAGCTTCAAGGTATGCAGAAGCGATTAATAGTTTGAAGTAATTTTTAGTTCATCTAAACGTCTTTCTAGGGAATTGAAATCCTTATAAAAAGAAGCTAAGCAAAGACAACTGATAAAGTACATTCTGATACAAATCAATATATTTCCAGTTAATTTTTATAAAGCTTTGAATTTTAAAGTATAATAACATGACTTCAATGGTATTCAGTGGTTCCATCAGAGGAAGGCAGACTTCCAAACGGGGAGCTGACACAGGACACAACCACGAAGAAAGGTTGTTACCTGGCTTCGGGAAGCAAAGATCAGACCATACGAATATGGAGCTGTACTAGAGGCAGAAGTAAGTAAGATTAATAATGTGAGATACACAATAACAATATGGTGGAAGAGTTATTCTCTACCTGCAGCCTTCCATTTGCTAACTTGGTAGTTTATACAGCATGGGGAGCATACTTAAAGCTGCAGATTCACAGAACTTTTTCTCCCAGAGAATTTTGATGTACTAGGTCTAGATGATCCCTCTTGGTTCCACAGGTGTGATGACTTTGAAGTTGCCACCCACGAAGAGAAGAGGTGGAGCTGTTGATCCTGCTGTTAAAGAGCGCATTTGGCTTACTCTTCACTGGCCTTCTGGTCGTTCCACAGAAATTGTATCCAGCTGTTTTGGGTAAGTGGGGCACACAGCAGCCTGGGTACCATCAGCAACTGCAGATAACACTTAAGGAAGAACTGGGTAGGAAACTTTGACACCCCCTTTTTCCCTGTATAGCTGGAGGGAAGGCAGGCCAAGTGTTAAAGTGGGGGTTCAATAGTAGAAAACTATTTGTCCCATAATTTGTCTGATAATGTAACTGAATATTGACTGCTAATGGTAGTAATTGTAGGTTTGTCCATATAAAAGGAGAAAAATGATATAACAGTTCTCAGTGTGGTTAACTATGGATATAATTTGTAGGGTGGTATTTGTGCATATCTGCGTATAGGCACATGCAGTGGATGCGTGTATAACTTTGTATTTGCAGTCTGTACACATGTAATACAGTCTATATATAGTCTATATTCTTTTGAAGTGAACAATGAAGTATACACTTTACATTTTTCAGAGGAGAACTGCTACTCTGGGATTTGGCCCAAGCTGGGAAACGCAAGTGGATGCTTCTAGGATCTTCTGATGGACAAAATCACTCACGTATTGTGTTCAATCTGAGTTCTGTGAAGTCTCAAGACAAAGAGCTCCTTTTCTCCATTTCAATGGACAGAGATGTAAGAACCATTTATAAAATAAACATAAAAATAGCAGTACCTGTACGGTTTGACTGAGTGAGGCTACCCCTTTTAGGGCCACAGATTTTCTCTTCAAGTGGGTTTACTGCAGCATTTTACAACATCTTGCTTAAAATTTGTTCTGAGCACAAGCTGTCTATAATATTTTTGTTAGTTTGTAAGCTCAAGCTCTTACCATGGTAGAGTGAATGGTTATGACATTCTGAACTTGACTGGTAAGCGTTTAAGAAAGGGAGTTTACCATCTTTTTTTTCCTGTATGCTTCATTTTAAAAAGGCCTATTTTTTCCTTTTTAAAAATGTTTACTTGTACAACCTAAAGCATCTATTTTTTTTTTTTTGAAAGAAGCTTTCTGCCTTTTACAGGCAGCAGACCACCTCCTGTTTTGAAATCAGAAGAGAACCACAGTATTAAAATGTAGTCCTTTTGTCCATTCCATTACCGTCTTCCAACTTGCAGCTCAGACATGTAATCCTCTGGGTGCAGATCACATACTATGTCAAGCCTTGACTTTGACCCTTTGATTTTTCATCTCACTTGTGCTTTGTTGTCCCTTGTCGTATCAGTCACTCTCCATTTAATCATTCCTTGTTCCTTAAACACTCTTCAGGTGAAGTGCTGGGACTTGTCAACTCTTGATTGTTGCTGGACAATGCCCTCACTTGGGGGGTTCGTCTATAGTCTCGCCTTCTCCCCTGTGGACACAGGCTGTCTTGCCATCGGTGTTGGAGACAGCATGATCCGGGTGTGGAATACTTTGTCCATGAACAATATCTATGATGTTAAAACCTTCTGGCAAAGCATAAAGTCCAAGGTTACAGCAGTAAGTGTGCTTTTCATTCTCCTTTTCTATTGTCTCTTTTCCTCTTCTCACTCCATTAGAAGAGTATTTCTCTTGGGCTCTGAAGAAGATTTTTGCAAATAAAATCTGTAAAGCCAAGTTGTTTCTTTTGTACTTGATTCTTTTCATATATACAGTGCGCTTTGGAATCTCGCAACAAATCTTTAGACCTTTTCACAGCCCTAGGTGCTTGCATTACAGCTAGTGAAAATGAGCTGAAGTCCAGCTGACTGTTAGATTACTTTCTTGTTTTTATTCTCCTTCGTGATCCTTTCTCGCTTCATCCATGGTTTCCCTTGTGCTGCTAGGAAGTTTGACACACACGGAAACCAATGTGGATGTCTTCAGGTTGGGTTTGACTAGTGGTTGACGAGAAGCTACTGCCTGGTAAAATTGCTGGCAGCATTAAAACACAGTAGTTATTCTTGTTCACACCAAAAAGTTTTCTCACCATCCTACAATATTCTCCACATCCATTTTGTAATGTAGATATAAAGTAATATTTTAATAATTCTAGTCCGTTTCATCTCATCACACAATAGCTGGTAGGGGGAGAGCCTCTGATACTCAGAGGGATCAAATCAAGTGGCTGCAGTTGGAAAGGCGGGTATAAGGGATGGTGTTTGCTCATCAGTTTCAATGTTTTCCTTTTGTTTATTATTTATAAATAAAGTGTCTGTAGCTTATGTCATTACAGATCTCTTTCTGTTTTCCTTGCAGTTATCCTGGCATCCAACTAAGGAAGGCTGCTTGGCTTTTGGCACAGATGATGGAAAAGTTGGTATATTTGACACCTTCTCCGGCAGGTAAGAAAGTAGCTTTCAAATTCGTGTCAGATCCTGCCTGTATGTTCCCATGCATAGGTGGCGTGGTCTTTCCTGAGGTATTTCTTTACTACTAGACAAGAGTAGAATTAAAAAAACTAGTCAGTTGGATTTTCAGTGCATCTTTTCATGTCTCCATTATGTCTGGTAGCTTCTAAGGTAATTTTACTCAAATTGCATGACCAGAGATCATCTGTGGGAGGACATCAGTCAAGGAAATCTTTAGCCAGAAAGATGTTTTCAGAGCATGAAAAGCAACATGCAGGTGCAGGTCATCAGGACAGTTTTGTTATGTTTTTTTAGTAGTGTCCTAGAGGAGATGTTAAAGAAGGCTTAGTTGAGCCGTTGGTTTAGTATGTTATAGCACCTGGTGTCCGTTTTCACCACTGGAAATATGTTGCTTTGAAATATTTTTTTAAAAAAACCTTTTTTTTTTTTCCCTTTGCTGACACCTGACTGCCTCTGCTTCCTTATTTTCCTGCCCAGTACTAAGAATAAACCACCTCAGATCTCCAGTACTTACCACAAGAAGACTGTATACACATTAGCCTGGGGGCCTCCAACTCCTCCTCTGTCTTCTGGTGAGTCTTCCAATGCCTGTGACAAAGCAGGTCTTCTATGCAGAGCACACAGATGCCATGAAGTTGGTATGCCCTCCCTTAAGAAAAGGAGCCCCATTTGCTTGGTAGCAATCCTTTCTGGCAGCTAAGAATGCATCCTGCTTGAAGAGCTGTTAAGTTTTGCAAGGGAGCAAAACAATCTCTTCTAGTTCTTGAATTCTGGTAGCTTCAGGAAGTAGAGGGGAGTGGAGCACCACACCTCTGTGCTTACTTCAGGGTTTTACAGACAGTACCTGTCTGTGCAGGCTTCCTGCAGTAACTGTATCAGATCAGAGATGAGTTCCTTAGCTCCAGAAGTAGGTTTCTATGATTTGAACTAAACAGAACAGCTCCATTAGCTCTTCTTACAAAACTGGAATTATTTTAAGTATCAAAAATAAAGGGAATTTTCATGCTTGCGGTGATTGTGCTATGGAGAGATCTACTGGTAGATAATGTTTTGATTTATAGTGGGAGTGATTACTTCTGCTAAGACTGATGAAGAACATGGTATATTTAGCTTTTTTTCCTCTGTTATATAGGAGGAGAAGGTGAACAGCCCTCTGTAACTCTATATAGTTGTGCTGGAGAAGGTATTGTTTTTCAGCACAACCCTTGGAAGCTTAATGGAGAGGCAAATGACATCAACAAAGTCATCCGAGACACTAATTCAATCAGAGTGAGTAGTATTTCGACTTTTTTAATGGATTTGTGGTAACCATGTCATAGTGTCTATGGCCTTGTAGATTTTTGATTTTGCCTTTGTGATGTACCTGTAACAAATGAAAAATCTGAAAACCGCAGTCTCTGTAGATTAACTTCAGAGACGCTTATTGGCTAAAACTCTTTAAACATTTATGTGTTTGCCTCTGTAAAAGAGTCTCTTCTTGCCCCAGTGTCAACATGGCACATCTGTTCCTGGCATCAATTAATTAATTTACTTAACCAGAAAAGTTAAATTGAAGTATAGAGTCTCGTTTTAAAGCTCTGTGTAGCTGTTTAAAATAATCTCACACAGAGCTTTCCAGTTTCAAAGCACTTGAAGTAATGTCCTGAATAATGTTGTAGCTTAGATCACGTGATGGGCATGCATGAGGTAACTACCTCAACTTCTCTTGTTTCGGACATTAACTTCTTTTTTTAAATAAATGGTGCAGTAAAGGCAGTTTTGATTTTGCAGGAGTTTGTTTGCATTTACACTGCAGGTAATACAGAGTGGTTGGTGATAACAGACTATAACATTTTCTCAAGTATCATCAGTCACTTAGTTGAAAGTATAAAATAAGTGAAGTGGGTAAGACCTTCAGTTGTTTTAAGTTAGCATAAGCCAACTGAAGTCAGTCAAACTATTAATGATATCAGCTGGGTTTTGGCTTCTTCCTTGAGTAGAAGACTCACTGGGGGTTGAGACTAATGTCACAGGCAACAAAATGATCATTTTTAGGCATTTAAATGGTAAATTGTAAGTAACTTTCATCTGAATTAGGAAGAATAGAAATAATTAGAAGTAAACTTTGATTTCTTTTGAAAGATGATAGAATTTGCTTGCAATGTATAGGGCTTTCCAAGGAGCATACAAAGACTGAGCATCAAGGTCCTGCCAGAATCCAGACAGACTTCCTTTGAGATGTTAAAAATAATCACTGGTTCTTGCATCAGTTCATTCAGTCTTAATCACTCAAGCTTATGTCACTGCTGCAAAAGCAATGGGACGCTTTTGTGACTTTCATTTTGCAGACTGATTTTAAGTTTGTCCAGTTGCCAGTCTTGCTCTGTTGAATGGATGTGAGAGAGGTTTCAGAATTTTTGACAATAGTTGTGTCTTGACTTTCTACAGCACAAACTGCCTGCACGTACAGAGATCAGCTGGAAACCTGATGGCAAACTCTTGGCTCTTGGCAATGAAGATGGGTATGTTTCCCTTGTAGGTGAAGGTGGTATATGTGCTGATCTTGACTACAACCACTGTAGTGAAGCAAAAGCACTTTTTGTTGCCCTGGTTTGTCTCTGTTCTTTTTCTGGAGATGTATTTGAATTGTGATAATACAGCATTCCTTGCTGTTACTTGGTTTAGCCACTCCTGGCATGGAGGATCCACATAATCATGTTAAATTATTTTTCAAGGATCCGTTCATGGTTGAAGTGCACTTTTGCTGATGTATTGCTGATGTATAAGTGAGGGCTTGAGATGAATCCAGAAAAGAAAAACTCATTTAGTTACTCTATTTCATGTTCTGTGATTCTGCTTATACAGTGTAACAAAAAATTCCCATTTTCTTTGACTGCTGGAATTCTTACGCTGCTGTTCTTACATTTCAGCTCAATTGAAATATTTCAGGCACCAGACTTGAAGTTGCTCTGCACTATCCAGCAGCATCATAAACTGATTAACGCTATTCGTTGGCATCATGAGCATGGGAGTCAAGAGCTGAGTTACCTGATAGCTTCAGGCTCAATCAATGCCACTATTTACGTGCATAATCTAAAGAGTGTCGTAGGTAACAGTCTGCAGATTATATTCCAAATCTTGGCATCTTGTTTTGGTTTACTCGTCGTTTGTCTTGCTGGCCATACTTGATCCTGTTCTTTATTCTTTCAGAGAGCACTTCAGAAAGTCCTTTGACAATAACAGAGCCTTTTCGAACCCTGGCTGGGCACACAGCTAAAATCACAAGTCTTTCTTGGAGCCCCCACCATGAAGGAAGACTGGTATCTGCTTGCTATGATGGCACTGCACAGGTATTGTTCCACAGCCACTCAGAAGTGTATTTTTTTTAGTTTCAGGTCATCCATTAGTGCTTTAGAACCAAGCTGACTAAACAGCAAAGCTGCTTTTGTGAGATAAACTACTGAAGTACTGCAAATTTACCCTTGGTAACTGTTTCCTGGTTCTGGATACCTGATAGGTATCAGTATATTTTTGCCAGCTGCATATTGATTTGTAAGTCCAGTCATTACCATTTTCATATTGCCACTTTTGGATCCACAAAAAAGAAAGATGATATGCAAATGTATCTATGCAAACAAAGGAAGCCCTGAATTTTCTTTATTTGCATGTTGGTATTTGAAATACCTGTTCAAATACCCTGAAACAGAAGCTCCTAGAAGTGCAAATCACTGAAGAGAAAATGCAGACTATTAGGGGAAGATGAGACTTTCTGAGTAACTGGATTTCTTTCTTGTTTATAAGGTATGGGATGTTATGAAGGAAGAGCCACTCTGCAACTACCGAGGGCACCAGGGCCGGCTACTGAGTGTCCAGTGGTCACCAGTGGATTCAGATTCTGTTTATACAGGAGCAGATGATTTTTCTGTTCACAAATGGCACATTTCAAAGCAGGAGCATACACGGCCTCCTCAGGGTAAGTATATTCAAACAGAAGATCCTTTCCTGAATATGATGTTGGAGCTGGGAAATAGAGGGTTGTCACATTGAAATGGTATGATAAATTCTTATGCTGAATTCCAAATCTGCCTGCTACCTTTTCAGGAACAAACTGTCTGGGTTAAATTGAATTATATCCTTATTTGGAAACTAAATGTTGATCTTGAGAGACAGCTAATGGACTCTATAAATAATACCAGGGTAACTTTTGCAACCTTTTACAGGTAAAAAGAGTATAGAATTAGAGAAAAAAAGAAGTATGCAACCAAAAGTCAAAACCAAGAAGAAGAAAAAGCCTGTAGGGAAGAGTCCAGCC
Organism: Athene cunicularia; assembly: GCF_003259725.1. Classification (NCBI taxonomy): domain Eukaryota; kingdom Metazoa; phylum Chordata; class Aves; order Strigiformes; family Strigidae; genus Athene; species Athene cunicularia. Next base: position 7,910,351 of record NW_020799117.1, on the reverse strand, counting down.
AAGCAGGATCCAAGTGATCCCATGAATGGAGATGAGAGCATGAAGGAAGTGTTGGTAGAGGAAAATGGAGTGTCGGACCATGAAGGAGAAAAAGAAGCTCAGGAGGCAGAGTTGCCTCATAAAGTCTCCACAACTGGTAATAATCAAATCATCTTAGTTCAATGGTTCCCAGACTGTTTAGCCCTTGGAGCATCACCAGTTTTAATATTTTCATGCAGATTTTCTCATAATAACAGTTTATTGAAATACTCCACTTGAAGGAAATATGTTTCTGGAATGCCTTTTGTAATTTTCAAAACTAGCTTGGGACTAATTGTCTTTAAAATTACTTTGGCCTAACAAACAAAGTTACTGTGTTTGGCTTGGAACAGTGACATTTTTGATCAGTGTTGCCTTCTGGGGATAAATCCTATAATACTGGTGGACCTTTATTAGTGTCTATTGACATCTTATTTAGTATTCTGACAGTTCTGTCATGTTTTCTTAATATTTCCTTTCCCTAAAAAGCTATTAATTTCTATGGCAAAGCGAAGCTTGGTTTCTGTATATTTTGAAATTAATATAATAGCAGCATACTTGACATCTACACATTCTTTGGGCTTTTCCATTTACTCTTTTCCTTTTTTTATCACTTAATTCCACAGTGTCCAAGGATACATCTTCATCTGCATATGATTATTCTTCCTTCAGCTTGACAAAGCCTTTTGTGACCCAGAAAACCATTCCTGTGAAAAAGGATTCACCTAAAGAGAAACCAAGTTAGTATGTTTCAGGGACTTTTAGCAGTCTTGCATCAAGGCAGAGTTCCTCATTCTACGTTTCTGTTTGGCTGCAGCTTCCCTTCCTAATGTGACATCAAATAAGCACCAGAGAAAGAAGAGAGTGCTTTTAAAATATCTTAAAACGTTTTAAGTTGTTTCTTCTTTTATTTGCCCTGCTTGTCAGGTCACTTGAGTAGTTGTTTAGTGTAGTCTTAGATACTGCCTTTTAGTTATTATTATTATTATTATTATTATTGTTGTTGTTGTTATTATTATTATTATTATTACTATTATTATTATTATTATTTAGTTATTATTATTATTATTTCATTCCAGGCAAGATGGGCAGAAAAATAGACAAAGTGACCAGTATTCAAAAGTAGTCATAATAGAGATGTATTTGGCACTTAAGCATCTGGTTTTTGTTTTCCTGTGTGAGGAAGAGGGGCATTTGGAATACTTTGGAGAGTTCTGCTGTAGGAGGCTTTTGTAACTGTGTAGCAGAGACTAAAACATGTCTGATTTTTCAGCTCCTGATGCCTCTCTGAAGAAGAGGAAACCTCGTTCTATTCTACCCTTCAGCACATCCATGGATCACAGATCAAAAGATGAATTGCATCAGGACTGCTTGAGGCTGGCTACATGTCTAAAAAACAAAGGTATCGGTCTAAAGCTAAAAAACTTACAAAATAGGCGCTCTGAAGGATTCAGAAGTGTGTGTCCAAGGACCTGACTTTGACCACTGGGCATTTTTTTTAAATCCTTACCTTTATCAAACTGTGTGACTAGTTATGGCCTCTTATTTAATTTCTCTAGCAGTGTTTCAGCACTCTGTGGTCACTCCAAACAGGTCTTGAGTAGGATCCTATGTTGTGGAGACAGAAAATTGTCTGCATACATGCAAAGTGTTTTTCATCTTCAGAAGTATAGTATGGGCTGGAGAAGATAAGCCATTAAGGGAGATGTTTGTATTCTCACAGCATTGTTCCTCATACAAAGGAATGTGGTGTTTGATTTAGAATAGATGTAATTCTTTTTATCTGGTTTAGATAATAATGAAGATGTGTCCCCTGACCTCAAGGGTTGCATCCATTTGGGGCTGTTCACAGACAGGGCTTCTCTGCACAAGATGATTGATGTGGAAGGTAAGTGGAATAATGAATCCACCTTGACAGTATGTCCACTGTAACAGTTTTATTCAAGGAGAAAAGAAATTGTGAAGAATACTTCAATTTTCTTAACTGTGGATTAAAGTGTAGGATTAATAATGCAGGTGTGTGTGAAAAGAAGGAAAGACGTACTTTTACGTCCTTAAGTCGCAAACCTGCAATACCTTACACTTGAGTGATCTCACTTTTGCCAAGTTACTTTACTAATGCTACTGCAGTCATGCTGATAGGAAGTGTGTTTGCTTCCAACAGGAAAACATCACTTGGAGAATGGGCATCCAGACCTCTTTCAGCAGCTCATGTTGTGGAAAGGAGATATGAAGGGTGTCCTCCAGGCAGCTGCTGAGAGGGGAGAGCTGACAGACCAGCTGGTAGCAATCTCGCCCATGGGTATGTTTGCTCTTGTAACACGGGAGCAAATGGAATTAGCTGCCAAGGGTAGCCTCATTCTGATTGTTCTGGGTTGGAAACTCATGATTGTTCCAGACTGGAAAGAAGTTGCTCCTTTAACTGCTTGATAACAAATATCAAACACGAAACATTTCCTATTTATGATGGATTATAGGCTGGGATGTTTCCACAAGCACCCTTAGGTTGGGATAGCAGGAACTAGAGTGGTTTCCTTTGGGACTTCTTGAAGGAGCAGGCCCATCCTTCCAAGCATAAAGTTGTTTTTTTGTAATATGTAGCAGTCCTTCCAGTCTGCTCTTGGTTTAAATATGCTTTTAAGTTATTTTACTCATAGTAAAGTCCTCCAGTGATCTTCAAGCTCTGCTTCACTGCCTCAGTGACTTGTATTAGGATGGTTTAGAAACAAGAAACTAATCTGGGGCAGAGAAGAGGTACATGTTGAAGAAAGTAGTGATGATGAATTCCTATGGGATGACTTCCAGTTTTAAAATTTTGCCTCCAATTGTATTGTCTTCTCTCTTGCAGTTGGGTATCAGGCCTGGGTTTGGACAGTAGAAGCCTTTGCGAAGCAGCTGTGTTTTCAGGAGCAGTATGTGAAGGCTGCCTCCCACCTCCTGTCCATCCATAAAGTGTATGAGGCTGTCGAGCTGCTGAGAGTGAACCATTTTTACAGGTTCCTATATATTTATGTTTAGGATTCGTTCCTGTTTTCTCGTGGGGTAGCTTTGGTGTTTTGGTTCACTTTTTTTGTACACAGTCAATTAACTTATCTATCTTGTTTCCCTTATGTGTGTTAGGGAAGCAATTGTAATCGCTAAGGCCAGGTTGCGTCCAGAAGATCCAATTCTGAAGGATCTCTACACCAGTTGGGCAGCTCTGTTGGAGAAAGATGGTCATTACTCCATGGCCGCCAAATGGTGAGTGTTACTGGGAAGAAGACAGAATTGGTTCCATGCCATGTTGTAATTTGTCTAAGGTGCTTTCTGAGCCTGACCTCACTGGACTCCCTCAAGAAGCTCCAGAGGGCAGTTCAGAGAAGAAGGTCCAAATGCCATACTACAGTAGAGCCATCTTTTTCCATAGACATTACTGGGAGGGTTTGAACACTAGCCTAGCAAGACTAAGATTAGGATATATACAGAAAGACTGTGTGATCTTTCCAACCTTTCCACTGTAAATGTGCAGTGCAGCAGTTCACCTTGAGTTTCTTGAGGCTGTAGCTAATACCCTAATCACTGGATTATCCTCCTCTAACTAAGTTAGAGTATTTCAAATTTTTGATTACCAAAATTACTAGTAACACTTGAAATATTTTGGCTGCTGTAGTGTTCTTTGCTTGATGCTGATTTCAGTTCTGGCAGTTTTGAGGACGTTCATACTTGTGAAGGGGTTCAGATGAAATCCGGAGAAATGCAGTAGGGATAAAGTACTGCATATAACCTTTCTCTCTTGAATCTATTTATAATTTCCATTTCTCATCCAAGCTGTGTATGGTAGGCACACCGCCAGAGGTTTCAGTCCAGATTATTAGGCTGTGTGACTTTCCCTTTGTAGCTCTGTCAGATCAGGTGCAGTATGTCTACAGTAAACTCTGGTAAGGCAAAGCCATGAGAGCTCCGAGAACCTGTGGAGAACATATGTTTATCTTCATTTGTATGTTTGTGCTACTCTGTTGCAATACGATTTAAAAACAGTATTTTACTACTAATCAAGTCTATTTGCTTTTATCTCTTTTCAGTTATTTGGGGGCTTCCTCACCCTATGATGCAGTTAAGGTGTTGGCAAAAAAGGGGGATGTGACATCTCTTAAAACTGCTGCTGAGCTTGCACTGTTATCTGGAGAAGAGAAGTTGTCAGCAACTTTGTCTTTCAGATGTGCCCAAGACCTGCTGTTATCCAGGAACTGGGTGGGAGCTCAGGAAGTCCTTCAGCAACATAAAACTTTATTTGTGAGTCTGGTCATTTCCTTTCTGCTTGCTTTAGTGTTGTCTCTCTTCAGATTAACTTGATTAACTTCCCATATGTTAATAGTCCACACATAGTCCTTTGAGATGGTTTTGCCTCAAAATACTTTTCTAGAAGTTTATTGAAATGACCTTATGAAACAGCATGTGTATTTGCAGAGGCAAAGGGCCCATGGTGGGGAGGCATGTACTCTCTATGCTTGTTAGTTATAGGAGAGGTAGTTGAAAAAAGTGGAATTTCTTTTAAAGTATGTAATACTGATCATAAGAAGAAAGAAGTGGAGGAAAGTATTTGCTGTTTACATTAAAGGAACAAATGAGATAACTGTTAGTCCATCTGCTGGAGACTTAATCCAGAAATTCATTTTTGTGTGGACTGAGAAGCAGAAGGCTGGCTCAGCTTGTTCTGTGGTTTCCTTCTGACCCTAGAGTCTCTTGAGTCTATCAGCACTGTTCTTTGTAGCTGCAGTTGTGAAACAGTCTGTCACCAACAAGCTGTTACTACCCATGATGTTCTTAAATTTGCCTACTTGCTGTGGTCAGTAAGGGATTGTTTTTCTTTTAGCAGCAGCTCAGGGTTTTTTTTTTGTCTTGTTAAAGGGACAAAGACTTGTTTTCTGCCTTAACGAACTGCTTTGCAAGTGCCTTAGTGAAAGAAATCCCTGTGTCTGGAGGAGCTCCCCCGTGCCTCCCTGTTATCACAGCTGGGAGCTGAACAGAGAGCTCTCGTTTTTTGACATGGTGATTGAGGTGTGGCAGAAGATAATGTGCATGGACACCACTGAGCAAGCCACGTGTGCGTGGGAGCAGCTGCGCAGTGTTGAGCATCCTCCTTCTACCAACAACACACCCCCAAAACAGGTAAATGGATTTAGGTCTGTAGACACACTATAAAAGCCTTACTGTGGCACACGCAGTAAAACACAGCCCCTCTGCGGTGTTGTACCAGCCATTCTCAGGGAAACAATGTCTGCACCCTGCTGCAGGGTGAGGTTATAGTCTGGGAGAAGTAGCTGATAGGCAGCTGGGATGGCTTGTGTAGCCACCAGTTTGTTTCTGCATTTGTTTCTGTACAGGGTAGGGACTGACATAAGGTGTCCGGTCATAAGCACTGAGATCACCAAGATGTGCTGGCTGGGTGGGAGGGATTGCAGTAGCTGAGTGGTCTCAGCAGTGACTTGAGGGTTTTGTGTTGAACTGATTAGAGAGGCAGGGCTGCTTGTTGTTAAATTATCTTGGAGTTCAGAGGGTCTGGTTGTAGTGGTGCTCCTGCAGCTCTCCTCTTACCCCAGTGAGTCACTGACCTTTGGTGTGCTCCCATTTCTCATCTGTTTAGGACACATGCAAGCACAGCTGCTGGTTTTACAGTTCTAAGCCATGTAAAAATGCTCTGTCTCTTGCATGAAGGAGACTGTGTACGTTGCACTGTCATTAAAATTGCTTTTGGTTAAGTCATGTGTTTCTGGGCTCTTCCACAGTGGTCATAAGCTATGAGTGATTTGTACTTTGCAGTAAAACTATTAATCATGCTCTCTGGTGCTTCCTGTAGGTGCTTTTCCATATCTCCCATGACCTGACCCTTGCAGCTCTGAGCTATCACACTGCTACCTGGGATGAAGCAGTGAAAAGTATTCTTGGAGCTGTGGCCCGCAGTTACGATGCTGGTAATTTCACTCTGATGCAAGAGATTTGCAGGATCATCCTTCCTGAAGGTATGTCTCGTCTTGTGTATCTCCTGGTACTGACAGACAGGGGAATCCTCCTTGTAAGCACAGCTGTGTCTCCATTAATATTACTAGGGATAATAACATTTAGAAGGAGTAAGACATACCCACATATGTGGCAACCTATGGAATTTGGCTAGCGCAAGGACCATTGGGCAATCAAAATTCCTGGCTGTGGAAGGAAGCTCAGCAGTGTCAGCAGTTGTGGGTGATGTAGGAAACTGAGCAAATTCTGTTCCGTAAGGGAGATGTGGATGCTGGAAAGTTGTGTTCATCTCGGTTACGGATCCCTCCAACCAGCCCTTCCCTTCGTTCTCTGCACAGTATGCAGTGCACTGGTGGCTCTTGATCACGTGAATATCTTGCTGTGCAGCTTGGGACCAAGGAATTTTACTGTAGATGATGAGACCATGCAGTCTTACACGTAGCTACATGAGTTTAAAAAGATGCCAGAGATGTCTGCCTTTGCTTTTCTGCTTCCTGCACCACTGCCAGCTACTGAGCAGATCTCTGGTTTGGGTCTCCAGGATAGCTGTTCATTTACCAGATCTGGTCGTCTTCTTTGGAAATCTCCATACTATTTGTAATCCTTTTTCCATTATTAGGCTGTGGTAACCTGAGACACAAACTGGACAGCACAAATTCTCAGAGCATGGACGCCTGCAGAAGTTTAGAGGGCTTTGTGGCTTATGGACTGCTGTATGACCTCTGGTGGAACCCACCCAAAGACACCCTTGTCTTGCAGAAGGCTGGTTTGGATCCCATTCAGGGTCCCAGGGAGCAGACAGCTCTGGAGAAGAGTTACATTTCAGGTCAGTCCTCCTCTGAAGAAACTCCTGATCAAACTGCAGCTGAGATGGATGAAAACCTGTGCAATGAAACTGAAGTTTGCACATGTGAGACAGAAAGTACCTCAAGAACTAGTTCGATTGATTTGGTAGACAGACAGTCAAAACTGAATGGCTGCAAAGTGCTTCTTTCAGAAGAGATGGCTGCTTTACAGAACACCCAGAGAGATATAGCTGAGGTCCAGCAGATTTTAGCAGAGATGATCCGCCAGCATCAGCAGCAAAGGAACGATCTCCAGGAAAACGCAAATGGAAGCACCCAGGAAAGCAACCTGCAGCAGAGTTCAGAGACTGAATCAGACAAACCACACTCTGACAGCAATCAGATGAACTGGTAAGCATCAGAATGCGAATGAATGGATTGAAAAGCATTGGGGGGGTTGTGTGTTTGTGCAGCAGATTTCTTGTTTAGCTCAGATGCTTCTCATCTCAAGCTTGTCACCCAGGGACACTTCAACATACAGCTCAAAATTCTTGCATTTTCTTGGGGCTGAACTACCACGTGCATAAATTTACTACAGCTGAATAATTCCTGGTACACAGGGTGTGTTGGTATGGTGAATAAACAGGGCAGCTTAAAAAGGGGAGGATAATGAAAAGGACAAGCATGATCTAAGAGGTCTGTCTCTTGGTTGAACCATTATTTAGGACTTTGGTAGGAATGAACTAGAGCATGTAACACCTGTCCAACTCTCCTGTGCTGCCTGTCCAGGAGGGAGGCTTATGCAGTCATTTAAGCAAAAGTTACTCACAACACCTGTTCTTTTCTTGACAGTAAAGATGAAGTAAAGGAACCAATTACACTCCCTGAGCTAACAAAGCAGCTTCTAAAAGCAAAGCAGAAACTAGCAGAATTTCCAGACAATTTAAAGGTAAGTTTTCAGAAGAGGCATTGTGGTTCTGAAAAATGACAGTCTTTTTGTCAGGGCAGCCTCATAACAGAACACCATTCCTTACTTTCTGTGAAAGGGAACTTTGTGATCTGGCAATTTTGAGAGAGAATGGATGCATAGCATCAGGGTAGTATTTTTCTTTGACACATAACTTTCTCCGTACAGTTGGAAAGTGCAGGTAAAGCTCCTGCATGGGAGAACTCAAGGGGATGTTCTGTATTAATCTCTCCCATGCATTTTAGAAGTAATCCCTTGCTACTTAGAATTATGTATGCAAAAACAGTTTGATAAACAGTGAAACCAGAAATTTAAGGTATAAAATGGCCTTTCTAGACTAGGAACTGTAGAAACTACACATGACATATTTGAAAACGTTTCCTAGGCTGTCTCATCCCTGCTGTTCTCTAGTCTATAACTGAAGGTAGTCATGGTGATTGTGCAAGAGGGGGCAAACCTTGTCAAACATGCACTGGAAAAAAGAGGAGGAAATGCATCTGAATTAGTATCTGTTCAAAAGATACTGTAAAGCAGTGTCTTTTAAAGAGAACTCATTGCCTGAATACATTGTAGTTGAACAATTATAATTGAAAGAGTAGACATCGCCTCATGTTCCTTTTTTTTGCAGGTCTTCCCGTTCCCTGACGTGCTGGAGTGCTGCCTTGTGCTCCTTCACATCGGATCCCAGTGCGCTCCCGAGCTACAGGAAGAGGCATCAGCTCTCCTTAGGAAACACGGCAGTGCCCATATGTACAGCAGGGCTGGCAGGAGGTTCTTCACATGACATTTTGAGACAAAACTGTCTCCCTTGAGCTGCTTACAGATACTTAACACCAAGGCTGTTCTTAGAGTGAAAGCTTGTTTTGATGGCCATGGTTATTTTGGGTAAAACTACTAAAAAACAGGTTTATATACAGACTCATTTGTAGTCAACAATTACTACTACTAAAGGAGATTGTGTTAGAAAATTGAAAAGCAGTAGGTTGGGGCCTTGAACTGTATACAGGATTTTTGTACAGTCTTTTCCAACAAATAAAAGTTACACTTCTCTTAGATGTAAGGGAAACAGTTTGAGCAGCTCTATCAGTCTTTCAGCAGAGGAGGAATAGGAGCTGCCCTCAGGAAAAACAAATGTTTCTGTAGGCAAACTGACCTTTAAGCCAGTATTGTTCTTAAAAGCATTTTGAGTTCATTTTCCCTCCTTTAAATAAACTTATCTACCACCATGAATTGGCATTTAATTTCATGGATAGAAATCTGTATCAATCAGAGGCAAATGCATTAAAAATAAGCCTGGTTTGTTGGGTTCTCTCGTTAAACTTTCTACATAAATCAAACTCAGTAGATAAAACGAAGTGTGTGCTATGAATTAGCTTTGTGTGGTGAAGCCACCTGTAAAGGTGAGGTACTACCACGTTCTCTAGAAAAGCTGCTATTTTAAAAGTGCTAAAACCAATCCCAAATTCTGGAGTCTTACAGTTTACCTAAAGGCTTTGCCTGTTTTGTTAGAAAAACTAATTCTTCCTCAGAATAAGGCTATATAATCTTTAGTGAACATAGCATTTATCTTAGTAATTTCTCAAAGCTTTAAAATGCAGCAGAAGAGTTCATGGTAGGATAGGAGGTAGGTCATAAATTTAGAAAGTTTAAGTACAATAAAGATTATTGAAAAAAAGTAGGAGGGATGGATTTTTTTAGATGAAGAGCTGTTTCAGATTCTTCCAGTCACAATACAGTCTTGATACTGGTAAGGGCTCCTGCTCCGAGTAAAGCCTCAGAACATTTTGAAAAGCAGCCGGTGAAAGGTGGGGTTTATTAAAAGAGGATCCTCCGGCGGATGTGTTAATCTGGTACATTGTTGCCACTAACTTGGAACTCGTTAAATTCTGTACAAAGCACTTGAAAACCAGGAGGGGGAGCCAGTGCTTAACCAAACAGCCCTCCTACACTTTAAAGCAGGAACCACTAGAGTTGAGGTGGAAAACTTCACACGGGACAGATAGTGACAAATCATTTTGCTTAAGTGGCTATGCTGCACTGAAAGAATACTCCACAACACTGCTAGCCGTGCTGGGAGACGAGCAGAAGAGAATACAAGTCCCCTGAAGAGATCCTAAGCTCATCTTTCATCAACTCCTGTACAAGAAAATCAAAGGTAGATTTACTAAGAACTACCCCAGTAGCGTATCAGAAATAGTAAAAGAAGAAACTTGAACATCTTTGGGCATGCATTGCTCAAATTCAGATTCCAAATCTGAATTTGGGGAATTTTAGTGCTTGATGGAAAATTCAAAACAAGGCCTGGTTTAAAAAAATTTATTTTACAAAAATTAAAACCAAGTAGTATTTACAAGCATTTTAAATAGCAGTTCTAAACCTCAACTCCTAATAATGGATTGTTTAAGCATGTTTAAAATGTAAGACATAGTTTTCAAATTTTAGGTCTGCCATGTCCAAAAGGGTTGGTGGTGGTTTGGGGGTTTTTTTAAGAAATTTCATTACAAAGCTGTTGAAAATAAAAAAGATAATGTAGAATAGCTCATGTTTTAAAAAGTCAGAATCCCAAGTTGTTCTTCCATCCTCTAACTACTTTTTAGATGTTTAAAATGAGAAGAACTGGAGCCCTTTTGTCTGTTTTTACACATATAGTAAAGGAACAAATATTTATCCATCTGCTGAACTACCTGTGTTGCAAAGAGAATAACATTTGTAGGTTGTTGAAAAATACTGAAGCCAGCACACTGGTCCAGTCCCCTGTCAAAGGTGAACCTTTAGGCCTCTTAATCTACTTTCAGAACACTAATACCCTAAGAACTAAGCTGAGGCTCAGTATAAGTCAAACCTGTACCATACAGAATTAGAAACTCGGGAAAGCTGATCAAATCAACTCCCATAATATCCATTCCCACTGTTGTTAAAGCAAATCTCTGAATATTTTTAGCTGCAAGGATCATTTTAATGTCATCCATTCCCAAACCTCTGCAGTGATCAAAGGGAGCAATTTCCACAGACTACACAAAGATAAAATAAGAAAACATGAGGTGAAGCAGTTACCCTCACAACATGCAGAAGTTTTAAAATAAGCTTTATAAAGCACAAATTTTAAGTTTGTGTGCATGTCTGTGTCCATTTTTGCTGGATTTCTGGACTGTTAAGCCTTCCTTGCAGATTCTGTACAGTATAAAGAGGAAAAAAACAGAGGTATTCACAGTAGGTTCTTGTCTTTTGCCCTTGGTATTAAAAAGACGGCAAACCACAAATGCTGGCATTAGGAATTCAGTCAACTCTCTTCTGGGTTTCAAATGAAGATGCAGCTCTTCAGCAAAACTGCAGGCCTTCTGCAGGCTGTATACTGTAGATGTCTTGAGACACTTAGGGAAAAAGGTTGAGGACAGCAGCTGCCAATATGGTAACCATGTTCTGCTGGGGGGTACCGCTTATCACGGCTGCATGTTGTTGATAATAGCCAAAATGCTCATTTTTTCTTGGGCCGAGTCCACATCTTCATTTTGTTTCTGAGCCACTCCTGTACCAAGGCCATACAGCCGCCCACAATACTTTGCATCATCAATTGTATCCTCAAAAAACAACTGCAGATTAAAAAAACAAAAACAGGTATTGTTTAATTGTGCCTCTAAATCAGAAAGCACCTAATGTTAATTAAACAGCTAATTTGAAGTCAGTCACCTCCAAGATGCAGTGTGAAAATTAAAATAAGTACATAGAAGAACAATAAACAGAAGTCTGTGCCAATATCAACAATCCCTATTACTGACAGACTGAAGCCCGATGGCCACAAGGCTCAAAAAAACAAACCACACATTGAGAACGTTGACATTTATGGATAGGAGCTGAGGAAAGAACCATAAAGGAGCATACTGCAGTACCTCTTTCATTCTGAAGAATGCCATTCCCGTGAGAAGAGAGTCCGATCCTGCCTGATGTTGTCGTCCAATTCGCTGCAAATCCAGCTGATCTGCCACTTCCTGAAGGCCACCCTGCAATGAGCACAGAATAGATTTTATTTTGGAAGAGCCATCTCTTACCAAAATCGTCATGCTTCTCCAAAACATGAGGGCAAACACTGGCCTTGATGAATCGGTGAAGATGCCAGCAGTACACACACACCAGCTGTGAGTGAAACACGGTGGTAAATACTGTTCAAGAATGCAGAAATACTCTTCTCACATTTAGGTACCTTGCTTCCCCGCCACGGATGCTTGAGATGACTATAGGTACATTCATAGTTTACAAATGCTAGACCTTTCCCACCCTTTCCTCAAACAAGGCTGTGATTCAGCAGATAAATTACTTCCAACCCTCTGAGTGTCTACCAGTTAATCAAGTCATGTAGCAGTTCATGTGAGAAGAAACACTCCACCTTGCATAGGGAAGATAAGCATGCTGAATTACAATTAGCCTCTGAAACTACTGATATACAAACTGGAAGGTTATGGGAATGTCCCCTAAATAAGACACACATTGATAAGACTAAAACTGGGGAGGCAGCATCTATTAGATACAAACTTAGCCATAGGTGCTTATGTGTGACTGACTACTGGCTTTTATACACCTTCCAGTTTTAAGACTATCATTGCAGCAGTTCTGTCACTCAGCTTACTGTACATTTACAGTGTTGATGCCCATCCATCACTTGCTGGGGAGATACAAGTACCTTGAGGTTTTTGCAGCTCTTCATTAAGTACTTTACATCGTAGATAGATGGGAAGAAAAGGTTCAAGATATGGAAAAACTCATGTTCCTCTTCCGGTAACCTGGAATCTGTCAACAATTTCACCATGTAGCCAAAGTCATAACCACTGAAAACAAAAACATACAGAAACCAGATAAGCAGACAACACCTATATTTGGGACCCATATCTCATTTTTCACAAGAGTTTTACATGCTGTAGCTTTCAAACCCTAACTTTTTTTGACATAAAACTTTGGATTGGAGCCAGAATTCATCTGGATCGTCCATGTCAATACAGGACTTTGGAATGCTCCCTGGATGCCTCTGCTAACCTCTTGTGGAAGAAGCTAAGCCATGGGGAAGAACATCCTTTTCTTCCCCACACTGCAAGTTTCTGTCACTAGAGCCAGTACAAAAAAGCAGGAAGCCCTTTATCTGTTACCACCACCTCCGCCTCCCTTGGACCAGAGGCTTTGTAATCAAGTTGCTGGAAACACTACAAGAAAGATATCTTAACTACACAGATTTCTTCCTCTACGGAGAAGGAAATATAAGATGGAAGTTGTGAACACTACCAACATTGTAAGAAAGAAGAAACAAAAAATATACTTTACCAAGTTACAACTTGCACACAAGTTACTAAAGTCCAGAAATCACATTTCAACTTGTTAATAACTTCCTCCACAGGGAAAGACTAACAGTGAAAGGATTTGCAAGCGATGCATACACAAAATTCAGATTACAGTAAGTGCTGGTACAAAATGAAGTGCCAAGTGCCCTCACTTCTTGGCCTTCATATCTTTACGTTTAAGAACTGCAGAGCTGCCAATTCTCCTTAAATCTGCATCAGTCTCCACGGACAAAAGCAGAAGTGTTTCAAAGAGATTTCTCACTTCACAGCATCAGCAACCACCCCGACGTACCTGTGGAAGGACAGCCATTTCACACTGTCACTAAGGACGACCCCAGATGTCATAAGCAACTCGGCAAAATGCAGGGTATCGATTCCTTCCTCTTCATGCTTCTGGAACTGCAATCCAGAGCTGGCAAGGAGGTCTATGGAATCCTGAGAGTACATGTCCTCCCTGAAGGAGAAAAGCAGCTTTGCAGTCAAGATGCTAAAAACTCAGGTTTTTTAAAAAATTCTCCCCACACTCTATTTCAAACATTGGAGTGACCAGTAGGCTACCTCTGCGTTCCACATTTGTCTCTCAAGAAAATCCAAATTGCATCAGTTTTAATACCACTACTGCAGCCTCCTACATCCATAACATTCTGTGACTGTAACTAGTTAATAATTCTGTTGCTAGTGCAAATTCCAAAGATTCCACCTCCATAGAACTGAACATTTTGAATAATGTCACTTCTGCAAGGTTAAATGGCAGCACCAGAGTTGAAAGCATGGAGAATCAGCGAGTTCTCCAAAATAGGAAGATGTGCAACTCTAAAGCACTGAGCATCATTCCTGTCTACATTTTTCTTTTTCACTTCACAACACATACCGCCGTATCATCATCTCCAGTTCCATCTCTGGGAGTAAACAAAATTGCGTAATAGTTGCCTAAGGAAGGAGCACAATGATGAGTGAGGATATGCTTGGTGGAGAGCTGAGCAGGAACCTGACTTCTACAGTTTGTTTCATTTGAGGGAGGGCGGGAGGGAAGGACGTGACCACACAGAGCAAAATTCATGCCAAATATGATAATTGAGTCAAATGAAGTGATCACACTGCAAAAACCATTTCACTCTGATTTCAATACTTTACGTTCACAACTTCGTGGAGGTAAATATTGCAACTTCTGGGTTCGAGAACTGTATGATCTGCACACACTAGCTACAAATCTTTGTAATCTCTTCCAGTGACAGTTCTATAAAAACACTGACTGATTTCCTATAAATGTGTCTTTGTGCCAGATAAACCCTCTCTTTATTTCCAGGCAGCTCTAGTGGCAATTATGCTGAGTTTGTCTTTACACTTAGAGGGAAAGAGATAATGAAACTTGTTTAAACTGTAAGCCAGCATATTGCAGTATGGAGAAGACAAGAACAATTGCCACACTCCATTTAGCAAGATTCATTCTCCTGAGCAGGCGTGACAATTAAACCAACTTTTTTTTAGATCCCAGTGTTAATTTTTGGCATGGATCTATAAAGAGGTATTTTCCTTTTTGCTGAAAACAGCACATCCATTTATTTTTAGCAGAAAATGATGGATTTTTACATATATATATATATATATATATACATATATATAAAATGTATGAAGTTTCAGACAAAAAAAATATTGGGGATAGATAATATCAAGGGAATAAGTATTAAGGACAGGATTTTAGCATGGCTTTGACTTCCAGAAATACTGCAAACTCCTGTCATGCCAAAATAGGTTCCCACATAATCTGTGTTACAATCTAAATTTTCATGGCTCGGAATCACCCAGCGATGATGAAGATACAGACACCTGCGTTTGCCAAAGGAAAGCATCACTTCAGCAGAAAAGAAAGGGCCGTTTTCCCTGGCTCAAAAGACTCACGTAAGGTTGAATTTAAAGTTAAACTGCCAAGTGTTGATGCCGGAAGGATATTCTCCTTTCTCATTTGTGAAAGTCAGGCCCAGCTGGATAATCTTCAGAAGGTCAACGTTACACCGAAGGAGCTGATACTGATAGTCTATGGAGCTGCGGAATTCACCAATTGGCCTTACAACAACTCCAGGGAACTCTGTGTCCTAGGAGAGAAGGGAAAAATCTTATTTCACTACTTACTCTATGAAGAGTTCCACACTTGCAGGTCTCAGCACTGCATTCTGTGAATTCTTCTGCAAAAATCACCTTTTTTTTTCCCTCTTTTCCATATTCTTACAGATTTTAATCTGCTACAAGTCAGACACTAAAGAAAAGCCCTACATAATTTGTTAACTACTGCATTCATTTAATACAGGTATCCTTTATTTCAGTTTTGTTTCCTTCTAGTCATCCATACAAAGTTATCCAATATACACGACTGTATAATATAAACATCTCTTCCTCAAAAAGGACCAACCCTCTCATTTTTCCTAAACGTCCTAAAATGGACTTTAATTTATTTATTCAGGGTTCTTTCATGTTCTAAATACAAGTTAAATTTAGCACTCTGACCATCTTCATTCCATAGTCTAGACAGTGATAACCTTCACTGTTTTTGAGGAACAGCCAATGTCTACATTAACAAACGCTACTGCCAATTAAAACAGACCTTAACAGCAGAGCAACCATCTACTAGATGAAAAACATTTTTACTTGGCCAGTGAGTGTGTGCTATCTCTGTTGAAATCTAAACTTCCATACTATTTTTACTCTCAGATTAGAAGATGTAACTTCTATTGACTAGACTGTATGCAAAAACTTTCATGAAAAATCCAGTCCTGTGTATGTTACAAAAGCTCTCCCTTGCCCAAGATATTTTTGTGTCCACTCTTACAGCACAACCACTAAAACAGGTCGTAAGCACACTTCCAGTAAGATCAAATAGAAGCAAGAAACTTCATCTCCCATTGACATACGATTACAAAAAGTCATATTCACTTACACAACTGCATTCTACACTGAAATACTACACACTCTGCAGGGGCATGTTTTTTATAACATGCTTTTGTTAAGAACTTTTCATATCTTGAAGTTTAGTATTCCTAAGCAAATGTGGCATAACAAAGTTGGCAGTATCGTAACTAAAACCAGTTATTTATATACCTAACTGGCTCCTGCCAAGTAGAGAGACCTTTAAGAGCAGGAGGAGATTCTTCCCACCTGGAAGAGATTTTGGTCATCTTAAGTAAAACTTTCTGAACACACTGTCATACCTACACCCACAACATTTTTCTTCACTAAGAATCAACATCTGAACTCGTTAAAAAGGAGGCAGCCTAGCTGTCACTTGCAGACCTTTTGTCCTACAGGACCACGGCATCTTCCATGACCAGAGAAAGATACTCAAAGGACAAATAGACTGGTGGAAAACTAAGGATTTAAACCAATCTGCTTCATTTTTCTGATGCACAAACTAATTATGAATAGCTGAATATTAAATGAGTTCAGGTTTTAATGTAGTCTCTCTCTTCCTCATGTTTAGTTCAGTCCATACTCAACACTACATGTATTAAATTATGGAAAGTTTCTACTGAACTGCTAATTTTTCACCATTTCTAGCTCAGTTTGACTAGGGTTAGGAGGAAATAATTTCTTGATCAAGAATCAACTTATTCCCCTCCCCCCCCCCAAAAAAAAAAAAAAAATCCCTTGACTAAGACAATTAGGCCAAGTATAAAATATTTACCATTGCAATGTAGCTGTAACTTAGAACAATCTCTCGAATTTTCCTCATCTCTTCTTCCAGATTGTTCGCCCATACTTCACAGATGACCTGGCTGTTCTCTGCAAGGGCTGCTGGCATTTTGCAGGGACCACAGTTAAGACAGCTGATGTTGAATTCAGATGACAGCGTAGAATGGCAAGCTGTGTGATCTTATCAGTGTGCTGCATTAAAACAGATAAATAAATAATGTTTTATATGAGGGAAGATCTACATATAAGACTGTTAGTCAGTCCCACTTCCATTTTCAGCTTCAAATAGCCCATTTAAAGTTCACACAAAGTTACTTCTTGCTTTTATCACCTCCTGTAAACATGTTGAAAGAGAAGAAAATCTAGAGCATCTGTTCCAGCTACAAGAGTGGATGCACAATTAACAGTCCAGTCATTTATGAAATGTCATTCTCCCTGTCTTTCTTCTTCTCCTGGCATAAGCTCTGAAACTTTGGGCATCAGATGTACAAGCAGGGAATGTTCATATTTAATGTTCAGCTACTGTGACAGCCTTTACCAACAGTAACAGAATAGGTTGCAGACTAAATTTATAGACAAAAGCTTCTCTGATATAATTCAGGGAAGCCTGAAGCACGGTATTTCAGCTTACACTAACGGCGGCTTCAGCAGTGCTACACCTAGGATAAACCACCGGTTGTTTACCATTTCCAGCAAAAACACGGGCAAAACAATGCCGGGTTTCTGCAAGCAGGGCTCAAGCGCTGGGACCGCCGGCCGGGCCCTGCACGCCGTTACCTGGGGCTGCCTGCGGCGGTCGGAGGGACTTAACCCGACCGCCACGGGGGGTGTGCCCCCTCCTCAGCCCGCCGACAAAGGCCCCGCTGCCTCAGGGCCAACATAATGTAACTCCCTGTGTAACATAGCTGCCAACACTTGCTTTGCTGGCTGATGCTGACTGCAGATACTGAATTTATTTGGAAGCTTGTCTACTAAGAAGTAAGCTTAGATAGTATTTCCTTTCTTCTGGATTGCCTTCTGGACAGGGTTGCATCTGTTATAAAATACTGCAGTTCTAGTACTGCTACAGAGTTGTTATCTGCCCACCATTTGGGAGTCTCCTCTCACTGGATCTGGGCTGCTTGCCTACCATTTGGTTACAAGCATCTGGAAAAACAAATCTTGGTATCTTTGACACTTCAGACATAGTTCAGTGTCTCAGGTTTAATGTTCATAACTCAGCAGAAACAACTTTCAGAAAAGGAGAGGTTTTTCTGAGTACTGCTCTCTATCAAGTGAACTTGGTGCTGTCAGCATCATTGAATGTTATTTTGATTCAAAGTTTATCTTCATAGATGATAGTTACCATTTTGCCTTCTCAGCTCTGCCGTCTCTTGTGTTGCATAATTTATATATTATGCAATATGCTAGGTTGGCAGAAAGTAATCACCTTTCTTCCCATGGTCACTTGAGTCTGGGATTTTGTGCAAGAAAACTTACATTGTTAGCAGGTAAATATAGCAGGTTGGATTACGGCACTCTGTAGATACAAGGTTAGAAATTTTATTTTTCCTAAAGAGTTCAAAGTAAAATACATACGTAATTTTTCTTGTCGATAAACCCAGCGCATGAAGGTACGTTGAATCCAGGGAAAAAAAAGAGGATTAATCTTCTCAGGACACCAAAAATATGTCTGCCTTGCTACTTGAATAAAAACATATTGCAGGAAATAATCACTTGTGATATATTATGCTTGTGAATGTAGGGTTTTTTTTTAAAAAAAAGAAGCTACTCAAGGATGTTTACAAATATTAGTGGTAAGAGCTGGAAACATGTTTTGCTTAAGGAGATCAGAATTTAGGTTTTTGACCATGGCCGATAAAGATGAAGAATAGCTGGAAAAGGCACCCTGCTCTTTTAAAAAGTCCCATAGTTCTCATATTTGGAAGTTAACAAACTTTCTTCTGGGTCCAGCATTCCAAAGCAGGTTCTTGAAGAGTCCTCACACCCTCTATATGGTTCTGTTAAGACCACAGTAACAAAACAGTTTGTGTAGACCTACTACACCATAAGGTGGAATAAAGGGTGGAATAACGAGCTTCAGATCAACATTTTCACGTGTCAGCTTGAGCTCTATGTCCTGGATCATGCCCTGTTGAAACGGTTGTGCATTTCCTTTAGAGCTTGGTACCACCACCACAAGTGGTAGAAAATTTACTTACAGAAATCTTAAAACATGAATTGAGAGTTAAAAGATGCAACTGTTGCTGAACGTGTTTGAACTGTAACAGCAAGGCCATCATTTACATTTTCCTAGCCCTTCCATTGCCCCACAGATGTTTCCAAACTACCACCGCAGTAGTAAGTGGTGGCACACGTGTGCCCTGGCAGGTGGCTGGAAATATGCAGGAAATATTCAGAATGCAGGGAATTATTGATTAGGTGACGCGCGCCAAGTTCAGATTCCTCTTCAACATTGGAGGAAATAGCAACGTGGGTTTGTACAATCCTGAAGGATAATTCATAGTTTTTCTCCTTACGTTTCTTTTCAGACAGTGAAACAGTGACTATTACAAAAACTGTGGGGAGTGAACAAAGAGAAGTTATTTTATGAAGTGTCTGATCAAAAAGCCTTTCTGCTAAGATGAAATCAGGCTTCTTACATGGGTCAGCAAAGATTGCATGAACGCTGGAGTGTCTGTGGTGAGCACACCAGTGCAGGGCACAGGCTAGCCAACAGACAGAAGCCACTTCTAGATTACTGCCAGCCAGCGCTAGACACAGACTTGAGGCAGAAGGTAAATTATATTTACATCCTTATGACTAACATGCTGAGCTGTCTGTTGCTGATGGGTATAAATATTTCAGAGATAACCTGTGTCAGATTGAACTGTGGTTAAAAAGAAACACTGAAGACTGTGAAATTCACTGGTTCACCACCTGGTTTTGGCTAGTGGGTGAACAGTCCTCCCAGTACAAGCTCAAGTCCAAATAAAGATCAGCTGAGGACAGCACTCATATGGCACTCCTCTCTTGAAATGCCAATTTTCACTTCCTCCTCTGCATGTGTGTAAATAATTTGAAGGAATCACATTCCTCCCTGTTGAGTCTGCTGTCTTTGATAAATAACAATTAGCAGCAACAGCTAAGAATTACAGACTTTTTCCCCAACAGGAAATAGTTTGGATTAGTCAAGAGAAAGTGTCAATGAAAACACAGCCTTAAACCTGAAATGAAGCCACAGTGAATGTTTATTGCACTAAGAGGACAAACAGCGTGAGGTTGGGAGGGGAGTCCTGGCAATATTCTTCCAGAAAAAAGTTAATTGATAAAAATAAAGATGCAGTAGTAGGTACAAGAAACCAGGCGCAGACAATGAGGCACCACTATTATCCACCATTGCAGATCTCTCTGCAGCTCTAGCTGCTGCCAGCTTGAGATGTTGCTTACCGGACAAGAGCGTGTGTTGCTTCACCTGTGAACGGCCATACTGTGAGGCAGAGGTTTTTCCTCATGTGGAAATATAAATCTGGGAAGTTATGGCGAGTAACACCCTCAGTTCTCAGAGCTTAGTCCATAACATGGAACTGTCTATTAGGTAAGCAACATAGATTGGGGCCACATTTGCATAATAATGACCAATGTTACTGCAAATCACATCTCACTCTCTGCAATACCATAATTACAGACTTTATGGTCTGTAAACAGCATCTTTAAAGACAACTGAGACCAAGCACATTCTAACCTATTTGCATCTTGTCCTTACAGATGGAACCAATACCTGTAACTGGTTGAGGGCACTATGTAGCAACAGTCAGTGTTGGTGTAATTTATAGACTTAGTACAACACAGTGAAAACTGGACTGCTGTTTTTTTACCAAATTGCACAGTAACCCTGACTGCTTTTAACAAATACACCTTTGACCCATTCACTTGCACTGGCACTAGCTATTTTGTACTCAAAAAATGAGTTGGTGCATTATAAAAACTACTTACCTTTAAGGTGTAGGTGGCTTTTTTACCCTCAGATACAGCCGTTAACTCTTGATGAAAAACTCTTACCTGCAGAGATGTATTCCAGGCTCTTGACTGAGTGACAGCATGCGCATATGCACAGGGAACGCTGCCAGTACTAACAGTGACATGGCACTGGCTTCACATGACTTGTCTGGGAGGGGACGGCCAGCTCCTGCTTGGAAACACCCCTCTCTCCTTGCCCAAACCCTCATAAAGTTTCCACAGCAGTAGTGAAAGGTGAGGAGTTGAACTCTGGGCTCTGAATAGACACAAAGGACCTCTCCTAGGCTACCATCAGCAGGAGGTGAGCACAGAATGGGCAGCCAGAGTTCAGGGGTGTAGCAGCTTGAAAAGATGATAGAAACTTTGAGGAAATCATTAAAAGGCAACGTCATGTGTCTGTGTAAAGCACGACTGTAAGATTTTTTTTAGGAACTGTGGTTGCCTTTAGATCTGTGCAGTGCTTGGCACAGTAGGACATCCCCCAAACACGACATCTACTCCCGTGTCTGTCCACATAGTGTGGCTGATATGCAACTTTCTGGGTGACCAGGTAAGTTGTCCTTATGTTTTCCTTTCTATACTTTCATGGATAGTCATAGCCTTTTTTCTCTCAGGCACAGTTATCTTCTGCTGTCTATGCACTGTATAGGTTGATTCCAGAGAAATAAGGTCTACTACACAAGATTCAAGCAGGAGGGAAAAAGGAGTACTGTGGAACAGCGGTAGGCAGCCGGTCCGTCACAGCAGACGTACCCTGTTCCTCAGCTGTGCCTGTCAGCAGCAGGGCTCTGCCTGGTGTTGGAACAAGGATGCAATCCTGGGTACAACACTGGGTGCCAAACAAGGAGAAGCGGGCACTGTGCAGCCTCAGCTTGGGACTGTCTGGGCAGCAGAAATGTTAGGGGACAGCAGGGATGGGACACAAATAAGAATGTAAACGTTGAAACAGACATAAAAAAATATAGCAGTTCTTTCCTTTTCAGATTTTGTTGAGCATTTTAAAACATGACTCAGACAAACTAGCTTTTTCTGATACCTGAAGTGGAAAATTTGGTGAAAACAGATGTGACTTAATGAACAGTTACTGGACAAATGATGAAGTACATGGAAAAAATAATTTTAAAAAGAAGTATTAGAATTCTTTATTGACTAGCGTATGTTTCCCCTTTAATTTCAAGAGACTGACTGGAAAAATAATTACTTTCAGGCTTGTGAATTTGGTTTGGAACATTCGGTGTTAACTAATTTGAAATAACTAAAAAGGAACTTCTTTTTAAACAGCACCATTTCTAGCCAATATTTGGAAATAGCTGCAGGCAGCCGGGATCTTCACTGGTTGATTTGGGGCTGTATAACTTGCCAACATGAGATCAGTGCCAAGCAGTTGAATGGCTTTTTTGTTTGCCGAAATAGCCATGGTTACACAAATGCTTTTTTAATGTATTTGGTGTATTCTGAATCAGAAGAGATGTTATCCAACAAAAAAAGAGTAGGTAATGAGGTGTTGGGGAAAACCTAATCCATCACAATTTATCTTGTTTTAATGTAAATAATGTAAAATTTTGTCCTGTAAATGTGATAATGAAGGTAGTGTACTGAGATTTTGGGGAGAGGGAGGGTAAGCAGGCATGGCAGTACTGTTTTGACCTGGAAGTCTTTGTCCAAGCAAGACTTGTATCATAATTGGATTATTTTAAAAGGACTACTACTAGAAGCATGATTATAGTTTTAACTCTTGCCTCTTGAGACTCAATCAAGCAATGGCTTTCTCCTCCTAAAAACTCTAAGCAGAGTCACATTTTCTGCTGTGCTCTGCTTTCTAGCTCTTTGCATGCTAAGATTGAGCAGGGTTTGACGCAGCACTGCTATACGGAGCAACCATTCTGGAGCATCAGCCTTCCAGCAAGCAGCTAACTGAGACAGCCCACTTATGTGTGCCTCTCGGAGATCTAATGTTGTCTACTACAAGGTCAGAGTAGAATAATCTCTCTAACCACA
Source organism: Athene cunicularia (assembly GCF_003259725.1). Lineage (NCBI taxonomy): Eukaryota > Metazoa > Chordata > Aves > Strigiformes > Strigidae > Athene > Athene cunicularia. The sequence continues at coordinate 7,887,579 of NW_020799117.1, read as the reverse complement.
GAAAACTATGGCAAACACTGTTTACTGCACTGCCCTATATTGCTGTTTTCAGCTCCCTACTGGGTGGTTACAGAGAAGACAGGGAAGAGCTCAACAAAAGGGCAAGGGATTTGAGTTATAACAAGGGAAATTCTGATTAGGTACTAGTAGGGAAAAAAATTACAGTGAAGGCAGTCAAATACTGGAACAGATTTCCCAGAGAAGCTGTGGAATGTCCTTCCACGCAGATACTCAAAACTGTTCAAGGCTCCTAACAACCTGCTAAGAAAGTTGGAATGGAGGAAAGTCTCAAAAAGGAATGGATTATTCAAGCTTGACATGTTGCGAGTATTAGTAGTGTTTTCTTGTAGAGAGTGGGCACACCTGCCCTGAGAGGACCTGTGTGACAAGATGGGCATATAGTGCATGTTACATAAGATAAAATGCATCATTGTGATCAGAAGGTCTTTTGGAAACAAAGATAAGATCAATTTGTCCTGTGGCAAGTTATTTACACTCTTCTATTCAGGCTAGCAGGTTATTTGTGATTGCTAGTTACAGGTATTCTTCATCACATAGATATGTTAGTCCATCTATATTTTTTCAGTAAGGTTGTGGTTGGTAAACTTAATATATCTGAGGAAATAAAACATATGGAAGATCTTGTAGGCTGACTTTAGTAGCCCACAAAGTCTAGAGCGAAGAGCTCTAGATGTGGGGAAAGACAAGAAGTCCTAGGACACTGCGACTTCCTTAAAACATTCTCATTTTAAGCAATAGCACCTTAGGGCACCACTCATACTACTCTTTTTGGCCAAGAGAGACAAAGTTAACTTGTTTATTTTTTTTAAGGCTGTTACCAAAAGTTAGCATTTCCCATAGGAGTACATACAGCCCTAGTGTCGAAACAGGGGGATGGGAGTTTGGGGGCATGGTTTCAAGTTTCATATCACTTTTTGCCTGATTTTTTTTTTTTTTTTTCCTTCTCAGAACTATTTGACATCAGTTTCTTCTAGTAAAGTATGTAGTTTGGGGGTCTGGCCTTGTCCTTTTCTGTCCATGAGTAAGCAGGAACAAGGTGTCCAGTTTTTCTGACTCTTGTTCTTCACCTGCATACTAACAGGTAACATACAGAAACAGAGCTGGAAACACCTGTAAATAAACAGACTTGCATTTATAAGCTATCATTTCAAAGCTAAAATATAACCTCCTGGCTAACATGGAGACTTCTTTTTGGCAGTATATTCTTCCTTTTTGAAACGCTGCAAGAGTACTCCCAAGAGGCTTGCAACCATCATAAAGGTAATAGAATATTATCTTTCTAATGAATAATTTTCCAGCTGTTTTTCTTTGTATGTGCTTTTCTGCTTTCTTTGTGCTTTCGTTTGTTAACTTGGGTAACACAGTTTGCCTGTGCTTAAATATTCTTCTGAATAGGAAAATCAGGATGGATTAAATTCTACATTCCTCAGTAATCTGGATTTCATACTATTAGTATTTGTGTGTTTGTTCTTCAAGACTAGGTGAAACCAAGAAAACCTGAAGGAATGTTTTGTTAGCTTTTGCTAATTATAATTTATGGTAAGAGTGCAGCAATATAAAAACAGCTATGCAATAATCCTTAGGACAGCCACAACACGTCCTGAAATACACACAGATCTTTTCATGGCCACAGGCAGCTGTGAAGCCCTAACAGCTACTTAAACTTGGGCTTGATTTTTTTTTTTTTTTTTTTTTTTTTTTTTTTTTTTTTTTTTTTACCAAAACCATCAAGAAATGGTCAATGTAGAGCCAAATGCAGGGAAATTTATTACAAGGTGGCCACCTGTCCATTTAGGACTTTAAACCCTCAGACTGACCATAGCTGGACTTGAAGCAATGATGATTTTCTCACCATGTGTTTAAGCTGTAACTTACAGTTCCTCTGCCACGTGAGTGAAGGCTGTGTGGGGCTCTACTGTGTTAATTCTTCATGGCACAAACTCACTTTGTTGTAGTCAGATTTTTGTTTTCATCCTTGTTAGTTTAACAGCATGTCATCATTAAGGAAAAGCGCATGTCCCCTGTCATCCTTCCCTTGCAGCCTGGGGAGGGTTGAGTTCCTGCTGGGTGTAATGTATTCCTGGGCCAGATTAAGGGTGGCAGCTGTGCCACAACACACCAGCACCACAATCAAAAGCTTTGCTTTTGGCTGTTCTCCCATTTTTGCTACTCTTGCATCCCTGTTAGTCTTCTGGAACAATATTCACTCATCAGGAAACAAGGGGATTTTTCTTCTCAAGAGCACGGCTTTGCTCCATAGTCAACATGAAGGAGGGAGCAGGACAGGACAGAGCACAGAGAGTAAATATTTTATAGTTTTGCAGCTGAACTCGAAGTTGAGGGGATTTGCTATTGTCAGCTGTGTATTCTTCCACTCTCCAGCTATACCAGATTCACTTATGTAGATCACCTTTTATTTCAGATGAAGGGAGACTCGGGATATTCCACCTCAGCGGAGCAGCAGAAGCAGGTAAAGAATCATCTTTTATAAGAAGCATTATGCAGGTGCTTTGGAAGGCTGGATGTGTTGAATCATCTTCTAAGTGACAAACACATCCACGCTCTTATCACTTTAGCACAACTAGGAACTCATCTCTTATCACTACACCAATATTTTCCCAGCATTTTTCCCTTCCTGTGGACTGCAGCTAAAGCACCAAGGACCTGTTATCTCTGCTTGCGTGGCAAGAGACCACAACACTCCCCTGTAACCAAAAGCTGTGCCACCTAACTGGGCCCAGTCCTCAAAGTGGTCCTGATTAATGCTATGTTTCCCAGCTGATGTGCCCCAGTCTCTTTACCTTGCAGGCAGCAGCCCTGTTCCACACTTCAGGAATTTGCCAACTTGTACGAGCCCTTTAAGGGCAAGATCTCAAGCAATCCATGGATCAGAGTTTGGAAACTACTGTGCTGGAGCTGTCGGCATGAAGAGAAACAGGGTGTTAGCACTTGGACTTGATGAACAAGATTTTTTTTTTTCTATGTAAACTTCTCTGCTTCTACAGCTCCTGTAATTATACTGTGTGGGATTCATTCACGTAATCACGTGCAGTAAAAACACAACCTCAAAACAAGATAGTTTCCAATCAAAGGGCTTTTAAAATAGCTGAAGTACTGAGCTTTAGGTACTCTCCTGTCTCAAAACAGGACATACACAGTATCTGATGAGTATTAGGAGTTGCTAGTTTTTGAAACTCCTGAGTTCTTCAGCTGGAAAATGCTAAAAAATCTGAAATGCTTTTTGGTCTAACTAAAAATTCTGACACTTGTAAGATATCAGAGTTTTTCTTTGATACGTTCTTCCTTCATCCCAGGAGAAAGGAGGTTTTATAGGATATGATTCTGTTAAAAATCTTTTTAACAGAAGCTTTAAGCTCTTTATGGCTTTTGTTACCTTTTTACGGAAGAGTATGTAGATGGTGTTCCAGGGTCTAAAGATTAAGAAAGTCTTATGTCAGTATATGTGAGGCATAACATGGATGTAATTGGAAGTATGAAACTGCTAAGAGAGCAAATCTCCAGCCCAGAACCCAGCCTGCACTATCTGAAGCTGGAATAGGTGGCTTTTGCCAGCCTTGCATTTGTCGTTCAGTACACCCAGTGATAATGCCAGCAACTGTGTTGCTTCTAATATAAACCTATAGGGTTCACAAACATCAAGCTGTAGGGCAAGAGTCCTTTAAATTACTTCCTCCCCAGCTGCTAAGTTGATTAAAAAAAAAAAAAAGAGAGAGATGATAGGAGGAAACAGTTGTTTGTTTTAATAAGGAAAGTTTCAGTGCTAATGAGCAAAGTTCTGTCTTGGGACAGATAAATATTGCTGACAAGTCCTGGGCAATGTTTAATGTTCTGTAGCTGTTACAGAATCTTAAAGACGCTCTTAGCACTGAAAGCTGTGTAGAGAGGATTCCTCTATATTGCATTACCCTAAACACACCTGCATTCAACATTTATTAGTGTGCTGTCACTCTTGTTTGTCCTCTCTGACAGGAGACAAGAGGACAGCGACTATGAATCATGCTATTTTTACTCCAGTTTGTTTGTTCAGCACACCACCACAGTTAAAAAACAGGAAGGACAGAGCAATGAACAAGACACTAGCTGGTTATTACACTGTATTATTTTGGAATTGCATTGATTATTTTTTTAAGCCTGTATCCTGCAGATAAATATATATAATGCATATTCACCCAAGAAAACCCAAACTAAGATTGCTGAACTCCAGAACCAATTCCAACTTGGGTTACCCTAAAGACAGATAGTTAATTATACATTTGACATATATTTGGTGAACAACTCTGGTTTTAATAATCAAATGCTCAAATATATTGAATACTGCATTTTGAATATACTTATTCCTAGAATCAAAAGGTCCCACTGGTAATTTTCGTACTCTCTTGTAGTTGTTTTATGTCGTTTAAATCCTTACTCTGGTAAGAGAGTCACACTAACATCACAGGTGCCCTTATGCTGTACATGGAATATGTCTTCAGTAGATAATATTTCTGTGACTGAAAGCAGGGATTTAGAGAACTTTACACTTTTGAGAAACTCCTTGTTAATGTGCAGTTGTTGTATACATATGACACATGGTACCTACTAGCCAAGCTGTACTCTCAGTACCACAGCTGAGTTGTACCTGTGATGGCTTAAAGGCACAGCAGAGAGAATTATGCAAGGAAAGGTAATATCCTGTACTAAACCTCTCTTATCCTGTATAACCTCTGGTCTGTACCCTTCGATAGCTTCTGGGCATGTGAGCCTGACTTCAGAATCAGTCTTCAAAGCAAAGAGGAAAGTTGAGAGGAGTGGTTCTGGATTAACTGGAGCTGTTAATCAGATCATGTGAGCACAGCAGTTCTTGACTGCTGTGGGGAGAAATCAGACTACATGCTGGCAGGGAGAAAATACTGAGGGAGGGAGAGGTTGAGATGGAGCACCATTTCATACCCCCAGGTCTTCCTTTCCTACTGCTCTGAGTTATCCAGAAGCCCCTTAAGTTATAGTTCTCCAGGTACCAAGAAGCATGCCAAAAAAAAACCAAAACAAACCCCAAACCAAAGGGAAGTCCTTTCCCTTTGGTTATTCCAGAGAAATTCCATGTCAGTGACACTTCAGGTCTCTGGTAAGCACGGCAGGTGGATGTGTGTGTGTACTCTCCCCCTCAATTACACACAATGTCCTGTAACAGCTTTGTTATTATGTTCTTTACAGAGTTTGTGAAACAAAACAGGCCATCTTAGAACTACCTTTACCTCCTGCATTTCAAATACAAAACCAGCAAGTGTAGGGCGCAGCAGCACATGCTGACTTGTTTTTTGCTCACAGGAAGAGAAACTCTGGGATGCCCTGAAAATCACTGCCCACGTCCTTGGTACAGGCCTGCTTATATTCACTGCCTTGGTGAACTCTGTTGCTGGGTAAGATTGTTCAAAAAAAGGGGCTTGAGGAGAAACTTTTCTGTGGAGAAGGGAAAAAACGGATGCTGAAAAGATGGGCAATCAAAAACGCTTATTCCTACAGGTATGTGCAGAATATCTGGGACACTTTAGGCTATTTCTGGCAAACATCATGGCTAAACTTCTACTACATGTTTGAGGGAAAGGAGTGGACAATCTTCCTCCTTGGTGAGTTTTAACAGCTCTGCTGTAGGAGGAACCATCATATATTACATCTAAAAGGGGACATGGACATGCCTTCCCAAACTCACTAATCCTCCCACCAAAAAAAACATGTGTAGGCTTTTTGCCTATGAAGTGCAGCTGTGCTGCCTGTGGACTGGTTCAGCATTAGACCCCCTATACAGATTAAAAATTTAATCTTTTTGCTGCTGCTGAAGTGGCTTCCCTGCAAAGACACTTTGCTCCTGTGAGAACTGAATGACTCAGTAAAACTAATTACTGAAAATTCGTGAAGTTAGTGAATTTTACTCTTGCTGTAGCACCTATAAATCTCTTCTCTGTCTGTGATTAACAGCTGGTAAACAAGCCTGGTAGAGACCTTGCAAGGTCCAAGGGATCAGCTCAAACTTATCCTACTTGTATTTAAAACCCACCCATGACAGAGATCCAGCAGCCTCCCAGAAAAGCCCTTTGTTAGCCTCACTTGTGGCAAGTTTTAACCTACAAGACATCTGTCTATTCTAACCTCCTCCCCATTCCCCAGGTCTTACCTGGAGGTCAGAACTTACCCGTATTCCTTTTTAAAGCATCTCAGGGCAGGGGATACACACCTAACACATCTGGGTCCCAGCAAGGTCGTCTCTATGCCAGTGTATCCTGTTTCTGATTTAGCCATAGCTCTCAGTTTATTCACACATCTCTGCTCTCTCCTCACACCACAGGGGCTGCATTGGTGCCTGGCCTGGCTTTCTGGGGCTTCAATGGAATCCTTATGGTGGCTGATGTAACAGGAAAGCCAACTTTCATTACTCGCTATCGCATTCAGCTGGGCAAGAATGATCCTGTAAGTATTTCTCACTCTGCCTCTTCTTCTGGCTAAACACTTCTTGCAGTCTCTTAGGCTAGGAGCAGGGAGAAGAACCTGTTATGCCTTCCTCTTGCAACCAGATAGGATTTAAGGAGAATCAAGCTTAGTCTTGTATATCCACTGGAGGAAGGAAGGCAGTTCTTGTAATTAGGCTACTGATATGATCTGGATTGGCTGCTTGTTACAAAGTTGATCCCAAAACTAATATGGAAACTGCCTACAAATGTTAAAGCTCTTTAACCTTCCAACTCAAAGCTGTGTTGCTTCTGAGTTAACCTCGAGTCCTGACTTCTCTTTTGCAGGTGGACACAAAGAAATTGCGCCAAGCCATCTACACAGCACTGTGCAATCAGTTCTTTATCTCATTACCCATGCTTGTGCCCATGTTCTATGTCATGAAATGGTGGGGCAACACCTTCAGCAAGGAATTACCTACCTTCCGCTGGTTTCTTGTGGAACTAAGCATCTTCACCTTAATAGAGGAAATTCTCTTCTATTATACACACAGGTGAGCCAAGCACAGGAACAGGACTCCCTTGTTTTCCTCCATGCCTTTAAGCTTATACCTACGTCCTGCAACAGCACTAGTCCTAGATCCCCATCAGTCTTGTATCTATAAGGGAGGTCTCACAGGTCCTGAAATCCACGCTTACAACATGAGGCCTTGGTGCTGCCAGTAACTACAGTAAGCAAAAATGGGTAAAATTACAAAGGGGGAGCAGCTTAGAAGCTAGGGAAGAAACAATCCAGGTAGCTTTACACAAAAGCTGTGACCCAGTATTCTTTGAAAAAAGAAAAGAACACCACTAACTGTCCTGAAAGAAGAAAGCTCAAAATGTCAGTGACTGATCTCCCATTCACTTGTTGAGCACCCATGAAACAGGGCCTGGCTCCTGACTCTGCAGGCTTTCTAAGCACAGACACCAACGTTGAAGGAAAAAACTAAAGCAAGGAAGAAAAAAGCCTGCAAAAAACTGTGCAACAGCAAGCACAGCATTCTCAGAAATATGTAGGTTTCTCTTCTGGATGAATGCACACCAAAAATGTAAAAAACCATTTCTTACAAAGGACCCACAAAACCTGAAATTCTGACTCTAACAGCTGCCAGTAGGAAAAGTCAAAACAGTGAAAATATAAAGCAAGTCTTCCCCTAAGTAGTACTCCAAGGTTTGAGCAAATGAGTCATTCAGAGACTGATTTATGGGATTTATCTGGACTTAATATGTGCCAGCAGACACATCAATGGAGTAAGGGCTCAGCGCTAAAGAAAGAGAGAGAGGGAAGCCAGGAGTCCTGCACTGTTACTCCCAGCTGCTCTGAAATCTTTACATTAAAGAGGAGACATGAACGAGTCCCCAAAAGAAACTCTGCGTTATGTTACACTATGTTCTTTTCTCGTGGTGCTCAAAACCTGCCCTTCTCTGTTTTCTCTGCTTAGGTTTGTTCACCTCCCACTGCTGTATAAGCACATTCACAAGAAGCACCACGAGTGGACAGCCCCCATTGGTGTGGTCTCCATTTATGCTCACCCGGTAGAGCACATAGTAAGTGGATTCTCCCATGGTCCCTCTCTAGTTTCTGCATGGAGTGGAATTTCTGTGGGATGAGGAGGAGTGCTAAGAGGAGAAAAACAAATGCACCCTTAGACTCTTCTTTCATAGGAAGGGGAAGCTAAGCTGCATTGCCAAGAGGCTTGGCTGTAGTACCAGTTTATGTGGGACTCCGCAAGCTTCAAGAGCACAGATCCAAGGGCCTCCAGCAGATAAAGAACTGACTGAATGGTGCTTCCTTCAGCACAGAAAAGGCTGGGAGCACAGACTGTGCTTTCAGCAGATGTGACACTTGCACAGTCTGGGTTACTGCATGGACTCAGAATTCTGTCACGATTTTCATGCTGGTGGCTGGGATCAGTGTTTGCAGCAGTGTCTCCCAATGCTGCTCCAGCTGAGACTTATGAAAACCCATCCCACCTTCAGATTCCACTTATAAATACCATCTCCTGTTAACAATAGCCCTGGGCTGCAGCACTAGCTGACAATCTTTGGGCAGCAGAATGGCTTTTTATACTCAGGAGTCCAGCTAAGCCTAGCTGGTGCAGTAAGCTTGGTCTGGGCAGCGACAGCCATTTGTGCTGCTGGTAGGACACAATGAAGTGATGCAGCCGGGATCATCACATGGCTGCCTCGACTGCACGTGCCCCCAGGCCATGCCCTCTACAGCTGGGTTTCCCAAGAGCAGCTCCAGCATTATTCCAAGGTGAAGCTGAAATCCCGACCTCTGACACCAGGGAGATTTACTGGAATCACGCTGTCTGCACACCCCTGGTTTGATCTCTACAACAAGCTTAGAGAGCTTGGGCTGTGGCTATGTTTTGCAGGGAGTAAAACTCAAGGGTAAACCATTTCATTGATGATGATGTAATTTTAGTAAGGTGTTTGCAGAGATCTTCCCTTTTGCTGCTTGCACAAAACTAATGCGATATATCACCCCGGCGAAACAATTCAGCTCCTAGAGGAGAGTCTGCTCATTGTGGACCAATTAATGAGGTCGAGTTTGCTTCTCATTTCTAGCTCTCCAACACGCTGCCTGTCATGACTGGCCCGATGATCATGGGGTCTCACATTGTTTCCATTGCAGTGTGGTTCTCCCTCGCTCTCATAACCACAAGCATTTCACACTGCGGCTACCACCTGCCCTTCCTACCGTCGCCGGAGTTCCACGACTTCCACCACTTCAAGTATGTCTGGGCACTGCTCAGCTTGCCCTTCCCCTCCTGCCTGCGCCCGGGCACCGCCGACGGGCAAAGCTCCTTGCTGAGGGTGCAGCGGGTTTGCGTAACTCGGGCACATGCAGAGAAGCCTTTCCAGTTCGCCTGTGGCAGGCTGAGTGCTGTCAGTTCTTAAAGCACTTAAACAGAGATGGGGATTTCAGAGAACTCCACTGCCCCCACGGCTGCCTGACACCTCACTGACACCCACCCTCCTCCATCAGCTCACGTGGAAACTTTCTCCAAAGCACAGACACTGCAGCCGAGGCTGCGCATTTCAAGTTTCCCAAGATTACACGAGAAGAGAGCACATAGATTCTGTAGTAGCAGGTATCGCCCGGACTTTCCCTGGCACAAGCACAGGGTCAGAGGCAGTCCTCTGCAAGGCTCTTCCTAGAAATTTACAGGAAACTGCATGAGATCTAGAACAAAGACAGAGCAAGGGCAAGTCACCCAGCTGAAATAAATTTGCAGGGAGCCTCCCAGTCTGTCCCTCTCCCATACACTGGGATTAGTAACACTGATCAGATAACGCCTTGCCCAAACAATCGCAATTAACCCTTCCTGGCAGAGATTCCCATCCTCCTCCTGCACTGGAGAGAGCAGAGTTTCAGCAGGTCGTTCAGGGCCTATACGTACCACAGGAGTGGAAGAAGCTTTCCTGGCTCCCAGCTGTGCGCTGAATTCACACACGCTCCCCCAGACAGTTTGCCTCTCCTGCAGACACAGCCAGTGTGGCAGTTCTGTCGCCACCCGAACGCTGGGCAACACCCACACCAGGGTGCCAGTTCTTGCCATCAGTCATTTGCAGGAAGCTGGGCTGATGCCAGGGCCTGGATCCCCGCAGAGCCCACCCAGACGCTCTCCAGGCAGAAGGGCTGTGCCAGTGCCCCGGCCCTGGACACACGGCAGCTCCGTGTCCCAGGAGCACACGGACACGGCAGCGTGGCTGTCCCGCTGCTCCCAGCTGCCCGGGAGAGACACGGCTGGTGCTCAGGGCCACCATTTCTGTGAAACGACAATTCCAGAGGGAAATTGTAGGAGTTGTTTCACCCAGGCTTCCTCGGGGCGGCGAGGGAGGTGGGGGCAGTACCAGAAATCGCAGGGACGGCTCATCGGGGCTCTGAAAGGAGATGGAAACAGGAAGGGCAAGGCAACCTCAGTAACTTCATGACGTTTATTCTCCATTTGGTTTCCAGGTTCAACCAGTGCTATGGAGTCCTGGGAGTGCTGGATTATCTGCATGGAACCGATACAGTGTTCAGACAAAGCAAAGCCTACCACAGACACAGGGTCCTCCTCAGCCTCACGCCGCTCTCGGAAAGCATCCCCGAGGCACCCAGGAGAGCAGAGTGAACTAGCCCAGCAGCCTGTGTTCTTCAAGCCCAGGGACTAGCAGAGTGAGAGACAATGATTTATGCCAAATAGTATTTTAATTGGGAAACGAGTTATTATTCACACGTAATGAAACCCGAAGCTGAACTTAAAACATGCTACTTGAGATGACTGCACTTTTGCTGCCTGTTTTCTACCTAATGCACAAAAAAACTCTAGAAAGCTATTTTTAAACAAAATTTAGAGTGTGGTGTGGTTTTTTTTCTTAATTACTTGCACTGCTCCATGGTTCTAGCTGCCTGCATGTAAGCCAGGTGTACTCTGGGCCACATGGGTTTGGGGAACTCCTGGGGAGTTCTCGTTATTAAGGTTTTAACACTTCAGTTTTCACAGACCATGTTTTGGCCTCTTTCAGCAGCACTCAATAGAAATACCAGCAAGATCACTGTAACTACACGATAGGATTAAAACCATTATTTTTCTGAGATTCTGAACACCTGGGATATGGGATACAACCCCATGGAGAGTCAGGGGGGCACCACTTTAGAAACACTCCCCTGCACATGCTAGAGAGGCCCGACTTCCCCTGAGCAGTTCTTCATGGTCAGTCCAGGTCTGAATTAAGGGCTGTCAGGTCCTCATCACCGCTCCACAAACAAGTGTCTTCCAGCAGAAAGCAGGTTTCCCCCTCGTGGGACAGGGAAGCAGAGCTGGGAGCTGACGAAGCCCCTGTACCTTACCCTCCTCCTGCCGAGCCTCACCTCGCTCCCCGCACGCCAAAAGGAGGCACAAACCAAGACTCTGTATGATGATAAACTACAGAAAGAGACTTTCTGAGGTCCTGAGCTGGGTGAAGATCAGTGAAATCCTGCAAGGACCCAACAAAAAGCACCTGCACCTTTATGCACATCCATACGCACCTACACAACCAATCTCAAGCCAAGCTGCACATTTTCCCCAGGATTTTCTAAGTCTCAGTCCTGCCTGGGACCCCGGGACAAGAGCGAGGGGTCTCTCCCCGCTGCCAGACCCTGCCCTCCGAGGAGGGGACACGCAGGGCTGACCTGGGCTGCACTTACCTGCTGTCAGCCCCGCTCCACCCGCAGAAGCCAACTCCCCCCAGTCCCTGCAGCCACACAGGGATGAACCCTGTTCACCCACCTGCAGCCCCCTGGAGAGGGCAAGTCAGCAAAACAGAAAACCCAGGCTGCATTGTCTTTTGAAGTTTTTATTTTTATACATTTTTTTGTATTAAAAAGGAAAAAGCATAATTACCACAAATTACAAAGGACTAAAGCATTACTAGAATAATGAATCACATCAGCCTAGAAAGCAGATACTCTGAATAATATTAATGTTATAATACAAGCTCTCATTCAAGTATTTTACATTTTTCTCTTTTCCTTTTATATGTGATGATGATCCTAGCACATGGGTCAAAGATTACGTACTATCGACAGAAGATGGATCATGTACAGCGGGCCGTATTAACAAGATTTTCCTCCCAAGTGATACATGGTCTGTGATGAGTCATTTTAAGTTTGTCTCTACGATAAATGCAGCTGAAGAAGGTTGCACACACTTTCTAGTTTTGGAAAACAGAAGGCTGAGGTCGGGACACACAGGGTTTGAGAAGGGCCAGCACATCGAACCATCACCCCTTTTGCCCCAGGCGAACGAGCAGAGGGCCACCCCCATGGGGGTACAGCTCAGCGGGGCTCTGAGCCACAGATCCAAAGGTTTCCAACCCCAACGGGACCGGGACAGGCTGGGAGAGGAGGAGGGGGAGCGGGGCTGCACCGAGGAGGCTCGAGGGACCAAGTGGTGCCAGGCACCCCCTCCCGCGAGGGGCACCACGGCACCAGCCGGGAGCGAGCCGCAGGGGCACAGCGCGGGGACCCCGGAGTTGCCCCGAGCAGGCTCCACGGGGCGCTGGCTGGCACCCAGGGCGCTCCCCGCTCCTCCTGAGCTTCCCACCAAGGGGGTGTGCTTGTCACAGATACATCGGTCCTATGTTCAAGTGTCTGCAGAAAGTGAAACTGTAAACTACTCATTGAAACGCTGCCCTCCAGCCACCTGCTCCGTGCCACCGAAATGAACATTTTCTTAAAAAAAAAAAAAAAAAAAAGGTCATTTATCTATTACCTGTATTGGAAACTTTAAAAACAAAAAAAACCTGAAAACCAGAGTCAGCAAGGCATTTAACATCAAGTGTAGCAACCCTCTCTTAAAAAGAACCTAGCATCCATTTCAAAACAGTGACAAAGTGACATAACCAGTCTCAGAGGAGACAGGAGAAAATAAGCATTGCAAACACAGCTTGCTACATTTACAGGTTTGGTTTTTTTTTTTTTTCCTTTTGATAAAATAACTGGAAAGGCATTAACAGCTAGAAGGCCCCCTCTGCACTGCCATGCGGACCGTGTACAGACACGTGGCAGGATACTGAGGTTAACGCATCGTTTTGTTACAGTACAGTCGACCAGTCCCAAGCAAGACAAGCAGTTGCCGTAACTCGAGGGACCCCAAGGGCTACAGTGACAAGCCGCCATCAGGGGTGCGAGGGGGGCAGCAGGAAGAGGGACAGACAGGCGAACAGAGCAGCAGGATTATTACTTTTTAAATTTTTTTTGTGTCCTGTCCCCCCCCCAAATGATCATGGCAAAGCAATAAAGTCTCCTCCAAAACACACCTTTCCACCTCCACTCCTGACCCCATGCCAGAGCTCTGTACCCATTACAACCGCCTGAATCCCAAAGACGGGCTGGGCTGGGCTCGGAGCCCCAGGCTGTGGCAGCCTGGGACCTCCCGAGAAGAGGGGTGACATGGGGAACGCTCCCCCCGCGGGCCCAACGGCCTCCCCCAGCCCTTCCAAAAGCAGCCGGGGCTCACTCCAGCTGAGCGGTGGCTGGGTGCCAGCACCGTGCGGCCCTCACGAGCTGCAGGACCCCTCAGCATTCACAGGAATCCAAATGCCCAACCACTCAGACCACTAAAAAAAAAAAAAAAAAAAAAAAAAAAAAATTCATGGTGAAGCATCCAAGCTAAAAGGCGAAACTCCCTCCTCAGGAGGAGAGCAAAAGCTTCCTCAAAACTACACCCCTCTCAGGACAGCTGTCCCTTGGTCCAGCAGTGGAGCGAGCCCTGTGCGATGCTTTGGGTACGCAGCTACGAGCAAGAGGCCAAGTGCCTCCACAGACTGGTCCCCCGCCAGGCCACAGGCCAGGGGAAAGCCCCGCCATGGCCAGTCCCTCCTCAGCCTGGCACGGAGCAGGCACCCTGCAGCCCCGGCCTCCTGTGGCTCCTCCTGCCGCACAGGGGTGCGGGATGGTGCCCTGGAACCAGAGCACCCAGAGCACCCTGCCCTCTGCCACCGGCCCCGGCGCAGTGCAGAAGTGACAGGGAAGGGTCCCGTGTTCCCTCAGGCTGGAGGAACAGGCAGGAGCAAGCAATGGCTGCCTGGTCCATCTCCCCTCCGCTCCCTGGCTGCACTGCTGTCCAACAGATGGTAAAACAAGGCACACAGTCCACAAATCTGGAGGGTGGTGGGACCTCTGGGACTGCTCTTCTTCCCCTGGGAAACAGGGGGTTTCATACGGGGCTCTCAGCCACACTGATGCGACAAACCACTGACTCAGCAGAGGGCGGAGGGAAAACTCTTCTGTGCCAAGACTAGAGTCTCAGCCTTAGAAATTAAAAAAAAAAAAACAAAACAAAAAAATTTAGAATCAATTCAGATTTGGGGAAATTCTCTGGGAAATATCTTACCTCTTCTACCACCCAAGTAATTCCACAGTCTGCTCCACAAGCAATAACTCCGCAGTAGGAGTTTGTTCCTCTTAGTTTCCTATTTCATTTGTTACTAGAACACAATTGGCTTCAAAAGAGAACACACACCAACGAGAGGAGCACAGGGACACAGCAGCAAGGACCACCCGTGGCACATCCAGACCTGCTTCCACTTGCAAACCCCAGCAATGCATCTCCAACATCCTCCATCAACCCCCCATCTCCAGCCTCCGAGGCTCGTCCTTCCCAAATCAGGGGCAAACCCGGCCGCATCCTTAACTTCAGAGATCCGACTCACGAGAGAGGGGAAATCCAGAGATAACAGTCTCAGCCACAGCACTGTACAAGCATTACTTGCCCATCTTGCCCAGATACCACCCCGCAACCCCAGAGCACTGCTGCTGTGAGGGAGCAGGCCACACACTCAGCCAGGTCGGCGTGCTGGAACGGGGCCTGCGAGCGGTACCGAGCTGCAGGGTGATGTGGCAGGGGCAGACAGACCCAGCCAGGATCACACCACCAGGAAACGGCAAAGTAGCAGCTACCCAGCCTCACTCAAACCCAGCTGTGCTTTCAATTCTAGCAGCAGTTCACGAAGCTGCTCCACACGGACCAGCCCCTGTCTCTTA
>NW_020799117.1:7828000-7872499 GCF_003259725.1 Athene cunicularia | reverse complement strand
CCCCACCTACTAAAGCAGCATCTTCAACGCAGTGTCAGTTCGGGAAGGTGGTAACTGCAGCCAGGGCCCTGCAAGCATCCATAGCCACTGCTGACCAAAAACTCGCCCCAGCTCGCCCTCTTCATCTCCACTCCTGGCTGCTTTCACCCGCCAGCCCCACGGCTGTATGGGGACAGCCCCGAAGACACAACTTCTCCTCCCCAGCTATGAGACACAGCTCTGGATCAACTGGATATTTTGAGAAAACACTGTTCGTTACCAGCTTGTGATTTTGCAGAGGGTAACGCAATTAGCTGCATCGTTGATTAGCCCATTGCGGTGCCCACTCTGAGCCACGCGAAGGAGCACGCTCTGCAGCTCAACAGGACGGAGCGCCAGAGCCACAACCAAGCCAGCTGCAAAGCAGGCATCCCGACACCAGAGACGGAGCACAGCAGCAGCAAGGCAAGCAGCTCTGGCTGAAAAGAAGCTTCTACCCTTACGGCAGGAGCAGGACCTTCCCGTGCTACTTCTGGGCCCCAGGAAGAGCTCTCCCCTCTCTGACACATGCCCCCTGCGAGGGAACGCGGCTCACAGTGAGGGTTTGCCTGCCGAAGCCCACCTGGTGGCTGGGCACAGGAACCAAGTAAATGCCACAGCAGCTCTGCAGCCATCCCCTCGGCTCAGGCGAGCGAGGAGCAGCACGGTGTTATCTCAGCCCTCGGCACTGCGCAGGGATGGTGCCCTGAGCAGGAGGCTCCACGCAGCCGCCTGCCAAGACACGATGCACAAGCAAACCCAGGCGAGAGCCCTCCTCTGCCAGGCAGGTCTTCTACTCGCACCCAGCACTAGTCCCACCAGCAACCCCGGGGCCAGTGACGGCTGTGGGAGAACCAAGTTGTCCGGGGCTGCGGCGCTCCCTCGTCAGGCTACAGCATTAAGTGGCACCAGGGACATGCCAGCCCTCTTGCTTGCTCGCAGAGGACCAGTCCCTCCAGCTGCTATGACACATCTCCGCACTCACCTCCCGACCACGCTGGAGGCACAGACTGAAGCAGACCAACCTCCTGCCCCAGCCTGCCTGGAGAGAGCTCGGCGGGTCCGAGCGAGGCCGTAAGCATGTACAGTCGCTGTCGTAGGGAGGATGCTACAATGGTATATACACAACGGAGCGGCTTCAACTACTTTGTGAGCACAAGTCTTAGATTTGACTGCCCTTGGCACCCTCCCCCATGAGAATCAGGGCTGGCAGGGGGGGTCTCCACGATGGGGGGAGGCATCCGAGCGAGCTGCGGGGTCAGAGGAAAGGCCGCGGGGAAGATCAGCTCGGCAGCAATGCCGTGAGGAGTCTCTGGGCTGGGGGGGGGCCCAAGAGCCCAGCGCACCCCAGGGTGCAGGAAGCCAGAGAGCCTCCTCGGTCCAGCTCCACCATAAGGCAACTTTTTTTTTTGTGTGGTTTTTTTTGTTTGTTTGATTTTTGTTGTTTTTTTTTCTTTTTCTTCAATAATATTTCCAAGGAAGAAAGCAAAGGGAGATGTCTTTTTAAAGGGTATTTTTGTTGTTTTTTAGAGGGGTTTGTGAGGGGTTTTTTTTGTTGTCATTTTTAATTTTTCCAAGAGAAAAGGAAGAGAAAACCTCCTTCAGCAAAGTCCTGTCTTTGCATGTGATGGGCATTCCTGGGGCAGTGGGGGCACCGTCCATGCGGGCTCAAGTCCAGGTGCCTGCCGGCCTCCCACCAGCTGTCCTCGCAGGAAGGAGTCAGAACAAGCCTATCCTTGGCAAAGGTCCTTTGGTTGACTTCCAAATTGTCCGTGATGGAAGGGAGAGACGGGCAGAGGGAGAGCCAGACCCTCGGGAAAGTTAGAGGTGAAGACACTGGGGAGGAGGGATCAGGAGGACGAACAGGGTGAAGCTCCTGTGGCGGCGGTCGGTGTGGGAGAGGCCCCGCCGTACGTGGAATGGGAGGTGTCAGCCAGGTCACGGAGATCAGAGGCTCCGCAGCATCACGACACGCTGCGGCTTCGGTCCCCCATCGGGGAACCTCGCTCCTCCGAGCTTCCCGAGCGGGCTGCCCTGTGATCCGAGGGGAGACACAGAGGGGAGGCGTCGGGGCCGCACAGCGCAGACTTGTTTTGGTAAATCCAGACGAACTTCTAGCAATAATTTAAAACTTGATATATATATATATAATAATAAAAAAATCCAACAACAGAAAACACAGCCCCAAACCTGGACGTTTATACAGAAAAAGAGCATCACAAATTCCTAATGTAAGCACCGGCCAGCTGTACACTAAGACATGAGTGTGTGCACAGGAGGGGAGAGAAGGGAAAGCAAAGGCTGGGTTTGCTGGGAGTGGGTCTGGCTCTGGTCAGGGTTGTAATAGCAAAATGGTGTTTCAGATGCAGATCATCTTTGCTTTCCAGCCACAAGAGAAAAAATCGTGTGCGCTGAAGTTTCTCCCAAACGGTCTATTCCTGGGTACCCACCTTACAGCTCCCTTCCTGTCCCACCCCCTCACGTCTCCCCTTCTCCAAGCCAGTCCCCCACCAACCCACCCCATCCCCCGGCAGGAAGCAGACGCTGCAGCCTCTCTACTTCCCCACTGTCTGCGATTCTGCAGCCGATGGGGCGGGGGATTGCTGGCTCAGGTTTTTGGCATCCTCTTGCGCAGGCTGGCTGGGTGAGGCGTGGGCTTGGCTGGATGGGCACTGGCTGACCGTTTTGCTGGAAGACTGGGATGGGTAGCGCTTCCTGCCATCTCCCCCTGACGTCGTAGGGTATCTCTTGTGTCCACCTTCCTCCCCCATGGGTGGCTGGAAGAGAAGCACCCCAGTATCAGCACAGCTCCCTCCAAATGCAGCTGCCCTTCCCCCTGGATCAGAGAACAACCTTCTTGCAAACCCCCAGTTGCAAATTCTCTCCCTGACACATAAGGAATCTTCCCCAAAGCACACAGATGACCTCTCCAGATCTACCACAGCCAGATTTGCTGAAAGTCAGACTGACTTCCAACCAAACACAAGGGTGACAACTTGCTCTCGGGCACCTCCTTCCCAACAGGGGCACAGTCCAAAAGACAAAGGCTCCGCACAATGCTGGCTCCACTCAAGCTATCAGGGCTCCCTTTCTTCCTTCCTCATCAGCAAAGATGGGCTCACCCAATTTCCCAGATTGCTGCTCTGAAGTGGATTTGCAATATTCAAACCCTGTGGCTTGTTCCTGGCCTGGCTGCAATGACACGAGCATGACACTAGGTGTCACTGACTTCCCCTGCCTGGCACTGCTTGGGGACTGGCCCCCAAAATCCTCCAACCCTGGAGGGGGCCATGGGGTGTTTGCAGAGGCCAGCGTAGTGCAGGCGTATCTACTCACATCCACTCGGAAGTCCTCGAGGCGCTTGAACTTGCTGAGGTATTCTTGCAGTTTGCTGTTAATGTCCAGGTTTTTGGCTTTGGAATATTTTAAGAAGGCCCAGAACTTTTCCAGCCCATAGAGCTGTCCTGAAGGGGAAGAAAACCAAACCAGGCATCAGCAGCACAAAAATCAAACCAGACATCAGAACCCTTTCCTCCAGGCTTCCCCACCATTCGTCCCATGGACCCTCCTGGCCCACCGATGGCCACAGCTGAGAACCTGGAAATTCATTACATCTGTAATGGTGAGCGCCCTCTTGACAGGGGGATGGTCCCCAGGCTTGGCTGACCTGGTGGTGGCAAGGCTCAGCCAATGCATGACCTTGAGAAACCTGAGAAGAACTGGTGCCTCTAGAGAAATGTTTTGGGAGAGCTACAGCCTCCCACTGCCCTCCTCCATCCCCCCAGCAGCGTTCAGGACCATCAGCATCCACTCAACCTCCCCCCATGAAGTAAACAACACAACACCCAGCCGGTCCCCATCACACACGTTAACCTACAGTGTTATGGGGCTTCCCCAAAGCCACAAGAAGAGGCCCAGAGTCAGACATGCCACTGGGCTACATCACTGCCAATCTCAGGGGAGGCCAAAGGAGGCACCTACCAGCTTCATAATCCTTGATGGTCTCTTCTTGAAAGTCCTTAAATATGTCTGGCCGGAATTTCTTCTCCAGCCCGTAGCTGTAGTATCTGAAAAGGCACTCCAGACCGTACCTGGGAACAGAGCAGCATGTGGTGACTGGACACTGCTGCAGGCAACACCCAGGCAGAGAAACTGCTGAGGCAGGAGCCCTGCTGCGCACCAGCAGCAGGAGGTGACTGAGGGCTACCCCAGTCCTACCTTCAAGCAAGGTAGAGATGCTGCCTTTGATTTGCTGTGAGCCCTGCAAAAGGCTGAATCCTTCTTCCCTCACTCCCCTCCCAGTAAAGGCCACACTCCGCCTCCTCTCCTACCTGTATCCCTCCTTCCCATCTTCCACAGCCAGTTGCTTGAACTCCTCGTACATTTTCTTGTTGAAGTGATCCCGGAGGAAGAAGGACCAGAACCGGAAAAGCGTGTTCATCTCCTGGGACTGACCAATGCCCAGTCGTTTCCGCTCTGTTTTGGGAAGAGGGGATGATTACAAGGCAGATCCTCTCCCAGGCAGCCAGCTCTTGCACAGGGGCTCACGTACAGGAGGGCCCTGTGGCACTGTGACTACATCCATCCCCAGCGCTCGACACCCTGAGCCACAGCTCACGGTTGCCACAAACTGCAAGGAAAACACCAGCTCCCAGCAAGGCTGTCCCATAGGACCCTGCTTAGCCCCGTGTGCGTGCTCCGCAGCCGCACCCTGCCCCCGATGCAGCGGGGCACAGACACCCTGCCCCACTCCTCACAGTGCAAGTGACCCTACCGTTAAGGCAGCGCCGACGGTACTTGTGGTAGACATGTTGTGTGAAGCCGTTCTCCTTGAGCAGCTCGTGCGAAGGATGCTGAAACTTGGGCAGGGACTGCGGGGTGCAGCCGTAGCTTCCAACAGCTGGGGTCCCCTCCGAGGGGCTGGAGCTGAGCATGAGAGACTCCTGTCAACCCCCATCCCTGGCATCACCCAACTGACAGTGGAGTGGGGTCACGCTCCATGCCATGGCACTTGTTTGTTGGACCCACTGACCCCCTGTGACTGTCTACTCTGGGTTTGGGACCTGAGCCATGGGGCAGACTACTAGGAAGGGAACCCATGGCTCCAACTGAGTCTCATCTCAATATTCCAAGGATTCAGACTTTCCTCAGCTTCTTCCGTGAGGGACAAGTTGAGTCCCAGTCCTTTCTGCAGCCACCTAACAAGAAACCTCCTCTGCAAAACCAGATTCTGCCTTTCCCCTTCCCTCCCACACTCGCTCCCTTTCCCATTTCTGGCCCCTCTGTGACCCAGCACGCTTGTCTCCAGTACCTGATGGAGGCAGTTCGGGGCCTATGCTCCCGCGAGTCCATCACCCAGCCCACGTGGCACTCCATCGGGGGGTTTGAACTGTGCCTTGTCTTCCTCTTCCGTGGAGTCTGCAAGACGCGGCAAATCAGGAAAGCGTCCCCTTCCTCCCCAGTCCCCAGCTGAGAAACCCCAGCTCCCGTCTCGCACCGCAGCCCTGGTCCCACCTTGGCATCTATCGTCCTGCCCTCTTTCACCACTGGGTAGAACCGGGGCGTCTGGGTTGGGTCCTTCAGCTGAGGCGTGCGAGGGGTCCGGGGGGTCCTGGCATTGCGGTAGTTGGGTGATTCTGGTACAGTCGTAGGCAAAGACCGGGCAATGGTTGAAGGTTCAGGAACTCCAAACAACTTGTTAGCCAAAGCATCTGTAGGTACTGCAGAGAGAAACCCCCCCCACCCTGAGTCAAGCTGAGCTCTGAGCATGAGAGCATCCCTACAGTCAAGGAACATCCATCTGGGAGACAGGAAACAGAGGGGCAGGAACGCAGGGACACATTCCAGCCCTCCGAGACAAGCAGCTTCAAATCCAGCATGTCACCAGCTTGGCCAGATAGCCCAAAGCCTAAGCAGCAGATCCAAGGACTGAGCTTCCAGGGATCTCAGAAGATATCTGCTTCCTAGGGGCTAACAGCAGCGACAAATTCTCCCTCCCAAGAGGGGGACAGGGCACCAGGGGCCACGCACAGGCAAACAAGGCCCAGAAGGTAGCTGCTTTCCAGGTACTCAGAGAGGGTCCAAGAGGAAAGTAACATCCAGGGAGATATATCAAAGTCTGCCAAGGTTTCCTCACTCAGCTGGGACATCCCTGCTTTTGGGCCTCCTATTCTGCAGCCCCAAAACACACAGCTGAGAGAAGAGCATTGCTCTGGGAAAGATAATCCCACAATCCCGTGGCCCCAGTTCCTTCTCTCCAGATGCTATGCAGCCTCCAAGTACCTCTCACCTGGGGGAATAAGGACATACTCAGTTCCACGCATTTGTGTCCCCTGTCTCTTACCTTGCTGGAACCTGGGGGGACCAGGAGGGACTTCCTGGTTTGGATCCACAGGGGGCTCTGGGGTCAGGGTGTCAAACTGCTCCCTGCTGATCATATTCACCTTCTTGAAGTTCTCCACCTCTTGCTGCATTGGAAGACGAAGATGATGAAGCAACCAGTTGCCCTCTTCTCCCCTCACCCCATCAGCTCAGCATGACCACGACTCTGCTTGTGCAACAGCCACAACGCTGGGCACCAAGTGCAGCCACAGGGCCTGGGTGCCCAGGAGCATGCTGCATAGAGGTAGCAGACAGAAGACTGGGCACTGCATGGGCCAGGTCTGAGCCATTGGCTGCTCTCGAGCTTTCAGGGATCCTACAAGGCAGGTCCACTAACCATCACTTGTTCTTTTCAGGCTTTTACCAACCCAGGTCAGTGCCAGTGCAACCAGGTTCAAGGCAAGCTCAGTAACCCATGCTTGGCCAGGACCCCACTGCCCCTGACACCTTCTTGTGTCGCTGGAGCCTCCTCCCTGCACTGTCACAGCCACACCGCCAGTGGGACACAACGGTCCCGTGCATCTTAAGGGCCCATAACCCCAGCACACACTGTCCCTCTGGCACCTGCTCTCTCCATGCCCTCAGTTTCTGCCACCCCAGACAGCAGCACCGCTTCAGCAACGTGCCAGGTACCAGACATGGGAACACTGAGCCCAGCTGGTAGCTCCAACAGGGCATCCCACCTCGCAGCCAAAATAATTTCCGTCGCTGAATGAGTCTAGGCAAGTCCCCAACTGCGAGAGTCACCAAGTTGGGACTCAAATGTTTCAAAGCGGCAGATGGGCTTTCTATAAAAAGCCCAAGTCTATGCAAACTGGCACCAAAACAGAGAAGAGCACAGGCCAAGTGCAGACCAGCCATCTATGAACCCATCCCCAATAAGTGTGGTCTCCATGGGAGCACTGGGCATTACAGACAGAGCAGAGACACCCAGTTCTCCCCATAGATCTGGCACTGCCTGCGAAGACCCTGGCAGACAGCAGACCAATGGGCCTCATGTTCCAGGTCACCTCGTTACTGACACTTTGTTTACCCGGCTGCAGCCTTATGCCACATTACAGAGCTGTGTTTATCTCTGATACAGCAGAGCATGATGCTGGGAACCAGGAATCCCAAGCTCTGCAAGAGGACTAATCCCATCTTAGCTCTACCCCACGAGTAAGCTGTAACCTGCTGCACTGCCCTTTCCAACCCACACCAACAAGGCTGCCAGGCTGCTGAGCACAAGGCTGCCCGTGCCCCTCACGCACTCCTGTCCTCAGATCAGCTGCTCTCACCTTGATCTGTGAATACTCTGGCTCAAACTGCTCTGTCCACAGGTCCTGCTCGTAGTAGTACAGCCCATCATTGATCACCTTGGCCAGCTCTGAGCTCATTTTAGCCCTGGATGTGTGGTTGCCAGTCCGGTCCCCGCCAGGATGCCGGCGCAGGTAAGGAGGTGTCTGTGTCACGATGAGGATCTTGTTCACATCCCGATCGTCGATCTCATAATCCGAATCTTCGTCTGACCAGTCGGTGAAGGTGTTCTTGCGGCCATCCATCTGCTCCATCTCCTCATCAAAGAGGAAGTCTAGCTCCTCAGGTTCATCTTGGTCCTTTTGCTTTTGCTGCTGTGGTGTCTTTGACTCCTCTGGTTTCTACAGGTAGGGGGGAAAGAGTAACACAGGATAAAGACCACACAGCAATGCAAGTCTACTGCTTGGCAACGCAACTACTGCCCCTTCACAGAATCATCAAGGTTGGAAAAGACCTTGAAGATCATCCAGTCCAACCATTAACCTAACGCTGACAGTTCCCAACTCCACCATATCCCTCAGTACTATGTCAACGCAACTCTTAAACACCTCCAGGGATGGGGACTCCACCACTGCCCTGGGCAGCCCTTACCACAGCCAGAAGCTGACCATCTGAGGAGAACACCTTATTTACACCACTGAGGAGCAGCTCCAAAGAGGGTCTCAAGAGGGGGCCAGGAGAAACTAAGACAGCACTCCCATGATCAAAAGACCCTATTTGATCTGAAACCCATCTACCCATGATTCAGGTCTCTCAGACAACTGGGAAATCCCCATCTTGACAACTCCTACATCACCACCTACCTTGGGCCTGGCTGGGGAGGGCCGAGGTCTCTTCTTCACTTCAATCCATGTCTCTGAATCCAGGTCTGGTAGACTTGCAGACAGGCCCTTGGGCATTGTCTTCAGGTTACTGACCTCCTCCGTTTTGGTAGGGACCGGGCTGGCAGGACGTGGGGAGCCAGGAGCAGACTCTAGAGCCAACAAGAGCCACAAGGTGCTTTAGAGGGAAGGAGGGAGCCTGGGGGCTTGTGTACTTCAAGCACTCAACTGAAGAGAGAGTTATTTTGGCAGCATGGCACAGCTTGTGGGACTAGCTAGCATACAGTGGCCAAAGAGCTCTGCAGGTGACCATTTCCCAGACAAAGTTTCCCCAGTTTGCCCACAAAGACCTAAAGCAGCTGCTCTTGGGGAAATCTTCCCACAGCAGTCTGGAGCTACTGGGAACAGATCTCCTGCCCAAACGAGTTCTAACAGCATCAAGAAGATCTTTTAGTTGGCTTCTTGGGCTCAGCCCTGGGCTCCTGCCAGCCCCCATGGGATGGGTGACAAGAGCAGGGGGCAGACCATGAAGGACAGCAGACCCTTCCCCAGCTGACATGGAGCTGACAGCTCCATACCTGCTGCCCATCTGTACCCTCACCCATTAAAGAAAGGTTGGGTTCATGAGTGTCCTCTGCTCTTCCCAGCAGTAGTAGAGTATTTCCAGGTACAGCCAAGAGACTTCCAAGCAGGACTGACCCTCCCCGAATCCCTTCAGCTCCCACAGAGGAAAAAAATCACAGTCTCTTTCACATTTCCCCATGCACAGAGATAGCAGCACTCTGCAGGTCTGAGGACAGAGCCCACACCAGCTCCCACCACCAAGCAGAAAGCAAACGGCAGAGCTCTGCCCTGGGGAACACTCCTGACTCTTAGGGTCTCAATCCTGCTGCAGTACTAGGACTGCAGCCACACCTCCCTCCACATTGCCCCAGTGCTCACCTGTCTCCTTCTGGAAGCTTTGCCGGGGCACAAACTCGGGGCAGTTGATGAACTGTGAGAAGTCTGTTTGTGTGTAGTCTGCCATAGGAGGGCCAGGCAGAGCCCATTTTTCTGGCTGCTCTTTTCTCCTGATCTTCTCGTCCACAATTTCCACCACCTTGCTGTCCTTCAGAGCCTGGAACCAAGTGATAACCAGTTAACTTAGGGCCCTGCCTTGGCACGTTGAGCAGCTCAGCCCCAGCCCTTCCTCCCTAGGAGGACCAAGAGGAGGAGAGAGCAAGTCAAGGACAAGGGAAGGCTCTGCTTGCATCTCACCCACAGCCCATCTAGAAAAGAGGCCTCAGACAGGAGTGGTGAGAAGCATAAGAAGGAAAGTTCATCACCTTGATGATGAGGCTGATGTCGGTGGTCAGCGCCTGCACCCGGTGGAAGCTGGCAATCAGGGTGATGGGAAGGAAGCCGTCTGAGTCCATCTTGCGACGCAGGAAGAAGTCTCGCTCCAGGTTGTCCACGCTGAAGTAATATTCTCTGTATGAACAACACATCAGTGAGAGGCAGCTCCAAGCCACTTTCCTCTGGGCACCACTGAGAAAATAATCCTCCCCTCTCACCTTCTGCTACTGTGAGGCTGAAGAGAGACAGCCTGGAGAGCCCTCACTTGGGGCAAACTGACACTGTAAGCTGTGTGGCAAAGTCCACACACCTCAGCTCTAACCCATGGGATCAGCTACACAGACTCCAGGGAGAGTACCTGTGAACTTACCACCACCACCCAATGCTCAGACAAGAGGTGGTGCTTACATCTGCCGCTTGATGTAGTCTTTGAGCAGTTCCTGGTCCACACTGTAGAGCTCAGCACTGCTGATGTTGTCGAAGTAGTAAGTGATGTTGCTAGCGTACTTCTGGGTGCGGGAGCCGTCCGAGCCCTCAAATTTCCGGTACCCATACTGGTAGTCAAAGTGCCCTGTAGGACACCAGTTAAGGGTCAGCACAGAGCCCCTGGGATCTGCTAGACAATGCACTGCCAGATGGGGCCAGACTCCTGCACAAACAGCTCCTCTGCACTGTTCCTGGGGCCCCCATGGCAGCCCACAATGGGGCATCACTCACCCCCATCCCTCACCCTTCTGCTCTCAGCCTTTGCTGCAGAAGGGATCCCAGTGAAGCTTCAACTCTTATCCAGGAGCAACTGGGCAGCCCAGGTGGCACACAAAGGCCCTACACTGAAGCTGCACCAGGGTTAGCACAGACACTGCCCTGTCAAATGCCAAGTGCAGATGCTCTTCCCCATCCAAGCCATGACTCCTGCTTGGCTCTCAACATGACATAAAGCCTACGCAGAGTATCAGCATGCTTCAACTTTTGCACACAGGGGTACTGCAAGGGGCAGAAAACAGGTGGAAGAGCTTGGCCTAAGCAGCGGAAAGACATTTGCCTTTATTAAAATACTAATAGAAATAATTTGCTTTTATTAAAAGCAGCTCAAGTTATGAGCTGGGATGACCTGCCACAATATTCTCCTGTATCCCTACAGTGCTCTGCCCTCCCCAGCCTGCTTTGGAGCCCCAACTCTCATACACACACAGAGCCCTGCACACTTCAGCACATGTCCTGCTCTCTCCCTACTGTCACAAGACCACACATACAGTGATCACCTCCTCTGCCACGGCCACGGCCCCTGCCACGGCCCCGGCCTCGGCCCCGGAAGGTCCCTCGCACAGCTCCTCCCTCGCTCTTCACGCTGGAGGTTTCGTCGTGGTCCTGCCAGCTGCGCTCATGCTTGTTGTCTGGGTGCCAGCCTGCAGAAGACAGGGAAGAAGAGGCAGGAGGAGCGTTACGAGATGAAAGCACTTCCCTGGAGCAAGCCTGCTGCACCCGGAGCCCTCTGAATGCAGGAAGCGTGCCCACTGCCCCATGCCATGCCTGGGCATCAGGGCTTGCTCTGCCCCGCAGCCAGGGCAGGGAGAGCTGGTCCCCAGCATCAGCCCTCACCTTTCAGCTCACTGCGGTTGTTGGAGGGGTGCCTGTGCTGCTCGTTTTGCCGGTTGTTCCGAGAGGCCGTTTTGTCCCTAGGCACCTCTGACTTCATGTCTATCTGCAAAGGGACCCACTTGTGTTTGTTGCCTGCAAAAGGACAGGGTTTGTGTGTGACACAGGTTCAGAGCACGTCTACTTCGTCCCCTGCAGCCCCCTCTTGCCACACAGCCCCCACACATGGAGGAGAGAGAGCAGCAGCAGGGCCTTTTGAACCGACCCTGTCCTCTGATATCCCTCCAGGCTTGGATTCAGAAAAGCTCCATCCTGGACTCTTGGGCATGGAGGGACATGAGAGACACTCCCCCCACCATTACTTCACGGCATTTGTCCTTCCTCTGCCCCTTTCTGCCCACCAAGGCTCATGTGTCAACCACAGGTGGTGCAACCCATGGTCAGGGGCTTTTCTGTGCCATCACAGAGCACACACAAGAGGGCAAGCTACTGCCACGCTCCCTAGGCACAGACTCCCCTACTTGGGCCCTGCTCCCACCAAAATGACACGCTGCCCCCTTGAAGCCTGCAAACACCTTTTCACCAGAGCTGACCCCATGCTGGGACCATGTCCTGCAGTAAGGCCCCCAAGAAGGCAGTGGATGCTCCCACCTAGCTGTGGGTCATAGCAGGGGGGACAGCACCCACCAGGTCCTGCCTTACCTTTCTTCTTCTGGGCTGACTTCTGGTTGTCATCATCACCATTCTTCTCCTCCCCAGACTCATCTGATTTGGTTTTCAGGCTCTCTTTACCATCACTACCATCGCCTTTCTCCTGCTCTTTCATGTCTTTCTTGACAGGCAGTTTCCGGAGAGATGGTGCTTTGTGCGGCTGCTGGAGACATATCAGTGCAGGAAAGATGTGAGAGGTGGGAGGAATGAAGAGCTGGACGCAGACCCCAGCTGTCCCAGCAGGAGCAGGAACAGGAGCATCCCTGCTCCATGCCTCCCAGAGCTGTTCTGTTCCCAGGGAAGGGCTTGTATCTGAGCAGAGCAACGGCCTCTACAGATGCTGTGAAGTACTCGAGGCGAGACACAATCCCCAGGCACAGAAGTTACCGAGATGAGCTGCTAGGAAGGCCTGGTGCTCCTTGGATGGGGGTGTCCTACAAGGGATCAGACTGCCCCAGTGGCAAAAGGGTGACTAACCCTCATGCCCTGATAGGCAGCCAGGAGCTGGCAAAGCAGCATCCAAAAATAGAAAGGTTTAAACAACACACATGTCCGTAGCAAGAGAGGAAGGCCATGCCCCTCGGGCACACCAGCCCTTTCTCGTTGTGTTTTCAGTTTCTCCTGTGAAAGTCTTGACTTTTGCCCAGCCCCCTTCTTGCACTGAGCAGCCCTGAGGAGAGCAGGTCTGGGAGCTGCCCTACCTGCTTCACCCAGCCAGGGGGGCTTAGATCAGGCTCCAGACTCCCAGAATAGCACTGGGGGAGGGAGCCCAACACACAAGAGTAGCCCTAAAAGGAAATCCCCTGCACGCTATTCCTGGCTGCCTCCGCACTGACACTCAGCACCCCAAATGGCCTGGCTCAGCCAGTGCTTCCAAAGGGACGGGGAGGGTCTGCAAGGGCCTTACCCTGCTCACCGGAGAGATTTTATGTTCTCACCTGGACACTCTTGTGGGCTATTTCTCCAGGTGTTGGCCAATTTGTGGCATCACCGAAGTCACCAACCTTGTATCCAAAGAGAAAGGTCTCATTAGTGCACAAGCTGCAGGTGCTATTCCCTGCATCAGCATCCAGAAGCCCTTCCAGACACAGCGCCGCTACCCACCGCTGCCCTGCAGACAGCCGTCCCCAAGAGGTTTGGGGATTTGGGGTGGCACCCACACCGCACACAAACAGCCCCTCCCCCCACCCAAGCAGGGCACCGAAATGAATCCCAAATAACTGCAGACAAGGCTATCAGGGATTGTAATGAGGCTGCCACCAGTTCTGTAAGCTATCAGCCTCTCAGCTCCCACTAAACTTTTTGCCCCAGCAGCAGCATTTGGCACCAAGCTGCCCGAGGTAACTCACTCATCATAGCCCTGTCCCTTGAACAGGGGAAGCACACAGCTTTCAGCATCCTCAATCACCTGAACCAACTACACCCCAGCGAAGAAGCTGCCTCCACCCAGTGGCAGATTACAGCAGGCAGAGCTTCGCTTAAGTGTCCAACTGCAACCAAGTGCAAATGGATCATGTAGTAGAATTGATGGGAAAGTTCAAACAGGTATCTGATGGTGATGAGAGCTCCCTCATCCCACACACTCCATGGCCACATGGGGGACCACCAGTCACTTCTCTGCTGAATAATTGAGCTGGCCTCTACCATCATTTCTACTTCCTCCAGGTTTCAGAGAGGACCTGCAGGACAGAAAGGACCCAAACAGCTGTCCAGGTACATGAAGAATCATGGCTGGGCAAACTACTCCTTGCCCTTGTGGGGTTATTCCTAAATTAATTTGGAGTGCCCAAGTTCCCCATGATATCATATTTCTACATTCAAGTGCCATGGTCTTCTCCCCAAGAGGTAGTTTCCTGGGAAAAGCCACCTCCAGTGCAGGACCATGCCTGTTTCACAGACAGGAGCACCTTCCATCCCCAGGGCCCTCCTCTCCCCAAGATGGAACAGTTAAGGAAAGCCCTATCAAGTTTCAGATGCGTCTTCACTGGCTGATGGGAGCCAACACCAACAGCCCATGTCCCTAGTTGTGCCCCAACTGCATGCAACATCCTCAGAAGCAACTGTCCCTCCATTACATTTATCCTCTGGAACAGATTGCCCTGGTTCCTCCAAAAGAGTCTTTGTTTGAAATCAATTACCCTGACTCTCTGTGTGCCAGTAAAGAACAGATTGCACAAGGGAAGAAAGGATCTGTGGACACAATGCTCCATCACAGCACTACCCTGTCTGCACTGCAAAGCATTGGCTAAGCCCACAGGGGACTTGGGGTGTCTTTGGGTGTGTGGTGAGAGTCTTTCCACAGCCAGTACTGTGCTCCAAGCATCTCCCTGAAAGAGAGGAGGTAAGAAAATCAGCCCTAACCTAGCTGGGCAGAAAATCAGTCCGGGCAGCATACAACACCACTAAAACGATGAAGAGGAGATGGGACAATCAGGACCTTCTCCTCCATGCTCTTGCGAGTGGCCAGGTCAGCACATCAACCCCTCCACAGCCAGGCTTGTGAAGGAAGCAGTCTGCTCATCAAACCCTCAAGATGCTCACAGAGCACTGACAACTGTGCCAGAAGCTGGTGGCCAGCAAGGGGGACAGCAGGCACAGTCTTACCTTGCTTCCTTTCCGCTGTCTCGGGTTGGCAGCCCTCACCACTTTCGCAGGAGTTGTATGTTCTGCAAAAGGAGGAGGAGAACAAAACTCTTACAACACAGCTGAGGCTCATGGAGGTGTTAGCTCTGGAGGGAAGCAGGTGAGAAGCAAGCTAGTTCCCTCTTCAGCAAAGGACAGCTCAGAGGAAAAGGTGAAAGGAAAACAGAGCCAGCTTCTGACCTGGATGGCAGAAGGGCTCCATCAAGATCACACAACACATGATCAATCCAGGTAGCCAAGAAACAGACCTTTAACCCCGTCCCACCACAGGAAGGCACTCCCTGACTTAGCTCAGCCCTCCCCACTTGGCCTTGCCAGCCAGGAAGGAGGGGTGGTGAGGAGTTAAGGTTGCTCTGTAAAGTGCCACACAGAACCTGATCTGCTGTTATGCGCAGCAAAACATGCCCTTGAACAGGCAAGGCCCATCTCCGAACCAAGGCGTCTGGCCCTCCCCAGGGATCAGAGAAGAGCTCTGACACATGGCACCGCTCAGCTCATGCTTTGATTTCCAGTGCACCCCAGCACGGGGCATCAAGTTCACAAGAGGGGAACATACAGAGAGAAGGAGGCAGACCCGGGAAATGCCTAAATCCTGCTACAGTCAAAACTATCTAGGCACTTGAGTGCCTCTAGGGTGTTTTAAGGTATCAGAGTGGAACTGCTGGGGTTCACACCACCGCAGACTTCACACAGGATTTCAGCCCCACCATGACCTGTCTCAGCTCCTGCTCATACACCACCTCCTTACAAGCAGCAGAAGAAATTTGACTTGTTTTCTCCCTCCCAGGCTTGGCTGTAAGGTCCCAGGCTCACGCAGGGCATGCACAGAGTCCAAGAGAGCAGCATGCTGTTGCCTCACACACACCAGCCCCAGGAGGAGCACATACGAGGGTCGTCTCTCCGACAGCAGCGCTCCGCAGGGACAGGAAAGCCTGCCGGCCCCTGGCTCGAGGGGCAGCCCATGCCAGATGCCACATGCCCAGCAGGAGCGACCATTTCTGCTGATTTCACTGGCTTGTTTCAAAGAAAAGCAGCCCAGATTGGGGTGGGGGGCAAGGCTGGGAGGGAAGTGAAGAGAGAGCCCCCAGGCATAGCAGAGGCTATCTTGGGATGCCCCGGGAAAACACCCGGGAATAGCCTACCCAGCTCCACTCAAAGCTGGCTTTGATCTCCTGCATAAGGCAGGACAACTTTGCCTAGATGATCAAAACCGGTCCTCTTCCTAGCCTTGAAACCTGTGATTCATCCTGTTGGCCCAGCCTTGCTCAGAGCTGGAGGCTTTGAAGTGTCAGTATGACAGAGTCAGACATGACATGACAGAGCCACGTGCGCCCCTTCCCCAGTTCCCTTCCCTAAGGCTCCTCTGTGGGGATTTCACCCTCAGGACAGTCCAAGCTCTCAGCTGGATCCCCAAATCTTCCCCTTTCTCCCCAGAACCCAGCCCACATGCACCACCTCCCCCCTGGAGCAGCAGCAGTTCCACATGTCCCTCACTTATTCCACGTGCACTTCATTGAGAATCCCAGTTCCACGATACAAAGTTTACCACAAGGCTTTTAAATTTTCCTGCTAGTGTAGGAAGAGCAAGTGCTTTCAAAACAGCCCCTAAAATCTTCCACTCAAACGCCCACAGATGTCACCAACTAAATATAGCTTCAAAAGCCACCAAGCGCTACACAGTGCAAACCCGCAGCCAGCCTCGTTTTCCACAGGTATGGAGCACCACTGCCTGCTCTGACAGCACCGATATACCTGGCACCATGAAAAAGAAAAATAACTCAACTTGCTCTGCAGCCTGATTAGGCACCAATCTCCCCAGCTGGGGAAGAGCAGGGATCCCTCTTTCACTGGGAGCATCTCAGCTGGGTGCCTGCTCCCACTACACTGCAGCCCCGGAGCTCCTGGCAATGGCATCCAGCCCTTTCCTCCAGCTGCTTCAGCTCAGGAGCCTCGCGGTCATAGATGTCCTTGTGCTTTTTTGGGGACCAGTCAAAGAGGCCCCCTCACAACCTCTAGTGAAAGAGGATGCAGAGGAACAGGCTGCAGAGATGGGTGCCATGGACTCCATCTTTGCGGGGGAGGAAGGAGATTGTTTGAAACAAGTTTTGCTACTTTCCTTATCTGAAAGATAGGAACAGGGATCCCTTATCTAGCTGAGGTGCTAAGAAGAGTAATTAGCATTTGCAGAGTGCTGCGGAAGACAAAACACGCAAAGCAAAGTGCTGCAGCCTGGCAGGGAGGCTGCTCCAGGGAGCAAAGCCAGCCAGCACCACAGTGGGAGCTGCAGGTGGCTCTCGCCAGTGTGGATGGAGTGGAGATCTGCAAGTCATGGTGGAGACTGCTCAGACCAAGGCAGGAGACCGAGGGGGTGTAACCATCCTAGTGGATAGACAGACAGACACACCATTCGCAGAGCCAAGAGCCACGGTGAGCAGGAGCTGTGCATGTCTGGCACTCTCCAGGGCACATCAGCTTAACTGAGAGCCCCAGCTCCAATCCATCAGCGATTCTGCAGTCAAGCTCCTGGACATCCAACCCCAAACTGCTCTTCATGTTTTCTTGCAGAGAAACCCAAACATTTATAAACCAAAACCAACCTGTGCAAAACATATTAGGCTAACTCAGGTGCTAAGGCTTCAGAAGAAAACCTTCCTACGAAGACAGCAACGTTGTCTTGTGGTGCACAGCTGAAAAGAGCCCCTGGCAAACCCGCTGCCCTTTGTCACTGCATCAACCGGGGAAATGGGCAGCAACTGGGTGTCACTCACCCCCAGACAAGAGCTCAGGACAAGCAGTGCTAGTGAGGGATACTAGATACTGCCCTGGTTGACAGACTAGCCCTTAAAAGCTGCTGACAGATGTCTCAGACCTCCTGACATCTCACAAACCTCCTTTTGCATTTATTTGGTGGCAGTAAGTAATTTTCAGTTGCAGTAGCACCGCTTGGTCGCCCCCACCACCCCCACCAAAACCCAGGATCCCTCCATGCAAGGGGACAGACAGAACAGCTGCAGCAGGAGCCAGGGCTTTAGTGGTGTGAGACTGGCAAGGGGACAGTGGGCAGGGAAGGAAGGAGCAGCTTTGCCTGTGGCCACAGAGCAAATGCTGGCACAGCCAGGAACAGATAAGCAGGTCTTGAGTTTTGATCTGCTGCCTGCAGCCAGAACCAGCTCGTTTGCCCGTGGGGTTGCCCAGCCACGCAGAGGTTATTTCTTAACAACCAAGGGGACAAGGCACAGGTGGGAGCACCATGTCCCCAATGCCAGGATTGCAGCCAAACCCCTCCCCATGGCCAAGGCACCGTTAAAGCATTCCCTGGCTTTTGATTCTCACTCCCTAACACACCGGGTGAGCACCAAGAAGGGCAAGGCTGTGCAGACACCTTGTGCTTTCCTTCCAGCCCGCGGCTGGCTGTGGCACAGCCCTTGAGGCGGGAAGCTCGCAGGGGCATCCAGGTGAGCAAACGCCTTGTACCTGGAAGGAGAAGAGTCATTGCACAAGGACCAAACAGCCAGGGCAACAGCAGCTTCACAGCTAAATGTGCCTCCCTGCCCCGAGAGGGACACATGCTGCAGGATCACTCTGAGCTCAGCCTAGGAGACGTTATTTACTATTTTACCTGGGAAAAGCAAACCTAACACCCAGTGGCCTGGTTCCCTGTCTTTTCTTACATTCAATGCAGCTTGTGATACATTTTTAGAGAAGGCAGATGAAATCTGCAGGACTGGGCAGAGACCTGGCGTTATACTGCAGAAATACCTGCACCTCTAGCAAGAAAGCTGTAGTACCTGCTCGTGGTGTACCGCTCATGTACAACATAGACAAGACCTCAGAGCACCCTAGCACCAGCTGGGACAACCTCAGAGGGCAGCCCAGGCTCCCAGCAGGAATGCAGAGTCCTCAGCTCCAACACACGCTCCATCCCTGACACAGCACACCTCTCCTTCCCCTGCAGCTAAGTCAACAGAAAGGAGCCGGCCTGCCCCCAAGCTGCTCCAGCCCACAGCCCAGCACCTAGGAAAAACTGCTAATGAAGGCAGTTTTGAAGCCAAGAGCCCGGACTTTGTGCTGGGGAGGCTGAGGCAGGGGCGCATGCTCCGTGCTGCAGGTCCTGCTGGGGCTGAAGAGCCAAACTGGTATCCCCAGTTTCCCCAGAGCCCTGGCAGGAGCCCGAGGGCATTGTGCAGGACAGTCGTCCAGGCACTCTGCAGTCCAACGGGATCCACTTCACTACTCAACAGCCTCTGAACGATCTTCCCTCCCTCCCATGCTCCATGGGACCATCCTGCCGCACACAAGGACCACAGCTCATAACCAACACGACAGGACACTCACTCCAGCAATGCTTCTTCAAGGTCTCTAGGTGAGAAAGAGCAAGCGCAGCTTGGGCAAGGGTGAGCTGAGCCCTGAGCAGCCTGGGGGTCTGGAGGTGAGAGGGGAACAGTGCCCCAGTCAAAATGGCAGAGCAAGGAAAAGGTATTGCCCTCCTGAGAAACCAATGGACACCCAGGTACAACAACTTCTGAAAAGAGTAAAGACAGAAACCATTAGACAGCTTACACCAAAGAGGACTGCTACTCACTCACACTATTTGTATATATGCACTCATTGTCCAGGCAGAGAAAATCAGCCTGGGGATTAGCTGTCTCCCCTGGAGACAGCCAGCTCCTTCAGTCTTTCCAGGAGGGCAGGAAAGTCCCTCCTGAGGTATGACACACAGGACAGTGTGGAGGGACAGCACCAACCTGTAAAGCAATACCTGTAAGAAAGAGGGACCCAGCAGGCAGGCAGCCACAGCCAAGCCTGCCATGGCTGCAAAAATCCCCTTGCTGCCCCAAAGGAGACCTAGGGAGCTAACAGAGAAGAGCTACACAAAGGTTTATCTCCACCTTGCCAACATGGGAAACTCAGAGCACCAACCTTGTCCCTGTCCTTCCTCCAGGCCTCAAGCAAGCTTTCTCCCATAGCAACCTGACCCACACAGCAGCAGGGGCAAGACACTGATTCGGAGGCTCTCCTGTGACACTCATCACTGCCCATGCACTCGAACTCCACAACTGGGAGTTTGAGCCTGACTGAGCCATCAGGGGACATAGCTGGCAAGCTTTGTGCCCACCAACACCACACCTTCTCTGGAGACATTTGCAGGATCAGTCCTGCAGACCAGATGTGACCTGCAAGCTGAGAACTGCCTTCCTCACCCCACCTGCTGTGGGCAGTGCTGAAGGATTTTCTTATTGACAGTCCATCCCATGAGGGCCCCCTTGAAGTTACAGGCAGGAAAGCCTTGAGGGACAGACAGACCCTTCCTGCTCACCTCCTGTGGCTGCTGCACCCATTTCTTCATCAGGAAGACAGCGGCAGTGGACAACACACCCTTACTGTAAAGGGGCTGGGAAGCACAGGCAGTCGGGAGGGGACTTCAGTCTCTCCAGGGAGTGATTTGGTAGCACCTCTGCGTGCAGAGAGAGGTGCAGATACCCCCAGAAACCAAGGAGTAGCTTCCACCTCTGCCTGCCTCAGCCATACGTCACAGCTAATGCCAGACTGAGATGGGAAATGCTTGTCTCTGTAGCTCCATGCACAAGCAGAAAAGCCTGGGATTTATAAAGCTGACTGCTTGGCATGCTCACATTTTGCTGAAGACATCATAAGGTACAAAAACCCAGCAAGTTTCAGGGCAAACTGGGCATGCTGACTGCTTCTTCTCTGGGTTTGCAACATTTCACAGCTCTACCTCCTGCCAAATGACTGTTGCAGCTGGAGGTGCATGCATGAGAAATCAAGGGAGCACTGGATGGAGTTCTTCAACGGCTTTAAAAGAGATGCTATCACAAGGACAAGGACCGTCTTCCAGCATAAAGGAGTGAGTGTCAACAGGGGCTCCCACAGGCGCCTGGGGACTGCACAGAACCACAGCAGGCCCCACCAGCTGCAGCATGTGGCCTCACAGCTGGCACCACAGCATCTGGCCTTGTTTACAAAGGTAAGAGGGATATTTGCAACATCTCTGCAACATCAGAAGTTTCCTGCACATGCAAGAAAAACTGCATTAGAATGGGCAAGGTTAGGACCAAGCAGAAGACCAGACCCTTAAGCTGCATGGCTGAGCAGGATTCGGACTTGTCAGGCATGTGGGAAGCCTGTTCAGTAGGAGCAAGAAACAAGCTGCAGGCACCATGGCTCAAAGCCTTCCAAGCAATTTTGTGCAGCTCCTCAGCACACAGCTCCACCTTACAAGCCCTACTGTAACAGCAAAGGAAGTAGAGAGCTGCCTACACTTTTCTGCAATGTAAGCTCTGCAACTGCTGCAAAGATCACTCGCTAAAAATAACTTCAAAAAGGGCATCTGACAGCTCCACAGAGCGCATGAGAACACTCCCACCTGGGTGTCCTAGGCAGGCTGCGAGAGCTGAGGAGTTTGCCCTGGAAAAGTGCTGGGAGAGAGGCCATGGGTACAAGCAGTTTCAATACAGCATGCCAGGACAGCACTGTCAGGGGCTGGGAGTGTGGGCATTGAGTTATATTCCCAGCTCTTCAAGCCCTTGCATCCCTCAGCTGATACTCCTAAAACAGCCCCGGAGCAGGGGGAGGTGAAGCAGCTCAGGACACTGGCAGAGCCTTGTCTCTCTGCCGAGGGCACCTCCCTACAGGCAGCGCAGACCTGCACAGAGACCTTCAGAGCAGGCAGGGGCACCAGATGTAACACAGCCTGGGTCACAGGGAGCTGACAAACTGCATTGCTTCTTAAATGCACATAACTGTCATAAGCTCTGCACACCCAAGCTATCTGCAGGATCTGACTTTTCTTTCCAGGGCAAATGAGAGCCAGGAAGGATCCAGACTTAGCAAAGATGCAGCCTCCCAGTCCAAGACAAAAACCCTTCGATTTGTGGCCAAGCTATGCTCCAGAAGGAGCAGGTTAAGAAACGCCGACAGGCATTTCTAACGTTAACAGCATCAGTGAGGGCACCGTGGATTCTTCCTGGCACAGACAGCTACTATTAAAGGTAGTAAATGAACCCTCT
The DNA here is from genome assembly GCF_003259725.1 of Athene cunicularia. Lineage (NCBI taxonomy): Eukaryota > Metazoa > Chordata > Aves > Strigiformes > Strigidae > Athene > Athene cunicularia. Next base: position 7,850,670 of record NW_020799117.1, on the reverse strand, counting down.
CAAGGGTGACTGACATCTTTCCACTGCTTTTTCAAGCAACACTCTTCCCTGAAGAGGTTTTCTAGGAAACTTTTGACACAATCCACACTCACACCACTGCACCGATCCCCGAGATGCCAGGCTCACGCAAAATGAAATAGCACAGGAACCCCCCCTCTTTTCTAAGGGAAACCAAGCCCTAAACTCTGTTTGAGGTCTCTGCTGGGAAAACCAGTGGTTCCCACACCCCCGAAGGCATCACAATGGGGATGCAGCCAAGGTGACCCAGCTGATGGGACTCCAGAAACTGTCAAAACGAGGGAGCCGTGCTGGCTCAGGCCCCCACAGTTGCTGAGCCACCCTGCTCTCCCTGACCAGGGAGAAAGGTACCCATCACTCCACCATGCTGCAGGAGAGGCTACTCCAGCACCAGTGCCTGACCCAGTTTGTCTAGTACATACAAGTCTCCCGTGGGCAGAGCATTTAGCCAGCAACTTCTCTGCCATCATGTAAGAGAGAAAAGCCTCCAAGGACACCTGCAAACACTCTGTCAGGTTAAATGGTTCAGGGAGAGGGGCGAGAAAAGCCAGCGACATTCCCTCTCAAACACCACATCAGTCCATCACAGGCAGGCTGGAGCCCCTGAGAAAATGCACGAGTTGATCCAGCTGCTGCTCAGGGTGGCGAGGCACAGCAAGGACACCTCAGCGTTGGGAGAGGAGGGTGCTCAAGGCAAGGCTGCAGGGCCCAGGGCATGCAGGCGGGCCAAATCATGGAGGAGCCAATGGGTCAGGCTCTCCTCCAAGCTGGCTCAAAGACCAGCTGATAGTTCATGACCTCAAAAAATAAAAATCAGTGGTGGAGGAGAGAGAGGGGTGACATGAGCAGGAACTACAGGACAGCAGGGACAGACACACAAGGCATGGCAGGACTCCCAACTCCTAATAAAACACAGCAGCAAAAGACCCAGCCCACTCACCTTTGGGGGCAACTGATTTCCAAATTAAAGGGGGTTGTCCACCCTCCAGGAGGGACCAGGAGCAGTTTTCCTCAGCTCCTGCTTACCTCTGCTGCACTGCTCTGCTTGTTCTGCCAGGCTCTAATGAAAAGCTAGTTAACAGTTAATTATTACCCATTCAGACACACGATCCCCTACTCTGACCGACTGCCGGCTGGGAGGGATAAGACAGTCACGTGACACAAAAATCCCGGCCTTATGAAAGCATGGTCAACTATATTTAGTTGGAAAAACGATGACCTAGCGAGCCCGCACCTCCCTGGCCCCCCCTTGGAGGAGCTGACCTGCCACCTCCGGAGATCCTACCTCCATGGCACCCAGGAAGTCCCTCATCCAGTTCCAACACCAAGAGGGGGATGGCTGGTCTGAGGGTGAGCCCAGTGTGCTCACACTCACACACACACTCTCACACACACACACACACACACAGGCTGTCCTGGGGGGCCAGACCAACACACACCCTGGGCCACAAGCACCTTCCCTCCCCATCCTCGGCACTGCACAGTGGGTCACCTTGTCAGCGGCAAAAGCTGATAAGCACCAAAAGCAACAAACAGGGCCCTGCCCAACGTCCTGGACCTTATCTTGAAAGCAGGAGGCACACTGGGAACCTGACCAGTGTGACCAGTGCAATGGTGGCATTCAGCAGCAATGCTCTTGCTGCCAGCCTCTGCCTGCCTAGGGTTGGGGATGTTCAGAGCTGGAGATGGGAGTTTGCCTCACCTGGTTCAGTCCACCCACCTCTGCATGGCAGCTGGATGAATGAGATAGATACGGCCATGCTGAGAACAGAGAGGGGAGCAAAGGCAGCCATGCAGCAGTCACGCACGTGTGCCGCTGCTGTGGAGAGAAGGTCCCAGAAAAAAGATGTGAGGCAACAAGAGGCGAGAGCATCACCTGCTCCCCCTCCCACTGCAGTGGAAGAGCTTCAAAGGAGAAGAAAAAAAAAACAAAAAAAACACCACCAAAGCCTGAAGACCAGACATCATTAATCTCCTGTCATCAGCAGAGGGGTGCTCTCCGCCTGCATCCCGCTGCAGCCGATGAGACAGCACAACCGGCACTGCCCGTAGGATGAACGGGAAGAGGTCACTGCGCTGCTGCCGAACGCAAGGCATCGCACTGGTGGGATCCCTTCAGTGGCCATCAGCCTCTTCTGCAGCTACATCTGGGGACTTGGAAGCTGACAAAACCCTTCCTGGGAAGCATCTGGTACATCTCACTGTAAATATTTAGCAACGAAGAAACAGGAATTGAGCGCCAAGTGCCTGGCGTGAGACCCTCCGGCTCTGAATATTCACACTGTCTAGGAGGGGTCTGAGCAGCTCCCACAGCCTGTGCCAGTGGAGGGGGTGAGGGGTCACACAAGGCAAAGGTGCAAACTCCACAAAAAACCTGCCTCTGGAAAACCCGTCATCTTAAAGAAGAGAGACAGAGACTTTCTAGAAATGAGACTGTGACGTAACTTAAGTAACACCATTCTTAGTTCCTCCCTGCTGTGATTCCCGTGCCCAGCTTTGGCTACTCCTCCAGAGGGATCTCTGCCGGACCGGTGTGTCCCCTGTGCAGCAGCCACTTGCAAAGTGACGGCTAGACCTCGCCCTCCAAGCCTGCACCAATTCAGCTGCAAACCTGCTTCCCGACTGCATACGTAACAAAAGGAAACTGAGCAGCAGCTCAGATTGCAAGGCCAAGGAAGACAAAGCCACCACCAGGCAGAAATCTAGCCCCACCTCTTGGGGCAAGGGAAAGCAATAGCGATTTGGTGGTAGGACCAGGTGCAGCAAACACTCCCAGGAGTTTAGAGAGGTCAGACCTAGGTCACCTGCTAAACAGGGTGTCTCCAGAAATGAGCTGAAGAAATCCTACAGTCCCATAACCACCCGGATTAAACTAAGCACAGGTATGGGGGCTTCCTCCCACTGGCAAATCCAGAGCATTAAAATCATGATAACAAGGCAGCCAAACATCCTTGCAATCTTTGAGAGCAGGCAGAAAGGCGCTTTTTTTTTTTTTTTTTTTCTACTTAAGGATTACTGTACCTCAGCTGAGCCAATTTCAGGGCATGCTCTCCAATCACAAGACAACATCCCCACTTACATCTCCCACCTTAAGTCAGACACAGTGAAATCCAAGATTTTTCTGAAGAACTTTGTTGTAACAAATACTCCCAACTTCCTTCCTGGGTGCACAATCACGTGGATCCTGCTGCATAAACCACTCTCTCCAATCCAGGCAACTCTGGTACTACAGGTGGCTGTCTCCCTGTCTCAATACACAGCCTAAGAGTAAAACACCCTAATCGGAGTGAGCCTTCCCAAAGGAGTCAGGAATACCCAGCTACAGAGTGCAACACAGCACTCTCTCTCCTAATTTAAAAATCCATCTCTCCTCCTTTTCTTTATAAAAGATTAAAAGTTGCTTCCTTGCAGTGAGAGCATCACCCACATCTCTTTATGGAAAACTTCACAGCATTTAATTCAAAGTGGCATTTATAACTTGAAAGGTATCTCAGCCACTGCTGACAATTCTCCAAAACGATCAGCTCAGGGTGCAGCAGAAGATTAAAAAAACCCCAAAACATCAGGAGTAGTGAGACCAAGACAGAACATCACTTGCCACTCTGTTGAACACCAGTGCATCCACAACTGCACCCTGCAGTCAACTCTGGTCTCTGCATTTCAACAAGAGCACAGCAGTGCTATAGCTGCACAGAGAAAAGCAATTACATCGCTCCTTAAGAGGCGAGACTAAAAGGGCTGGGATCTTCCACTACTGAGGAGGAGGGCTGGCTGCAGTGTACAATGCTAGGAGGGCACAAGAACAGCACACAAAGCTAGCAGGGGATCTGTTTAAAGCAAGAAAAAAAATATTTCCTTAAATAGCAGGCACCAAACTTCACCACTCCCTGTGACAGCAAGTCCTGGGAGGTGGACAGCACTGGTGGCCTTGCAGAGGGGTTATGTGTTCACAGCCAGCATTTCCACAGAGGTCCAGGTGAAGAAATGCCCTCAGGGCCCTCCTCTAACAGCAGAAGTGGGGAATGAGAGTCTGTCCCTCCGCTCTGCCATCACACCACCAAGCCCAGCCCCGCATTTCTCAAGGGTGTTGAAGCTTTCCACCTGAACTCCAGATCACAAGGTTTGAAGTGCTACCTTCTGAAAAGCACCCTAAAGCTGCTGAATCCTAGTCGCTGGATGTGGGAGAAGAGAGGTCCGAGGAACTGCTGCGCTAGACAGAAGAAAAGCCAGTTGTCTCTCTCCGAGAACAATTTTATTTCCAAAGGCTGTTAGGTAACTGGGACGCAAACACTGCTGCCCTTCCACCTCCATAGTGCTTGCACGTGACACCAGGCTGAGGGCAGAACGCTTCCAGCATCCATACGCTAACAAGCAGGAACATGCTTTGGGGCACGCTACAGCTACTGTGCCTACAAAATGGTTGATTTTTGGCTCAGGCTCCCCACCTATGCAAGTCTCAACTCTGTTACCACAACTCATCATCCTCCATCATTATACTAACTGCTTCCTTGGGCAGAAGAACAACGGACTTCTCACCAAGAGGGGAAACCAGTCATACAGACCCACCTGGCCTTACAAGATTAATCTTAAAAAATAGGCACTGACACAGATATGGGAGTCCTGGTGATTTACAGTAACATACTTGAGCAAATTAACTTGTTAAACAACCTCAGTAATGAAAGGGAGGTAAGGGAGCCAAACCCAACAGCCTCAGGAGTGCACAACCACCCTGATGCTAGGAGCAGGTATGCTCCAGGCAAGCCTGTTGCCCCCCGCCAGCGGTGCTACCCTGCCTTCGCCTGCTGCCTTCACACTTCACTGCGTCTTGAGGTATCAGGGCTCCCAGATAAGCTTAGTACATGGGAAGAAAAAGCGTGGCACCAGCTTTAAGGCTTTTCTGGAGAAGACATGAGAAAAGACTGTGCAGTGTCCTGTGCAGCTACCATTAAGAAAAATCCTGCTTAAGTTTTCACTTATCTCCTTAAATACAGAGAATTGTAAAAAAAAAAACCAACAACAAAAAAACCAACCAACCAACCAAACAAACAACCCAAGCTGTGTAGGTAATGTTTTCTGCAACACTACTGACATGTAACATGCACTTACTGAAACGCTATCATCTGCTGCAGACACACACTTGTGCCCCACCCTCGAGGCAGCTGTGAAGGTCCCTACCAGCTGGAGAGCAGAGGACAGAGTTATGCCAAGCAAAGGACATCTCCCAGTCTGCAGCACAGGCAGATAAAACTAAACACCCCATGAAGAACGATCTTCAGCAGGGTGGAGAATAGCCTCTTACAAACTCAACACATGGGAATATTACCTTTGCTCCTTCAAAACCAGTCTTAGTATTTCACTCTCAAACATATTCCAAATGCAGGGAAATCATGGAAGACGTACAAATGGGTTGGGTTAACACTTGGGTTACTTCTCCAACACCTACAGAGGCATCTTCTGCAACGTTACGGTGGATCTGTCTAGAGCTCTGGAAACATATACACATGCACAACTTCCAGCCCTCTGTTCAGTTCAGGAAGTCAAATTACACTGTCTCCAACGTCACACCAGACCAGTCAAAACCAGTGAGTTACTTTTACCGAAATCAGCTTGAAGACAATGGAGCTGATTTCCATACTTCCAAATCCTGGTCATGCAATGCCTCCACAGTCAGCAGCCGTTTATCCTCACACTATCGTGTGAACTGGGAAATGTGACCCTGTGTAAAGCCAAAGATTGGTGGACATAGTGATGTGTCTAAGACTGCACAAGGCCAAGCCGGGCACTGATGCCCACTCCTGGTGCATTTGCTACAGGACATCTCCACAGGGCATGACAGCTCTGAGACAAGAGGATCTTGCTGACTGGTCTTGGTATCACTGGGTAAAATATAAGCCTTTCCTTCAGTCTTGGCACTTCAGCAACACCAACCTGGATGAAGAGCTCCTGACAGTTTGGGAAATGCAAGAATTGAGATCATCAATACCTGCTTTTAAAAGCTACATGCCCTTCCCGATTTGGGATCTCCAGCCAGAGTAGCCTCCCCTCCCTCCCTAGGACCCCAATCCATTTCTGCAGTCCCTCCCAGCATGGCTGCATGCACTGTTGGCGCCAGGAAGTTTTCATTGGTTCTGCACTGATGGCAACGCACTGTGTATCTTGGTTGTCATTAACAGCAGCACTCAGCAGCAACACACAGACTAAACAAGCCAAGAGGGAAGTCTGCATCTTTGCAAAGTATTGCAAATTCAAATATATATATCTTCAGGTTCAGGTTCACAGACACATCAAGCTGTATAAAACTAACATACAGACTAACAGCAGCAATTCTGAGTTACATTTGCATCTTGACACATAAATGTTTTCAGTTGTGATGATCAAAACCTACAAGTTCCCAAACTCTTTCACCCTGGACACCCAAACTTGCCATGCTACAACAGTATGGGAGGAAAGTTACCTTCCAGCAGTTGCAGTCATCACTACATGAAAGCATAAAACATGTCACTGTCATACAGGCATGGCCAAATATTAACGGGCTTTTTTGGTTTGCATTTCTGAGGAGGTTTTTTTTGGTTTTTGTTTTTTTTGGGGGGGGTTGTTTTTTTAATTAATGTCTGTAACATATTCCTGTACCAGTCTTCTAAATCCGGTTTGTGCTGACTCTGTAGAAAGAGAAGTGCAGGGAATGGGGGAAGGAGGTTTGAAGAACTCTATTATTAATTAATACATACCAGACTGGCCATCAGTTGGAAATATATCTGTAAAAAAAAAAAAAGAAAAGAATCAGTATTGATTGCAGCTGGAGCAGGAATCATATTTAAAAGGTCCCTCCTCTCTTGATTTGTTTGCTTTAGCTAAACAGAGGAAGTATTTTCTTAGTATCCCAAGTTAAACATCAATCCAGCTTGGAACCCACCTCAATTCACCACTTGCGAGAAAGATTTTGAAGGAGACAGTGTTTACCTGAATGTATTGCTCTCAAACAACATTCTAAATTGGCTTCTAACAGACAGCCATGAGGAATGAAAAGCTCATTAAGATGTACAAGGATCCACACAATGAGCTCGTTGGTGGCACCCACATGCTCCCCCTGGCCAGCATTATCAAACGAAAACCTGCACAGAGAACATCCAACATGCTGACCTACTGGGAAGTGCAGGTGGCAGCCAAAGCAAAAGCAAAATGAGCATTTTCCTGATGGTTCTTGATTTTTGCAGCCACAAGGGACATCAACAGCTGTGCCTGGCTCCAACACAGCACCTACACCAGAGAACAGGCAGCCAGAAGCACGTATCCATCACCCAAAGAGATGCCCCGTGCCTTGGTATGTCACAAATCACCCCGGGGGAAACACTTTTGCCTTCGCCCTCCCCTTCCCATCTCAGGTGGCTCTGCCAGCAAGCACAGCCTGTTGCACAGAGCTGCTGGAGTCTGGAGGGTGTCAGATGCCGAAACGGATTACTCAACCTTCCCACCCTGCAAGTTCTTTCCAGTTAGAGGTATAGGTCCTCCTGAGGACCCTATTTATTGCTGGGAGAAAGATGTTCACTGAAGTAGCTGGGAAGGATCAGATGAAAGACTTGTTCTTTTGAGGAGCATACACAACAGCATGTGTGGAGAAACCCTGTTGATAAAGGCTCCCCAGGAAGCTATGAAAACAGCACTTTCAAGAGAGCAACACTGTTTTCTTCAAGGAACTTGGAAGAGAGGGAAGGGAGGCTGCCAGGAAGCCAAGGTCCTCCTAGGACAGGGGCAGGCCCCCGGCTCCTGCTTATCAGCTGCCCAAAACACACATTCAGCTGTAAAGTCACAAGAGTTGCGGCAAGGACTACCCCTTGGACAGGGCAATGCTCTCTGGCCCAGGCTCAACCAATGCAGAAACAGCAAAACCACGCCTCTACCAAAGAGCTCCTATTTATCTACCTTTAACAGTGCACCGTGTTCAAGGCGTCCTCAGGCAGGGATGCTTTCATCCCACATATAAGCAGCAGAAGCAAATGGTGTGGAGAAAAAAAAAAAAAATAAAATCAAAACTACCTCTGTAGTTATACAGGGTTATGGTCTGCGCTGAAGGCATGATCTCGGGGAAAAGCTAGCACATCCAGAGGCCTCCAAGCGCCAGCCTGGATCTTTTGCAGACTGCATGTTCTATCGCAACCCTCCACCAGCACGTCACCAAGGTACACCTAAACATTTTGTATTTCTGTCATGGTTGCTGACAAGATCAGGCTCCTACAACAGTGAGTAGAAACATTCTGTACTTGATCTAACAGGTCCCAAGAGGCAACTTCTGCATTTTCCTACTGGGCAACTCCCAGACAGCTTCTCCACAGAGGAACAAAGTAGAAACATTGGTTAATGCATATCCCACCTGTTTGGATCAGCTAGCTGTACCAGCTATTAGCAAAAAAACAAAATTAACAAATAATACTACTACAATGACTGAGAAAAGGAATTCCTTTGTGTCAGCCAAGAACTACAGGCCTTGGCAACCATTCCCACCACTATACCCCTGCCAGGTGCAGTTCTCCAGCTTGCATTCCTGCTAGCCTGTCCAACCAACTCTCCATCAAATGCACGGCGCAGCCTGGCCAGCCATCTGCGCAACCAACTATCCCCAAGAGGTCCAGGCTATCTCCTTCTAGAAACCAAAGCAACCCGACAGTGTATTTGCCACCACATTTTCTAAAAAAGCAGTGGAAGCTCCTCAGCTGCTCAGGTCAGTAGAAATCAAGGGCTGCACATGATGAGCAGGGGCAGACATTGCTCACACTCAGGGAGAGGTCTGCTAGTGCAACTCCTGTTGAGGAAGGACACTTGCCTCCAGTCCTCAGCCCTCTTGTCTGGGAGAGACGGCGCTTGTCATAACTCATTACACCTATGATTAACGCAGATTTGACTCCAAGCTCTCCAGAGCAGAAACCCAGAGTGCTGGGTTTGCAGGCAGCTTTCCCCACCGCTAAGAACAAGAACAGAGCAGTCTGTAGGACTTGCTCTTCTGAAAAATAGGATTGCTGGGAGGACATGCAGGAGGCAGGGCTGGTCAGGGAATGCCAGGCACAACGACCCTTTGGGACGCCTTCTTCTCTTGCAAGCACAAGGGACTAGATTAGAAATTAGCCTGCCAATTAAGGGCAGCACCTGAGGTGCCCAAGAGAAGTCTAAATCAGGCAGCGCCTTCTTTTCCCAAGAAAGCCACGGTGGGGAAGGAGGCAGGAATGTGTGCGGCTGACAGGGCAAAGATAAACCCCTGGGGCTGCTCTCCAAGGAGCCTGTCTAGCACACTGCAGGGCTGAGCCTGCCTGTCCAGGTCAGCTCCCTTCCCAGTGCTCCCAAGGTTAAAAATCAAACAAGGATCCAGGCACAGAGACCAGTCTGGTGTTTTGCTCAAGCACCCAACATGGAAAGCCAAAGACAGCAAACCAGCCCCACCAATTCCTCCCACCACACAGACCCGCTTTCCCAACTATTTTCCCCGCCAAGGCACCCCAATGCCCGGTATCCTGACACAGGCCAAATGCTGTGGAGGATGATGCTCTGCAGCTCTCCACCATCCGACCCACTACCTGCCCAGCAGTGGGCACTCCCCATGTGGGAGCCACAGACAGCTCTGCTCCTGCCTCCACCACACCTCCCAGCCAAATACAGCCTGCTGCACTGGGCGAATACAAAATAGTCCCCAGGCAGCCAAATGGGAAGGAGCAAGAAGTAAAAATATCGTGATGCAAGCAAGGAAGACCCATGAAATTCGGGCCCTGTGGTCCCACATTTCCATACCCTTCTTGCATTTGTTTCTCAGTGTGGGCCCAAAACCAGAAAGACCTGGAGTCTAAAGAGAAGGTCTATAATCACCACAGGAACCAGTGACCTCTTCATCACAGGGCCAGCCTCTGCCAAGCCAGGTATTTCCCAAGCCCTTTCATCCTCCTCAGCTCTGTACATTATTCATACGGAACTACAACATCTCAGAGGAAACCACGTTTCATGAATCTCCGTGTTATCAGCAAAGGGGGGTGGAGGAAGGAGCAAGCCGGAGGTCAAGAGGCATGTGGCAGGCGGCAGGATGTCAGGACAGGCGCGGAGCATCCCTTTCAGGATTGTCATGAGAGTGCAGATGAGATACAGGAGTGCTCACTCTGAACACAATACCCAGAGCTGCTGCACATAAAGCCCATGAGACATAACCAAATTGAGGGCACTCCTTCTTGAAGCAGTGCTGGGGGGTGGATACAGAATCCCAATTTTTGCCTGATGGTATTTTTAAACACAGAAGACCATATGCTAAAATGGGGCATTTAAAGAGAAAAGCTGATGCATCCACACACATACCCCCTCCCGAAGGGTTATCTGGCCACCACTGCTATTCAGGTATCTGGGACAGGTCCAGAAAGGCTACCCCATTTACGAGCACATATCTCCCCTCTGCTGCTCCCCCCGCTCACTGCAGAAGCGTGCTGCTAACTGGGCTCCTCAGCCAGCCACGCTTCAGTGCCGAATCCAAACCCCCTCACAGGAAGCCTGCCTTCTTCCTGCTCACCTGCCTTCTTCCTGCCCACCTGCCTTCTCCCTGCACGGTAGCTAGTCAGGCAGGGACCTCCACCACCCGCTGCCTGCCCCAGCCTCTCTGCCACCAGCACCTCTCTTCTGCCACGGATGCTGCTTCTTCCCAGCAGGGCCCGAGAGGCAGTAACTGAAGAGCAGCTCATTAGCCCTGACGCAAGAGAAACGCTGACTCGTTATTACAGCAACCCACAGCCGTAACTGCCGAGAGGGGCAGCACGGCCGCAGGCAGAGTGCCAGCAAGAACCAGATCCCCGCACCCTGACGCCTGCCACCAGCCCCCTGCAATTACCCTTCTGCTCTCCAAACTGGGGGAAAAATGACCTCCATCTGCTTTCTGTCACCTGCCGGTCACCAAAGCACGCTGACTGGTATCACTGCACCGTTGTGCGGAGCGAGGGCTGCTCCTCTGCACGCACAAGTATACACAACAACACACTCCTCAGCCGCTCCCAGCGGGACACAGGGCTCATCCACACTGCCACTGCTACAGGGAGAAGCCAGCTGATTTGTTCTGGCTTTTGACCCATTAAGTTGTAACTAAATCATCCTCCACATTTTGCAGACAAAAGACTCGGACGTCAGCAAAAAAATGACCTCTCCAAGGTCATGCGGGGACTCGGCAGCAGAGACGTGACCAGAACTTGGTCACAATGGCTCAAAAGCTGCAGGGCTGCACTGGCTGCCTGGGAGAGGGCTGGGGAAGGGAGATGCTAATGCATAGCAGGATCTCCGAGGATCTCTCCTCCTAACCTGACCTGCCGCCCAGCAGGGACGATTCAGTTCTGCTCCTCTGGCTATGCCAGCAATCCTCCCAGTGCAAACAGCACAGGCAGGGAGAAGGTCCAAATTACATAGTCCAGCATCTGCTGCAAAGAGACCAGTGCTGCTCAAATCCCTGCACCATCCCCAGGCTCAAATCTGTATCACCTGGCTCCCCCTCAGAGGCCAAGGTAGTGCCTGCACAGGTTCCCAAGACAGTTACAGGCCTCTTCAAAGCAATGCTCAGCGGAGAAGCGGGTGAGGTCTGCTAGGAAAAAGTAGCAAAGCAAGAAACCCCAAACCCAAAGATTAGCATGGACAATTACATCCCTCCTGAGATCTTGCTTGCTTCCTGCTCTCCTTCTTCATTACTTGCCAAGCAGGCTCAGGGAGGGTCCGGCTCTCAGCCACCCAGATCTTCCCAACCCTCCCCAGCTGCCAGGTCTGGGCAAACACCTCCCATATCTCTTAACAATGCTCAGCTACTGTAGTAAGTATATTTACCCCCTCAAAGAGAAGCTGTAGCTTGAGATGGGTAAAAGATCCAAACCAGATGGCTCAACCCTAACCTGATGTTGGTTAGGTCCTAAGACCAATAAGGTCTGTGCAAGATAAAAAAAACTGCAGAAGTGTTTATCAGCTCCCAAATCGCTTTCTCTGCAAGGGTATCCAGACCACCAACCCCCTAGTAAATGGTTTTCTGCTCTCCATCCAAGGGAGAGGCTTGTTTCCTTCTCACACACCCCCATCACCCACGCTAAGAGGCTGAAGAGCTGCAGCCAGTGTGAGCTCTGACACTTGATTTCCCACAAACCATGTGGAAACAAATGGTTGAAATACATTTTCAGTGTATAAACAACCATGGTTTTGGTGAAGCTCAGCTGCGGTGCCCCTGTAACTTCATGTAGTTGAAAAGGGATGAAGACTTCCAGCATCACCAAGCTGCAAGAGGAACACACCCGTGGGACAAAAAAAAACCCTACTCCAAAATCAGAGCATTAACTGAGTGAGATAGCTCCGTAGCTTTAACTTCACACCACACACTAAATTAGTACCTTAATGCTGACGTTCAGTCTCTTCCAGACAGAAGATGAGCAAAGCTGACCGAGCAGGGCTGCGACTCTGGCTGCAGTCACGGTCACCAGCACCGTGCCTGGCAAAAGCACCTTCCAGAGATCTGCTTGGAAAAGGGTCCAGGTCTTTTCTCCAAGCACTGGAGATACCAACAGGGTTCTGAAGAGTGCATCTGGTCAGCGTGACCAGAAAATACTTGAGATCTCTCCAAACAGACAGTCTTGCAAATGCAACGCTCACATATGCACAGGCACACGAGGAGTAACTGTAAGGTCACGGCTGTTTTTTCTCCCATCCACTTATCAGTGCTTGCACTGGAAAGAACAAACACTGGGTGCTCTCTGTCATTAACTCCTTCTCCCCCCATCTCCTAAATGGACAAGCAGCAAAGCGCTACTGCTCCAACCATAAGCCCTAACGTTCCTGTTCATGCATCTGATGAAAAGCTGTGGAGAAAGTACAAGGCACCTTAAAGATGCCCGATTACTGTTCCCATGAAGCAGCTGGTGACCCAGCTCTCCACATCCTTTAATTACCAGTAAGCCTCAAGTGACACCACTGGAAGTCTCCAGCCTTCCAGAAGACCAACCCAGTCTAGGCCCAATGATCACAGTCACCCTCCCCAAACTGTTCTTTAAGTTACTGGATATTGAACAGGCAGTAGAATTTCAGACACTGTCAAGCAAAATTAACACGTGTCAGGGACTCTTCCTGAAACACAGAAACCATTTTGGTGCGGCCTAGAAGCCAACTGGATCCCACGCTGTGGAAATCAATATAGGATGGCGTTTCCCTCTGACAGGGTCATCGCACGCTGCTCTACAACATGCTTTTCTAAGTGCACATCAAGGGCAGGCAGTCTCAGACACCACTGCAAAGCTTTGCCTAAAGACAGCTCAGTAAGCAGTGAGCAAGACACTACAGAGGAGAACCCATTACTGTAACAGAAATCCAGCATCTCCATGAAAGAAGATCCCCACACACACCTCCTCAAAAGCCCCAGTATTATGGATTTGCCCTGTAACATCAGGCAGGGATGCCATAAAACCCCAGGAATTGAAAACTGAGAGGCACTCTCCACCTTGGGGCTGTGGGTAGAGGGCCAAGCAGGGTGTCTGCAGGATACACAAGGCAGCACAGTGAAGACAGAATAATTAAATCTCTTAACTGAATCAGAAATCATCAGACTCACAGTCTTAGATGTTCCCCCCTCTGGTCCAGTCTATTTGATTGTTTTTAATCAAACACACAGCTTTTCCAAACTACATCCTTGCTTGGTTCCACTTCTCTGCTGTTATTTAGATAACTCCGATTTCAGTTCCAACTGAAGTCAAGAGGGTTGTCCACCTGTAATGTGCACCATCTCTTCCAAATCGTATTCACAGTTGCACTTATAGGTTTAATTTTAGATTTTAAAAACAAGGATCACTTACAGCAAATTCCTCCCCTACAGAGCATGCAAATGTCACTTCTGTCATTATCCAACTAAAAAGGGGGAGCTAGAAGAATTCACCCGAGTTTGGGAAGCCACAAGAAATCAGTCTCCTTTTTGTTCAGCTCAGTGCAGGACTGTCTGCAGTGGCAGAGGATTTCTGAGCACCCAGAAGATGCATTAGATCATATTAGGTATTCCCCCGAGCTCTCAAGGTTTAGCTGGGAAGTGAAATTTAATATGATTACAGCCAGCAAAGTCTCATGCTTTGTCATCTGAGCACATGGTGGAGACACCTCCATGATTCGCTTTCTGTCTGGTTGGGTGGGATCTCATGCACAAATATCCTATCACTTCCGTTTCAGTCAGAGTAAAACCTCCCAACAACATTTTTGGGATGCATTTCTCCACATTTCAGTATCTACTGCTACAGTCAAATAACTTCTCAGCATCATGCATACTGGTGTCACTCTTCACACTTAAATCTTTGCTTTGTTTTTTTTAACCTTTACTTGCCCCCTTGCACAGCCTTGTAGCTGACTTGCCAATGTGAGCCTGTCTGGAGATATACAGGTGGGGCAAAGTGCTTCAGTCACTCCTTTAAATGTCTCTTTTCATGCTTGATGAGGCCAAAAGCATTGCTATTTGTTATTATGGTTGAGTCGTTTATTTTCGGTAGGCTTGTTCTGGGAGGCTGGGAGAGCTGACATAAACAGACACTGCTCCCAAGCTATGCTGACTTTGTGGCTATTTAGAAGGGCTACAGTGAAGGTAAAAAATTATTGTAGTGAGAATCCTAAGTTTCTTGTGGGAATAAACTCAGTGCTTCTTTTGCAACACTTGATACAAAAAAAAAATGGAGTAACTGACTTTGGAGAAACTGAAGAAATTAATTTCCTATAGTCTGAAGTGAAGTGAATGTTCTTATAAATTCTCCCTATTTCATTCCATCACTAGCTTTATCATCTATACGTGTGCAAACCAGACAGTTTAGTAGCTCACATTCAGTAAAATGTCTCTCAATCACTCATTTGCACCACTGACCAGAGGCTTTCAAAAGCACAGTTATAAAGAGGAAAGAAAAAAAAATAAAAAGCAGAGTGAATTTAGTGTGAAGGCTGAATATGAATTACAAATAATCTGCGGAGGGACAGTGCTACCTACATATTTAGCAACATACCCACCTTCTGGCAGCACATACAAGTTACCAGGCAGGTTAAGACACCCATCTCCTCACACACCTTTTCTCTTACTTTCCCATCAACAAAACTCTACCCTTTCCTCATTTTTGTGGCTTTTCCAATTT
The DNA here is from genome assembly GCF_003259725.1 of Athene cunicularia. Taxonomy (NCBI): domain Eukaryota; kingdom Metazoa; phylum Chordata; class Aves; order Strigiformes; family Strigidae; genus Athene; species Athene cunicularia. Next base: position 7,835,521 of record NW_020799117.1, on the reverse strand, counting down.
CATACTTGTTTCCCCACATGTTTAGTCAGGAAAAACTCACCTCTTTTCTCAGTGTTTTAGACTTCTTCAAACCTAACATATCTAGCCCTGAAAATTCTCTGTTCTCTCCACACACACATCCAGCAGCCAAATCAAAAAAGTCAAATGACTACCAGGAAAGGAGAAGAGATAAGCAGCCCCGTGCACCCTCCCTCTTGCCGACGGATCCCTTCCAGCACGCAGCCATGACCTGCAGACTGCAGAGTCACTCTGCAGGAGTACGGCACACGCTGCCGCTCAGCTGGAAAAACGTGCTCAGCAGTGTGCTCAGGACGCACTCCGCTTCCTCCCACCAACCCCCCCAGTCTCTCAGGCTGCACCCCCATACCTGGGTAGGGAAGAATGGAGCAGCACTGGGCTCCCACCTGCACGCCGTCCCCCGTCGTCGTGTCGTCCCCCCCCAGGCTTATGCACCAGCACCCAACAGAAAGGACACACAGCACATTTCCACACACACCCCCGCCCCTGCCCCAGCTTTCCAGTCACGGTTTGACTCTGGCTTGTGTGTCAAGGACACGTGAGGTTCACAAGCCCCATCCAAGCACCCGTTTCTCCCTGTTGCCCCCTTGGCTATCACTCTCACCGTCACCAAGGGATTGCTGCAGAGCCTGCCAGCAACTGAGCAAGGATCACTGTGGAGCACCAGAGATGCTTCTCCTCCAGCACCTTCCTTGTGAGGCAGGGATGCCTCTCCTGGGCCCCAGCCGAGGCCAAGGCCACTTCAGGGAGCAAGTAAGGAGTGCAGAGAAGCACCTGCAGGCATGTGGCCAGGTCACAGGCCAGCTATGCCTGCTAAAGCAGCAGGTTGCAGACTGTTTGCAGCCACTTCAAGGGGTGCCCGGCAGGAAGCGAATGTGCTTCCCCAGGAGAGCAGGTCAGGGCAAGCTGCACCTGCCAGCACGTTGTGAGTGCCACGCACGCTTCAGAGGGAACCCGAAGGAAAGAAAGGGTGCCTGTGTCACCTCTGAGTGCCACCTGAACCAGACTGAGTGGCACTGACATGACCTGTGTCATACCAACAGCCACCTCCTTTGGCCATTTCTAAAGCAAATGGAGGCTTACGCCTGATCTGTCGTGCCAGAGCATCCAACCCAGCCAGGGCCACCACGGTCACCTCCCACACATCATCAAAGCCCCAAGCTATCCATCGCAGAGATCTCTACCAATCCTTCCAACTTGTGACCGTGTAAAGGAACAGGATGACTCAAACCCAAAAGAACAAAAATAAAAATCACAACCACCGCAGAGTACCGAAGCCTGCTGCACATTCCTGTACGGTGCTGCAACACATGGAAGTGTCAAGGCAAACTGCTGCTCTAAGTCAGCTTTGCTCCAGAAGGACACTGAAGGTAAACCACTGATAAGGCAGGTATTAAATCAGCCAGTGCACAGCTCTTCCTCCCTCTCTCCTTGTACGTCACAGCAGAATATCCACCGGCACATGTAGCTTTAATGCTGTAGGAAGAGCTCTTGATCCTGGCAAAATCCATAGCGAGTGTCACACCAAAGCTGGGCTGGACAACTTGCTAAGGATGGCTCCAGCAGCCCGATGCAGTACTGAAACCAGCAGAGCCACAACACGTCACACACCAATTCGTTCAGAAAAGGCAACCCACCCAGGCCTGCCCACAGAAGCCCCCCAGACTGTCACACACACACATGCTCTGACAGAAAAGTTCAGTTAGGAGGATCTTCTGGAAACCTGCAATTACAGGATGAGACTCTGTTTAGAAACATGTTGACACTTGACCACCATTTCCACAACCCTTCCCCAAAAAAACGTGCATCTTGCACAGTATTAGAATTGCCATCAGCAAACCTATTTTCACCAAATGCCTTCTGTCAGTTTTTATTCCATGGCTGCAGGACCTTCCCAAGCACACCCACTTCTCCTTTCAGCCAAGCAATCCAGACTGACCCTGACCTGGGACTCCCCCCAGAAAGAAGTCTGGTAATTGATTCATTCAAGGCCAAATTCAGTTCCCGTTTGTTCTGATCACAAATTATTGTTGCCTAAATACACAAGTAGCTGCTTTAAGTTCTCACAGCACTGCACTAACTTCTCTAAAGCCTTTCTTTCACCTTTCCTCTGACCTGCTCAAGTCACGCAGCTGTATCATTTGCTACTAGATATTCAGATTAGCGAGTTATTTCAATGCAAGGAGAAAAGTCTCCCAACTCCACTTAGAGATCGCTAACAAGGACCTGGACCTGCAGAATGAATCTGGAACTAAAGTGGGTCTCAAGCAAAGAAAGGGACAACTGCAGAGCTGGCCATGCCAGAGAACACCCAGAACTTTACCCAACCCCAGGAGATGACTTCCAGCCCATGCAAAGCTCTACCCAGACAGCACTACCACCATGAGAGATCCCAGCAGGTATCACCAAGGCTGCACCACCACCTTCTTCCCCAAGCTCTCTGTGCGCACAGCAAGCCAGGGATTTGACAGAGCCAGCAGCATGGAGACTTAAGCCCTTGGTAGGAAAGGAGGTTGCAGAGAGCTGGGGGATGAGCCTCTTTAACCAAGTAGTAAGCAACAAGAGGTAATGGCCTCCAGTTGTGCCAGGGAAGGTTTATACTAGATATCAGAAAGTATTTCTTTACAGAACGGGTTGTTGGGCGTTGGAATGGGCTGCCCAGGGAGGTGGTGGAGTCCCCATCCCTGGAGGTGTTTAAGAGTAGAGTCGACATAGCGCTGAGGGAACTGTCAGTGTTAGGTTAACGGTTGGACTAGATGATCTTCAAGGTCCTTTCCAACCTAGTTGATTCTGTGGAAATCAGCAGAAGTTCCAATGCCAAAATGATCAGAGGATAAATAACATTTTAAAGACCATAATGTAAATGCGTATCACGGTTGGGAATGAACTAAGCTCACCACTTCCAACTGGACTTATGGCAAGAGCAGAGCCAAAAGCCCTCCCAGCTCTCCTATGGGATATCTGCCAGATCTACAGTGAGGTCACTGTACCTCTGTTTACCTGGTTCCTGAGATGGGAGGAGAGCTCCTCCGAGAGGTGCACCACCATAAAGGACACCACAGACCTCTGGCAGTATTTAAGTGTATTTAAATTTTCATTAAGATTTTTTTTTTTAAAGCCTTGCTGTTTGCAGCTGTAGTAACTGTCAGGATTAAAACATTCAACCTGGTCTAGACAGCACAGCTTTTTACTAAAACGCACATTCCTTATTTAGCCAAACAAGCACTGCCACTGAGGTACTGACGGAGATACATTACAAAGTAGTTTCAAGTATGCAAAGAGCAACCTAACTCTACCCAAATCAGCATTTGGCATTCCCCTGAGGATAATTTCACACTATTCAAGCACAGCGAAAGGATCAGATCTCATAATCTGGAAGGGAGAGCAGAGCATTGCAGCCCCAGTGCCCCCATTCCCACCCCAGCTTTTTGCACCTTGTCTTCACATCTGACCCAAGCCTTTCTGCTTCCCAGTCCAGTGATCCCAGACACAACCCCGGTGGAAACCCTCATGGTACCACAGGTAATAAACAGCTTAAAAGAAGAGGTGTGAGGGTAAGGAGGTGGTCAGCGAGAACCCTCCAGCAACACTTCAGACCTGGAAATCTGGAACCGGAGGTCGCAGCAGAAGCAAGTGCTGAAGCCCAGGGCCAGTGAGTCAGCTCTCAGGAGCTGCGCTGCATTCCCCAGCCTTCCCGAAACAAACAGTGCAGAACAGGGCAAAGGTCCAGCACAAAGCTGAAGGGCAAAGGTATGCAGGGGAGGGAAAAACACTAAGCTTCACAGTTTTCTGGAGCAGCAAGTTCCAGTTACTCTCATCTTCCCCGACAAAACGGGAAGAGTTACTCAAACGTGAGTTGTAGGATCGGAACAAAACAGTATTTCAGAGAGGAAACTTGGGGTGGGGCGGGAGGACTCCTGCTGCGATAGCAGCTCTGTTGCAAGGAACAGCCAGGAGAGCTCCACAATTACATGCCACGACACAGCAAGAATTGCCCAACACTTTGGAAATAGGTGTGTGCAGCCCTACTGAGCTGGATACCCAAGCAGGCAGATGCGTGCATCTACTCTGAACGCAAAGAAATGCCAAAGGTAAAATAAGCTTCCCATACACCTTATCTCCTGTACTGGAGGCTGGTTTCAAGGAAAGCCCCATGGGGAGTTAGTCAGCAAAGGGTGAGAAGCTAATGAATCTTCCCCTGCCTTCTCCTCAGTACCAGTATTCTGGCATAAAGCAACACACACTCTCTCTGAACAATAGTCAGCTAACCTCTGGTGCTTGCTGCTAGCAACTAAGGTGTGCCTTCTGGAAAGCACTGCCTATCCGCCCAGTGCATTTGCCAAACGACAAGCAAGAAACTCTACTCAAGAAATTAAAACACCTCCTGCATCTTCATTAGGAAATACGCCGCTTTCTCCTGGCCGAGCATTTGCAACGAGAACGAAAACTGGCATTAAACTCAGTGCAGGCAAAGCTCAGCAATTGCAGTGCCAGTCATTAAAACATTCATGTTCTTTCTTCCAAGATGTAAATGGCTTTAAAAAATTAAGAAGTGCCAAGTGCCTTGATGCAACCTTTCTTGAAATAAATCCAGCAGGTTTTCAAAACGGGGTGCTGTTAACACCTGTCTGCACCAATGCTTGCATCAGCACCAGCCCTGGTGCAGGGCACACCGGAGGAGTACAGCATGTTCCAGAAGGTCGAGCTGTCTTAACTGCAAGCCACACTTCTGCTCTATAGAAGAATTTGAGAAAATACTTTGAATTTGGTTTATAGCCAAAAGTGCAAAGCTGGTTTTGCCAGAAAACATTTCCTTTGCTACTGCAGACACACACACTACCATCATGTCTTCACCAGTCAGGCTGCTGGCTGCATTTATTTACATGATAAGAAGAGCACGTACAATAACGAGGGGACAGTCACACAGACCTCATTACTAGATCATTAGAGAGTAAAAATGAGGCATCATTACCAGCTCTGCCAGCGTCCCTCACAAGCAGTAAGCCGTGTCAAGTACAAGCCTTGCCACACAGGACAGAACCATGCGTTATTCTCAGGGATCAAAGGATCCCCCCTGCTCTCCTGTACCCTGACTCTGAAACACACACGAATAGAACTGTAACACGCATCTTGTCAGGACACCAGGAAAATGTTCTGCTGTGCCAATCCAGCTGAACCTCAGCCTCTGCTTACAGCATCAGCAGTATCACTGTTGTCTAACTCGATCTAATGGTTGCTCCACGTACTGCCATGCCGTTGTTCTTTTGGGAGGAGGGGTTAAGCAGCAAGGAGAGGCTTTGCTTCAATAGTCCTCCTTCCTGAAAAAGCAGAAACATTGACTCAAACATCCTTTTACAGACCTCACTGCCACCCTCGAGCGTAAAAATGCTGCAGCAGGTAGGACACCAGCTTCTGAAGATAAATCCTAATCTGTCAAAAAAAGGACGTTCTTCAGTCCCTACCTCAGTCCCCCAAATGCAGTTAACTTTCCCAGCTGCAGTGAGTCAAACAGTTCAAAACAACCAGAGGTGCATTTGTTAAGCTCTTCCCTATCCATATTCTGACACAGACAACAGAAACTCACAAAGATCTTGAAGGAGGCTCTGTTTATTCTGGCGAGAGCTCAGAGCTTTTACTTTTATCAGCACCAGTTCCGACACAGACCATTAAAGAATGGGTGAACACCTAAAGAGTAGGTCTTGTCCATTAAATCTCTTCTACAGGTCCATAATTAATATAATTATTATAAAAAAATTAGGGCTTTCAAAGCCTGTAAAACAAGTCATAGAGGGATCCCTTTATCTTTACAGATCTGTCCTTGCTAGGCTCCTTGGTCTCCTCACGACCTCTGGCAGAATTAGGGCTGAAAACATTTAGTATCTCCAGAAGACAAGCACTGCTCTGGATCACTGCTGTATCGTGTGCCATGCTAAGCTCTGCTGAAAAGCCAAAGAACATCCAGCAGTGACTTTCCAGAGTTTAAAAGCCCTCAGTCTGGTTCCAGCATACAAAAGAGTCACTTTCCTTAGGCAAACCTCCTGGAGGTCACTTCAACAAGACAACTCACCACACCAGCACCACCTTCCACACAAACTCATGCTCCAGATCTTTTTTTGTAAGCATCTGCCAAAAGAAATCCTCCACCCAAAGCAGCAATGAACAGGAGCCTGCAAACTCTACAAGAAGGTACTTAGGTGAAGGGCCACCAGGCAAGGTCAGCTGCCAGCCTGCTTCTGTGGGAGTTTGCCAGCCATGTTTATTTTATACGTTTTCTCTTCTGCTAACAAACAAGCAGCAAAAGAAACAATGCCCCAAGAGAGGAGAGCCAAGCAGCAGTGTCTGGGGCATTGTGGGAATCAGTTGCTGCTGCCAAACATGCCAAAACACTACTGACCAATTCCATTATTTAAACACCTTTGGGACTACCAGGACAATTGTGCTGGGCCCAAAATTCTGAGTGGCATGGCATTAGTCCCTTGCCCTACCACAGGGTGGACATGCAGCCGACACACTCTCCCTCAAAAAGTCCTGTCAGGAGTTGCAAGGGCCCCCTCCTCATGCTGGGCAGCCTGTCTCGCTGGCTCCTGCCTCAGTTGCTTGCTCCGACGAGTCACCCACCTTTGCGACAGGCCTGGTAACGAATCTGGACACGCCTCAGACGTAAGCCCCAAACAGGAATGTTCAATCTTGTGGTTTTGCACCTTTTGGTTTATTTCTAGGGACTGTTACCTGAGGAGGTTGTGTGATTGAGTGAGGTTTCCACACAAAGGAGTGATGTGACCAGTTTTATGGCATGCCACAAGAGGCAAACGCAGACAGCCACGCTGTCCTGGATTTCATTAAGCTTTGCTTATGTTGATGCGTACAATGACAAACCACCAAACAACCCAAACGTGGACTTTTACCTGGCACAATTAACTTCTCCTCTATACTCCCCATTAAAGACGACAGCTTTCCAGATGGAAACTGCAGAGCTGTCCATCTTCCAAAGATCAATACCTCTGATGAATCATCATGCCAGGCAGTAAATTCTTGCAAAACACTAGCACACACAGGAATTGGGAATCTGATATCATATCTGGCAGTGTGGTTTTAGAGTTAACAGAGGCAGGCCGGAAAAAATTAAGTCTTTCCCAAACAAGATGCTTCGGGAAAACTTCTGCATTTTCCTCATGGCACCGACTGACTCGAAGCAGGTACGAGCGAAGCCCCGCTGGTAAAATCAGCCCCTATCCCAACTTCCGAGGAAATGGTGTTCTGCAATTTCAGCTTTTGCTGACGACAGCACCGGGTTACAAACGCGATTTGGACAGCGTCGCGCCGTCGCTACCGCTGGACGCTGCCCCTCCGCTTCCCCACGCGACTCCCTTTCGGGGACACCCCCACCCCCTCCTCACGCTTCGCTGCTGCCAGCCTCCATCCGCGGCTGCCAGCGTGCAGGGGCAGAGCCGCGCTGGGCCGCAGCCCCCGGCCCCGCCGCCATGAGTCGGCAGAGAAAGGCGG
>NW_020799117.1:7785870-7827950 GCF_003259725.1 Athene cunicularia | reverse complement strand
GGGGGGGGGGGGGGGGGGGGGGGGGGGGGGGGGGGGGGGGGGGGGGGGGGGGTCATCTCCAGGGGAAGGGAGCTGGGAAATAACCCCGTCCTGGGGACCCCCCTCCTGTGTCCTGAGCCCGGCAAAACCCACAGACCTTCACCCGAGCAGGTCAAAATCTTTGACTGATCTCTAGCTGATGGGATGTCGCTCGCTCATCTTCGTCGTTATCTAACGTCCTCGGTATTTGTCCCCAAATTCTTGCGGCCAGCAGGACAGAGAGAGCCCAAACCCTGTGTGTAAGCGCACGCAAATTATATACACATTTGAAAGTCAATTTGCACTGCCGATGTCATTTAGCACAACCTAACACACAGCGACCCTTAGTTGGTGTCTTTTTCACTCGTAACAAACCTCTCCCGGCCTTTTCCCCGTAACAGCCAGCACGCTGCTCCACTTCTCCCCGGAAAGTTCCTCGGGAAGCCCCGGCGAGTCCTGTGGCCCCAGGGACTCGTCTGCGCAAACCCCACGGGAGAGCCGCCAGCCTGGCAAGGCGCTGAAGATGCAGCTCCCAGCTGATGGCGCGTGGAGAAGGATGAAAAGCCGATTTCACAGCAGAGCTGTTAGAAGAAAAGAAGCGACGAACAGGGGCTCAGCGCTCTGTTTTGAAGGGCGACAGCGTTACGGGCCTGGTGGATCCGTGGAGGGGGTCTGGGGCCGTCAGGGATGCTGCTCCACTGGGACCATCTTGGCTCTCTGCGCCCCTCAGTACCCAACCTCGGCTCAGAGAGCACTCTCATGTGCTGCTGCCTCCGAGATCACCAGCGTGTGACACATCCCAAATACGTTTAAGAATTTGGCTGGTAAAATTCCAAAAGGAAGTTTATATATAACTCCAGAAGAGCCAGCAGCTGGCCTGGCTGCCTGGATGAATACCCAGAGGGGACGCGCTGAGACCCGAGTTGCAATAACACGAGCTGTCCCCCGCGTTGCATACAGCCTGGTCCCCTGTTTGCCAGGGGTCACTGTGCTCCTTGGGGGCTGCACAACTCCCATCTGTTCAGGCCACCTTCCCCGCCAGCCAGGCTCGCACCGTTACCCTCTCTAGGAGTGGGTCCTTGGGTGGGGAGTGCAGCCCCTCGTGGGTTGAGGAAGGTGGCCCAGCGGGGTCCCTCTCCTGTCCCCCAGCCAGGGCACAGCGTTCCTGCCACTCGGTCCCTTCGGGACAACTGCTCTGTCTGCCACATGAGTGGGAAGGAGCCCGCAGTGGCTGAGAGCTGCCTGGCTCCAGAGCTGCCAGGCGGGAGGGAGCTGGGCGAGTCTCGCCCCTCACACTTACTCGGTGGCCAGCCAGGCCAAACCTCTTCAGAATTTTAAATGTTAGAAGATAAATGCTTGGATGAAGGGGAAGAAAGGGAAGCGTCTGTGCAACCTTTCTGCATCAGCCATAGGGAGAAATCGCCTTGGCTGGTCAGCTCTCAAACACCCATCCCTCACGTGAAGGGAAGCTGAGTCTGCACCAACTCCAGCTGGTGTAAACACACTGACCATGTCTAGCAAGCTCCACGCACCCCACTCCTCCCTTGGTGTCTTAACCTCTGCCAGACCCATCTTCTGCTCTGTCCAGCATGTACAGCACTGGGATATTCTGCTCCTCAGATCCAGGGACTCGCAGAGAAGCAACCAAGAAGTCGCTGCATTTCTGCAGCAAAATTCACCAGGAAGTAACCCAGCTCTGCTTTCCCCAAATTCAATGAAAGCACCTGTCATCCCCAAGCCTGCTTCTCTGCCTCACCCTTCACCCCAGACATGTCCCCGTGCCTGCCCAGGCCATGCCAAGCGGCTCCAGGTGCTGCCCTGTGCAGGCTTCAAGGAAGCATCTCTGGGAAAACTCCTCTGCTGAGCAGGGATTTGTGCAGGAGCTCCCCACCTCCCTTCCTTCATGTACAAGAGCTTACATTTTTCTCCCTGACCAAAGTGTGACTTGTGTATTTATCACAGATGCCTGCCTGCTTTAATGCTGGCCTGGAGGTTTAAAGACACTTTGATAGTGGCTGTTAACTTCTTTGAGCATCTCAGGGTCTTGCTTGGCCTTGAATATCCCCAGTTTCATTTCTGCCTGTCTGGCGGCCACAACCAGAGTCCTGACCCTCCCTCTAGGAATAGCTTTCATTCAGTGGCCTGGAGCAAGGCATGTGCGTGCTATGGAAGCACAAAGCAGCTGATGTGGCTGATAGACCCCTTAGCTCCACCATCCTGTTTGGGTGTTAGCTCAGTCCCTCTGTCAGGTTCCACTTCCCTAATTTTGTCTGGTGCTGGGGAGAGGAGATCACCATTATACATGCTTCCTACAGTTTTCCTTTTGCTCTAGTCTGGTCCTGAGGGCCAAATGCCCATCAGCAGCTGCAGCACACTCTTGATCACATCTCTTTTTCCTGCATCCAGGGGCTCTGCCGACCTTGCAGCCAGCTCGGAACAAGAGCACATTTCCAAAGGGAATCTTTTCCTCTTCCCAGCACCTCCAACTTGCTCGCTGTCGCTGTCGGCAAGTGCTGGTCATGCTGTTCCCTGGTGAGTTGAGTAAAGCCCAAGCTTTACATGTGCACAGCAGAATATTAAGGCTCAGGCACCTTTAAAGCTTTGCAAAAGAGAAAGGGGATTTTGCCAAGAAAAGCCCAAAATTCCTATCCTGAGTCATATGCTTTGACTTATTTGTGTAGTTATTACTGGTCCATAAATCCTGCCAGGCAGGAACGTTGTCATGGATGATGCACTTAAGGTTGGACAAATTTTTGTGCAGCAGCCCTGCAGTGCCACCCTCCAGCGCACCTGGCTGCCCCAGAGGGGTGTCACAGTCCTGCTCCCGAGGGACTTGCAAAAGCAGCATAACCAACCACACTGCGGGGCTACCTCTGCCACCCATGGGGGAAGAGCTTTTTGAAGGGCGCTCAGAGCTCATTCCTAGAAGAGAGACATCTTCTCTTTGAGATGGTGCAGAACCATTCCCAGGTCTCTGGAACACCAGTTACAACCCTAAGATTGAACTGGGAATTTTCAATTTCAGAAAACCTGACAGCCTTCCATTGAAAAACACCCAGCTTGCCCTAAGGATGAGTCCTCATCAGGAAACCCTAACCCAACCATTGCTGTTTGGATCAGGTTCTCTCCCACAAAGCAGTGGAAGCCCAAATGCGAGTCCCAGTTTGTAGCCCCAGCAGTGAGTGGGCCAGAGGGCAGGCTGCCAGCAAGTCCATGTCACCCTGCCATGGCAGGGGCCTCCCAACCCCAGCAGACACCTATGAGTGGCACACTGTGACCATCACAAAGGACTCAAGTACTTTTAAAATGAAACACCCAAACTTTTTATTCTGGTACTCCAAATATTGACATTTCAACCCGCTTTAGCTCAGAATCAGAAGAAAGAGCCCATTCCTGCAGGTTTCTGCCAGAGAGACCTTCTTCAAATCTCCTTCTTTAACCTAGATTTTAATCTCTCCTTTCTCCAAGTTTTTAACCCTAGAGCTCACACCCCTGCTCTGGGGAGAGGGGCCATGCATGAAAGCATGATACACAGCCAGGGCAGGAAACTCTCCACTTCCCCTGCGAGGGCAAGGGGCTGAGAGCACACTGAGTACTCACGGACAGCCCTGTAGGTTTTTTCTGTCTGCAGCTGTGTGATCCAGAGAGATGGAAGATACTCCCTGGTTCTGAGATAAATGCGATTGGACCCTTCTAGCAAAGCATATGAACGATCAGCATGAAGAGTGAATACATTCACAGTAATAAGTAATTTTCGACCTGTGTAATAAAGCAGCAGACACTAACGAGTTCCATTACATCCCCATTAAAAAGTGCTTTCACTTAGCAGGACTCCACGGCCCAGGGGCTCGGTGGTTTGGTGTTGCAGCCCAACCGAAGGCACCATGCTGGTCTGGGCACTCATGCCATGTGTGGGGTAGAAACCAGCTCCCATCATCTCTGCAGAGCTGCTGGCCCCTCACCGCTTCCACCAATCTGCTGCCCAATGGGAAGTGGTGTTGCAAACATGTTTGTGTTGAGAATGCACCGCATGGATTTTGCTGGTATTAAGAAGTTAGATTTAAATGAGAGTAAATATCCCATCATTAAAAATCCTAAGTCTGCTATGCAGTTTTTGCATGTTTTTAATAAACAGATTGGAGGCAGGGAATGATACATAACTACTTTTATCATCACAAGTTTTTCCTCCAAAAGCCACAGTTCTTGTAGGACTCTCCCAAAGCCAATAAATAACCCTGTCTGCTCAAGAAAAATTCTGAAAACACCCCCATTTCCTAGTTATTGATGACATTGGTGTAGAAAGCAATACCTCCTCTAGACGAGAATTTCCCACCTTGTATATTTTGCTGTAGATATATAGTAGCCCAAGGTTGCTTAACATCTCCCCCCTAAATCATTTCAGTTTCCAGGTGCTCAAGAAAATATGGCATAAGTTGACCACCGAGGCTGATATTTTCTTCAGTGGATATTTACCCTCCATGACACCCCTCTGCCATCAGAAATTTCAGCAAAATTATTTCAGACATTTTGGCAAAGAGAAATAAGGTATAACTGGTCTAGCATCCTTCTCCAAAATGCCTTAAGCTCTCTGTGCTTCAGAGATGTCCTGCATCCCTCGCAGGTCCTGGACTGCCCACAGCAGCTCTGGAAGCCCCTGGCTCAGCCTAGCCAGGGATGTGCCACTCCCACGGAGAAACGAAGCATGCTGGCAATGTGCTGCGAGTCCCAGGAGTTCATGTTTCTGTGCCATCAGCTCCTCGCACCAGAGCTGGCCGGGGACATACATCTTTCTGCCTTGTGCCTAATGTGCAGGGAGGCACCATCCAGCAGCTGCTCTGCAGAGCTCAATTAATTCAAGTGGTGGCGGCTTGTGCAGGTGCCCTAAAAGCTCCCAAAGACTCGAGGTGAGAATCAATAAGATTTATGGGTGGAATTGCTGAGATATTTTCCTCTAAGCACCTAAGGGTAATTAACAGCCAAGAGGCTCGAAGTCAACCACCAAAGTTATGAAATACTAAATCAGAGGCAGCTCCCAGAAGCTTCGTTTGCTCCCTTTGCTGGTTGTACGCTCATGATAAAACCATCAGCTATGCACGGCTGCAAATTCTCTCTTTTCCCATGGGACTCCTGCTCCTTTCAGTGGCTGGCAGTTATTTAAGTATTGTTTTACCCCTCTGCAGTTAAAGCAAAGCCCTGGGCTTTGCCATTCAAATCCTAGCCTGACCCACAGCACAATTAAATTGCTGCTGGGTGAGAAGAAAAGTTAAAAGCTTCTTGTTGTGTCTGCAAGAGTTCTGACTTCTGTCCGCAACTTTTGAGGGCACTGGGTATCCCACCTTGATGCTTTCCTTCCCACTTTTGCAGCCACATCAACTCTGGCGCGGGGTCAAGCAGCCAGCAGTGTGGGCTCCGACGGGCATCCCAGGGGTACCAGAGGAGGAGGAACCAGTCAGGAACCCCATCAGGAGCCAGTCCTGGATGGTGGGGCCGAGCTGCCTGGCCAGCTCTCCCACACAGTGTTCAGCTCTCCTCCCATCACCCTCAGGACAGGGTCTACACACACCCGCCTGCCCCAAGCACCAGCCACCACACACACGGCAAGGGACCCTGGGAGGGGGCAGCACATCTCTCTGTGACCGAGAGCTGCATCGTGCACATAAACAAAGGGGCCAAAGCAAGGGCAGCTCCATGCCTGGCTCTGCCTGACCCCCAGGTGTGACTAAACTCCCTTTAACTGCAGGGATGTGCTGCATGGGGCTGTCATGCTCCCAGTGCCACGAGGATCCTCCTGCACTGCGCATGTTTCTGCTCCTGTCCCTGCTCCCATTGCAGGGAGGTTTCTGTGCTGAGCTGTTTTTCCTGGCTTTCCTCTCCACACTGTCTTTTGGGGAGAGCTCCATCCTGCACAGACTCTCCCCCACCAGCCAGCACAGCTATCTCATGCACCCAACACCCAGGGTGCAGGGGGGGCCATGGCTCCAGCCTGCTCTGAGCATCCCCTGCTCTCCACTTGTGCCCTGCAGTGACCTGGGCTCTCTGGCTGTAATTCCCACCCACCCTCACCAGCTATGTGTCTGCTTTCCCAAATATTTTGCTAGTGCAAAGGAAACATCAGCCTGCTGCATCGTGAGCTGAGCCACCTCCACCTCTGAGCTGAAGGCCTGTGAAGTGGGAGCGATGGATGGAAGCAAAGCAATGCCAAAGCACAGAGCAGCACACACCGGTCCTCCCCATCCCCCGTCAGTCTGTCCTGGTACCACCAAGACAAGCTGGGGACAGTGCTCTTAGCCAGGATGCTGGCACCACAACTGAGCCTGTTGCAGCCTCCCAATAACACCCCGTCAGCATCTGATCAGCGAGTCAGAGGTAAAAAGGCTTCAGTAAAGTGCAGTGCCAGCACCCAGCCGCGGCCACCATTGTACAAGCACGGTCCATGGGACACAGGCGAGGGGATTAAGAGCTCTGTGTCAGCAGCAGGCCTGTGTATACAAACACGACAGCTAAAAGGGCTAATGTTCATGCTTTGTCCCAGGGGAGGTCATCAGGGATGGAAATGGTTTGTGGAGGGGCAGACATGCAGCATCTGTGTCAGCCCTCCCTTTGGCCGAGCAGCCAGAGGGGTGACAGGGCTGGGGACAGCAGAGGGAGATTGGCCTGGGGAAGGGGAACCCCTCCCCATCCCACTGCTCCCCTCCCTGCAGAGACCTGGACTGGGGTTGTTGGATAATGCTGTAATGCCAGGAAGGTTGTAGGGAGCTCCCTGGATCTATAGTGGCCCTCAGCAGAGCTGGAGAATCTCACCTGGTTCTGGAGACAGGAGGAATGGAAATGAATTGCTCCATCAGTGGTTTTAAAAAGTCAGCCTGAAGCTGTTGCTGTAGGAAAGACTCATCGAGATCAGCAGCTGCAGAGGCATCAACCAGAGTATTTCTAATTAACCCCAGAATGTAGCATGTCTTCTTTCCCAGCTCCAGGGGGCAAGCAAGACTACGGGATGCTCATGAACATGCTGCTGTAAAGCATCCAGGAGGATCCTGAATCCACTGACCACAGAGAGACAGTGGACCAGGAGTCCAGGCTGCGAGAGCCCCTACTTAATTACTTTATTCCTTCTCTTGGCTCTTCTGCCCCTGTACTTCCCAATGAGCTCCTGCGGTTCTTGACTGCCAAGTGAGCAACGAGGGAAAAAGAGACCCACCCCAGGGACCCGAGACATCCTCTGCCTCCAACGCTGTCAGTGGAAATTAATGTGGGATGGGAAGTTTAATTGCAAAGCTGGGGATGCAGTGGCTATGTTCTGCATTGATGCATTCATTTTTTACAATTATATCATGCAGTATCAATTATAACAAGCAAATTAAGAAGGCCTGATGATGTTAATGGATGGAAGTTGTTGCAGTAGTGAAAATTACCAACCAGTTCCAGCCATGCTGGGTGACAGGGATCTCAGGCTAGAAATGCAGAATTTGCAGGTGTATTTTTTGATGTTTTGTTTCCCTGATTCCACAGTGATATGAGAGCTTTCCCTCATCCGGCAAGAGGAACGGTGCTGACCTGTAAGGGAGCCTGACCTCCTGCCAGGCTGATTGTTAGACTTTGAAGTTAAATCATAAGCAAAATAAATGCAACGTGAAGCTGTGTGTAGTCAGAGCCAGGATTTCTCGCCTGTGTTTCAGTCTGTTCAATTTTCATGCTTCTCAGCTAATCTCATTTGTTTCTAAACACATTTTCATCTGACAGCAACAGGGCCAGGACTTCAGAGTGGAAACAACAGGACGCAGAGAGGAACTCATCCTCTTCAGAGAGAAACACCTTTCAGATTGTCTCCACCCTCAGAAAAAAAAAAAAAACAAACAAACAAGCCAACAACAAAAAACGGGATAAAGCACGTATTATTCCAGCCCTGCAAGTTGCTTTTAAGCTCCTGCTCCCACAGCAAAACCTTGTCACTGTTTCAGTAGAGTCAGCACAAGGTCAGCACAGGGCCACCCTAAGGCAGCACTGAGGGCTCTCCAGCTCTCCAGAAACCCTTGGTAGCAATTTAGTCCTAAACCAAAATCACCCCACAAGTCTGCCGGGCAGGAGAGACCTCTACATTGGAAACATTTTGAGCTTACTTCCAGTCTACAGCCTTATCTTATTGTTTTGTAACTCCTCTCCTAAAGATGCAAAACCAAAGCTCGTGCCAAACCAAAACATCTCTGTCGTTTATCTGGGTGGGGAGGCGCACATGATGGTGGCCTGGAGCGGGATGGCAGCTGGAGCCTGCAGAGCAGCTGGGGATGGTTAATGCTGGTGGGGCATGAGACCTCCCCAGTACAACACGAGAGAAGGACAAAAGCCACGTTAGAGGCTGCTTTTAATTTTATCTCCTGCCTGGTGGGACAGAGTCACCAGAGGGGAACACCCAGGGCAACATCAGTTCTTGTACACACATCCTTCCCCTCCTACCCCTGCCAGATCACCAGCTCCCCCCTTCCTCTTCCCAGTGGGTCCTGAGGCAGCTTTGCCCAACATGCTCCCTCTGTCAGGCATGAGCCATCCTGCTCCACGTGGCGCTGCAAATCCTGTGCCAGCACTGGTCGCTTCTGCAGCTGTACTGCCTTAGCTGTTAGTTTAATAATTTACTTCAGTGAGCATCATTAAGGCACATCCTGCCCTTCCACACGTGCTGACAGCACGTTATGATTGCTGATAATATTGGCGGAGGCCGAAGCCACTGGTGCTCACGCTAACTGTGGGGCTTCTGGGCACGTCATCTGCTTGATCTTCAAACACAGATACCTCCTTCCAGGGGTCTCCAGCCTGTCTCCTCCTCCCTATGCTCCCTGGAGAACCAAAAACTTCCATGTTGCCTCTTTTCCAAGGAGGGGATCTGATGACTGATGCAGGAGCCCCAGCTGCTCTTTGAGGACTATTTGGGATGGCACCATCCTTTCACAGGGCAGTGGAAGATGCTCCCGTGGAGATCCCCCAAGTGCTGCTGTTTTGGATGTTTTGCCTAGTGAAGCCGTTCTCCATGCAACCCCTCTAGCAACCTCCTTGGTTGTGTGATAGCCCAAAACCGAGGAAAAACCCCAGGGAAATGGCAGGGAGGTTGGATGCTCACATTTAAACATTTTTCTAATACACTGCATAACCCTTTTCAGCCCATCCTGAAGGTCTGCTGGCTGCTGGAGGGCAGTCCTGCACCTTCATCCCACTCCCAGGGACAGAACAGGGCTTGGAGCTGGCTCCTGGCCTGGATCTGTCCCAGGAGCAGCTGCTGGTGTTCAGGGGATCACAACACCAGCACAAGAGCAATCAAGATCCATCCTGCCTTGGAACAACCAGTTCCATAGGTAGTGGCAAATGGCACTTTCCCTTGGGCAGAGGTCAGGGACCCTGTCCTGCTCAGCATTGCTTTTCAGATAGGCAGGCTGCAAGTGGTGTGGTTCACGTGGGGAGGGCAGATAGCACAGCCAGGCTCTGAGCACAGGGCTCTTGGGAGCGGCTGAAAAGACTGAGTGAGCCAGCAGGGCTTTGCCCACGATAAAAGCTTCAGCACCCGTGTGTGTAATCAGGGGAGGGCAGCCTTGGCTCTTAACTGCATCTCTGGTGAGACATGCTGGGTGGGGTGACACAGGCACCCAGGACAGCAGCACTGGAGATAACTCGATGCCCCAAGAGGCAGAGCTTGCAAGGGAGAGAGAGGGTTGCTTCTGACAGAGAATTTCCCACCATGGCAGGTGCTGGTGCAGCTCAAGAAGTTGTGCAACTGTGGTGGGCTTCCCTGCACCGTTCCTTTGGGAACAGGCAAAGCCAGTGCTGGTGCTCCCTTGCCCTATGCTTCCATGGGAGAAATCCCCCCATCCTTGCTTCTAGGGAGAGGAGATCCAGGGAGTAAAAGAAACCTATTTGGGGGTGGCTCAGCATTGGGGACTGCAGATCCTCCACCACCAGCATCCCCATCTCCTCTCCTGCTCAGAGGCACTTGCAGGCTCAGACTCACTATTTGCTTGCAGCAGCCTTCATGTGCCCCTGTGGCCAGGTCTGGGCTTCCTAAAATTGTATAACACCAAAGCAGTCCTGACCCCAGCTTTGAAGCCCCTACCATGCCTCTGGGACAACTCGACCATGTCCCCATGACCACTCTCCTGGCAGGAGCTGCTCCACCAGCAAGGGCTCCGTACTTACAAAGCAGACATTGCTTTCTCCCTATTTTATTTTTTTTTAAACCATGTGAGGTGGTAGAGGAGCCTGATGGGCTGGTGAAGATGCTCCCAGCTCCCTGCCAGGGTTTACAGTTTTTTCCCCCACTATTTCTTTGAGGGTGACACAGCCCCAAGCCTCCCTCTGGCTGCTGCTGAAGCACTGGGTGCTTGCCAGCCCCAACCTATGACTCAACAAAATCACCCACCCCTGTAAAGAGGCACCCCAGGGTGTGCCAAGAAGGGGGGTGTCCTTGGTCCCCTCCTGGCATCGCCCTGGCACCGGGTGCCAAGGGAGAGCTGCAGCTGCCTTGGCCGGCCATGCACCCCTGTGGGCTCCGGGTGTGCTCTTGGCCATCAGGCAGGTGCCATGGAAAACCCACTGAAAACCTGTTCACGGCTCTCACAGACTTGTGCTTTGCTTTGTTTTATTTTCCCAGAGAGTGGGGTTTTTTTGGGGGGTGGGGGGGAGGGGGGTGTCTTTGCCCCTCTCCCCAGCCCACAGGACTCTCTCTTGAGAGGGATCAGAAATCATCACTCGATGCAGTGGGAATTGCTTATTCTTCCCGGGAGAGATAAGACCCCAGGATGGGCCAGGGAGAGGGACGTTTGGACTGCCACTGTGCCTCACAGAGCCCTGGCAAGGTCACAGTGGCAGCTTTGGGACGGCTGGGGATGGGGAGCCACCCAGAGCCGGCTTGAATTTGCCAGTGTGCTTCCCCCTTCCTGCTGGGAAGGGAGCCAGGGCACGGCAGAGGAGGGAAAAAGGTTCCTCGCCCCACAAGAAAAATCAGTTAAGAAGGAAATGTTGCTGGTGGCTTCTTCCAGGCTAGGCCTGGGAGCTGGACAGCCCCGGGGAGCGGAGGCGCAGCCTGAGCCCGGCTTTGCTGCCATCTGCCGCCCACCGAGCCCGGGGACCAAACACCGCCCAGCTCACAGGGAAACCCAGAATACCGGTTTGCTCAGCTGGAGGATCCCCCTTCCACCTAAAAACATTGAAATCAGCCCTTCCTCTCATTCAAAAGGGAGGCGTTTGACCTGTGGTGACAAAGGCTTTGCTTGAAAAGCAGCTAGCCCGGGGCAGGGAAAACTCTGCTAGCAGACAGCTGCCTGCAGAAAGCCTCCTCCTGCCTGGCTTTAGCCCAGAAATAAATCTCAGGAACACACCGGGACGTTTGCAAGGTGTCCTCAGCACAGTACAGGTTGATACGCCCCGGCTCTGGCTGGGACTGCCAGCTAGTCCCTGAGATAGCATCTCAGCTCCCAGAGCTGGCATCCCACAGTGCCCATGCCAGGCGAGGCAGCGACGCTTTTGCAAGAGCAATAGCCTTTGTGTATGTATAGATGTAAATAGATATATGTGCAAATAGATCCCATTTTCCAGGGGTTCCCAAAAGAGGCAATTTTTTCTTGCTGTGTCCCCTGCTTTCAGGGCCAGTGAGACCCAATTCCTTCCCCCCCATTTCCCCAAACAGACACCCCAGCTGCCACCAACCCGAGATACACCCGGAGAGGTGGGCTGGCAGAAACCCAACAGTGGAAAAGCCCAGAGTTTACATGCTCTTTGCAAATTTGGAGAGAATTTAATGGAACCCTGCTGCTCCCTGCGGTGCCTTGAGCTCCTCAGGGACAGGAGAGACAAATCCCCCCAAACCAGCAAGCGCCCAGCTGGGAGGATGCACCAAGAGCTGACAGGGCTGTGGGGAGGAAAATTTAAGTCACCCCACGGCACCCCTCATCCCAGGGCCCATCTCTGAGCCCCGGTGTCCCTTTGGGTCCCAGCAGGAGTGCCAAACATCTGCCTTTCCCACTCACAGAAGCCAGACCTGGAAGTTTCTGCCGCGGGATCCAGTAGCTTCCAGTCATTTACGCCGAGTGTCCAGGGGGTGGCACATGTGGACTGTGGCCCGTGGCTCCACTCGGGGCTTGGCCCAATCCAGCCCTCCCGGCTGGGCCCCACGGCCGCTCCCAGGTCACCTCCTGCCCAGGGATGCTGCTGGCCGGGTGACGGTCACCCGTGGTCGGGAAGTCCCCGCAGCACGGGCATCCCGCCTTGCTCCTTTGAGTTTTTCCCACTGCGGATGAGCAGGGCAACAAGACAGAGCTGCAGGCAGGGCAACATCACCCGCTTGGCCCTCAGCTCCCATCCCTTACAGGCCTGGCACTACCTGACGCTGATGGTGAAGCAGAGCCCTCCCCGGGGGTCCTGCCTTCCCGACACCCCCTAAGATGTACGTGCAGATGCGCTTGCTGCCTGCGCTGCCTGTGCCCTGGGAGCCGTTCGCATCCTGCCCAACACAACGCTCTCACTTCAGTGCTGGTCCCTTCCATGACCAGCGAGGATGAGCTGCCAGGATGATGTACCAAGGGGGTGTGTGGATTTGCTGGCTCTCCAGGGGTTTGGCCGTCACTGAGCAGCTGCCTGAAAACATGCCCAGCCTGCAGATGCCAGAGCGGCAGCACAAATCCCTGGTGCTGGGTAGGTTACACCCCTCCTGGCTGCCATGCAGGTCCCAGAGGTGATTCCCTCTAAACTGGAGGTGGCCACGGATTACAAGAGCTCAGCCTGGGGCATCCCTGCCTGGCTGCTTCCCACAGGACAGCTTGTGACGGGGCAGGGATGGCCACCTCCTCTAAGGAAACTCTTACAGCTGCAAACCCAGGATCTTTCTCCATAAAAGCTCCCTTGAGTTTTTCTCCAAATATCAAACTACTCTGCTTGTTCAGGAGCCACTCACCTGCCAGACGGATGTTATGGCCACTCTCGGTTGTTGTGTTCAGGGTACCAAGGTGTTAGCTGTGCGCACTCAATGCATCCATCCAGCTCCCAGGTCATCATTGCTCTCCTCTGAATTCCTGGTGGGGATATATCTTCTTGGCAGATCTGTGTGGCATGGTGCCATTTGTGGATGGTGGCATTGCCCGGGGAAGGGCTGTCCCCAGCACATCACTGTACTGCCAGCCGGCAGTGGATGTGATCCAGCATCAGCACTGGAGGGAACATGCTGGCCTGGGGGACAGGGTGTGCAGGTTAGTCCAAAAGGAAGGGGTAAGTATACAAGTAGCAAGTTCATAAATACGCTGGATTGTGGGGTTTGTGCTGCAGACTGCTGCCTCTCACAGTAACTGGGAAAAGCTTCAAAAGAATCATCAGCAATAAGCATTAGCTCATGGGATGGAAACCATATGGGAGGAAGCCACGTACAGGGCCATGAAGTGAGGCAGAGGTGGCTGAAGGGCAGGTCCCAGGGTGACCTCACAAGCCACCTCAGTTTCAGGGTAAGGGGATGTGGCAGTGTCCCTCCCAATCCCCCCCAGCCCCTCACCTCCAGTCAAGGGGTGTGTGACAAGGCTGTCCCCAAAGCTCATCCCCTCTGAGCTCCACAGGGCTCTGGTCTCATCACTGTCCCTGACACCTGCAGGAAGATGGGTCGCCCTGCCTGGTGCTTCACCACTGTGGCTTCTGCTCTAGTTTGCTCCTAAAGATTGCTGCACCCCCAGGGAGGCTCTCTGCTCCTAGGGCTGACTGCACCCCTGCACAGCACTGCACCCCTGCACTGCACCGTCCTGCCCTGCACTGCACTGCACTGCCTGGCATAGCAGCCAGCGGTGCAGAGAGCAGCTCTCCCAGCACACCGCTGGTGCTGGCTGCTGTATCTGCCTGTCAACAGATGAATCTAATGATCCTCCTTGTCCCCAGGCCACCCTGCACCTGATTGCCAAAGTTAAGGATATGCCAAGGATGTGTGTACAAGGCTGCAAGAGGGCTCAGTGGGCAGCTGAGGGGCTGGAGCTGCTGGTGGATGGACGGGATGGGAGTCTCAGCAGCTGGAGTGGCCACATCCAATAACTTGTCTCCAACCTGTCCCATCGGCATGGGATGAAACGTCCCATCAGGTTCCCTTTGCAGGAAAAACAATGGACACCCAGCCCCAGCTGGGTCTGGAGTGGGAGAGCTCAGGAGAGCAGCCCAGAGGAGGGTGATGGGTATCAGTGGGAGGGTGCACGGAGGGTCCTGTGGCAGCCTGGCCCAGGACTGGAGGAGCCAGATCTCAGGTCTTCTCCATCTCAAAGGGTCAGGCTCCTCCGTGATTAACTGCTGGGCTGCGCAGCAGATTAGCCGCGGGACCGCTGTGTTTGATGTATGGGGCAGGAGGCCGGCGAGGGATTTTCCTCCCCTTCTGGGGTTAATCCCTCCCTGCCTATCATGACCCTTTGATTGTAAAACCCTGCAGATAAACCACCTTAGTCACCAGCAGACAGCAGGCACCGACCAAAAGGATGTTGGCAGGAGCATGGGCTTGGGAAGATACAGGACTTGGGAGTTTTCCTGCAACAGCCTGTGGCTATGGAGTGTGCATCCCTGGATCCACCCTCCGAAAAGGAAGGGAAGTCCTTTTCTTTTTACTAATCTTGATTAATTCTGCTTATTTAACCAGAGATCTAACTTCATGTGAAAAGAGACATCAAAATCCCAAATGATCACTGCTCCTCGCCCTCTCTGAGTGAAACCTTTCCAAAGTCAGAGTGCTTCAGCAAATCACTAACACACCCGTGAACATGCGGTTTGGGATATGGCAATAGCCACACCACTCTGCCGCTAGCCCCAGCCAATTTTTATCACACACATACAACAGCCATAAAAATCAGCCTGGAACAAGCGAGGTTGTTTTTGCAGGAGTGGTTGAGTTTCGGATTTTAATAAGCCTCAGCCCCCTCATAATTTTTCTCTTTAAAATGCCAAAAGGCACCAGCCCAAAACAGGGCTTAGAAAATTCCTGTAAAATAGCTTGTAAGTGACTAAAAGCCTCCGAGCTTTCCCCACTTGGGCTTAGAAATGCCACCGCCAGAGTGGTGCCACGAGACATGGGAGGGCTTGGGGAGGTCTCGCTGGTCCCTGTCCCACCACAGGGCAGGAGCTGCTGAGGGGATGTTGAGTCGTCCAGGCTGTGCTGTGACAGAGAGATGGATGGTTCGGGTCAAGCCTATCCAGTTAATTTGGAGGCAGACAGAGCTGCTGAAATGGGGGCAGCCAGGGATGTGGGACAGGGGTGTCCTTGGCACATGGCACCACTGTGTGTCCCCTGCCTGGCTGCCAAGCTCAGGCAATTAAAGTCTTTCCAAGCCCCATGCCTGCACCCGACTGCTCCCCACAGAGCTCATCCAGCTCAGTTTTAAAATACTCTTCATGTAACCTGGCCCAGGGCTGACTATCCTCCTACCATGCCTGAATCGTTTGTCTTAATATCTAACCTTCGAGCTTTCTTGTTGCAAATTAATTACATCTTCTCTCAACTCCAGCAGACCCCAAGACCAATTGATCACTGTTGTCCCAGAGGTCTTGGGAAGCTCTTATCATGTCCCCCTTCATCTCTGGCTTTCCAGAGAAAACAAACCCCATCTCTTTGACCAGATCGGACCATCCACTTCATCATTGGGACTGCTGTGTTGACTCCTCTGAGCGTCTGCATCCCACTCCAAGCTAGCAGCCCTGAGCTCTGCGGGGCTCACTTTGATCGGTGTTCAAAGAAGGAGCCCCAACACCCTGAAGACCATCCTAGGTCATTTGCTTTGCCTACACACTTGAGCACACATGTGAGTTGAAGCCAGACAGATGACTCAAAGGCTTTGAGTGAGGTTTGGCCATCTGAGCTCCCCCTTCGGCACATGTCAGCCCCAGTGTGCCTCTCAGTGATGCTGTGTGCAGTAAAGTACTCTGCCATGTTTTTCTCAGAAACGCAGCTCTGGTTTCCAGCAAATGAGGTTCATCTGTTGCTGGACATGGGGCATGGTCTCCTCAACACTTCAAGCCTTGAAGTTGAGGCGGAACATCCCGCTGCATTGTGGCTGGGGCTGGAGGGACCAAGATGCCCACAGGCTCCAGGCTGGGGGGTCCTCAGACCCTCACCCTCCCTGCGAGGCACCACCAAGTGCACATGCACATCTGTATGCACATCTGCACACCCAGAGCCATGTGCTGCCTGTCCAGCTTTTCAGCCAAGGATGCTCCAGCCTGAAGGTGGAGCGAGCCAACCTGGCCAGCCTGGAGGATGCTGTGCTTTGCCCAGCTGCCTCTTGTCTTTGCTTTTTGCAGTGACCAACACGACAAGCCTTTGAAGTCAGCAGAGAGCCCTCTGCAGATGCCCAGACTTCAACGCCAGGGATATAACTTTTTTCACTCATCCCTCTGCCAATCATCCTCCCCTTCCCCCTGCTCTAAAGAAAGAAAGATCCACCGGGCAAACAGCTCGAAGCCAGCATCTAAGCAATTATAAAAGTGCTTTTTGCTAGCTGCTAGACTCCTCGTCACCAATCTGATCGGTAGACTAAACAGCGAGGACCTGGGCTGATCCCCCCCTGCGCTGCTCTGGCCTGGAAATGGGGAGGGCTCGGGGAGAGCGCAATGGTTAGCATCAAAACTGGCAGCAACATCCTAACGGAGAAGGCCAAGGGAATCCTGTGGCTGCTTAATGGAGGCGGGTGGGAGGAGGTGGAGGAAGGGCTGAAGGGACCCTGAAGGATGGAGCCCAGGCTGTGGGAAGTGGGGACCCTGCCCCAGGCTGGGGGCTCACTCTCCCCAGGATGAACTGGCTCCCCGACTGCAGTCCTCCAGCTTCATATCATCCCTTCTCCATCACCAAACCTGCATGTCCAAGCCCAGCGTGCCAGGGCTGGGGTTTCAAAGGTGATTTTTTTCCCCTTTCATTTGCCCAAACCCTCCTCTGCATCTTGCTTCCCATGCTCTACCAACAGATAACACGGGCAGTTTTCCCTGGGGGCCTGGGGGGCTCATACGGAGCATCTGGCGCCATTATCTGGGAGTCAGTCCCTTATCTGGCAGCCGATTTCAGCTCCGGGGAGTCAGCACGTCTCAGGTGAGGAAGGCTGGGTTACCAGCTGCCCATGCCCGGCACCCGCAGGGGGGTTATCAGCCTGGCCACCTCCTCGTCTGGCCAAGCCCCATCAGATAGCAGTGCTTGGACATCCCTGGGGGTGATGGGGTGGGAATGGCATATTACAGCCAAGGAATCCCAGGAAATGCCTGCTGCTTCCTGAAAATAAGGAAAGAAAGGAAAATAACTTGGGCTCAGGTTCTTCTTTCCATCAGTTAGCAGCAATGAGTGATTGTGCCAAAAAAAAAATGAAGCGGTAGTGGCACTGGAGAGAGAACTGTGGCTTTTATTGCTCTTATCTCCCAGCTTCTGGAGGAGCACGCTGCCTGCGTGGGGGTCTGGGCAGGCACACGGTGCACACGCCACAGGGAGACCAGCTCCCCTCTAAATCATGGCTTGCCATGATTTACACAGAGGCTCACAGGTTAGGTAACTGCAGTAAACAGAATAAACAGACCCCCCTCTGGATTTATGGACCGACAAAAGGACCTTTAACCACAAAAGAAATGTGCTTTCCAGCCCTCTTCTATCACCAGATCCCAGGCAAAGGCTTAAATGCTTATGACAAGCCCACAGAACTCAGGATTTGGGCTGGATTCAAACCACTCCTCCATCCTCCCTGATACTGAAGTAAGTCATCTCATGGTTCATCTCCTGTTCATCTCTCAGCTGCCCACTGACACACACGCACACATGATGCCAGAGGAGCCAGAGGGAGCAGCGAGGGGATTTTTCTGTTACTTGGGCTTCAGATAAGTGACTAACAAATGCACAAGCAGGCAAAGGTGTGCAAGTGCTCTCCAAAGAGGTGCTCTCTCCTGGAGCTTCATAAAAGGGGGAACATCTTTTTGGGGTGCTGCCGTACCTTTCCTCCCCAGCAGCTACCCATGGTCAAGTGAGGAGCTGTTATCACTGAGATAAACCTTCCCAGTGCAAGAGCTGCTGTCTAAAGAGAAATTAAGGGTGGTTTCCTTTTCTTTTCTTGGAGTAAAAGAAGTGTTAGGTTTTCACGTGGTTCTCAAATATCTGATGTGTTTCTCCCTGTAGGTGTAGAAACTTGTACAATGATGATATTACCAATGTTTCGTGCCAAATCAAAGGGTGTGTATAAAGGCACGGTGCCCAAGGAGTCCTTTGTTATTGACCTTTAAATTACTATTTTTAATGCTGCATCCCTGCAGAAAAAGCAGCTGGAGGAGACTGCCCATCCCCAGACAGTCACGGCTTGTGCTCGGGGAGCCGGTCCCGCCAGTGGCAGGGGCACGGTAGGGAGTACAGGAGGTAAGTGTAAAACCAGGAGCCAGGCTTAAAAACTTCAGAAAATTTGGCATTAATAGGACTTCTTGCTTTCCTATACTCATCAGCTGAGTCAGCCACAGTGTCAGCGGCACAGAGCAGCCCAGAAAACACACTGCTACCAAATAAGTTCTCAGAGCCCAGTATTGCCCCTTCCCTTGATAGCTGGAGAGGGAAAAGAATCCAGGAAAGCACTGCTTTCCCTCCATCTTACACATCTTTATTTAATTCCATTGAAAGCAAGCACACATACTTGAAATGGAACAATTTAAATCCATGAATTGTTCTAAATCCAGGAGAATTGCCAAACTCCCTGTTTTAATACATTTTCAAATTGCCTTTTCCTTCTGTCTTGGGGAGCCAAGATATGGCTATTTAATTACAAGCACAACCTCCATTTAAGAAACCCTTGTAATGAGGCTGGCGTGGAAAGGCATCCGATTTTTCCATTGTCTGACCGAGGCGCTGCAATTAGTGTGTTTTATCCCAGGTTTGCATTTGGCACAGCTCGGTGAGTGATGCTTTGGGGAATGGGCTAGCTGTAATCTCTGCACTCTGGGCTCTTTGTTATCCTGCCTGTTAGAGGGGGCTGAATCCAGACTCCTGCCAGGGGAAGGGGATTTGGGCTGGCTGCTTTCTGCTGCTGGAACCTGGGAGCAGAGATGTTTATTCCTCCATGGAGCAGGTTGGGGGAAAGGGAATGGGAAAGAAATATGAAAGGGAGGCACATATGGGTTAAAAGAAGGCAAAGAAAAATTGCGGTAAGGGAGAGAAGCGAGAATGGCATTGCAAAGAAACTACGATGTGGTCCTTGTGGTAGCTGCATGAAAATGTTTCCCTTGGCTTGTTTTGAGTCAGAAACAAGAGCTGACCCATGGAGGGAGTTGCTCCAGGTGTATTAGCAGCAGCTCAGCTCTGAGAATCACTGCAAAGGGCTTCCCCAAAGGGCAGGGAGACCCAGATATGAAGGATGTGATGCAGCATCATTTCCCAGCTGGGATGCCCTAAACCCAGGGCAGGGACCTCCCAGTGCTGGAGCCACTGCACCTATCAAAGGGACCAGGGTGTGCAAGGGCTGCTCAGGCCTGCTCCAGCCGCAGGAAGCCTAACTGAAACAAAAGCACCTCCCCAGCATGGTGAGTGAGGACCGTCTGCTTGCAGGTCTCCCCATGCCATCCGGCTGCTGCTAATAGTTGTGGTGCCACCCTGGCAGCACCATGGCTGCAGCCTCCCATCACCTGCCAATGCCACCCACCACCCTCATCCCACAGAGGGCACCAGGGTGGGATGCAGAGCCACCCTGGAGGTGATGGAGCAGGGTGGGGGACACCTCCAGGCTGTGGATTTGGGCCTTCACTGCCCACCCTGCGCGGGCCAGGGGATACAGAAAGGACCCTGGCTGATGTGGGGGTACCCATGTGTGATACCAGCAGCCTCTGTCAGGGCTGATGGTGGGCTCAGATGGGCAGGGAGCCTCTTGCATGCCGTGCCAGCTCTTCATCCCTCGAAGATGCATTCCTTCAGGCTCAGGGAGCACTGGGCCGGCTCCAGCTCCCAGGAAGCGGCTGGGCCGTGGTGGAGCCAGCCTCCTCCCCATCCATCATCCTTATCAGCCAGCGCTGGCAGCCTGGCGGTCCTTGGCAGCAGGGCTGCACGGACGGCGGGCCGGGGCCGTGTGGCGGGAGACAGGCAGGAGGCATCTCGGCGATAAGCCACGCCACAAACAAAAACAACTACCCCCTTCCTTGGGGACTTCAAAGCACCGAGCTAAAATTTATGCAGCTGCAAAGACCGTGTGGGTGCTGGGAGGGTGAGGACAGCCCCGGCAAGGGGTATGTGGGCAGGATACGGTCCCAGGACCACGGTTTGCCCCACGCAGAGCCATAGCTCCAGCAAAGTCTCCTATGGGATGTAAATAGGATGCAGACAAGGAGCAAAGCAGGTTGCCCTGCCCTGGGATGGGCACAGCCTGATAAAAGCATCAGCTCAGCCCTGGGGTTGTGCCCTGTGGCTGTGGGCTCTCTGCACTCACAGGCTCCCAAAGCGTCCCATAAAAATACACTGCAGGTGATTTGCTAGGAGCAATGAGAGCCACTTGCTTTTCATGTGCAACTGTCTCACCAGGCATAAAATAGCTCTGGAGACTGGCTCGTGGAGTGTCAGGCAGAAGATTTAGGGCTGTTCCTGAGAAAAGTAAGAGCCCAGACACATCCACGCTCCACCTGCCTTGGGGAGGTCCCAAGAGGGTTATCCCTGCTCGCATTAACCAGGATTTTAGTCCTCTGATGGTCCCAGTGAAATCCGTGAGACCTCTTGTGGCATGAGCTGAAACTCCACACGCGTCCTCCAGACATCCCATCGGGGCACCGCGGCCGTGGCGTCATCGCCACCCCATGGGCACTGCCACCGCATCTTCGGGGCCAGCATCTGGGCAGCACCGGGGGAAGAGCCATTTCAGGACTAACTGGAAAAAGAGCTGTGTGGCAGTTAACGCAGGGGCGAAAGCATCTCACACCTGAGATGGCATTTGGCTGATCTACAGCGGCAGGCAGAGAGACCCAGGGAGGTCAAAGCCAGGCTGCAGCGCCGCGGTGGCCTTGGGGAGAGCAGGAATGAGGTATGGGGGGATGATGCTTAGCAACATACATGTGCTCACAAACATGAATGCGTACATGTATTAATTTATAGCTGTACATGCACATATCTTAATTTTCAAGTGTGATAATGCTATTGAAACAAAATGACACACATCTTTGCTGATAACGGCCTTTTTTTTTCTCTTTATAGGATTCCATTGCTTTGTCTGTATGCCAAGTATATTGAAAAAGTAATGATCATTAACTTGTTAATAAGTCTCTTGGATTTATATAAGCATAATTCATCAAGGACTCTTGTATTTATTTGTCAACAAAATGACTCAAAATTAGAATTTTTGTCTTAATTTGATTTAAATCCCTTTCCCCAAATTCAAGATCCTTTCTGTTTCCTTTCTTTCCTTCCTCCTCATTTCTAGTAAATGAGAGGAGACTTAAGGGGTAAGGGGATCCCCACCTATTTCACTTGAGTTGCCTTTCATTGAATCAAAAGTAGAATGTTTACGTGTTTTTTTTTACCTAGTTCATCACAAATCAGACCTGTTCCAGGTGAAGGAAGAAGTGTTTATTTCACCCTGTACCTTTTGTGGAGAAAAGGCCCTTTTCCTCAGCTGCCCCCACAGGAGGTGCGGAGGGAGGATCCCATCAGATGCACTTTGATGAGAGGCATCCTGACGCTGGAAGACCCGCAGTCCTTGCTTCACCTCTTGCACTGGGGCAGCCCTTCTTCTGCCTTTCTCTTCCTACCATGACTATGGCCTGGGGCTTCCTTGGCATGCTGCCACCCTTCCAGAGTCCTCTCCTTTGCTTACAGCAACAGCACCACACACAGGCCCCAATATGGGCACCAACCACCGCGCACCAGGATCATGGACACGAGCAGCCACCGCGCACCAGGATCGCGGACACGAGCAGCCACCGCGCACCAGGATCGTGGACACGAGCAGCCACCGCGCACCAGGATCGTGGACACAAGCAGCCACCACAAAGCTTCCACCACAGAGCTCAGCCCCTTCACCTTTTATACCAGAGGTGATGATGTCAAAAGTGCCTCCCACAGCCTGATTGGCTGGTGGAGCTGGGGGCGTGGTCTCCCTGCTCAACCCCTCTCTAAAGGGGGCAGAAGCCCCCACCCCAATGGAGATGGTCCAGCCTTTGTTGGGAGTAGCCTGGCAGCATCCTGTTCCTTCCCTGCTGCCCTGCCAGGAGAGAGCATGCCTACAAATATACATACTTACATACATTATGATATCTTGTTTTAATTACATTAGAGCAAATGACTCCTTCCCCTATGGTTTATATCAGTGCTTTGGGTTTGTAATTTATCTTGGCACAGTCTAGACTGGAGCCACTTTGAAGCTGTTTCAAACAGGATGAGAACAAACAATTTTTCCAAAGTGGCTGGATTAAGAAAACTGGCAGCCATTCATCTTCGGAGGAAGGCCTGTGGCAGAGCTGTGTCCCCACTGGAATCCTGCCAACCTCCCGCTCCCTACCCCGCTGTGGGACAGAGAGGTCCTAACCCTGCGGAGGGTGGGAAATCACACCACTAGCTACTGTGGGTGGGGATGTGTGCCAAAGGGCACCATCAGGGGGATCTGCACAAGGAAGAGCTGAATTATTGCTAATTATTTGCACTTAGTTTATCCCCAAGTGTTAAGGATGAGGCAGTTGTGCTGAGCAGACGGCACCCCAGCAAGAGATGCAGCATCCAGCATTGGGGAGCATTGGCTGAGACTGGTCCTGCTGCTTCTCCAGCCCCAGGGGCTGTGGTCAGCCCATCCCATACCCAGAGCGTGGCTCCTTCACCCATTCACCAACTCATCCACAGTGCTTTCCCTATACACCTTACTGATATCTTTAATGCAGGAAATCTCTCCGTATTTTCTTCAGATAATATTAATCCTGAAAACATCTTTACTAACTTCTATAGTTTCCCCAAGATATTTGTTTCTTTAAAAAAACAAACCAACACCAAGCTCTTTCACTGACTGGGAAAAAATATTTTCTTCTAAATCACAGCCTTCGAGCACACCAAAAGCTGGAGGGCTCATTTGAGGAGAAACACGTTATAAGGAATATGTCTCCTGAGCCCTGCACTGATCTTATGTGGATCCCTTGGCATGGGCAGGGTGGGGGTCCCAGAGGGTCCTCAGGGCCATGCAGACCTGTTAGTGCCTTTGGGCCCTGGTCCCCCATCCCTGCCAGGGACGGCTCTTCATCCCCTCAGGACCTGTCAGGCTCCCTGACAGCCCTGTATTGCCACAAATGCAGCTCTGAGCAGCAGCAGAGCTCTCATAGAAACACATGTGTTTTCTATATTTTTCCACCCAAACGCTGGGTTTTTAAATATTCTAGCAGCACTGTTTGCTCGGCAAAAGCTGCCAGGGTTTATGACAGATCCCTCCTCCTTAAGGCTTTGAAATAAGGCTGTAAACATGCTCGCCAGGCTAAAGTGTTGCCTGTAAAGGGGGTTGCTCCCCTCATGATGTGCCTATTGGCTCCAATTAGCACTGGCAGGAGTCAACCGCAAAGAGAAGGCAGAGCTTATCCCTGGGAGTGAATTGATTTATTTACAGCATTTTCAAAGCAAGATGAATATGGCTTTTTCTTCTTTTTTTTTTTTTTTTTTTTTTTTTGCAAGACGGAAAAAAACCTCCAACCATCCCCTGAATAGCTGGAAGCAGGAGGATGCTGC
Organism: Athene cunicularia; assembly: GCF_003259725.1. Lineage (NCBI taxonomy): Eukaryota > Metazoa > Chordata > Aves > Strigiformes > Strigidae > Athene > Athene cunicularia. The sequence continues at coordinate 7,804,261 of NW_020799117.1, read as the reverse complement.
CTGCTTTCCTCGAGACAGAAATCCTGCTTTGTTTAATAAGGGTGGGATAGGATTGCCTGACATTTTCCTGAAGCCTTGCCCTGGCCATCACCAGTGCGGGGGACAGGGAACCCTGCCCAGCCATGCCCTGAGCAAGAGACCGGCACCTCGGCAGTGCAGGATCAGGAACCAAGGGCTGGTTTTATCTTGTTTTGGATGTCTCAGTGAGAAGAGCTGGCTTTTCTCAGGGTGCTGCTGGGTACCACTGAAGTTTACCTGGGCAGGAGTTGGAGGAGCTCAACCCAGCTCGATTTCAGACCCATCTCATCCAACCATGCCATCACAGACACCTGTGTTGGGAAGCAGTGGCTTTGCTCTCTGCTTTGGGGCATGCTGGAGGCAACATGCTCTCTTTGGGGCCAGTTTCAGCTGCCAGTCTGGGGGAACAACCACCCTGGGTGGAAAACCTGTGGTAACCCCATGGGGTGGCAAACATCTTTGCTCAGGAGAGCCGAGGAGCGGGCTGGGTGGGATGTCGCTGTGGGGCTTTCTGTTCCCATGCCAGTATCCTCATTGGGAAACAACAGGAGGGAAAAGCTGTGTGCCCCATGGGCTCAACCGTCCTCCTAGCCCACAATGTCACATCCAACCATTGCTTTGGGTTTGCTTGGATTCATCATCCCATCAGCACAACTGGGCACTTGCCTTCATCCTTTGGGTTCCTTCCACCTCCACTGGCTGCAGCCCAAGCTCCCTTCTGTGGCAAAGCAGTTGCTTTTTGTCACAGCACCCTTGGGAAGGAGCCGGGGGTAGGAGGTAGTTATACAGGCAGGAGTTATGTCCATCGCCTGCTACCGGCCTTGTGCTCTGCTTGCTGGCAAGAGCTAAGAGCCCGGCCATAACTCAATGCTGAAGCTGCCTAGGCAAGGTGGCAGCCAACAACAGGGGGTTTATGGACTATGGAGAGAACTTTGTTAGTGGTAACCTCAGGGGACTTTGATGCTGGGAAACACTGGAAGCTTGTTGTGCTCATTAAAGGAGGGGACATGATGCAGTGGGCAAAGGTGGGAGTGTGCTGCTGAGCTTTGCCCCTGTGGCACATCCCCGTGCCATTGCAGAGGGTGGCAGCTTCTGGTCCTCATCAGACCTTGGCGTCCTTCAAGGGGACCTTTCTCATGCTCACCGGTGAAAGGAAGGGGTGAAACACCGCAGCAATGACAGGATAAAATCATGACTCCTTCTGCTCTGCCTAGGAATAACCTGTGCCTCAGTTTCCTTGCAAAAACTGCTTGCCACACGCTGCTGCTCTCAAGTCAGAAGGGCAGCTGGGGCTCGGGCACGGTGTTGGGCTCTGTCTCTCAAAAGAAAACAGGCAACGCCAAGCCCCGAGCATCCCCAGTACAGGCATGGGCCAAGGCCCTGCGTTGGGGCTGGGCTCAGCTCAGCAGCTGAATCAGCAAATAATTAGCAGCGGCCAGAGCTGGGGGATTAGCATCCCTCTCCTCCCCAGCCGTCCAGCCCAGCTTAACCCTTTCATCCACATGTTTCTGAAGCCCCAAAGCTTTGGGGTCTCCTGAGGGAGATGCTGCCGTGGGGCTGGCGCCACTGGGGGGGTGCCCAGGGTGTCATGGATGGTGTCCCCTCGCCGGAGCGGCGTCCTTGCCGCAGTAGCAGCTGGGGAGCTGGCTCATGGCTCGGGGAGAGCTGTCGGTCCCGTGTTTGGCGGCTCGTTTGTTCACCTCCGGGCAGCCCGATGACAGCGCTTCCCTTTACTACCAGCTGCAAAAACCTGGCAGCTGATTTAGGAGAGCTCCCGGGGCCCAAAATGTAAACCGTTTTTCACCAGGAATGTATAAGCAAGCCATAAAATAAGGGATTTGAGTCTGGTCACATGGGACAGGCCTCCCATAAAATTGAAGCATTGATCTGTATTTTAGTGAGCAGCTTCGAAGCTGCCCAGATGATTGAAGACCTGAGCTTTAACAAACTCTGTAATCTCCCACCATACATCTGAAGTGGCATGTTTGAAGTCCGAGGACGAGTTATTTATATTATTTGTATAATACACGGTGAAAGGACATTAGCCACAGCTCAGGCACCAGTGGCGAGTATTGCTGTTGGGCAGAGGGAAACAGCAGCTCCATGGCACGTCGCTTCACCTCAGGGCAGCCCTGCATGCTGGCACACGCATGGAACTGCCGAGGTGGCCCGAAACCACGGGATCTGGCCATGCTACTGCACACCAATGCTGTCCCAGCTGCCCTGTGCCATCTCAGCTGCTGGGCTCCACACGTGGTCCTGCCCTGCTCTTCTGGGGGGGATCGCCCCTTTCCTGACATGTGCCACCCCCCTTCCACTAGGTCATTCCCTTCTCAATGTCTGTCACGCCCTTCTTGATGTCTGTCCCCCCCTTCCCAGCAAGTGTCACCAGTTGCTGGCATGTGTCACGCTCTTCCCAGCATGTATGCCACCACCATCCTGGTGTGTGTCACCCCATTCCCAGTGTCTTACCCCCTCCTGGCATGTATCATACCTTTCCCAGCATATGTCACCCATCTCCAGTATGTGACCCATTTTCTGAGACGGATCACCCTGCTCCCAGTGTGTGTCCCCACTGCAGGTGACAGCTGGGCTATGCTGGGACACACCACTTCTTGTGGAGCCTTACAGGGAAAAAACCCACTGTCACCCTTTCATTTCCGTGGCCCAAATTTGCCTTATCTATCAGCCGTAAAAAAGCAGTTGGAGAAATATATATTCACTCCAAAAAGTGTAAATTTCAAGGTAAACAATATTATTTATAAATTCCAATAAAACCTGGAACAGCTCTGGTGAGGCCAGAGTGTTGCCTGGGGTATGGGCTGAGAAAGGCCAAGTGCCATTTAAAATCTCAAATTGGTTTTTCATGTCTGGGAGATGTTTCCTCTCTGCCCTAAGTTCACTTTCCATGATTTGAAGGGCTTAAGCAAAAAATGGCTGCAAGCTGGAAAGTGTCTCCTCCAAAACCAAACCAAACCAGAACTATTGAGGTCACCTAAAGCACGTTGCAACCTTTAAATGATGCTTCTTGGTAGCTTTCCTTCACCAAAATCTCCATGTTTCCCCGTGACATATTTTCGGGGACAGCTGTGAAAGCCAAACCATTCAGCAAGCATGTGGGAAAGGGGAACTCTCAGTTCTGATGGCAGGTCCCCAAACGTGAGGCTGGGTGAGATGCCGGCTGCTGCCCCGCCGTGCTGGAGGACCCCGCAGGGGTGTTGCAGGGATGCCCAGCGCAACAGCAGCACTGCGCTTGCTTCCCCCAAATCCATTTTTTAAATTTCCTGCTTCTCTATCGTGGAGTACTACCAATTAAAACAGTTTGCCCCAGGATGTTATCATCCAAATAACCAGTAACCCCTGGAAAAGCCCACAAGCCCCCCACCATGCGAGCCATAGCCGGGGCAGGTGCAGCAGCTCGGGCTCAGCCTGAGTTTTCCACGGCAAACTTCAGGGGTAGGTGGAAAACTGTGCAACACTCAGCCTCCAGCAAGTATTTTGTAGCGTCCAGAGCTGAGCTCTTGTGCCCTTGGCGGTACGGTGGGAGGCTGCAATTACTAAATCCCTTGCCCACTTAAGGCAGGCTCGGCACTCCAGCCCACAGCAAGGCATATTTGAAATGCTTCGGACCAGATTCAGACTCCTGTGCCGTTCAGGCTTTCCAATGGTAGCCCAGAAAAAAACCCTCCCCAAAATAGCCCCTGGCCACACCACCAAACCCACTCCACCGCAGGGGGGGGTGTCCTTGGAGTGGGCTCTGGTACACCCACAGGAGCGCTGGGGTGGGTAGGACAGGGGGGATAGCAGGGACAGGGTCTGCTTTGACTCATGGAGGCAGCCCCGAGCAGAGAGCCGGGGCGAGACGACAGGGCTGGGTGACACTGGGGCTCCAGCAGCCTCACGCCACGGTCCAGGCACAGAGGGGCCTGGGGGGGCCACCATGACCCTTGTGGGGTGCACCACTCCCACCCAAGCAATGCCGCTGGAGAGGCAGACAGTTAACTCGGTGCCACTTAAAAGAGGGATTAAGCAGAAAAACCTGATAAGGGATTAGGAGGGTTATTTCTCACTCCCTCCCCAGTTACCAGATAGGGTAGGGGCTGGGGCTGCTGGCAGTGGGGCCGAGCCGTGGGGTGGGCAGGGTGTGCAGCCCCCCACACTTTCTTTGGGGGAAAAGTGTTTGAGCTAAGCTGCAATAAATGCCCAGTGTTTCACCACATGGGGAAATTATTAGGATAGACTTTTGCCCGGGGTCAGAGTGTCACTTTAAAGAGGGTGTGCGTGTCTGCAAGATGCCTGTGAAGTTCCCTTATCCTGGGTACACTGCTCCAGTTACCTGCTTAGCTTCCACGGACTGAGAGAATCAGGGTCTGGAAAGGACAGAGCCCAATGCTTCATCCATCCTGATGACCAAAACTCCTCACAGTCACTTGCTACTGGACTCAAGATAAGTCTCAAACCACATTTTGCAGGGTAATAAGACAATTCAGGTCCTGTTTTGAAGACTTGTGCAGGAGAGCACAGCTCAGCCTCGGCCAACGCGTTCTGTCCTCCTCACAGCTGGCTGTAGGGCAGGCTTTACACCAAAACTGCCAGAGTCCTGTGACTGCGTGAAAAATCAGCTTTTGCTGAAAAAAAAAAAAAAAAAAAAAAGCGCATTTTGAAAAGCTTTAAAGGCGATCAGTTAAAAAGGGGTGTGTGTAAATAATTTTAAGTCGGTCTCAGGAGCTTTCCTTGCCTGACTCATGACTAGGAGTTTTTTTATGTATCACATCAGAAAATACTGTAAAACATACTTTCAAAGCCTCAGAGGACCTTGGTCTCCTCAGAGTATTCAAAAGCATCAATTACATGAGCATTATGAGCAGGATAGTTTGTACGAACCCTGTTAAAAAGTCAACCTGAGACTTGTGCCTCTAAATCCCCTCGCTGCCCCCAGGGCTGGAACTGATTTCTGCCCGGGGTTTCAGCACTAGGAAATGTTTCAGTTTAAAAAAAGTTGAAAAACATTAAAACCAGGCCGTATGCACTTATTATTGAGAAAATCCCACACAGATGGACTGCATTGAACCACGAGCAATTATTTTCTGCCGTTCTCGTGAGTTAATGAGATGATCAGAAGTCCCCGGCGGCCTTTCTTTGCCTGCAGACCTGTGCATCAACCTCCTCTTCTGCAGCCCGGGGCTGTGCGGTGCTGGCACCAGCCCCTTTGCCAGCCCCGGGGCTCCCTGCCAGGGGACTAAGGAGGCAGCGAAGGCAGATCCTTGATTTTTACAAGGCTGGCAGCTGTGAAACCCAGGACCCAGCTTTCTTTCGTCCTGAATGTGTTTGGGTGTGCCTGCACTCAGGGACCCACACGCTGACAGGAGCTGCCATCCTATGCCAAACCCGTGGTTGAGCGGGAGCTGCCAGGGTTTGTCATGTCATGGGCAGCCGAGATGAGAAAAAAGCGTATTTTTTTTCCCCGTACTGATTCAGGTTTGATGTTACGCTGCCATCATGATTGCTGAGCTCATGCCCCTTTTGCTGAGCGTGCGGTGCCGGTGCTGAGCTGGGCGCTGGGTACAGCGGCTGCCCACTGCTCCTTGGGCCGGTGTTAGCCAGCGTGGCAGCGATGGAGAGCCCTGGCTGGCCCAGACCACGGGTTGTTTACATCCCCCAGTGCCTCTGCACCGTTGGGAGCCCTGCAAACAGCCGGGCGTGATGCACACTCACTCCTCTGGCATGAGCAGAGCAGAAGGTGGCTGAGGTCTGCACCCTTATCAGCACCAGAGCCCTAATTACCATCCTAATGTCTAATACTCCAGGCTTGGCCAGTACCTTACGGGCCTGATTCCCTTAGACAGAAGCTGTTATTGTCCAGATGAGGGGTTTGAAGTCTTGCAAACACAAACCTATCCTCAAAGGGAATTTCTTTCGCTGACACTTCCCAAGACAAAGAAACATTTCTGCCTGTGTTTTTGCAGATGGATCTGGCCTTTTCTTCCCGCCCCCTCTCTGGATATTTGCAGGGCCGTCTGCTTCTGCTTTCAATAAGGAAGGGATACGGGCAGGGGTCAGGATGGCCACCCCGGTGTGGGGCAGGAGAGCAGACCCCGCTGCTGGTGGGGCTGAGCCTGTCTTACCAGTGTGCTGGGCTCCGTTTTACCGGGACTCTGGGCTGGACTCCATCCTGTGGCTCTGGGGCTGTGAGCCCCACTGCCATGGGGATGGCACGATGCCGTGGTGGGGGCTGTGGGCTCACTGGGGTGGCAAGTGTAGGACAGGGCAGGCTGGCACCAGGCAGCTGCTCTCTGCAGGGTGCAGATCTGGAAGCTCTGGCTTCCCCCGCCGCCCGGCTGACCTGGTGCCATTCACGTGGGCCTGGGCTGGATGCGGCCCCAGGCAGCTGCTTGCCAGCCCTCTCCCAAAATCTCTGTTTATAACTGGGAAATGGCCGGATCATTTCATTGTACCAGCCACTCACCTCCAGCGGGACGCGAGGCTGACTGTTCCAGCCAGAGTAAAGCAGTGAAGGGAAATCCCGTGGCCTTTCTGAAATGCGAGTTAATCAAATTGTGCCTCGTTAGCGGCGCACGAGGCAAGATCCCGGCAGTTGCTGAACACAGAGCAAAGCTCCTGCTGCCCATGCTGGGATAAGAGCAGCCTCTCATATGCCAGTGGAATCAGCGATTTAAAGAAGTAATCTGATCAGATGTAGCTAGTTATTATAACGGACTCGGCGACTTTAACGAGCTCCTGCACAGACTGGATTACCACAGTCACTCATCCATAGTTCATTAGAGCTTCAGAAAGGGGATCCACGACAAGTCATGAAATACGATCTCCTAATCTTGCCTAAGCGGGAGAAGCCCAGCTGTAAAGAAAATACCTTTTAAAAATACCCGCAGAGTGAATAAATCTCCCTTGTGCTAAAAGGCAATGAAAGTGGACCCGCGAGAGAAGGGGATCTGCTCACGGGATGCGTTTTCCGTGCACGTGGTTAAGGAGGTTAACTTCGTACGAGGGCAGTGTGTTTGGGTGGAAGAACAGAGGTCCTTCTTGTGTTCATGGATCAAAAATATCTATCTGATGGTTTTCTTGGGGTTCCTGGGGAAAATAAATAAATAATGGCTGGGTGGAGGAATGAGATGGACAGAGCCACTGTCCTCAAGGGCAGCAGCAGGCAGAGAGCCCCGACAAGGAAAGTCTGCCCATTCTGGAGGGATGCCCAGTTTCTGGTATCCCTCTTAGTCCCAAATGCCCTCACCTAATCTGGGGCTGGAAATGTCACTTATGGACAGCGAATGGCAGCCAGATGGCACCGTGCTCCTGAGGCTGTCCCCAACGGATCCTTTTCCCAGGAAGGGCAGGTTTGGCATCACCTTGTTCACCAGGACAGCTTGCCAGGGTGAGGATGCTCCTCTGAGTGTGGCACATCACCTAGTGCCATCGGGTCATGTGTGTACATCCCCGAGGCTGAAGGTGTCGCTCAGATCAGCTGGTAGGGCAGGACTCTCTCTGTTGGGGTGAGGTGATGGCCCAGGGATGGCTCAGGGCTGGGAGGACAAAATGTCCCTGAGACCTGGAGAAAGTGGGATGGGGAAGCTGGCGTCCTGACAGCTGGCAGTGATTTCAGCAGCTGGTTCTGCTGAGATGAACCGAGTCCAGCCCCACCCCATGGGTGATGGGAAGCAGTAACATCCCTATGAATGGAGGAGAAAGCAGACTTCCAGAAAATGTGGGGACAGTTCCACGACCCCTGCATGAAGGGTGTGGGCAGCTCTCTTAACCAGGAAACCTGCCCTTCTCCATGGGCAAAGGAGGTGGCAGGGCAGCAGCCGTGTCCGTGTGGAAGGATGCCCACACAGGACTTCACAAGCAGGACATGCGAAGAGAAACCCCAGGAAGAGTCCTTGTCCCCTATAAACCACCCCAGCCCTTATCAGGGAGACCATTCAGCAAGCGATTAACTGAAGACTTCATTAATACTGCTGCAGCTGGGACTGCTCAGGGGCTTAACCTGAAGCATGTGCTCCTCTGGCTGAGGGTCTTAATGCACTTAGTGAACATCTGGATACAGACCGCCCCTTCCAGACCTTTCTTCTCTCCGTGGGCAATCGGGTTATCTGGAGGGGAAGGAAGCCTGAAAGCTGACTCTGTCCTCCAGGGCCGCTTTCATTCCTCGGCAGCCCCGGGGGACGATTTGGCAGTAAGGAGTGTCGTGTAAAGGAATGTCCCGTGATGGACCGCGCTTAACGGGACACCTCCACACGCACCCCTCGGCAGAGCGGCTGCGGGTGCAAACCCTAACCTGTCCCCAGCAGCCTCTTGGTGCTGAGAGGTGATGCTGAGGCTGAAGGATGCCCGTGCTCACCCTCGCAGAGGGGTGGATGCTTTCCCTCCAGACACCTCCACGCAGGCACTGGTACCTCTGGACGCGCAAGCTCTGCAGACTCCAACCGCTGAGAAATGTTTGACAGAGCAGTGTACGTATTCCAAACATTGTTTGATTCATGTTTTAAAGTCTCACTTGCAAGCATACTTCCCCAGCTCAGACATCAATCACTGCAAATATGTTCATATAAACAAAGCAATACAGACTGACTGTCTCTTCCACCCCTACCATATGCAGGTCACCGGGCAGCACCCGGAGGAGAGGCGCTTCCCAGAGCATCTGAGCCCTCCCCCGGAGGGCACCAGCACAGGTAGCCGGGGGAAAAAGCAACAGGAAACCTGCTACCAGTGGCACGGTACCACCCAAGGGCATGTATCCCAAAGGAATGCTGCTGAGTCTTTCATTGCTGTGGCGGATGACTCGCTCCTGCTGCACAGCCGGTGCAGAAGGTGTCTGTCCTTGTGGTCACCAGCCATCCCTTCGGCTCCTCATCTCCATCACTCTGCCCCCCCCCTGAGCACACTTCCCTGTCATTACGGTGATGAGCACTCACCAGGCAGGGAGCGGGTGGGATGCCATAACCAGGACAGAGTATTTCCCAGCACCCGGGATTCCTGCTGCAAGCTTACACATGTAACGAGAGTAGGCATCTACTTTCATTTTATGTTTTAACCCTGAAAGTCTGATTATTACATCAAATACCTACAAGACAACCCCCTCCTCAGCATTAAGAACCTGCTTCATGTGGTGTGGGCATGGGCACATCACGGCTGCCTGCTCCCCATCGTCACTACACTGTCATCACCAGCGTTTCCCTGCCCGCGCTGCTGGCAGGAACACAGGGCTGTGCTGGGATGCGGTTGTACACCCTTCCTCCACCACCACGGACATCCCAGACCCTACAAGCCCCAGCCCTTGCCGTGACATGCCAGGGTCCCTGAAGCACACCCAGCTGTGGGGCCACCCCTGACACCATCTGGGCACCCTGAGAGTCCTTACAGAAACAGCGAGACAGGACAGGGAGGGTGGTAAAAAATGTCTGCTTCAGACTCACAGGTTTTGGAGACTTTTTAAAGCAAACTTCCTTTCTTTAGGACGCTCCAGCAAAGTGCAGGATCCTGCTGGTAGGCGACTCGCACTCCTCAGCCCTCTGTTTAGGAAAAATAAATAGGAAAGAATCCAGCAGCGGCGCTTTCCTCCCACTGCGCGAGATGGATCGGCTCTCGCCACTGCAGGAAAACTGTCCCACAGTGATCTAACCCAGCACTTTGTCCTGAAATGCTCTGCTACGGCTAAATAAATGACTCCTCTAGAGCAGGGTGACACATTCCAGCCCCAGACAGTGACACTGACAGATGCAATCAGCCTGCAAGGTTTAATGGGAACATGGCGCTGGTGGAGCCGGCAACGGGAAATTTATGAGGGATGTGGGAGAGGAAGAGGAAAACCAACAGAGTTTGCTGGAGTGGGAGGGAGGGAGGGAGGAAGGTCCTGATGGGGCAGCAGCCCAGCCACGGCACGTGGCCAATTCGGTGGCAGGGGCCTGGCCTCGGGGAGGGGACAATAAAGGGGTCCTGGGTCTTCATCACCCATGAGAGAGAAATCAGGAGGCGGTGTTGGGGCCATCTCCTACATGGGGAATGATTAGTTCTGTAGTCCCACCACAACTCCCAAACTGAGAAAACCCCATCCTGCTGCTGAGCTCACACAGAGCTGCTTTTTCAGAGCAACGATGGTGCATCCTGCCTGGATTTGAGCAGGCTCAAGCTCTCCCATGTCACGAGACACATCTAGCAGGTGACTCGGGTTCATACAGCCCAGGGCTGAGCACCAGCCTACCAATGGGAGCCTGCTCAGGGCCCAAGCTCCTTGTTTCAGCAGAAACATTAAGGCAAGGGAGGCTTTGGACATGTATACTCTGGGTTTTCCTGTCCTGCTCTTGCCCTGCATCCCTGTCGGTGTGGGGTGGAGGGGCTGTATCAGTCTGCAATCTTGCCTGAGTCAGCCCGGCACCAGACACCGTGGCCCAAGATATCAACAAGTGGCTTGGCCATAGGGCTCCAGGGGGACAATTAGAGAGGAGACAGCTCCTGCCTGCACCCAGCTGCTGTCCCGCACTGCAGGGCAGGGCTTGGGGCCTCCGGAGCCTGCCCGGAGTCTCAGGGGGCTGCATTGCTTTGGGGTATTTCCCCGCAGAGGGGCGAGGAGGGCACAGCCCCGCCACGGCTCCTGCAGCCAGCCCTGTCTGACAAGGCACCGCTGTGAGGGCAGGAGAGGGGATAACAAAACAAAAAAAAAAAGCCTTACTGCTGTAGGGAGATTTACTAGGCTCGTTATCAGCACAGGAAGAGCTGGAGCTTAGGGGCAAATGGGAGATGCTTTGCCTATTGCGGTATTTTTTCCTACCGTTCTCTGACCTTGCTGGCTCATGCAAGCACAGGCCAGCAGCTCGCTCAGCTCCGCGGCTCACTTGCCAGCAAGCTTTGTGCGAGTCACTTTTCCTTCAGCACTCTGCTTGCCAAAGCAGGGGCTGCTCAGAGCAACCATGTTCATTAAAAAAAGCCGTTTGTGCTTACGTGTCCGTGTCTCTAAACCCAGCAGAAGCACTGGCGTGGCCAAATGCTGCTGCCCAGCTCGCCCATCCTGGGGTTGCTCTCCACATCCAGCATGTTTGGGTCCCAGCAGCTGATTTTAACCAGGAATGTGGTTTGTAATCGCAGCTATCACCAAGAGTCGGGTGGTTACAGGCTTTTGTGGGCCTTTCCTGTCCTGCTGCCCACCTGTAGCTTGCACCAGCCTCACCACACTACCCCTGGGTCTGATCTTGGGGCTTATTTCATGAGATCTCAAGGCTGTAGCCAGCCTGGGAATAAGAGTTTTTCTCCTAGTGAGAAGGGATGCTTCCCAAAGATTGTGCTTTGTGCTTTTTTGAACCCCCTGAAAATACATGGGGGATCACAAGCGCGCCCGGGGGGCCGGTGCATTACAGGGGGTACATTCACTCGCTAGGGATGCGTGTGAGAGGGGGAGAAACGACTTCCTCGTCCCGTATACTAAATAATAACATCCATGTGAAGAAAAACAAGGTCTGAGGGAGGGAAATGGACCCACAAAGGCCTTTATCTGGCAGAATCAGAGAAAGATCAGCTGCAACGCGGGAAGCAAGCACGCTGCACACAGGAGACCCAGCCCATCTAGGGTTTCGGCTCTGGTTAATGACACCACAAATTAAGCCTGTCATCTTTAGGCACAATGTTTCTTGCCATTTCAGCTCAGGAAAACAACCATCCTCTAAAACTGCAGTTTCAGAGTGGTGTGGCCTCTGCTCCCCCCATCCCCTCCTGAGGGAAGTGGGGTGCAGCAACTCTTGGGGTGGTGAGGCCGTGGCATTGGGGGCTCACTGCAGAGACTCTCCACCCTGCGATTTAGGCATCACACAGAGCAGATGAGGCTGCTTCCTCCTGGAGAGCCACAACGAGGAGCAGCACCCATCCGGAAGGATCCCAGTTCCCCTTATAAATTGACAGGTTCGCACAAATCCATGGGTAATAATTTTTGCCTGCTTGCACAGGTGTTGGGCTGAGTGCTCCGGCAGAGTCTCACTGGGCTGGGCTTGCTGCATAAGGGAGGCAGCTGCATGTCAAAAATTCACCACCAAAGACCCTGGGATAGAAATATTTGTGCCTAAATCACAGTCTGATGACACTAGCAAAAAAAGCAGCACCATATATATATATATATATATATATATATGGTACACCATATATATATATATACACACACACTATATATATATTTTTATTTTTTAATTTATCTATATATGCAAATATATACTTTAAATATATATTAAAATATCAGGATTGCTGGTGTGTATGTTGCTGGTTTAGGAATAACTGGGATTTTTTTTTTTTTGTGCTTCGGGTGTAATATGGAGTCAGTGAAAAGAAAAGACTTTATGAAGGGCCTCGACACCTCATTGGGGAAAGGTTTCATTTGTCCTGGGGTGAGTTTCCTCGGCTCCTGCATGGGATGGGCCCTTTGAAGAGGCCATGGGAGTGCTGGGGCAAGATTGAAGTGGGGCCAAATGCTGGTCCAAAACCTTTCCCTGCCAAAACTCTCACCCGCAAGCCTTCATCCTGATGGAAAATACACCATGTTGAAGTCGGAGATACTCCACCAGCCAGGAGAACTGGTGGTGAAACATCAGTGGTGGCCTTCGCCTTGCCAGCGCCCACCAGCTTTGGCCATGTCCTGCAAAACGTCCCTGAAGCTGCTCCACCACCCGTGCTGGCGGGTCGGTTTCACTGAGCTTCCCCGGGAGCTGTTGGATTTATAGTATAAAACAAATCTCTCTCTTTTGTCCAAACGAGATGTTTCCTGCAGAAATGGCTATTTTGGGTTGGGTTGTTTTTTGGTTTTGTTTTTTTTTTTTTATTTTAATGGCTCCTAAAAGGGCAGAACTGGTTGCATGAAGCTGCTCCAAATGTTTCCAAGCAAAGTTTAAGAGAAAACTGGAGTTTCACTTAAGTGTGTTTTAATGAGAAAGGCTTGTTTTTTCCTTCATGTTCACTGCTCTTCTTAGGAAACAAAGAGCCAAGACTGTAAGTGTCTTCAGCTCAAAGAAAACTATTTTGTTTCAGATTTGAGAATTGGGGAGGAATCAGCATTTTTACAGGAGAAATTTTTTTCCTTCCAATAAGCTCCATTTCAAACAGTTTTATTCTCCAGAGCATGTTAGGAGGAGTCACATATTGATATACAATAAATAAAGTTGTTATTCTCTGCAGGTCTGGATTCACTTTTCACAACACATCCTCATCCCGTGACTCCCTGAAAGCGAGGCAGGACGATGTCCATGGTGGCACCATGGACCACACTGACAATAAGACAGCCTGTTGCATCTGGGTCTTTTCTCCCAAAAACATCTCCACATTCCCCTAAGCCCATGGGTCTCCTTGAGGCACCAGCACAGCTGTGCTGGGTCCCTGCTTGGGGTGGGGGACAATGAGCCCTGGGGAGGTAAGGTGCCACCCTGCACCTGAAAACCAGGGGCTACTTGGATGATGGGGAGTGAGACCGAGGCAGCTTTCATAAAAATAATTTCATCAAAAAGACATTTTCCTGCACCAAACCACCCGCACTCAGAGCGCTTTGCTGCCCAATAAAAGGGCAGAGGGGGGCAGGTGCTGGGGGGGTGTCCCCCAGCGCAGCGTGGGGCTGGTGGCTCTGCAGCACACTCGCAGTTGTGTATTTCGGGAGCACATTCCAGAGCCGGCGGGTGGACGATCCAGCACCGGGACGGCGGCAGCTCCGGCAAAGAGCCAGAGAGCCCAGACACCCCTCCCAGCCCACGCCGTCCCCCCATACAACATGGTCTTGCATGAACTGTGCTTTTAAAAGCCAGTGTGGTGAGGTGGATACAGCCTGCAGCCGGCAGCGGCTCTGCTTGTGAAAATGTTTTTAACTAAAGAAGCTGCTGTGTTCTCCAGATTCCCCCTTCTTCTCTCTGTCTTCTTTTTTTTTTTTTTTTTTTTTTTTTTTTCCCAAGGAAATGACACAAATAACTGATGCCCAAGCTCTATGCCATCTCCTCCCCCCAAAACTTGCATCCTAAAAAGGAAACTATTTGCAGGCCCAGTCTGATGCCGGCTGCCTCCTGCTTCTGCTACCTCCCATTTATAAAATGGGAAAAAAGGGTGGAAAAAAGCACTAAAATGATTTAAAACCCCCAGCCCCCAAATAATTTTCAGTTGCAAAAAAGAAGTCTTAACAGACGCTTGTTAATTTTTAAAACCATCTCAATCTGCGGAAAACGAACCCAACTTTGAAAAAAGCATCTTGGAACCCTGCTGTAACCTGATGGCCCAGTGGCTGCACGGACCTCTAGGGACGCAGTGGGGAAATCAGAGGAAAACTGGCCCCTCTGCTGCCCTGGGAGTGGAGTAGTAACTCCTGCACCCAGTGAGGGAGAAACCCTGGGATTTTGGGAGAGCTGAGGATAACCAGGATAATAAGGCACCACTAATTGTCCTTATCCTCCTACCCCAGCCGTGCTGGGAAGGCATAGACGAGCCCAGCACGAGGCACCGTGCGCTGAGAACTGTAATTGCCCTGAAAAACTTATAGACAAAATGAATTGAAAACCCCAGGCAGATCCGCATGGAGAGGAGGGTGGGAAGTATGGAAACTGGGACAGGGGAGGTTCAGACTGGACATTAGGAAAAAATGTTTCACAGAAAGCAGACAGTGGAATAGGCTGCCCAGGGAGGGGGTGGAGTCACCACCAGTGGAGGGTCATTTAGATGAGATGATGGGGGATATGGTGTAGGGGAGGACTTTGTAGTCAGGCTGATGGTTGGACTCAATGATACCAAGAGTCTTTTCCAACCTGAATGATTCTGTGATTCTGTAAAATGTGGGCAGGATGCTGCTCCCCGGCTTCAGCCACTCCTGGTGCCAGGACATGGTGCTGAGCCTGCGGCACAGCACAGCACTGTTAGAGCATCCCCATCTGTTTTGGTGGCCTGGGCCACTGTCACCAGCTTTCCACCACACAAAGCCAATTACCTGCAATGTCCGGCAAATATAGTGTGAGGTAGAAGGAGCCCAACAACTGAGGAGGGTCAGTCCCTGTGCCAGGCGGTGCCAGTGGGACAGAAGGAAACCCTTCTTTCAAGAAAAGTGGGATGGTGGCATGACCAGGCACTGGGGAAATCCCTCGTGCATGCGGGGCATTGTGGGTGGGAAGGGCCCCGAGCTCAATCCATGACTCCTCTTGCCAAGCATTGTAGAGCAAGAACCAATGGAGCAAAAGGTGTGAAGGTGAGTCCCCACGGTGGCACCACCAGGGCAAGATGGAGAGCAGAGTGAGCGGGAGAAAGACACATCTCACGTCATGACCCACCTGCCTTTTCCCCACCAACACATACAGGATGACCTGAACCTGCACCCATGTCTGGAGGAGGGGAAAGTTGGAAGCAGCAAGCCCCGCTCTACCCCGTCCAGATCCAGCAGTTTGTCTCCAGCCATGCCCCAAACCAGATGCTTTAGACGAAGACGCCAGGAGCTGCCTTAATAAGCGCTTATGCAATCCTTCTCGCGCGGAGGAAATGTCTTTCCCAATCCCCAGCCATTAGCAGTTGGCTGATGCCCTGGAGCGGGACATTTTAGAGCCCTTGTAAATTTGCTTCAGGAGTGGAAAGTGGACGGAGGAGGGGAAGGTGCTGGTTTTCGTCAGGGACCAGCATCAGCCGGGAGCTCTTCTCTGCTTCTCCCCATAAGCAGAGAGGTCCCACCACGGGTCAGCACCCAAACCTTGCCCCAAGCCAGGGGACCAGGGACAGGGGGATGATGGTGGCACCTCCTGCCCCAGGGTCAGCACCCAGCCCCAGGGCTTTGGAGGTCAGTGCTGGTCTCAGCAGGGAATTTGAGTGAGGAAAGAAGAGGCTTTAGGGCAGAAGCTTCACTCATGCTTCAGTGCAAAAGCTTCTTCTGGAAAGGTCAATTGGGCAGCAACTGGACCAGCTCTCCATGCACGTGGGTCACCTGGGCTGCCAGCCAGAGCTCAGGGACTCATTTTTCCCATTCTCTCTAATTGCATGTCCATGACGAGTAATGTAATATAAGCAGAAATTCCCTTTATGGCAGGTAGACCCTCCTTCCACTGATTTCCATGGCGATCAGACGGAGGAACGGCACAATTTTAAGTAAGACTCGGGGCACCCACGCCAGCTTGGAGTCATGATTTTGGGGCTGGTTCCAGCAGCGAGGCTGCCGGTACCTTCCCTTTGCCTATTGTTTGCATCCAAACCTAATTGCAAATTGACATGAGCCGTCTTTGGGGAGCGGCTGCTCCGCTCTGCTCCGTCAGCACAATGAGCCGTTGTTGATACGGCCGCAGCAATTTTCCAGGTTAATTTATGGCCGCCACACCCCATTAGTGGCAATAAATGTGGAGCCCGGTTTTGCCGAAATTGTGAGTTACGATTTTTCAAATAAATACATTTTCCTATAAACCAGCGCTCTGTTTAGTTTGAATGTTCCTCGCAGACACATCCATCTACATAAAATACACAGGAGAGGAAGCTGAGCTGTGACTTCGCTCTGATGACATAAAAACTTTTGTAAACACAATGTCATTTACAGTACGAGCAAGGAGAGAGGACAAAAAATAAACAGCGAGTGCCTGGCGCATCCCTTCAGGAGCACACGGAAAATTTAATAATCTTTTTTCCATAAAGCTTTGTTTTCCTTTTGATTTATCCAGACAGGGCAGTGGCTGCTTGGCCATAAATAGATTGTATTTCTTGAGAGGCAATGGTTGCAATCATCCTTTATGTCGCCAGAGGGGTGGTGCGGGAGGTGTGTGTACAGAGAAGATGCCGTGGATTGCTGCTGGGAACAGCACAGCACAGCCTCTGCGCGCACCCAGATCACCCCCAAATCCTCCTGCTCCTTCGGTGGGGCTCTGGCAGCCTCAACTCCACTTGGGATTGCTTGTGCGATGTTGTTGTAGGAACAAGCGGCCTGATGATGTAGTTTGGGGGACTCAGGCAGTGTGTGGGTGCTGGAGTGCACAAGCACTGGCACATGTGAGCCCCCCACCTCCCAGTGCTCCCCCCGCCACTACAAGACCTGTGCAGCAAGACACGTGTGGCAAACCCTCCCGGGGAGGAGGGATACCCTGAGTGGGCTTTTGCAGCCGTGGTGCTCACAGCGCAACCTTGGCCGTGACCCTGGGGCTGTGTTCGTTGCCAATCAAAAAGACTTCTGCAGGTTCTCTCCCTTCTCACACCACTGAGAAGAAAATAATCCCCCCCCGAGCAGCAACACACACACAGCCAGCCCCACGCACTGCTCCTTGAATCAGACTCTGCTTGTGCCTCAGTTTCCCAAGGCTTTTTGCAACCGTTCACCCTCAGGCCTTCAGGAGCAGAACTGTTAGGAAGGTGCTGAGTGATTATTATTGCATTATTTCAGGCGAGTGCTATAAATACCCAGGGGCACCTTTAGACACAACCCAGCTGCCCGGGGGAGCTGGCTCAGCCCCGCTCTGCGCCTGCGGAGGCTGTCGGAGTGGGGATCCAAGGCAGCGGCTGGGTACGGAGGTACCTCGGGGCACAACCTGATGGGAGGGACATCGGGGGGGCTGCAGGGTGTCAGGACTGGGATCTTCCCAGCTGCACCCTGGAGTTGCGGCAGAGCCTGGGGCGGGGGGGATGCGGCAGCAGGAGGGTGCCGGGATGCTGCAGGGAGCCGCTAGCAGGGAAGACAAGGGGAATATTTTACGGGGCTGCAATGTAAACAGGACTGGAGCAGAGCCCCTTTTTATGGAGTCCCTGTCCTGCCAGGGCATCTGCCAAGGCCCTGATTTACACTCCTATTTAGATAAGGGAGCCGGAGGGGGGGAGCAGAGCTGGCGTCAAAGTCACAGGACACCCCGGGCTGCCGCTCACTGGGTGCTGATAAGGAGGTGGCCGAGTGGCCGGGGCCAAAAGCACAGCCCCCGTCCCAGGGCAGGGGATAGGTGGCTCCTGCTGGGTTGGGGGTGCTGGAGGGCTGCGGAAATCCGGGATAACATCACCCCCTGACATGCAGCACCGGACCCCTCGCCATCACGCAGCCATGAGGGCAGGGAATCGTTCTCTGGGACGGATTTGAAGGAAAACAGGTGGAGAGAAACGAGGTTCCTCCCGCCATGCCAGCCATAAATCACCTAATCCAAACCGCTCGGTGTTTTCCCCCCCGCGTGAGCGGGGAGATGTAAAATTAAAGAAACTCACCAAAAGTTTGAGAAGTGCTAAATTTGGACGCCATGACAAAGGCAGTCTGGTTTGATTTAGAAGGTGTCGGCGTGAAAAGGGCTCCGGTTTTATTATTTTATTAAAACACGAAAGATTAGAACGATTTTCCAAAGGAAAATCAACCCACTGGTCACACTATTTGCTCAGCTGAGCACTTCCAAACTGCGCAAGGTCCAGGGACCTCTGGTGGGGG
>NW_020799117.1:7764966-7785820 GCF_003259725.1 Athene cunicularia | reverse complement strand
GTTTGCAGTAATCGTTACTCCTTCCCGCTGTCAGCAGCGATCGGCGGCTCTTGCCCTCCCGTGCAGGGCTGAAACGGTTCGATTCGTTTGCTGTTGTAAATACGAGCCCCCGTCCCCATCCCCGTCCCCATCCGCTGCCTGACCGACGTGTGGCTGCGGTGAAACTACCTAGAGGTGCATTTGGGAACACTCCTGTGCCGGGTTTTCTACCTCAGATCTGCATGACCACTTCCCGAGGGACCGGGCGCGCCACACCACGTATTTAAAATGGAATAATTAAAACAAACAAAAAATTAAAGAAAATAAAATTTAAACTTTACGCAAACAGCCTTGGGTCTGACCCCTCTGCCTTCCCTTGCTCTGGAGATTGCGCTGCTGCGGCAGAGCCCCTGCCCTCCTGCCCGCAGGGGCGAGGGTTGCTGCGGGATTAAGGACTCCCCTTAAACCAGTGCCCTGCTGTGGGACTCACCGCTGTGAGGGAATTCCCTCCCATGGGGCTCGGGCAGCTCCGGGGATCCTTTGGGATTTCTTCATGCCGTGCTTGCTCACCCCAGGAGCTGGCAGGGCTCTGGAAGTGCGTACCCACAGCCTGCCCCAGGGCACAAACTCTGCCCCTGCCCTGCAACACCTTCCCTCCTGATCCAGGGGACCTGCTAGAGGCACCGGACTGGTATTTGGTGTGGGGCAGGATGGCAGGATCAGGCCTTCACCCCGTCTGGGTTGTATGGGCACTGTAGAGCTATGGAGCCCCAGTTTTATTGCTGCCATGCGGAGAACCAGGGCTCGGCTCCCCTTCCTGGCCCAGGCAGCTCCCCTGCCCAGCTCTGGCATCGGCAGTGCTTTCCCACAGGGATCCCCTCTTCGGAGCTGCCTCGGCCACATTTTGAAGGAGCAACGTCCCCTCCTCACCATCCAAACATGATGGATACCACCAGCCTCAGACACACCGACGCTCACGCAGCCCAAAGTCACCTCTGTCACCTCTCAGGCATAAATCCTTAATAATCCTTAATAATTAAAGCTGAACCCTCATCCCTTTATGCTGTGTGTTACTGAAGGGTGGTTTCCAAGCATGGGCTCAGGGCCTGATCCTGCCTTCCCAGCCTGGCCACACCGCCGTTCCCAGAAACACCAGGACAAACCCCAACACTCATCCCGCTGCTCAGGGCAAAGAAAACCAGCACGGGGAAGAGTCATACGTTATTGTAGGGTTAATCTGAGGGCTCAGCTGGGAGCATTAAATTTTCTATTTTAAACTAAGCTTCTGCTTGCAACTAAAGGTATAGAAATAATGATGCAACAGCCGTAAATCGCTGACACATCGATCAATCTGTGCATGTGCAGCCGCACACCCCAAAACCACCCCAGCTCAGCCGTGGTGAAACAGCTCGGGTTTTATAACCAATTTGTGTGTGTGTACAAATACAGACGGATGGACACACAATTGTTGGGGAATATGGCCAGCGTAATTAAAGCTTACAGAATGATCAGGCTGCGGGAACCAGCCTTCCCTCGCTTCGGAGACGCTGTGCGGCTGCCTTCCAGCCCCTGTTCTGTTTTGTGATCTCTTTGAACGAGGCTGAGATGAAAATTGACTGCCTGAGCAGAGCGATGCCCGCAGTAGTATTGTTTTGTTCAGGCTATAAAAAGTTTAGCACCGCACCGAATCCATGAGTGAAGCTAGAACAGGGCATTTCAAGAACCAAACACATTCAAGGCAAAAAAAAAAAAAAAAAAAAAAAAAAAAAAAAAAAGAAAAGAAAATGTACAGAAAATGAGCCCCAAATATCCTATTTTATGACTGTTTCACAGTCAGAGGGCTGGGTTTTTACAGAAAAGCTCCCAGGCCATCACTAACACTGTAATCCAGCGCCCCATAAATGTGCCCAGCCCCAGCTCTGGTTGCGTGTGCCAGCCCGTACCCCCGTATCTGCACGGCACCGGTCGGGGGTGCCCCTCGGCATCGGGTGCGAGAAAGAGTTAAACCTGGGACTTGCTCTGCTGCGCAAGGCAGGGGGGTCTGCACCAGTCGGTGTCCCTGGTCCCGGCACACCAGGCTCTATCTGGAACATCGTTTGCAGCCTGGGGACCCTCCCCTGCCCCACCAAAAACCTCTGGTGGTTTTTTTCTTACGGATTTCCATTTTTGCTCCTGGAAAGAGGGGCACGCTGCGCAGCCCGGGCAATGCTCAGCCTGCATCCACAGGATTGTTGCTTTTCTTACCACATGTTTCTTGTGGTGGTACCTGGTGGCTGCAAACTTCTGGGAAAGGCGTCCCCAGTGCCAGGCTCCCCCACTTATTCATCCTTTTCCAAGTGAAAACACTCTCCGTTTCCACATCTGCAGAGGGTTTCTCTGCCCAGCGAGGGGATTTTCCTGTGAGATTGGCTCCGTGTTTTGGGGGTGTGTGTGAAAAAAATAACACTAAACATTTTCTGTTCCCCGGGGCTTCACTGCTCCCCAAAATGACGCTCTGGAGGGGGTGTATTTGCAAGCAGTGAGCTCCGTCCCCACCTCGGCACCACACAGGTGGCTCCGCCGTTCCAGGGCCGGGAAGGGGTGTTGATGCTGAGCTCAGGACTGGGTGCAGCCTAGGATGGGGTCACCCCCTTCACCCCTAAAGGGAGAGGAGCTGCATCGGGGGGTGGCAGCCCTGCACAGGGGCAGCCTCTCTTCCGCAGGCAGCAAACCTGGGCGGCTGGGAGAGGCGTCCCGGCAGCCTCTGTCAGGCAGCGGCAGGGCTCCTGGTGCCGGCTGCACCAAACCTGGGTAGAAGAAGAGTGATTTGGCCACCGTCTGTGAATTTTTGGCCATCCTAGAGCCTCGCTCACCGGCCAGGGGAGGTGGCCCCGCACATACCTACGGCTCGACCCTGCCATGAACTTGATGCCGTTGGGAAGCAGCATGCTCCCGGCACGCAGGCTGGAGTCTGGAGTTGCCTGGACAGAAGTACACACGCAGGGATCGCTTGGCCCTGGGGCCACATCATACGTGCCGTGTCCCCTGCCGCTGGAATCCAGCCACGAGGGATGGCAGAGGGGACCCGGCCACTCTGCTGCCTGCCCTGCCCGGCCACTCGCCCCCCTGCCTGGCCGAGGGTACAAGCACTGGGGGCAGAGGGGCTGTTGGGCACTTCCCACCCCATGTTATGCATCCCTGGAGTTTGGTGTGCAAAGAAATTTCTTGCCTTTTTTTTTTTTTTTTTTTTTTTTTTTTTCTTGTTGTTGTTGTAGGTATTTATGGGCCTGTTTATCTGATCTCGGGGGAGCCTATTCTTATCTCAGAAGCAGCAAGGGAAGGGTTACACTGGACAGCTCGGTAGACAGTATGGAGCCAAATAAAATACCAATCTGACAGAAAAAAAAAAAAAAAGAAAAAAAAAAAGGAAAGAAACACCCAGCCCCAGCCACCCGCTCACCCAGAAGTGCGAGGGTACCTGGAACAAACCTGTAAGGCCAGGGGTGTCTGATATTTCTGCACAGCTCCACTTCCCTGCTCCCTGGGCTGGATCCTGGAAGGGACCCGGCTCCGCAGACACCCACCACCACCCTCCCTGGGGAAAAAAGTCTCGGGCAGCAGCCCCCAGATGAGCACGGTCCAGGCTGTGGGCTGGGACCCAGCTCAGCACGCGTCAGCCCCCAAAACGGGTGTTGGTTTCAGGCAGACGGCACAACCCTGGGCAAGAAATCCTGGGCACCTGGGATGTTTTAATGTCACTAAAAAAGAGGGGAAAAATAAGAAATATTTTAAATTTCAGGTCAGTTATGGCTGCTCGGCTGTGACACTGCTGTTTGCTGTTTCTGTGGGGTGAGCAGGAAAATGTCCCTGCTGGGGACGAGAGGCACAGCCGGTCCCCAGCCCCCGCAGGGACTCGCTCAAGGTCGCCCCGAAGGTCACGGCCAGGGCCAGGGCAGCTGCCTCCCGTCATGGGGCCTCTCTGGCCTGGCCCCAGCCGGTGACACAGGGCTGGGGGAGGCACGGGGCAGGGCACCCCCTGGACACCGCTCGGGGAGCAGCGGGGAGCCCCATCTCTGCTCTGGCCTCTCCGGAGCCCAGGGGTGCAGCTCGGCTGGGCCAGGGTGAGTAGGACCGGGTGGGATGGGATAGGGCTGGATGGGATGTCTCCTCCTGCCGTGCCATGCAGGGGGGCAAGGGCAGCTCCATGCCAGGGGTCCCCCCAGTTCTTGCCCCCCTCCTCACCCCGCACCCCACTCTAATTACCCACTCTTAAGGAAGTGCCTGATGGTTCTGCCCATTTAAGGTAGCCCCAGCCCCTCTCAGTAAGGGTAATTGGGCCATAATTTGTTTTCAGTGTCAAGATGGCGTCAAAGATAAGACAAAAATCTCCAGGTTTGGGGGCTAAAGAGACAGGAGAAATCCTGACCCAGGGCCGACCTCGGAGGAATGGCCACAAACCCCAGTGAGTAACATGGCAGGTGAAAGATTTACTGCCAGGGGAGCTTTTTGATCCTCTCCCAACACTCTGGAGCCTCTCAGCCCAGTTGCTGGCTCCCAAGTCAGACTGTCTCCTGAGAGTACTGCTCAGGTGGGAACGTTTTTCTGTCCAACAGAGGCCCCCTCAGCTGCAAAGTTGATGACATGCAACAGTTCTTCTTCAAATCTCCATGCTTCTGGAGTCATGTGATTCTGAGACCCATCTCAAGAGAAGATGCATTTCCAATCCTGTAGAAATTAAGTCCAAGCATGGGAAGACACTGGAGCCACAAGAAAGATGAAGGCTCCATCTTGGTTTTCTTTGTTTTATTTTATTTTGTAAACCAAATCCAAACTCTCTGGGTTTTCGCCCCTATGGCTGTCTTTGCTTGGGTCGGGTAGTGCCAAGCTCTGCCTGGGGTGTATTTCTCCATGCAGCTGCCTGTACTGGGAGAAGAGCAAGAGCACTTCACCCTGGGCCAATGTTCCCAAGACCATCCTTCAAACAGCCGCCAAACTCACTGTCCACCCCATGCCATTACCTCTCCAAAGTCAACCTTTGTTACTCCACTCTATGAAGGCCCTTTTCCCAGTGCAGGGTTTTGGGAGAAGTGGGTATTTAGTTCTCTCACAAGACTCACGTGCTTGGTGTGGGGTTAGCAAAGGTGATCGCCATGGCTTTCTGCAGAATGTCCCATCCTTGTCCTGCTCAGTGGTGGAACAATCCCATTAGCAAGCATCTTCTCTGGCAGCGACAACATTTTGCTGCCGATTTCCTGCTGATCTTCTCCCACGACATCTCAGCACAGCCCTCAGGTGAAGCTGGATGGGGTGGGGTGGCACAGCAGCTGGGTTTAAGGTCCAGGATGGAAGCTGGCTTGGAGCTGGAGCTAACTGATGAAGATCAGTGCCATACATTCAGGGCAAGGGGTAAAAACAGCCGGGCACTCTGCTCGGCAGGACTCCATGCCATCTCCATAGCTGGGGGGTGCTGGACAGGCTCTGTCTCTTCTGGTTACTCCAGATCTAAAGCACAGTAGCAAACCTGGAGCTGCTGCAGCTCCAGGAACCTGCAGATCAGAGGGGCCAAGGAGCCAGAGGGACCTGCTGGAGCGCAAGCACGAAGCGCCGGCTGGGAGGAGGATATTTACTGGCGAGAGGAGAGTGAGACAGGCAGTTACCCAAGAGGCTTGAGCCGAGGGACTGCGAGGCAAGACACGCACTTGGAGCCTCGCCGATTCCTTGCGATGGATCCCCGAGGCGGGGAAGGTCCTTGCTTACAAAGTTTCCTTTTTCCTTGCTTGTTCTTTTGTGTGAGGAATTCAGGTCCTGACCACCCTGAAAGACTTTACAGTAACCAGAGAAGTAGGGGAATTTATGGCGTCACTAGTGGCTGAAAGCTGAGGAATTGAGAGGAAAAGGGATTTTTTTTTTTTTTTCCTTAGACTTCAGCTACCTTGACAAAATTCTCATGGCCTGTAACTGACCTGCAGGAGCAGCCAGGGGGGGTGTGGGGGCCAGAACAGGCTGGTTTAATTGCCTCAGCCAGGAGCTCCTTCCCAAACTAAGGACTTACGAGTCTGAGCTAGTGCACAAAGCTTGCGTCAATCTCAAAATTCCCTCCTCTGCTCACCTTCACTGTTCAGCTTTCACTGCTTTGGCCCTGTGTCTGATGGAGAGTAGAAGGGCAGACTTTGCACTGAAGCTCATCAACTGGACTCAAACTCGAGCCTGGGCTGCTGTGTTCAACTGCTCACCCTACAAACTTCCAGGATCTAAGCTAGCTGCTTAGGGCTAAACCCACGCAATTCCACACCCAGCACTTGTAAACTCCTATTTCTAGGAACGTGGCATAAAGAGGTGGGAAGGCCCTTGTGGAGATACCTTTGTTGGCCTGATGTGGGGAGTGCGTGAAGGACTTGGAGCAGATGAGCAGAGGGGAAGAGTGGGGAAAATGGAATCAGGAAAAGAAGAGAAGGGAGGCGGACAAGGAATAGCCTGGTGAGGGACAGCAGCTCACCGGCACTACAGTTTGTGCTAGTCTAATAAGAAAAGCCCTGTCTGTACCCAGTGCTGTCACTGCGTCAGGGAAGAGCCTTCAACCTGCTTTCTGTCCCCAGGAAAATAGAGACACAGAGGGCTGCAGTGAGTCGAGGCCAGCATCAGTACACCAAGGGTTCCGCTTTTTACATGAGGGTGAGGGTTTATGGCCAGTAGACCAGTGGAAATTCCAGGAAAAAAATTAAACCACCTGGTTCTGTTGGGAAGGTGGGTCTGGAACAATGAGAACATCAACCTGAGGGGTACAGGGATCCTTCCAGGGCAGATTGGGAACAGATGAACAGTCCTGTTTTGGGACACCTGCAGGGATCCTGGTTGCCCTCTGTGGCCAGGCAGAGCTGGGAAGGCGCTGGGCTATTTCCCACACATGTCCATGAAGAGGGGCTGGATCTGGTGCCTGCCTTTCCCACCCCAGCCCAACGGAGGGCCTGCGATTTGGACGGCAAGCCACCAAACAGGAGATCAGATTGCTCAGGGCTGCCTGCCAGGCCACGGCTGCTGGCCTGCCGTCTGCTCCACAGGCGCGGGAGCTGGCGAAAACCCAGACACCAAACGGAGCTCCGAATGAGCTGGCTCCAGGATCACTGGATACAACCTGCCACCTTCCCTTTTCTAAAGATGGAATTGCCCACACAGGCATCAAGAACAAAGAGAGTCACAGGCAACACTCACACACCTTTTGGATTCAGAGCCTCTCTGCTTTGCAACCACAACCTGGGTTAGTGAGCTTGCTAATGAGGTGCCCATCATTGTGCTCTCTGGTCCCCAGCAGTCTATACACGTGGTGGGAGAGGCAGCAGAGCCATCTCAGCTACCCGACACTTCCCTCTTCCCATCTCAAAGTCTTTGCTCTTCCCCACAGGCCCCATGGTGCTCCCTGATGAGGATGCTGCAGGGATCATGGAGTATTTCCTGGAAGACGTAAAAGGAACGGATCTTGGAGAAAGTTCCAAGTAAAAAGTAAAAACAAGGAAGTAAAAGCACATTAGGGGGCTTTGAGGTACTTCGGGAAGAAGCCAAGGCTGCCTGCAAGGATAAGAGATATGAAATCGGCTCCAGCTTCTGGCAAAGTGAGATTGAGTGCTGGCAGAGCTGTGCTGTCATCCCTTACTGGATATAGGGGAAATAAAAAAAAAAAAAAAAAAGTCAAAAAGGAAAGCAAACCCTAAGGCTCTTCCCTGCACACTCAGCTTGCTCAACCACATCTCTAAAACATAAAACCATTAAATCCACATTCACATTTTTCCCCGGTCCTGTGTGCTGCCCTTTTGCTGGGGAGCAGAGAAGCGAAGCCTGGTTTCCATCAACGCTGCGAGGAGGCCCTAGGACGGCTCACGCAGAGAATCGGACGTGTTCAATTTCAATGTCCAACCAGGGGGGGAAAAAAAAAACCCCAAACAAACCGTTTTTATGATCTCCACATCCCACTACAGCATAATCCTGCTTCCGGTATCTGACACGTACGGCCAGCTCCTGCCGAGGAGGCATCGCTGGGACGGGGAACGGCCCCGGTCCCCCGGCAGCTGCCCTGGGCTCAGAGGTGCAGCTGCAGAGCACCCACCACCCGGGTTCCTGAGCTAACACTGCCCTCGCACGGCAGCAGGGAGCGCAGAGAAGGACATGCAGACTTAGGCCCATCAGATCAGCCGCCTGGTTGTTTAGTTTCTCAGTGTGAACACATTAAAAAGACTGAACTGATGTATCCTTGGTTTTGAGCTTGAAATCTTCTGTGGGTTTCCTGGCAGGGAGCAAATGAGATTAAGCAGCATTTATTCATTAGCCTATACAAATAACAAATTAACTGGCAGAACTTATTTGTATCACTGGAGTTCCCATTAGACCCTCTCATGCTAAAGACACTAAAGACAACAGGTTGCTGCTTCCACCTGTCCTCCCTGGGCAGGACACGCTCTCACTGTGCTGGCAGAAGAGCCCACACTCACCAATTTGGGAATGTCAATGACACTGGTTTTCCCCTTCCACTGGAGTACGCTGCCCTTGTCCTCACCTGAAGACTTTTCCCTGAAACATCCTAAAAAAGCTTGACAACACACGGATGACGCCCTGTGAAGCGATTCACCCCTGCTCCTTCTTTCATGGTGCCCACCTGCATCAGCACTGAGAGCTCCCCGAGACAAGCTCTCCGTGCTATGCTCTTGCAGCACAGCAGCATGTTGCCTCACATGAAAAGATCCCGGTTCAGGGCGAAGGCCTCCAGACACGTCCACAAAAATGCAGGGACTGAAGATGTCAGGATCTGCTTCTGATGTACTGGCTTGGTTGCTCCCAGCTCTCCAATACATCAAGGTCAGGCTTCAGCTGAGAGAATATTAGACATAACTATCACTGATCATTTCTCACAGCAAAGTCCCCACTCCCTTGATACTGAAAGTTAATACTCTGGGATGTAGGACAGGGGGACCAGGTGTCTCCTGCATGCATCACCGCCAGCAGAACTGGGCACATTCTGCACGGCTGGAGGTCACCCTAAGAGCAGCAGCACAAGCTGCCACCCTCCTCCCAGAGGGCATTTTACTCCTTGCCATGAATTGAACACTGAGGAGGAGACAGGTCAGTTGGTTGTAGGACAGCACCAAGGAATGAGGACAGAGATGATGTGGGATTGTTTTGGGGAGAATTATCTGTACAAATCTTTACTGCACATGAACAGTGTAATTTAATTTGACTAATAAATTCAGGTCATGTATTCTGAGTGTAAATCCCTCAACATCCTATCATCCTCCTTTGTGAGAGCCCAAGTGTCTAAAAAGGTACACTGCAACCTCTTCCCTGGCTAAAAATCAGGGCTAAAGCATGCCTCAGACAGTGCCAGCAGAGCCTTACGAGGTGCCATGACAGGGTTCAGGAGAACAAGTATTCAAGCCGCAGTTTCTTGCATCACTCGCTTCCTCACTGCAGCAAAAAAAAGTGAGTCTGATGGTCAGGAGGAAGAGCAATATGGGAAAAAGAAATCAAAGCACTACACGGAAAAGGATCTTGCAGCATAACTGATCGAACGCTGGGATGCTACATGTCAGCATTGCTCTGGAGTAGCACCCACCTCATCAGCTGGGCACGCAGCTTTGACTCTGGACAACAGGAGCTGGAAGTCACGCACAAAATGTCACCAAGGGTGTACTTGAGAAGGAAGCAGAAGCAGAGGGTTGAACCAGACATAAAGATTCGTTAGGAAACATGAATTGAATGAGACGCTGCACTTCATTGACTGTTCATGATATGGGGGGGGAATCCCCATCCGTGAAAAGCCCAACGCTCCCCAAAATGCAAGGTCACGTGGTTCTCCAACAACCTCCATCGTGCAAGTCGTCTTTTCGCTGCATCATTCAAAAGGCTCTGTGATCTGCATCTGTGCAACCCATACAGGTTTGTCACAAAATATCCCCTCACCTGAGTTTTCTACTTCAGGCTTGACATATCCTAGTCGGCAGCGCCATCCTCCCCTCTATGTCTGCAGTATTTTCAGCCCTGGGGAGGTGGGTGGGAAATGACAGTGAATCAGAGAAGCCTGGCACAAAACATCCACGGAAAGCAGAACTCTATTGGCTCTGAAGCCAGAAGTGCTAAGGGCAGAAAGGCAAACAGAAAGGAATGTAGGCCTTGTTGCTAGATAGATCATTTATTAAAGTGAAATTCAGCATTTTATCTTTGTCAGACAGTACAGAGTTAAAGTTTCATACACAGTGGAAGCAGGACATTTCCTACATCTCAGAGAAATGAGTTCTACAGTTTTTGCTATAAGTTACTAAGTTGCTTTAACAATACACAGCTATATTACACAGTTAAAAATACAAGGTGTCCAAAACATTTGGCATAAGATCAGCACAACACATGGAGGCCAGAAACAGAAGAGGGAACACAGTTTTTTCTCTCCCAGTAAGCCTGCTAAAAGACTCCAAGCCATTCTGCAAGTTACCTGCTATTCACCTCCCCTGCACTCCAGCTGCGGAGCAGAGCCGCAGCTAGGCCAGGAGTAAAACCAGCCCGGTCAGGGCTCAGCTGAGGAAGAGGCTCCTGGAGCCTGCTGATGTACAGGATAGCCTGCAGAGTTGCTTGCAAGGGAAGTCCAGGTTTAAGGCAGGAGGCCCCCCCTCCCTCCCCACACTTTCTTCAACCATTTATTTCATTCCAAACAGATGTGTTCACAGGCGAGTCAAAAACGCGAGACCAGGGATAGCTGTGAAAAGTGCAAGGAGTATCTTATGTCGTAACAGTTCATCTGCACTTTGAAAGTGGAAAACCAAAACTCTCTAACTTGATAAGCTAGAGAGAGCTAAAGGGCATCAGTGACAAGGGGAGTGAGGCATCAGTAACATTCCTTCACCTCTGGGACTCTTCAGTCGATACTCTGGGCAGTACAAGCGTTCCCTTTGTACGGGACGCTACCTTGTACTACCCACTCTTCTAAACTGTAGAGGCAAAGTGACTCTAGTGCTCTAGGGAAGTGTAACGATCTGCAAACTTAAATAAACAGTCCCCCAGCAGACCATTTCTCTCCCCTCCAACTGCAGTTACTGCTGAAGATCTCCCATTGGTATTTACATTTGGCTCAACCAAGAGATGTAAAGTGCACAGCTCCTCCCTTCTCCCCCTCTCGTAAAACATCCATTACAAGAGCTAACACAGAACAAATCTTCCTCCATGTTGCTAACTGTGGAAGGGTTTTGTTCCTTCTCTCCATGGGCCATGTCATGTTTCATCTTCTCTTGTCCCATCATGACCCGCTTGAAATCTGACTCTTACTGTGGATTATTTCGGCTCTTGTTTTCAAAGCCTCTCCGAATCCAGCTTGCACTTAAGACTAGTTTTATACACCAGACTTGATATGTTTTGGTCAAGTCTTGCACACCAGGGTATTGAGTGGTTTACAGCCACATTTCTAAGGAAAACGGGGACATTAGAGTACTGGGACAAGTGGTACAAACCTGCCTGCTCTGCTTTTCTCAGGCTGAGCATCTAAAGTGCCTGGCAAAAGCAATGTTAGCTTTTAACGCAACTGTTTACTTCACGTTGATATACAATATTCTTTGAAATGCAGAAATATTAAAAAACTGCATTCTAACACAGTCTCCTTGGATGTATTTGCACTTTTCAGCCATCAGATTGCCACCGACTGAAGTCTTCGCATGCTTCCAACTCCCTTGAGTTGAGCTCAAGCCGATAACTACCAGCAATGATTTCTTCTTCTTCCCTTAAAGTGAGCAGAGGGTTGGCATACAGGATGAAATTAACCTCAAAAGAGATGTTTCTGTATTACTTGGATTTCATACTAATGGCTTTGGATCTATTCAGAAGTCTAACGAAGTTAATGCAACTCTTCAATGAGAATTGAATTAGGCTATGTAACTGAATTAGGCTATATAATGGCTGGAGGGCTTCAAAGATGATTCCTCTACCCCGGGTGAATGTCACCTATGCAGGCTTGTAAGAAATAAGCTTCCACTATTATAAATGGAAGATGACATCTGGTCATCCTCCATGCCCCCAAGGCTTGTGCTCCATGGTTCAAAGCTAGACAGAATTTAAGGCCCATCTGTGAAAAGCAAAATGTAAAAGGAAAAAAAAAAAAAAATCTTATCATACCAGCCAAAGCAATTTGGGTCTTCCACCTTTCCAACAAGTCCCATCTAAAAGTGCTGAGAAAACGTCCCACCTCATGGCTTCACAAGTGTGAGGTTCAAACACATTTACTTTGAAGTTTAAAACAAAAAGTTGGAAAGTCTCTTTTAATTGGCATGCAGCATAAGGAATCAAATACACAGAATGGTATTATACAGAACGACAATTGCATTGTTGCGTTTTCTGGATATTAGACACTAAATGCTTTTCAAGAATCACAGGCACCCTGAACATGGATATTGCTACTGAATTGACGTGTGATTTCAGTTTATAGCATGGGAGCCATAAAGTGGCTCACCCTTCCAACCAGACATCGGAGTTCTTTCGCTTGAGGCGTTTTGCTCTAGCTAAGTTGAGAACAAGGTAATAAGGCATTTGCAAGGGTTTATAAGGCCATGGGGTCTGACAGCCAAAGATTCTTCTGTTTCTTTGGTGTCTTGCCTCCAAGCTTTTCACCTTATAAACAACTGCTAATGGCTGGTAAACATCTCTTCATCATCACACTTCACTAAGAATTTTTTCAAAAAAGTATAATTGCTTTAAGAGTGACACCAACAAGGATCACATTTCACATCAATTGACTATTTTCAGAAAAAAAAAAAAAAAAAAAGTTTCCTGGATACCACCTCTGCACAAAAGCATTCCAGTGAATACACCTGAACAGATGGAACCTGCCACCATATTTCCTTGAAAAGAATCATTTTGCTGCTGGCTGCTAAAACACCCCAACAGATTTATTTACTCTTAGAAATAAAACAAAACAAAATACAACAACAAAAAAGTAAATCCCAAACAAACTACATTTTTACAGTTTTGGTCTAGAAGTTACAATGAGGCATAATGCTCTCAACTCAGAAATTAATTTTCCCTTGGTAATATCCTCTGATTACACGAGCACTCTGAAGATCAACATGCAGTCAGAGAACGTACCCTTTTAGATATCTGTCCTGAATGAGAGAAGCCAGATCATGTTGACTGATATGGGAATTATTCCACCCTTTCAATAAGGAAAGGACCAGCATAATTAGGAAATTTTTAAACATTCATGAAATACCGACGCAAGACATTCTCTCCTCATTCCTTGAACCTCTCTCTTGTCTGATGTTCTTAAAATCCATACTGAATCAAACAAGGAAATGCTGAAACAATCACACTCCCCAAAATGTCACAAATGGGACGTGTACCATAACAGAGTATTTCTGCCTATGACACAGGACTTAGACATGTTTAAGTTTGTTGAACGTGTTTTTTGGAGTAGTAGCAAACACTTCAGAGCTGATGTGAACAGCTTGCTTTAATTTGTGACTTGATTTTTAAAGAGACCCTGGGAGAGCTTCAAAAAGAGCTTCACTATGTGAATCCTTCATGCCTTACGAAACATGATGCAGTACTAAGCTGGGATCATGACCTGTGTATTTAGCTCTTCAACAAAGCTTCATCCAGTTCTGGAATATTAAAACCTGCCACTGATGAAATGCTAGCCAAAGTTTTCTACTGTTCAGTTCGTTGCTTAAGGCTTGTTGAGAATATACTCTCTACGTGGAGTCTTGGCATCTTGTAACAGAATGGAGACATTGGTTAGGACAGCAGAGAAACAGAGCGGTGCTTTAAATCACGAGATCCCCTTGAATAGAATTTGAGGTCACTGGAGAACAGTCAGTCACGACCAACACTTCTATAAGCTTCTTTTGCCAAAATAACCACTGTGTTATTTGTAAGGACACCTTGGCTTTAAATAACAAAACGAGAGCGATCTCCTCCTACAGTGCCCCGTTGAAGAGCACCAGCATACCACCCTCCACTCACACAGCTCTTACAAAAGCACACGGGATGCTCACAAAAGGCAAGTGCTTCGGTACTTTTTGCCTGTTGCAAAGACAGATGAAATGCATCATGCTCCAGTCAGTTCACTACCCCGGTTACAGTGCTACACCCATTAGCATAGGTCTGCTTTACACTAAACAGAGACAGCCAAGCCCACTAACCCACACAGCAGTTTTGTGACACCCACCAAAGACTAGCTTCAGTATACGATTTCCATCAAATGTGATCTGACACAGAGATTAGGGGACAGATGTCTTAAGCCACTGTTTCACGTACTGAGCCTTGAATACAAGGGAAATACGCATAAGTGAATTAAACAAGCATTTCTACTGACATGATCAAACCCAGCAAATAAGCTGGATTTGCCTTGCTACCACATTCTGAGGAAGTGCAGAAGTTTTTAAATGCTTACAGACAATTAATTAGTGAGTTCTTAAATAAAAGAAATTAGAAAAAGAGATTGCAGAGAGTTGTTTGGCATCCATGTCAGAAGGGAGTGGGAGGAAAAATGGTAAAAATAAAAAAAAAAAAAAATCAATTTCAGACAAGTCAAGTAGTGTTCACTGAAGTAGATTTGGTGAGCTGGAGCATTTGTAGAAGTTTGGGACTTGAAGCACTGACTCAAGGCAAGACAGAGCATGTGTAGGTGGGGAGCAAGCTTCAGACAAACTTCTGACCCATGCACCTCGATAATGAATTTTATCTCTGCTGCTATTCCAGTCCTGCGCCAAGACAAACTGCATGGTGGTTTGTGATGCAGTCTGAATTCAGTGAAAAAATTCCATCTGTGATCTGAACTGCACCAAGATGCAGATTTCCAGAAATGGTTTAAAACACCGAGTTGACAAACTCCACAGTCCTACAGGTTTACTTGGTTTCCCCATTATCCTCATTTCTTTATTCCAATGTGACTTTGAAATGAGGGGAAGAAGTCTTCAGAAACATGCTGGGCACATGTTTTCAAATACTCCCGGTAAAAGTGTCTATATTTTTTTCTGTCATCCAGACTTACTGCATTTTAAAAAAAATTTACAATATACTTCAATAGTTTTTATATACCTAAAATGCACAATACCATCTGTTCCTTCAAGGTCTCTCTTATTCCAAGTCTTGTTAATCTTCATTCTAGTTGCTTGCTACCTTCCGATTTCTGGTCCAGCCTGCTCTTGTTGTTCTTCACCATATAGATGAAATACGCAAGTGTCTCTTTCTCATTCACAGGAATATTCCTGAAGTGACGACTGACAGTCTAGAAGGACAACATGTAAAGAGACAGAAATTCTGAAATTAAAAAGTACAATAATCAGAACATGGTTTCTCTTCACTTTCCAAAAATGATTTCATGGCCAGTGAGTGTAACATACTTTTAGTCAAACATGCACCAATTCAAACTGTCAGTCCTCGTTTACCTCTCTCTCTTTACAGCTGGAATGTGCATATGAACATAGCATAGTCTTGCTACGTCAGCAGTATTTGTAGCCAACCTACAAGCGGAATTTGGAAGCCAGAATGTCCTCCTGCCAAAGCAGCACAGTCTTCTAAGCGACATTTCATGCTGAGATCACTTGGAAAGCAAGTTTTCCCTGCATCTCAGTATTTTAAAGGAGAGTGTCAGAAATACTGAAACACTTTGCTGTGTGAACCAGATGCAGCAAAATTTTAAGAGTCCAGAGGAAAACACACTGGGTAAGTTTTCACTGAAAGGAACACCAGGAGATTTGCAATGGGACAGTTAGGATTTGCTTAGGGCTACTCCTCTCCGACACTAGCATAAGTCCTGAACCATTAGCTGCTTTTTCCTCAGAAATTGAACGTAGAAAACATGTTGGAGCTGGATGAGATCTGCTTCTCATATGGAAGCAGCTCTTTTTTGGTACCCAACACAGCTCCAGAACTGGATTTTGATGCAGGTTGAGCATAAGTCACTCCAAGAAGATTTATGGAAGTTTGAGTTTTCCTTACGGTGGGGCAGCAGCAGGAGTCTAAGAGCCTCAGGCAGCAGTGATTCAAGCATGGGAGCTGGACGAGGATCCAGCGTAGGGTCAAAGCTGCTCAGACTTCACAGGAAATCTGGGAAGTGTGTGACAACTTTAAGTTAGGCTCCCTTTATTTTCCGCTTGCATAGTAGTTTTATTTTTTTTTCCTCTTTGGGCACATTCATGGTAAATTGTCTAAGTAAGTAGTCCTTGATGGCAGGAGGTAGCTGAGAGACTATGAACTGGTTAGTTAGAACATGAGAAATTGGAACCGCTAATGAGGACGTAGACCCACCCTGTTTCATTCAACTCACTCCTACATGCACTCACTACATATTCTCTATATTCTGTATCTTCATTCTCCAGTTGACTTTGAAAGAGAGCAAGACAGTGTATTGCTGTCTTTTTTGGTCTGTCAGTTTTTGTTCTTTAAAGCAAAAGCAAAACAGACAGTTTTGGGCAGACAGCTGTAAAAGCCTCCACTTACAAAATCAACTTCATTACCATTCAGTAACTGCTACAGTTTTT
This sequence comes from Athene cunicularia, assembly GCF_003259725.1. Classification (NCBI taxonomy): domain Eukaryota; kingdom Metazoa; phylum Chordata; class Aves; order Strigiformes; family Strigidae; genus Athene; species Athene cunicularia. The sequence goes on along the minus strand of NW_020799117.1, from coordinate 7,769,360 downwards.
TCAAGTTTAGAGAAGACTTTTCCGACCGAACGCCTTCAGATCAAGTCAGGAAAGCGAGCAGAGCAGATGCACACCAAGCACAACTAGCCCAAACAACAGAGAGATACAGAGAGTTCCTTCTTGACAAGTACCCCATATGGTAAGAAAGCAGCAGCAGAGGCCCCTAAGGAAAGAGTCTTTTAATGACTTAATACAGAATCATAAGACATCAGGACAAGGGAGGGAAATAAGGAATCTGAAGTCATGGTCAGTGATTCTGCTGTTAATAATAAGCGATTCCAATCACTTCAAGTGCCTGTGAGGAGAGAAAAACTAACAGGGGCACTGAAGGTTACTAATAGTGTGTAAGTCTGAGCTTCAGTCAGTGAGCTGTCTTCAGCTAACACCCAGGCCACTGGAAACTAGGTTTTGTTTCTGCTCCCTAAAGGAACAGATTGTGACTACGAACAAGGAGGGAAAGGAAGCAGAGAAAAGCAAGTTACTAAAACATGCTTTCAAGAGTCAGCTTCCACGTTATCCATGATGTCTCAGGTGAAAGAAAGCATGCAGCTTTCTGTTGGCATCATCCTCCCAAACCTTGCACAGAGCACACGGTACATAGTACCAAGAGAGTTACTACAGGTAATAACATCCACAAAATATGCACTTGAAAAGAGGAGATAAAGTTTTTAAAAAACAGAGAGACTACTACACTACCTCTATCATCACTTACTTCTGCTAGCTGGGCCTTGTTGAGTCCAGGCCTAGTCTGCAACTTATAATGTCTCTTGTAACGCCGCAGGGTGTTCACTTGGAGCTGGAACAAGTCAACCTGGAAGTGATGCAGAGAAGAGATGAGCACAACCTATGGATTCTATTAGACAAAAACGTAGAGTTATCTAAAAATAACTATTTCTTCCTCAACAGGATGTCTCTTTGCCTGCATTCAGAACCACATCGGCTTGCCTCACTGACAATTCTAAGTATATTCAGTATTTGTTAATGCTAAAGGACCAAAATAGCCTCAGGGAAATGTAAAATTTTGTTCTGGTTCACATGCTGTCAACAGAATTGCTGGCCAATTTCTGCTCTCAATTACACCTCTGCAACCTTCAAGCAAAGGGGAACCTTTTGTTCCCACAAGGTTTAAAAAGCTCACACATGAACTATCAATTTAGCAGGCACTGAACAAATGGCTTGTGACATAAAACACAGTACAGAGACAGAGAAGAAATGAAATTCAAATACTTCAATGGGAAGTGCACAGTTTAAAAGCAAGGAGGGGGGGTTACAGGAAGGAAGATGAAGATCATGTGGGGAATGCCATGCTTCAAAGACAAAAGGAATCTGATGAAAACCAAGAGGAAAATGACATTAAAACTGACACACTGCAGAGTTCCCTATTCAGTTAGGTGACGTGCAACCCCCAGTTTTTAACCACCAAATACCCTGCATGTTTTACAGCTCTAACATGCAGCTGGGTGTTCACCAATCATCCTGGCAACTAACGTAAAGGCTGTATAGGAAAGTTTTGATGGAGAACATTGTAAAAAGCAAACACAAACAGCTACAACAAAACGACAGGTATCCTTACAAAAACAAACCAAAAAACTGCCACTTTTTCAACACCTCCCCACAAGAGGTGTGTGGACACAACTTTGCAGTCAAGACACATCTTTGCTAGCAAAACGAATCCTGGTGGCTTTTTTTTAACGAAATGAAATGCTTTTTGCCAACACGGGTGGCATTTCCAGCAGAGGGCTCTGCTGACACGGCCAGAACTCGGCTCCTCCACGAACATCACCTCTGCACGACTTTTTGCAGTGTCAGTAGTACCAGAAACATCACCAAAGCAAATACAGCACACAATGGCACAGAGAGGAGATTATTCTAGAGTTCTGTAACAAAAAAAAAGGCCACAGGCCTATTTCCCAAACATAAAAAGATGTTACGAATTATTTTAAGGTAGTTTTAAATAGTGCAAAAATGCTATATCTGGCAAAGGTCTGGAGAAGCTTAATATCCCTGGATATCACATACCCAAAGATAGAGAGACTGACCTATTGGATTCTCTAGTGTATTTGCAAAAAAATGCACCCTAGGTAATGAAGAACCATATCGGGGCCTCAGTCACCACTGAAAATAACTTATTTTTACCTTTAAAAAGGAATTAGTATCAAACACTGTTTTAACAGCTCTCTGTTTGGAAACAGTATGTGCATGAAACTGTGCAGTTACCTTATCATACCTTTTTTTATAGAAAACTTTACACAGGCAAAGAACTATACAGGGATGAAGAAAAAAATTAGGACATTACATATAAGAAAAAAGTCTTCCTGAAAGATGAGAGTAACTCCACAACAGTTTTGGTGGAGGTGCAATTTAAAATTTAAATATTTCCCAATACATGAAAACATCCAAGTCAAAATTCAGCATGCTCAAAACTGGTAAAGCATCCGACATCCACTCGGCACCAGCTAACCTCTGGGACATCCGTTTCATGCTCAGGAGAGTCACCTCCATCGTCGCTTGTCTTCCTCTTTCTTTTGTTTCGGACACTTTGAATGAAGTTCTTGTGAAAATCACAAATATACAGATGTCTCACCTAAGAATCAGAAGTGGTGAAAAAACAGTCAAAACAGGTACTGTAAAACCAGCATTCAACAGCAGCCACTTAAGCACCAGTAGTAAGAGTGCATCCCTCATGACTGGCATGACTGACTGCCTCGAGACATTAAGGAATTTCTAATCTTAAACCCCAGGCCTGATATCGTACTCTTTAGTTAGAGATAATTTACATTACAAAGACTACAGGCAAGGAAAATGAAGGACTCAAGAGCTCCTGAACCTCTGCAGATAATATATTTCTTTTTTTATGGTTGCAATCAAACGTCAGGAAAAAAAAAAAAAGTAATCGTTTGGAGGAAGTGCATTTGCTTCAGAAATTACTACCAGGTAACTAACGAGAAAAATATTATCTTGCTTCCCTCTTGTGAGCTTTCTAGTTTCAATAGTATAGAAGATTATTAATGCAAGCGTTTCAAAATCTAGACAAAATAAAAGTTGGCTAATTACCTCAATTAAAACAAGCAAACCAAAAGCAAAAATGTCTCTTTCCTATAGCTTATCCTGTCATGGAACTCCCTTTTTAACAAGCATCTCGCTAGAGTAGGCATATATACAACAAAGGAGCACAAATGATTTAAAATTATTTGGTATCTGTAAGGCAAAAATATCTTCAGATGGTACAGGCACCTGACATTGAAAATCACTTTATGCAGCCTGCTTCATCCCTTCCCTTCATTTTGAGTTTGTTAGTCTGATTTCCTCTTTTTATTTCTAAAGCCTTACATCTGTCAACAAAGAATCATTTCTAAACTGAAAGAAGCAACTATACCACTAGACTAATCTGCTGAGGACTACAACGAGAAAAAATACTTGTTTTTCTAGGTATAAGATTATATTTCAAATTGAGTCACTCTCTTCCCATGACATGATGTATTTTGGCTGTGCAAAAGGGACCTAACCAACCGGGGAAGCTGCCAAACAGACTGACTCAAAACTTCACCTTGTTTTTAATGGTTTTAATCTTTAAAGATCAGGTAAGAAAAGCACACAGAGCAGAATTCCGTTAACCGAATCACTTCTGAGAAATGTCTTCTGCAATCTTGATGGGCTGCTCTGCTCTACCTATTTCTCTACTCGGCAAACGAGCTGTTTCTATCTTGAGCTGACAGCTGTCACTTAACGTCATTAAGCGGTCAGCAGGCAATTCAGTGCCGACCAGCGAACAAGTGTCCGAGTGTCCTGGTTAAGAGGCAGCAACACCTCGCCTTTCGAGTTAAATCCAAGAGTTCATTTTTAATAATCTGCTTCACTAGAAGACAAATTCTTAGCAATTACAAAAGTAACGTCAGCGGCGCCGAACTGAAATTGAAACCCCTATCGCTGGTTTCGCCCCGCAGCATCAGCGGTTTTCAATACGAAACTGAAATTAAAACAGCACCATCGCCCCCGAAGCTCGCTCCTTTGCTCCCCCTGAACGTCATCCGCTCCCCACCGCGTGAGAGCCTTCCTCCCAAACACGGTTTTTCGTGCTGCTTCATTAAGCCTCACAAGACAACCAGTGCCATGAGGAAAAGCCGTATCTTCACCCGGGCACGTTACCCAAACGTAGTAGCGCTGAATTCGGGAAAACGCGGTCCAGAGGAACCGGGTCCGCACCGCGAACCCTCGCACCCCCTCTCCCCACAGCTTGTGGGGGTGAAGCGAACCCCCCAGGGCTATGGGAAAGCTCAACTTGCCGGGCGGAAAAGCAACTTTCCGCCGGCGCTCAGGGGGGTCCCCCCTTGAGGGGGCCCCTACAAGAGTGGGGGGCCCCCGCGGGGGCGCCGGGTGGCGGGGTCCCCCCCCCC
>NW_020799117.1:7670534-7764916 GCF_003259725.1 Athene cunicularia | reverse complement strand
GGGGGGGGGGCGGGGAGGAAAGAAATTCTTACTGATCTGTGAAGAAAAGATATTACTTCTGGAAATACTATGACCTCTGTAATACCAGGCAGCATATGCTATTATCCAAGGTGCACGAGCAGCTGTAAATGGAAAAGGATTTCATCTTCCTGAAGAAAAGACTTTCTGCACAAACAGAAAAAAGGTTCTATAGACTAAAATTACTTCAAAGTCTGAAATCCCTCACGTGGAACAATGTGCGTTAGCACGGGATGAACTGTGCTGAATTACACACACACGGAATAGCTTTGCAAGAAAGAGCCTGCTCAAAGCCCTTGGTCATGAGATCAGCCCCCTCCACAGTAACACTGACACGGGCGTCTTGCAGCCTGTTCTGCCTGCTCCCCACAAGACGACTGAGAAATGCTAAAATATGTATTTCCCAGTCAGTCCTTGCAATACCAAACATGTCTCAGAATAAATCTGGAGAGCAGGCTTAATACTCCTCCTCGGCAGTTCTGCCTCTTGCCTTCGTTTTTATTGCTGGTGCCCTCAGGCAATTACTAATTTCTGTTTGTTCGTGTGACTGGTGGAGAACCACGGTGCGCCCTCCGGGACACCGCTCCCAGGAGCCGGCCACTCCAGCGGCAAGGTGGGGGAAACAAACGACTTCACCTGCAGACCAACAGAGTTAGCAAAAAAATTTAAAAAAACCAAGACACCACGGCTTAAAAAAGCTCCTGTCCAAATCGCCTGGGATCTGTCTGCCTGAAGTAATACCCTTCTGGCAAAAACCACACATATTCCCTTGGTTTTGGGAAAGGGAAAACACCAGAAGGCTGACAGCGATCTCAGAGCTCCTGATAGCAAGATTTCTAGGTTTTATCTTCACATTACAAATAAAAATCAAATGGCAGGCTGAGGAAATCTTGCAGGACTATCCTGACATTCGGGAAGCTGAAAACACAGACTGTAGAGACAGATAATAGCAGCAAGCAAGTAAATAAAAGGGAACAATCATCACAGGCAGGACGTCCTCCTGTCCCTGTGAGGAGATTCAGCAGGTTGCCCCCTGGACTCTTCTGCAGGAAGCTGGGAGTGGCTGGAGAAACAGGCACTATCAGCACCAGAACGGGCTGGTACGTACCATCAGATAGTATTTCATCTCATCCCATGCAAATATAAAGATTTTAAGTTGTTTTGCAATTCCTAAGAGGAAAAAAACCCAACCTGTTTTTGTCACTGTCTGTTTGCTAATTCAGTGCTAAGTACCTCCGGCTCAGGCTAACACAATGACACCTTTTTTCAGTCTCTCTCAAAAAAAAAAGAAGTGCGTGGAGGTGTTTGTATAATTGCAGTTTATTTCAGTGTATTTATCCTCATGGGAACCTCAAGATTTCACAGTCTGCTAGTCCGGAACTACCTTGCTGTGAGATAAACTGCCTCATAGAGACATTCTTTATTAGGTATCTATCACTAAGCTGATCTAATAATTCTTTGTGGGAGCTGCAATGAAGTGAGAAACAATGTTTCATAAACCCATCAGCACCCAGGCAGCTTTAGTGTCTCTAAAGCTGTAATAGCCTGCCCATCCAAGCCAGCCCTCTAATCAAATTAGGGGAACCTGCACAGGCCTTTAAATCTTAACCGGAGCAGCACTACCTTCTGAAGATAAGTCTGCAAGGTAGCCGTCATCTGGAACTTACTGTTTTAATAGAGCCATTTGGGGTTCTTGGGACAGAAATGCTGCTCTCCAAAAGGTTTGTGCTGCCAAAAAGGTCCTGGGAAGAAGCCTGTTTTATTTGTTTATACTTCCAGTAAGATTCCATTTTCTGTACCTTGGGGGCCAATGGAGACTATGCCCTAGCACCTTCCCTCAGACTCCCACTCTCCTCAGTATTTTTCTAGGGTGGCACATATTGAACCTGCTAAAATGCTTAAACTGTCACAGCTTTTGGCACATACTCTCCCTGGGAAACGTTCCCGTGGCCAAGAATCGCAGCACTGTCTTCCATTAGAGCATGACTTGCAGTGACGTGCTGGTCCCCCAAGAAAGAGCCGAGCTTTTCCTTTCCTTCACACGTGCAGATTTTCCCACATGCTATCACGTCTCCCCTCTGTTTATTTTGCTGTTTTTCACCCCATGGAGTTAAGTAAAAAGGAGTGTTGGGAAAACCACAAAAGAAATGAAGTCATGACAGTAGGAAGTGCTGAGGGTCCTAACAGGAACATGGGATAGGGCCATGAGCAACACCTATAAACTTACCTTGTCTTGGGCTGAAAGACTGTTCTACCTGCAGACTGGAACACAAAAAGGGCAGCGAGCTGTTAAAAACCCTTCCCTGAAAACCAAGGTGCAGGATGGTTGCTCTCAAGGCAGACTTGAAAAGAGAGCAACAGCTTCATCCTGCCCTAAGCTCATTGCTGAGCTCCCCCAAACTGCAAGGGAAGGTAGTTCAGACAGGATGTACGGACATTTTATTCTTGTGGCTGTGTACCTCAGCAGTAAACACACAAACTGCCTTTGAGAACAGCTTTTTATGATGCGTTGACACGTGTCTGACGGCCGGCTGAGGGGGGAAGTGTCCCAGGCATGGTGGCTGGCTCTAGGGCCACAGCTGCCAGACTGAGATGAGAGCAAGGCCCCTGCCGAGGAGGGCTGCCTTTAAAGGGTCACCATCCAGGCATGACAGCACGGCAGCCTCTGGCCAGGGGGACGGGAGTGTCTGCGAGTCCCACCCCAGCCCCTCTTCTGCACTACTCACCCACGGAGTAGCAGCCGGCTGCACTCAGAAGCTCCTCGCTGCGGAAAACCAGCGGTAGTTTGACAGTGAGGCAGTCGCTGCAGTAGATGATGCTCCAAGCACTGCGTCATCTGCAACAGTATCAACCTGCTGAATTTTTACTCACTTCATTATCAATGAACCCAAACTTCTAATCACCGATTTGGGTATTGAGAAAAAAAGAAAACACACTGAAGTAAACACCTTTCCTCCTCCTTCCTTTGGCTAAATTTCACCCAAACACCTGTCCTCACAGCTCCTAGTGCTGCCTCCCCTTTGCTGCTTCTCCCCATTCAGTGAGGTGACGGGTGAAGCAGCAGCTCAGGGTCAGATCTGTAACTCTTTGTCTTCACTCCTGGGTTTTTCACTTTTTCACTCCTCTGTCCTTCCCAGTGTGCCCTACCAACATGGACTGTCCATGGACACGACCCCTCAGAGGTGTCCTACCTTGGCACATCATCCACAGCCCCTCCAGACTGCACCCTTGGGGACGGAGCCTCCTTACACAAACATGTCTCCCTCACCTCTCCTACAGCTCTGTCCACATCTCCTGACATTTCTCCTCATGTGTCTCCTCCCCTCGTGGTTTCTGCTCTTTGTTAACTTTGACTAAGCTGAGGTGCTGCAGGGTCCTCCTGACAGGCTGGAGTTTTGGGGCACAATGGGTTGTTCCCATCAGTTTGGCTGGGAGCAGCTATGACAGGCAGACACAGAGATGCCCACGGGCAGCTCTGTAGCCCAGCACATGCTCAGGCGTGAGCTCGTTGGCTACTTGTGTATCAATGCAGCAAACCTTGCAATTTATACCTGATGCAAAGGGCAGCTGAGAAGGATGTTTCCCGAGGGGCTGGAGGAGCAGCGTGTGACATGGTGGGAAGCCTGTGCTGGGGAAAACACTAGAGCAGGGTATCTGAGCTTATTCTCATAAGGAGAGAGAAGGGAAGTCAATTGCTGGAGCAGGGACAGTCATTTCTGCGTACACAGTTTTCAGAAAACACATTAAAAATTTATTTTAAATATATTATAAAAGGAAGTCCATTCAACTTTAAAAACACTAGGCATTCTATGAATGATTCCCAATCTATGAAAGCTACTACATTAAAGTGCTACAAGTCCTTTACCACCCCCAGATATTAGGCTGTTGGTCCTAATACGCACAAAATAAATATACACTGATTCAAGAGGCACCATCCAGTTTTACAGATAAAATGCATGCAGTACAAGGAACAAACTCAGACCTTATCACCAAGATCCTGGAGAATGCATTTTGAAACCAATTCCCTTCTCCACCCTAGAGGCTAAAGCTATTTGTTATAGTTATCATAAAGGCTAACATTTTAGTCTATTACTTGATCAGTTTTTATCTTGTTTTGTGGTTGAAGTTCGCATTTGCTTGCTCACTAATCGGGATTAGGACTTTTTTTCCTAGAGTTGAACTAGTGGATTTAAGACCGTATAGATCCAGTGACTATATAAAACTCCCAAATCCCTCACATCTGCTGGAATCATTGAAGCCTTTTGGGTCATACAGAAGCATCAAGAAAGCTCAAATGCAGTGAATAAATGAGCATACTCAGCTAGCAGAGGCAGAGTCAAAAACCAGACAGGATTTTTATTAGGATTTCCATAATCTATCATTGCCTAGTTTCATACACAGATCTCCAAGTTAAAGCGTGACACTACAAAGAGGCAATCAGAGCAGGAGGTGAGTTTATTTCAGTTACACTTTAAATTTATAATGTGAATAAATCAGTCTGACAGGTTAATGAGGAATATGAAATGAATTGACAACTGTGTGTTGAATGCTGATGGAAATTTCAGATCTCAGCTTTCCCATTCTCCACCCACTGCATCTCTCCTCTCCACTCGAACCAGGTGAGTTTTAAAATATGGACTCAACAGTCATTAGGTGAGCAAATAAAGCACTTAAAGCTAAATCTTACACAGGTTGGGAAATTGCAGCCCACACTCTCCTTAAGATCAATAGGCCCGTGGTACACTGGGAGCAGGACCCAGTGCTCCTGACTCCCAGTCCAGCTCCCCTTTTGCTATATATCCTGTGAAAAACTCTTTCATCCCACCCCCACAGCCTCTGACATGAATTTAAAGCAACTCATGACTTTGGCAAGTTTGCTAACTATTTAAGAAGCTTTTCATGCTACAAGATTGTTAAAATGGAAACCCAGATTGCTGCTTGTCAGAGAAGGACGGACTTAGGCACCACCAGGCTCCTTTGCTGCAAGTGGTTAAATACAGTAGGTGAGCAGGAACATGAACCACAGCGGTTGGGAGTGGTTGTGGGATGCAAGGTACTCCTCAACCCCTTGCACTAGCACAGCCAGACTGTTTCAGACATCACTTTACCAGGGCTCTTTTGACTGAAAGTGTGATAGGCTGACTGCTAGAGGCAGTCTGTTCTCTCCAGTCAAAACCACTGAAGTGTCCCTATCTTGAAAGACAATTTAAAATAAAAGCTTCTTCCCTTTTTACCCCGCAGTTACGTGATTGCCCAGTATGACTTTCAGGAGATCTCTCTCCTCTCCCCTCGGTGATGTAAGCCAGCATAGCTACTATAACCATCCTACAGTGGCAATTTTGCAATACCAGTTGCTGTGGTGCCTGTTTTGACTTTCAGTACATTGATGTCTCAGTGCGGCAGGGAGGAGGAAAAGTTGCTGACTGGAACTCTCCAGTAAAGAAAAGTGAAGCCCTGTGCACAGACTACTGTAAAACAAACCATGACGAAAGTCAAGCTGACAAATTGCTTTCTTGCTACTTCTGTATTAGATTTGAACAAACCCTTTAAAACTTTCCCAGTGATGGAAGGCATCAACTTTCTGAAAGACACTCCTGCTACAGATTTTATATGCCTTTGGGACTATTTGTGATTTCTGATTTGGATACTTAGAAAATAAAATGCAGGATCTTGCATGCTGGTGGAATGCATGAGCCTTCACCATGAGGTGAAGGAAGACATCCTCTGGGCTAGCTTTAGTTGTTACAGAGTACCAAGAGGAAGCTGCCATCCTTTCCAAGTCTTCCTATCAGGAGTGACAACCCCCGCCCCACCCGAGTCATTGATGACACGGATTTAACAGAGGAAACCCAGGAGCTTCTGAACTACCGTCATTCACACAGATTTTGCACTTAAAGTCAGACATTTCAAAAGACACACATAAACACTACACGAGTCAAGCTTTCTCTTACATCCTTATCTCCCAGCCCCTTCCCCTCTTCTCTCTTGTCCAGCAAGGCACTAGGAAATGTTCAAGTTTCAGCATTTGCTGTACATTTACATTTAAAAAGGCACATCTTTATTTTAATGATGCTGTATTCCCCTTTCGGTAAGGCTCACATGTTCTTCTATTATGGTGTGGAAGAGAAAGTTAATTTCTCAGGCAGAAAAAAAGACACCTTGCACACATAAGAGCCCCAAACCTATTACTCTGTAGGCCTTAGAGATTAGCACCAGTATAAATCAACAGCTTCAAGAGCAAATCAAAGTATTATTATGCAACATAACACGCATCCAGGGATCCCCCTGTTATCTGGGATTCTGATACTTAAAAGCAGCAGAATTTATGCAGCCATGGAGAGAGGGGTGTTGGAGTACTTTTGGGGAAAAAATAGGAAAACATTTATTTTGCATTACTGATATTTAGTCTCCTGTCCTGACTTGCATGCAGATGTGAAGAATTGCTTATGTATTCATGCTTTAGCAATTTTGCTTACAAATAACCAAAAGTAATTGGAATAATTAACCAGATTGCCCAGCAAAGGCTCAATTAAAGATGTAGATGATGAAATACAGCTTCTCTTTCTCAATCAGTGTATGGTTGGCTACATTAAGTCTTCTCATTAGTCAGCAAAGCCTCTAGGGTATTGAAAAGTATAATTGACGTAAATAAATTAATAGCTCAATTGCCCAGCGAGCCAGTCAGGAGTGTACAGAATCTGTGAGGTGCTTATCACACTCGGATCCCAAACCTTCAGAAAACAGATCAGATCAACCATACCGAGAAGGACCCAGTAGGACCACTCACACTAAAGCTCCAGTTTCCGTGTACTGGTGGTCAGCTGTCAAACAGGAATTGCCTCAACAATTATCTAATCTTTTGGTGCAAACTGCTAAGAGCTGTCCTTTCTCTCCAAATTAAGATCACTAAGTGGTAAAAGACCTGTTCATTACTGCAGTTCTCTCTGAAGCAAGCGTCCAGCAAGCCAAGCAGCCAGGATTCTCTTCACAAGGTGAGTCCAAGTACAAAGCAAGCCATGCATTTTAGAAACAGTTTTCTAATGAGAGGATTAGCTTCTAAGACACACAAAGTTGCAAGCTGCAAGCAGAATGACCTACAGTCCATTTATATAATTTGCTGATTGTGTTCCAATGATAAAAAAACCTAGCACTGTTCATAGACAAACAGCTTCTTGTTCCACAGGTATTAAAACATTCATAAAGACATCTAGTCAGGCCATCTAGTGATCCACAGTCAGCACTACTAGACTAATGAGAGCATTAATAACTTAAGGAAAGCAACAGTCAGACACAAAGCACTGGAAGGTGGCTCTGTCTCCCACAGAAATGAAAAGGGATCCTAGTGACAGACATATTGTAGTTACTGAGAACATAAGATGTCAATTCTGACGCTGGTCTCACTTCCATAGCAATACTGCTGCAAAACTGTCACAAGGAAAGCCTAGAGCTTTCTTCTTTCTTCACTGACAGAAGGTTAGACACCACATTTGGCAAGCCGGGTCCCAGTGTAATGCAGTGCCTGTGGTCCCTTGCTTTGTGACTGACTGCACGCACAAGGTGAGTTGGCAGGAGAGGTCAGACATGGCCTCAGCTGTGAGGATGAGAGAGGTGGAAATGATTTTGAGCCTCACAGTCAACTCACTAGACTTGAGAGCCTGAGAGGCAAATAGTTGTGTCCTGGTTTGCTCCCAGTGGACAGACACAGCTCTACAGCTCTACCTGGCCTCAAAGACATCTGAAACATGGACAATGACCCTACAGTTGGCAACATCAGAAAGGGCTTCTTACTTCTGGAGCTCTGCAGAAGGAGCCAGCCTGCTTGTTTCGTGACTCTATGCAAAAATCTCCTTGCCTTCACATGAGAAAGACACCCCAGAGCAGTTTCCCTGCCCCTCCAAGGAGGGAAAATCCACAAACCATGCTAATCAGGAGTGCCAGAAGGGTGCCCCTTATCCTTCCCCCGAGTGTTTCAGCCTTTCACTCCCAGAGCTGGCTGCACACTACCTACTCTTGCAACACTCCTGCATGGGCAATTGGACAAACTGCAGAGCTAGGCAATTACCAGGAAAGGGCTAGGTTTATTGATTTACACAGCATCTTTGCAAAAAGTTAACTGCATTGTCATTCACAGCTTTTAGTAGAAAGTGCTGCTGCTGCCTTCAGTATAAGGCTAAGTCAACTGAACTAGTAAATATGGTTTTGCAACAACTTCATTTTAAATCAGTGTGGGATTTTTTCTTTTTTAAACACTTGCTTCAGACAGACTTGAAACCAATGGTCCTCCATTCATCCTTTAGTGTCAGTACTTTTTTCCAGCTCCTGGGATGAGACAATTCCAGTTCAGTGTCCAAACAAAGAATGGTAATTAATACCTTGCACTGCTAACTGATTGCAGAAGGGACAGGCTACCAGTGAAATGGGCCCACCAACCCCACATCTCTGCTTAAGCAAACAGATTTCCAGTCGGAGTAAACTACAGTGCTGTGGGTGTTTGGAAAAGAGGAGAGATTAACAGCACATTTCCACAAGCCTAGAACACTACTGACCACAAGACTCATGACTGCAACAAACTACAGACCGCTGAACGAACGGATAAAGACCAATGGCTAATCTCAGCCCTGATTTAATTATCCTGAATTAACCTGCTCACACCAACTGTGAATTAAGTTAGCCTTCAGACCTCTACAGGAAAAATGAAAGTTGCCTTCATGTAGTAGATTTAACTCTGAGAAACCCTAGAGGTGTCCATGCTAAAAAGATTCTGAATAAGAAGCAAATTTGGAATCTGATATCCAAAACTCTTAGCAACATCTTCACCTGTAAGAACTGTGCTTACTTAAAAACCCTCTGCTAATCTTCCACCTTGAAGATTCAACAGTGAGTGACAAACTGACTGCAAAGTGAATGGACCAGAAACCCAGATTCCTCATGGCTAATAACTACAGTGATACTCCCAACACTTGGCTGCACTTCCACTAGAGCTCATTCCTTTATCAGAGATATGATTTGGAAAGTAATAATACTCAACCTGTTTGAAATATATTTTGGTTTAGGGCAAAAAATAAATTAATTTAATTTTACATTTTGATAGCTTTTTTTTTTTTTTTGATTGAAGGATTACATCTTGTGTTCACGATTTTACTTATATGGACTTTGGGAGATAAAGCACCTATGTGGGAATGCTTCAGTGGGCAGTAGAGCAGCTACAGAAAGTCCTGGAGGGTCCCAGATAACAAAATTATTAAAAAAAAAAAAAAAAAAAAAAAAAAAAAAAAAAGCAGTTTGAATCACATTCAGACTCCTCTAAAAACAGAGTTTCTGTTCAGTCTTAGCACAGAAGTGGCTCTGGCAAAGCCTTTAAAATTCCACCGTCCCCAGAAGAGAAGGATGCAGCATCTTCACAATAAAGACTGGCCTGCTAGTTAACCTTCTCCTGAGATTCTCCCTTTTACCTTCATTAACTGTTTAAAAAAAAGTATTCTTAAAAAAATTTTTGTAACCCTCCCCAGTAAAAACTACAGTTGTAAAATATATATTTTTTTTCCCCCCAGTCTTTTAAAGATCAAGATTTCTGTTAAATTTTTCCAAGACGGTTGAGTTTGTATGTTCAAATATCCACTGCTGTGTTGGAGATGAAGGATTGCAGCTATTCATAAAGATCTTTCGGTCACTCTCACTGCAGTCCATACAGCTGCTGCTTACTGGATGGTAGAGGGTCTTGTCCTGGAGAAGAGAAATTTGATGTGAGGTTGCTAAGCGGAGAAACAAAGCTGTTTTAAAACCAACAGAGAGAAGCCTTAAAAACCAAGGCAAGCTGTTTTGTCACTTGGATGTATCTGAAGGAGTTGTTCCACACTTAACTGGTTGGCAGGTATCAGGGTCCATCCCCACCCTTTGCAACAGTGTCCAGCCCAGCCCTCACAGCTACACCAGGAAGCTCAAAAGCCTCATCTGAAGCCAGGTTCTCCAGCCCACGGGCTGACGTCCTGCTGCAGTCACTCTGCGGTACACCCGGTGCATGCAGATTGCAAGGACCCGGACAGGGCATTTAGTCAAGAATTTACTTACCTGTTGGCCACAAAAAAACATTCCTTAGGAGGAGGATGACTAAATCTTTATCTACTTGGCATGATCTAGTATTCAGAGCAAACCAACACACACAGCACACCTCTTTGCAAACAGGTTTTGCAAGGGTGTCCCACAACCTCAGTGCCAGCTGTGGACTGCAAGGAGAGTGCCCTTGGGTTTAGCAAGTCCTGGAGAAGAGTTCTCACCATTCCTAACCACTGGAACAGGGGAGTCACCTCTTCCTAATCAAGAGTAATTAACAGCACAATGGCAACAGACTGTCTGCAGATTCTCTTATCACAGCTACATGAAAAGAAGGAATAAAACATGAGTGGTGACATTTTGAGGAGACTTAAGTCTCTACAGGCAATTTGACACCTTAACGGAGAACATGCACACACACAGACTCACTTTTCGGTATCTCCAGAGCTGGTTCCCCTTCATTCCATGACAGTCATAGAGGGTCACAGGGCTGCTGTGGGAAATGGCATCAAAACAAAACTTCTTGGTATGTTGCGGATCCCCGGGACGGATGTCTTCTCTCCAACTGAATGTGAACACCTGCCAGGGCAAACAGGACCCTCAGGATGGGTGGTGCTGGGCACGGTGCTTTCACCAGCAGAACAGTGTTCCCTTCTTTGCTCATGGGGTGGGGATGGCATCAGGGAAAGGACAATATCTTCTGGAGAAAAACTACTTCCACCTCTGGGGACAGGGACTGCTGACTAGGGGAGTGTGGAACAGCTACCCCGCAGACTGCCACACAGCATGCTAAATGAGACTGTGCTGCTGCAAACAGCCATGCTAGTTAGCTTGGGTACTAATAGCAGCCTTGAATGTCTCTGCAATGCAGACATACATCATGGATTAAGTGAGCAGCTGACCAATTACAGCACTTCACAGCTAGCAAAAAAGGCAGAGAGCTACAGGAGCTCCGAGTTAAGGCTGGCAGTAAACACCTGAGGCTGCACAGGCAGCCTGCGGTCACCTTGAGAAGAGCCTGTCCCAGCCTTCTGGGACAAGACCAGGAGCCCACAGCTCCCCACCCCACTCCATAGGAGTGTCAGGGCAAACACTAGGGCAGTGCTTCCTGGCATGCTCTTGTACTGACGCTGCAGTGATCTCCCAGCACTTTTGGGTGAAATGAAAGGAGGGATACTACAGAAGAGAAGGGGTTTTAGCTGTAGTAAGTAGGCACAACCCACGCCTGGCAATGCTGTGGCCTTGAAGAAAAGTGCCGCACGGCAGCACATGTGGGTTGGAAATCCCTGAACCACAGGGACTGGACCATGGGTGACGAGTCAGTGGAAGTACCACCACATACATGCTCTGCTCCTTGCCCTGCCCCGTTGGCACTTGCTTTTGGCTGTGGATTGAGACAGTAGCGTGGTCAAGCCGCATCTTCAGTCTGAGCATCACGGCTTGGCTTATGACATGTTTTAAGCACTGTAGGACTAAACCCACAAAAGATAAACTACTTTTAAGTCAGGCATTGCTGTCAAGCTTTTGCTTTCTGCTTTGACAAGCACAGCATCTCTGGTAAGGGTGAAAGTGTCCTCTGACCAGCAGAGGCCAACATGGTTCTGCAGAGCTACTAGCCAACACACCTCTCAGTCCCTGAGGGGAAGGGCTGTTCTGAGGGCTCCCTTTGGAGCCAGGTGGAGGAATGGTCCTCTCCTCAGAGAGATCTCACGGGGCAATAAGAAAGATGAGTAATGAGCAGGGTGATACTATTTGAAGCAGTGTGGCCAAAAACTTTTGCACAAAGAAGCTACTTTGTTTCTGTCTCTGGTTTAAACCTCTCTTGGGAGAGAGATTACCACATTTAGGCTCAATGCTACACAGAAGTTCAAAATACATTCTCCAATGCTAACTGTTCAGGACCCTCCTCACACAACAGAGGCTTAGGTTCGGACTGTGCATGAGTAAATTGGTTTTGTTTCTAGTTTTCATGCATCAAAACTGATATGCAACAATGTTCTGTCTCCTACTACTGAAGCCATTCCCCTGAAGAGTTATGCATGGCTCTGTAATAGAGGCATTGTTTTCTTGATCTTTTCTCAGCTCAGCTGCTGCAGTTTAGACAAACTAATATTTCCCTCCCTTCTGTTACAATAAAGCTGTCGTTTCTGGCACCTTATATGTTGAGAGGGTGAATCTATAGCCTGGCCGGTTTCATCTCTCTCCAGCAATGGTTGGGTGTTTATAATGCATTTGCCTGCTGTCAGAAGGGTGATAGTAAGCAGTTATTGAATGCTCCTGCAGGTTCATTAATATGCATGATGCTCCTCTATCACTTCTTTCAGTACAACCTTTGAAGTTAATATTCACTTTGTTACATATTACAGCTGCCTTGTTACTGGTTTATTATTTTGGCATATTGTTTTCTTGTGTTTTCTTTTGTTCATTCTGAGAACTTCAAAGCAGATGTAAAAGCTCTGCACGAAGTCTGCCAGGCTCCAGACCCTGCCACAAACACAAGTCACATCCTACTACAAGCCCACCATGTATAATTAGTGCATGAGTCTTGGGGTGCACAGCACCCTCTGTTCACCTGACAGGAGTTCTGCAATGGCCTTCCTTCTCAAACATCTGTTCTTAGAACTTCTCCCTCCCCAAATTTATTTAGAGGCCGATGACTTAATCAGAGGGACTGTTACCTGCACGTTGTTCCACGCTGCCTCTCCTCTGTCCTTCACACAGCTTTCCAGTCTCAGCGGGGATCCCAGTGCTCCATGTTTAGTATCCACGCACAGTCCAGTTCCTACATTGCGTATCTGAAATAGTACATTAGTCACCAAATCTCCTACTCTTACCAAGTGACAGGAAAGAATGCTTAAATTGCCTCAAATAGTGGCAGTATTTGTATGAAGACAGTTTTAAGATACTTTACTGTGTATCTGAGCTGAAAGATAACAGCTAGAAGAAAGCACAAGAACTCAAAATGGGACCCATCGCCAGCTGTACAATAACCTCCAGGACACCACAAAACCCATTAGCAGCAGGACTGCAGAACCCGCTGTGGTGCTGTGTGTAACAATCCACCACTTCACTCCCGGGGTGATTCTTTTCCCAGAACACAGACAACTTATAAAAAAGGGATGGTTTTCCTGGTTTTCAGATGGGGAAGCTACAAAACAGACTAGCTCAAGACGACTGGGTAGCCCTTTGGAAATACAGGATTTCTACTGCTGCTCAGCTGCTAGCTCTCTCTAGTCCTCCCTGTTGGCATGTTCTGCCTTCTACTAAATACGCAACATGCAGAACAAGCCAAGTCTCTATTCTCTTTGTAGCTGTGCACTGATAGAAACGGCTGCCTAACTGCCTTCTTTGATCAGGCCAGTATAATGGTAGAGGAGTTCTGCTCTTTGAAACATATCAAGCAGGATCTTTAAACACTCGCTGGCTGCCTCACTCACAGCAAGCTGGTACTGGAGCACACAGGTAAGGCAACTTTAAAACACCAAACTGCAGCCTGTTTGCCCACTGCAGATTTCAGAGCACAAACTTGCCTCTCCCCAAGCAGCTGCTGGAGGCTCCACTGGTGGGTAAAACTTTGGCAAGTCCCACGCAACCTCATTCATGAACCACTTGAAGCTTTTGCAGTTAAGATTGTTGCGAAGTTCCTTCTGAGCTGCAACGTCCCCTGCAGAAAGATGCCGGTACTCTGGTCTACGCTGGTATATGTACTCTGCATATTCATCCATCCACACCTCAGCCACCCGCTTCAGGTTCTGTGTGGGTAACAGACATGTGTGAAAATGAGAGGGAAAAACACCTGAGAACACTCTGCACAAACTACTGACATTAGCATTCAGAACAGCTCTCATGTTTTTGCTCAGAAAGGATTTTCATTCACATCCACCCTCTCTCTCCAGTTTCAGGATGAAGATTATTTTTATTATTCTCTAGTTCCAAGGGACTTTTAGAAAGGTATTTTTGGTTGAGGTCAAAACAGATTCCTGGCACTTGGCCACTATATCTAGTTCCTTGTGGCTAAGAAAAACAACATTAATCAAAAGTGTTTTTTTTTCTTTTTTACTGTAAAGAAACTAGTCAGAAAATGATGCTGGTAAATACCACTGGACATTCAAAGGTTCCTGACAAAAAGCTGCTTTCTTAAATCCTTCTTACTGCATCTTTTATATCCATCTAGGACTGGGATTTGCAGCACTCCCTTCTGGAAAGCTTCAGTTCACAATATTCTTTCTTACCACTATTTTCCCATTTTCTTGGGTAAAAAGCTGTTTAAGAGAAACTGAGATACTGCAGGAACACTGCACTTTCGGGTGATGAGACTTGAGAAGAGAAGTAAAGGTTTTACCTCCCAGCAGCAGTATATTTCAGGTATCACTGTAAAGCCTAATCCACTGTGCAATTCCAAGACAGCAAAGAACACCACCCACTCAAGACACCCGCCCTACTGCTTGTCACAACACACTCAAGGGACTGATGGACTTTGGACCATTTTCTGGCAACACCGGGTACAGTCTTGGTGCCACACAGTAACGTGCCATGTGCAGGCGTGACTTCAGTGACCCAGCAGCACTGCCCACCTTTCACGAAGGTGGTCAGTCCAACAGTGGTCATTTACTACCAAAAAAATTAGGACATTAAGAATGAGCAGTGTGCTGACCCTGCCCCAAACGCAGCCTACACACAACAAGAGCAGGTGTTCATCTCAAGGTGACTGTATGATCATAGATGCCAAGAAACAGCCTTTCCTATACCTGTCTGCCATCTCCTTCCAGCACTGTGGGAATATGCAAGAGCCAAATACTGAATCAGAAGAAATATAGCTCCTTCCTGAAGAGATGGCACAGACAGGAGAGCACTCTATCGCTCTGACAGGTCATTGCTGGGCTGAGTAATAAATCAAAATCTATAGGGTGACACTATTAAACTGGGAAACATTTTAACACTGTGCAAGCCATAAGCCTGCAGAACAGCAGGGTACCTTGTGATTTTAGTTTTGCAGCCTTCCTGCTTCTATGATTTTTTTCTCCCACCAGAGGGCAATGCAATCCTTTCTCAATTTGGAAATTAACTGGAGATACCTAGTGCGAGAGGCAAAAGCTCTTTCTTCTCTGGGCTACACTAGATTAAAGAAATAAGACGGCACAGAACATTCCACTGTGGAAAACTACAGCTTGCTCATTCGGTGGTCTGTGATGCTTGAAGTTGAGAGGTCTTTCAGTCACCAAAACACAATCACCACGCTGAAGCCTGCTGCTCTTGGAGAGCACATATATTAAGTGACTGAAGTATTATACAAATAAAGCCCTATCTTGTTTTTATTGGTGATTCTGTAGCCAGCACCTGGTTGCAAAGTCCCTTCCCTACACCTGGCAATGGCTGATGTCTGGAGTGGGGCAGCTGTGGGCACAGTTGCTCACAGCTCCCCTAGGCTCTCTTCCCTCTGCACTACACACCCACTGCTGCAGAACTGCTCCATTTGACCACTATACGAGCACTATTTATGGACTACAAAGCCTACATTTGCCTCCCATTGTGGGGTGAGAAGAGACAACAGCATGGTCAGACTGCAGTCTGTGGTGGGGAATGCCATTTCCACTTACTCTTGCCAGGCTGACTCCTGTTGGAACCTTGTATGGAACATATTTCCTGTAGATATGACCAACTCTAGAGCAAGGGATGTCCTCCATGCGACCTCCGCACATCCATACCTGTGGAACAGCAGAGATACAAATTCACGCTTACATAGAGAAAAGCGAAGAAGAAAAACAAGAGACTTTGAAGTAATGAAAAAGCTTAACCCAGCTTTGACTCTCTCCCAAACACCCTCCCCTCCTTGCCTTAGTCTCAAATCCTGTAACTACCCACTTAGAGCCATGCAGCAAGCCTTGATTTAGCACAAGTGCTATCAAGCCCAATGGCTAAACGGTTCAATTTTGCATTCTTTAGAGAAAAGAACAGAAAAAAAATCTAAGTATCCAGAGAACAGCACACTTTAAATTGATATGTTATTACAGCGATAGTAACCGCAACAGTTAAACCAGACTACCATATAAAACTTGGGTGTCGGTTGTGTAACACTGCTGTAAAAGGGAGCCCATCTCTGTAGTACAGGTCATGTGTTATGCAGAGCACTCCAGGGAATCCATGTCTATTCAAGTGCCAGAAACCAGAAGAAACTGCTACTTTTTCCTGTGGTTAATCATTACTGTCACACAGTTTCATTGCTGACATGCACTCATTGCTTTTGCAGCCTTACAATTAAGTAGAAACCCCTGCCTGGTGAAAACACTACCTTTAAAAAAGCCCTCAGAGTCACTGGAACACACTGCTAGTTGAAGATGACTACACTGATGCATGGTGAATGTCTAGATTAGGCCCAGAAGTTTCTTTCCCCATCTGGGAAGATTTCACTCTGTGCTAACACTCTAAAGCAACTTTCTTTTATTCCTTATTTATAGCATGGATGCAATTATTTTGTCCAAGTGAAACCAAAGGAGGCGTTTTCTGAACCAGCCAATCTACTTCACTAGGTTTAAGAAATACATTCATGTGTGCTTCCCAGAGATATCTAATCAATCCTTAAAGAAAAAAGTTTTCTCCAGTGTGCAAAACAAATGACGTTCTGAATTCCTGAAGTACGACACTGTCTTGCCCTTCATTTTGTCCCCAAATTTGTGTTAATGCCCTGAAGGTAGCCGTATTTAAGAAGGTCTGCTGGTGCTCCAGGCTCTGTGGTGTTCTTGATCTCTCCATTCACTGTGGCTAATCTGAGCCACTGCAGTTCACTGTACAATGAGCTTAGTCAACAGCTTCACACATAGCAGGCAATTCCATTAATATTCTACAGTGACAATATTAAATACTTAGCTCAGAAGAGAAATATTTGGCCAAGGCTGCTGCATAATTATTAGCTCTGACACTAAAGTCCTCTGGAGTTTCAGCTCTGTCTACTGGCCCTAATAATTACAGTCATTTGCTGACTGCGTATAACTTAATGGAGGTTGGTTGCTCTCAGTTAGAGGAATATTTTTCACAGGCAACTTCTAAAGTTCAAGATACTTAATTACATGTCGTTATGGTGAGAGAGATAAGCAGCAAGTTGATAAATGCATTATAAACACCAGGACACACTCCTTCTACGGAATTTCATTCCTTTTGTCCCTGCTGTGTCTTGAGAGGCTGGTACAGAAAAGATGAAGATGAAAAAAAAAAAACCTAGCACCCAGCTTCTGTGAAGTTTCTAGTAGAATTAGAAATGCTTCTTATTCTGTAGCTGCTGTGCCTTTTGCTGCAGAGCGCCCCAGTGTGATTCCTCTGCGAGGAAATTAACAGACTGAGAAAACAAGACTTTGAGGATGTTGTGTGTTTCTGTGACAGAAATGGTCTGTGCAAGGCTGTAAGAGCTGCAACAGATCCAGGAGCTATAAAAACCTGCAAGGACAGCTGAAGAAGCCTAGAGCTGAGTTGCACAGACACACACTCCTCAGTAATCCATGTTCCTACCCTGTGCTCTGCACCCTGCATCACCAAAGTCCTATTGGTTCACAGGCAGCTGCATTTCAGTGCAACACAAGCCTGAATGAAACCACCAGCTTATCCTTGCTGCCTGCTCGCAGGATCCTCACTTGCCCCCCATCTCTACGGAAAGGCTTTCAGTCAGGCTGAATACACATCTGAAAACACGGCTTCCCTAAGTAACAGGAGAAACAGAGCCCTGCAGTCAGTAGGCAGCTAGAGAGGAGAGCACTGTCTTTGCACTGCAGATCTTGTGAAGCAGTAACACAGGCAGCACTTATCTACTGAGCGGTATGCTGGAGAGGCAGAGCGTATGGGAAGCTAGACAGAACTGAGGATATGTTGGGCCAAGAGCTCCAAGCTGGTACAAGACTCCAGGCACAGAAGACAACGTTACATAAACACATGTAATGATATAAGAAAAGCTACTCAACTGAGTTACTGAGCAAGTAAAATCTAAGATCAGTTTTATGTGCTCTTTTCCTAACCATGCTTTAAAATATTTACCCCCAAATGATGCTGCAATTACCAGTGCTGCATGGAGGTAATGGAAAGCTTCCTAATTACAGCTAGCAGAGCTCAGTGACCCTTTCAAGGTACTTTGCCAACTCAGTGCCTTTTTAACATTGTCTCATGCTGCAAGTGACAGCATGGCACTTGCAGTACAAATCTAATTTTAAAAGCATGCTTTCCATTCATTCATTGCTGCTTTGATTTATTTTATTAGTGAGCTGCTTTGTGTGGTGACAGAACTCATTACAACCTCCATAAAGACAATTACCAGTCCTTATCTATAAAACTGGAAGAAGGGGGAGAGGGAAAGAGCGTGACATGCATTGGTAAAATACAGCTTACAAAAGCATTAGAAAGCTAGAGTTAAAGGTCAGGGGAATCACATCCAAGGGTCTGTCAAGGAATAACTGCAAGTGAAGCAAACCCAAAATAGCTATGTGCTAGCTGAGAGAATGCTTCCACTCAGTGATATTTGGTTGTTTTTAAACACAGGGAGAGTTCACAGGCATGACACTCCAGAACTTACACTGCTGCTGAAACAGCGCTGTTCTGTGGGGCAGCGCCTTGTGCCTTCACCGTAACACTGACTGTCACTTACTGCATTCTCCTTAGGCCGGGGGGGGGCAGTTTCTTCTTTTTGTTTTACAGAAGGGGGAGATGGTGCCTCATCTCCCGGGCTGACATGACAGTAAACATCAGAGCCTGAACTTGACACACTTAATTTCAATCAGCCATTTACTAGAATGCCGTAAGAACAAGAATTAAAGCTGGTCAGGCAGACAGTGCTTTATACAATGATCCAATCAGGTCTCATTAGGAGAGAACAGGAAATTTTTCTTCCTCCTCAGGCACAATTCTACCAATCCACATTTTGAGCTAGGAATCTAGCAGCTGATAGATCTGCCAGAATTAAGAGAAAAACTTGCTACACTGAGGTCAATAGGCATACTGCAACAGATTTTTCTAAGGTCACAATCTCACCCTAATAATAAAACCACATACAAGGGAAGTAAAATAACAACACTGGTGACATTATTTCCATCTTCTCAGTGGTCTGGAGAGCTGTAACTCCATATTCATAAAGCGACTCAAGAGCCTTTGACTCAGCTAGTGTGCTATGAAAGCACAAGGTAATATGCCACCTATTCTCTACATGGGAATGTTATGCTGATCCAATTCCCTTTCTGCTATTTCAGAAAACAATGTCACATAAGACAGCTGAACCTCTCCTCTCAAACACACAATACAATACCGCAGTTGGTGTGCGAACACAAATTATCTGGGTATACAAGGTTTATGGTTTCCAAAGACTGCACCATGATGAGCCAATGCTTCCCAAGAGAGGGAAAACACACAAAGGAAAGAGTCAAGCCTTGAAAAGAAAGCTGCTTCTGCAAGCCACAACAGAAAGACCACAGGATAGGCCAGTGGAGAGAAGCTGGCTGGTTGTCTGAGCACACAGTGAACGGTGGGAAGACAAGGACACAGTGGCTAAGTCAAGGGGGTTCTATGCCTAACAAGGTAGGTGAGAGGATGAAAGCAAGGGCAACCAATAATTCAGGAAAATCATAATCCTCTGCATTGTAAGCATCAGCTGCTCTTGCAGCTGGGACTTACTGCTCTATAAAAGATTAAGGTAGCTCAAAAGGCACTGGGATCTGTGTGTTTGCACAACGCCTTCTCTCACACAACATACACCAGCATGGCCCCTCCTTACCGTCTGGAGCATTTTAGAGTAATGATAGCACTTTCCAATAATCACATTTCAGAGAGTGGAGGGGTCCACTTCCCCACTGGCTGCTTGAGGGGAGGCTACTCTGGAACCTGAACCAAGTACATAGGGTGAACAGAGGCCAAAAATTCAAGTCAATGGCCTGAAACTGATCTCTGCATCACCAGATAGGAAGGGAGAAAGAAGCCACCCTGTACTGCAGCTGAGAGCCTTAGAATTAAGCAGCATGTGTTGGCTTCAAAAAAAACCCACAAAAAAAGCAGCAGAATGCCCGGCCTGTTTCAGTGTGGGCAAACGTGAGCTGCTGGAAAGTGGTGTGAGTATGTGCCTGGAATAAGCAGTGGAGGCTCACAATCAGCACTGACTTCAGCGACACAACTAGAAACGCTGTCAGAAGTGATCCCTTGGCAGCTGCACCCTAACTACGCACCTGCCAGGAGGCCAGTGGCAAAACATGAATCAGAAATGTGCTGCTGACTTGAGGCAAAGGAGATGCATGCATCAGATATGTGAACAGAAGCTATGGAGTACTTGGATTTGTTGGAAAACATGCAACATATTTTATGCTATGGAAATCTGGACAAGCAATCCATGTTGATGCTTTGGGGAAAGGTTCTGGGAAAATGCAATGATCTATGATCCTCAGAATAAGCACAGTGGACATTTCCTATTGCTGAAGCAAGGAGTGAAGACCATGAGTACTGCCCATCTATTCTGCCTTCCCCTTAAATATTCTTTTCTGGGCAACTGTCCATGTGGCTTGTTTGCACCAAGCCCTTTGAATTCTATGAAGGCTTTACAATCTCTTAAAGTACAAGACAAACATTTATAAAACTGAAATGTTCTACCACCTAGCGAGGGACATTCTGGATTCTCATTCTTTGCTCCTGAAATACAATGTACAGTTAAAAGATTGAGAACCATCATACCACTCAAGATCTGAGGTACAAAGTACATCTATATTTATGCCTATCTATACAAGTCAGAGACATCACGTTTTCCTCTTCTTTTCCCCATACCCAAAAAATCAGAGACTATATATTTATGGAAAAGAAGCATGGAGCACTTTAGTGAAGATTACGTAAGACAAACAGAATAAAAGCCACAAACACTGGAAAAGAGGTAACATGGTCGCAAATAAAACTGAGTGTAGATAATTGCTGCACAAAGTAGCATTTGCAGAAAGGAACGGTTACTTCATGTATACCAACCACTCTGAATTAAATACATTAATCTCAGAGAAAATGTAGGCAGCAGAATGTAGGTATTGTTGAGTATGCAGGAGCATTCAGAAAAATCAGAGCTATTAAGTTGTGTTTAGAAGAGAAAAGATACATTGTCACTTTGGGTAAAGTATTCAATTTTGTTCACATCATTGCAGAAAGATACAAAAGACTAAGAAAAACTGTAAGAGATGAGAGGTATGGACTCCCCAAAAGCAAAAAATAAAAATCTCAGCGAAGTCCACTGAACAGATTATGGCTGTAGAGTTAGGGGCAGCAAAAAAGAAAGGTAACAAGTGTCACACAGAAGCAGCTGTGCATGCTTGTTCACCCCTTCTCCAAAATACAAGAATGTACTCAAAGGTCAGCATCTGGTAACCCACACAGATGGAGGAGAATGGTTCTTACAGCACACAGACCCGCAGAGCCATTTGCCTGGAGCATTCTGCAAGCAGCGTTCACTAAAAACTGAGGCTCATTTGAACAAGTGTAAGGCCTGCAACTAAAGTTCAAGACTGCAGTCTTTCTGTTGCATCTGATGATGACCTGAAGTAGGAAGACCCCTGACCTGTAGAAGTACTGGATTATAGACACTGAGCTACTCTGGATGTACACAGGTCAAGAGAAAGAAGCAGCATGTGTTTTCTGCTTGAATATGGAATTGATAGACTCCTTCATTTCTAATCTAGAAATTTCTGTTTTAAGAGATTAAGAAGACCCAGAAAACTACAAGCGAGCATTTAGGGCTAGACAGTCTGTTTCTAATTTAAAGTTCACCTAAATTTTTTTGTCCCTCCAGCACACTATGTTTTCTAGTAATGCTTGGTGTACACATTTCATACAAGGAGCAAGGCTTCTATTAATAGAGAGTTTGAACCATCCCCTGGCTAAATGCTTTCTGAGGTGCTAAACACTGATGGGTTTCTCTGTTGGCTTTCCTTCAGCCTGAAAGTTTCTTTTCAGAAGGAAGCAGAGCCAGCTGATGACAGAAATACATATGATCTCAAAACAGAAAGGCAAGAGGCTCCTAAATAAACTTGTTTATTTCCAGTCTCTCAGCAACAGAGCTCTGGATTTTAAAATAAAGACAAAAAAATCTTGTAAAGCACACTCCATACATGGCCAAAAAAGAATACGCTTAAAGAAAAAAAAAAATAATAATCTACTCCTGTTGAGGCTCGAGAAGGCCAGATCTGATGCAATGGATCAAAAACCAGCAGTACAAAAGAGTACCTGCACCCACAACTCCCAGGCACAGGAATGGATTCTTTATTAAAGCCAGGCTGTAAATTTGGCACACTTAGAATTTGAATTCCCATTAGATAATAAATAATGTGAAAGCAGGTACCCCACGCCTAAACCCAGAGCTTTAAATTATTTGTCAGTGCCCCCTTAACTACAAAAATCTCAGTCTGCGTCTAAAGGTAAAAACGTAGCTCTGAGCTCGCCAGGAAATGTCATAGCTTCATAAATTCTATGAACAAACCTTCTATTCTTGCAATTCCAGCAGAATTATTAAATCTATCAGCCACAGATGAATGTATCAATTTATCTTAATTTCTGAAAATACACTGAGCCTCTTTCAGTTAAAACTTCATTTTTCTGTTGCATAATGAAAGAAAAAAGGGGGTCTTTGCAGAGATTAATTAAAGCAAATTTATCCCTCCATAAATTACCATCTCTGGACTGAAATAAAACACAGCGTGTTTCAGAGAGGATAAGCAAACAGATGAATGAAGTAGTCTTATTTCCTGCAGATCAAGCAGTGTGACTGTTTGCTGTGGCATTAGAGACAAAGGGCTTGCCCAGTCACTGTCATCACTCTTGGAAACCAGCATTTTCAAAAAGGGCCAAGGAGAAGAGGCTGAATACTGCCACTGCCCCTTCCTGCAGAGAATGATATTGTTACACAATTTCATTACATGCAACACAAAGAATAAATGGCTCTAACCGTAATATCATCTCCAAACAGGGTGGCCCCTGTCCCTCCCTTCCCGCTACCATTACAGAAGACATGGGACCTCCAATGTGACTTCATCACTCAGGGTTTTTTGTGAGCAAACTATGGAAGGAAATACATTGTCTTAAAAACAATATAATCTGAATATAGTTTGATCTGCCTTTGAATTACACAGAGGCACTGAGATTTAGGAATCTGTTTTGTAAGAGATCAGCCATGGCTTGTTTGGCAGTGGAGACACAAGGATTTTTTGATGCTGAAGCTAAACTGTGTACTGCCTTAGCATTGCTACCATCTTCTAGCCCTGCACTGAGGTCAACCAGCTTAGTTCAGTGGCATCCAGACACCTATTATATATTCAACCCCTGAAAGAGAAACCACAGTGGCCCAAACAGAGTTTAATGTAGAAATCTTTACTCAATTCGCTCCAGGCTATGGAAATGATTCCCACCACTGAAGTGAAGACTCACCACCTGCTTTCAGCAGTCCAGGACACTCCAGTGGGTTTCCTAGAATGGTTTCAGATTGCCATATTCCAAGGCTACACAGGTACCAGCGGTCTTTGTGGGTCACGGTGACTCGTTACTATTGGTATGCATTTCTGGTCAGCTGGCTAACTCTTATTTTAAAACCCTCAACTGAACAGTTTGGTCAATCAGTAAGTAACAGAACTGTCCCCAAGCCAGGCAGATAATGATCTGAAGTCATTGCCAGAAACAGCGTTATTATTCCAATTGTTGAGGATTTCTTACAGGGTAATTAATAGCCTCAGTTCTTTGCAGCCAGTAGTCAGATGGATTGACTATAGACAGTAAGTTACTCCCCTCTCTGGGAACTGAAGCTCAGGACTGAAGTACTCAACTGGGCAAACACTGAGCTGCCTGAATCCTCCTTCCCACAAGAAGGAGATTATTTCCTCATCTTGCCAGAGTGAGTACTAAGAAGCCCAACAGTCAGAGAGAGCTACACACATGCTGACTTACCCTTGCTGGGAAGCGCGCATGCATCTGAAGCTGTGACCACAGAACAGGGGACAGCCCAGCTAATCATGCTCCAAAACTGACCCTCACAAATGACTCGTCACATCATCGCTGTTTCTTCTGTGTACTATCTTACTACTCCCAGCTCTTTCACCTTTAGTCACACGCAAAAGCAAGGACAAGATAGATCATTCACATTCTGTGCCTCAGCACAACTCTTACTTTTCAAAACAAAAGTAATTTCCAGAGAACATAGCTCACCTTAAAGGATATTTCATACTGCTCTCCTCCCCATATCTCCAGACCTGCATCATACCCTCCCAGCTCCCAGAACCACTTTCTATCGACTGCAAAGAGTCCTCCAGCCATTACAGGAGACCTTAAGGAAAAACCAGACTCCATATTACAAACATATTCAAAGATACAGATCTCTATCTAAACATTTAAAAAACAAAGCAAGATTTGACAAATATTCGTTTCATCACCCAGTATTCCCAGTGCCTTCGCAGCCCTGTCAGAGCATCAAACAATTATTTCTGCATTATCTACTAATTTCCCACATTCAAATGAGGAGAAGACTAGGCTCCCTTCAGAACTAGTTGATGTCTCTCCTCCAAACAGGCAAAAGCATTCACCACTAAGTGACAGGACATAACCTCTCCCAGAGGGACCCATGTGCTGTACATGTGATGTTCTGTCTCAGCAGTACGATCAAGTCCTTGAACTTGACCTCAAAAAGTGTTTTGCTGGGGTTTCCTCTGAACACTGCAGAAGTATAAAGGACAGCAGAACTGTCTCAATGTTGGCAAGCACAGTAACAGCAGAACATAACTTGATCACAGATTTACTTCTGCAATGCACTGCAATCATCAAAATTGCTGTAATTATTCTGCTAGGTTTTCTTCTTCTCCCACCTGGGAATGATATATAAGCTGCCATTGGTTTGTTGTTTTTGGCAGAGCATTAGGGATACTAAGTTATGTTTGAAAGATCTCAGTAATAAATGACCACATTAAATGCTACACATTACAGTTTTAAATGAAATGTTAACTTCTGCGGGAATTAAGGTGGCAAAAAATAGCAATGAAAAAGAAAGTGTTCACAGCTACTAAACAATGCATTTCTTTTAAACCAACAAAGCAAACAGCTGCCAAAAACCAAGTAGCTTAACACCAGCTTCTGACTTTTACTACACTGAGGTGTAAAGCAACCCTGTAACAGGGTGTTACTTTGTTAGCCAGCTCTTAGCATTTCAGTAACTTACTCAAAGGGATCACTGGGATCAAGTTTCTGTAACTCAGGAGGAATAGGGATCCTCTTGTAATACATCTCCCAGTCAAATGCACCTCGCATTGCGTCTCCAGCCTGAGTCTCATATCCAAAGTGGTCATGATCAATAACATCAATCATGGGGCAAACGATAGTCTTGCGGTTTCGGGCAATGCGATCTGAAGATTGGAGAAACATGTTAGAAAACCTGCACCAGTTGGTTCCTTTGACCATGAAATTACAGCAAAGAGCAACAAAATATGAAGTTGTCCGAGAACGAACGAGACAGCTTTCTTCCCATTCATTCTCTTTTGGGTGGATGCTCCAATTTATATCAATTTATCTGGTATTTCTGCAACAACTGAGATATTCAAGCTAGAACCCTTGAGATAAAAACACGAGGCACTCTTGCTACAGTGACCATCACCCAGAATCAGAACAGAAAGACAGAGCCACACCACCACAGATACCTAAACCACCAGACAGTCTTGTACTTAGTGAACAGTCCTCAATTTAACGAGTGACCGGGATGTGAACCCTTTCTGCACTGATTCAAAGCCAGGGCAATAACCCATTGTACCACCTCGCTTTAATTACTATGCCAGAATCTGGCAGGAAGCAATTCAGACTAATGGCATAACTACTCTCAGCAGGCTCAAGAAATGCAAGCGTACCTCCTCCCCTCAACCTTTTCTTCCAACCAAATAATACAAGACAGGATTAATTCCTGCATAAACATCTGGAACTTCTTAAATACTTTATTAGTGAGATGGTCTCTTGCTGAAGTTAACTTCCAGAGCAGAGGCGACAAACGATGTTTCAGCTTCCAGTGCACATCTAACAGAAATCCTTTCTATGCTTTAAAATTAAAGCATACTCTACGTGTTCTCATTTAAAAGGCATGTGAATTAATTCTGTCCTCCCTCCTTCAGCTCATAAAGCTGCAAACATTTTCCACTATTAGCAGATACAAACTGTAGTGAAAGCAACAGTATTACCATCCAACAATCCTGCTGACAAACCTGACTAATTTTTCTTAAGTCTCCACTTGACTACGATTGCCACAGTTTATTTGACAAAGCCGCATCTCAGAGAGCGCTTTGACAGGTCACTTGCAATAGGGTTGCAAAGGAGTTTGGCACTGACCAGAGGCATACAGGTACCAGAAACTGAAGGCACTGTCCTTTCAGTTAGTCACGCCTGAAAAGAACTGACTCTGTAAAACTGGCGCCTCCTTAAAGATGAAGCACTGCCTTGGAAAGGACTGCACATGCTCTACAAACACATACCAGCAGCTGTCATTCACACAAGTATTTTCCACAGGCTTGCAGACTATGAAGTTAAATACAGTTATATAGGATAAAAGAAGCCCTAAAAGCTACTTAAAACCAGTATGTAAATAGCTTTTCTGTAACATAAAGCCATTCCTCTCTGCAAGCTGCTGAATGACCATGCAATAGTTTACTCTTCTAGCAAGCTGTAAATTATTTAAGATTTCATTTAGTAAGAAACAGAAGAATATGATCTCTGTTCTTTAATTAAGCAAAGCATATGATAGGGTTATTGTACAGTACAGGACTAGAACAGAAAAAAAAAAATCTTGTATTACAGGCTACAAGTTGCCAGCAATTTACCCAAGTCTTGTGGTTGAATGTTGGTGGGGGTTTTTGTGTTTTGTTTTGTTCACTTGTTTTTCTTTTTAGACATTTCAACTTCCTTTTGTCCCCTTACAGCATGAGGGTAAAGCAGCAGGTGGAAACAAAACAAATTCAACACCAACACCTGTTGCCAGCCCTTCAGCCGTGCACAGCACCACACACTTACCTAACAGAGGTGGCAGCCAGTTCACATTGGCCTCACAATGGGAATCCAAGAAGGTGATGACATCCCCTATTGCCACGGAGGCCCCCAGCATTCGAGTTCTTATCAGCCCTTCCCTCTTTTTGGTTCGGAGGATTCTTACATTTGGGAACTGGGCCATATAATCTTCCAGGCGTTTCTTCAGGTGTTCTGTATGAAAATAAGAATTTAAACACTGTAGCAACTAATTTTTTAAAAACGCAGTTCCTTCTTTACCAGAAGGAGATGTCTTTGGAAGTGTGTCCTGAACAGTTAACAAATGCAATAACAGGAAAAAAGAAGTAAGGATAATTTCTTTTAAAGCCAGAGTTTAAACATAACTACTTAACCAAGACTTCTGAAGATATTTCAAAACCTTAGAAGCAAAAAAAAGAGGAACTAGGAGAAAATGAAGGAAGACAGAATGAGAAACAAAGCAGCAGAGGAAGAGGAAAAGGAATAAAAAGCTAGCTGGCAGACCTTTGGAAACTTCATCTGAGCAGGGATTCTTGGACACTTTTGTGGAAAACCAATGTACCTTAGAAGAGACACAGGACAATTTACTTTCAGAAGTAAACTGCACTAAATGCATTTATGTTGCATTTGGTTTCTTCAAATCACAAAACATGACCATTCTTTTATGCATAAATAAAAAACAGCAAAAGCCGAGTCAGACTTCCCTCCAAGCCAGCAAGGCAGCAGAGCTGCTGTATATATTTGGATGGCTACCTTAAACATCTATCAGAGGAGATATTTGCATTTAAATATGGAAATATTTACGCTACTGAATATAGACTAGAGCCACATCTGAATTAGCACAGATGCTTGTAGTCACCACGATTAATAAGAATTCAAACAGGAGAGCTGCAGAAAAAGATTACTGAGTGATCAAACAATGGAGAGCTTGTTTAGATGTGGAAATAAAAAGCTTGGTCTACATAAAGAGTGAGGGGCACACAGCTGTCTTTACATTGAAGAGCGAAGCACAAAAGAACAACCTAAAAATAGGCTAAGAGCTGATGCTGGCCTAATCACTAATGGGTTGATCTTTAGGCATCTGAAGTTTTGACTGTTTGACAGCAAACTCCATTCACAGTGTGCCAGGGACTGTTCATTAATGCACCATACTATCCACTGCCATCAGCAACCCATCAAGGAAACAAGCCTCACTAGGCAATGGCTAGTTTGTAAAATCCAAGCAATTAACTAATCTTAAAATCTCACACAATAAAACTTGAATAGAGGCAATCATTCAAACACAAATAACCTTGCAGGGTTATTTGCCTTGACTATAGGGAACACATCCAGTCCATTCCCTATAGCAGAGTCTTCCTTGGCTTCCAAAGCAGGCATGAAAGGCTGGGGCTGAAAAGGCAGACAGTGCGCAAGAGCCCCCGAACAGAGCACCAGGAAAGCTGGGTACTGGAATAGCAAAGAGGCTATTCTTTGCTCTCTAAAAAGAGCAAAGAGGCAAATAAACTCAACTAAGTTATGAGCTGTCCCCCATGGTGTTGACCCAGCAATTGCGTTTCAGGGTTTTAGCTACCAGAGGAAAAAAATGGGCAAAATCCCTATGACTAACACACATTCTGCACCTTCTCTTTGAACCAGCCATCACCTGCCTTCCTTCAAAGACCACCCAAAATCAATTTCTTTGCTTTTGAGGTATTCCTAGAAAGCTCTTTGCCCCTTTCACAGCTTTATTTAACATTCCCCAGGATTTCTTACTTACAAATGCTTTTTAGTGTTTTGCCTGACCAGTCTAATTGTCCCACAATATTCACATAGGTTTCCCTGCTCAATAGAATCCTTAGTGCTACCTGCTGTCTAGCATGCTTTTCCCTCACCCTTTTCAAGTCTTTTCTGAAGCAACCAGAAATTTTGTCCACTCAAGTACAGATTTTTCAAATAAGGGCCTTCCATAGAGATTAGATAAATTATTAGTGAACCTGCCTTCCTCCTGAAGTAGTGGGTAGTCTTAAATAGAAAAAAAAAGCCACCACCACTGTTTAACATCACAATTCATCCCTTGCCATTGTTAGTTTATCACAAAAGATTAGTTCATCAGAAAAGAGAACAAACAATCCTCACTTCAAGCATAAATCAGCTAACCCCAAGACAGGAGGTATACTTTAATCTACCCAAGACAAGCTAAATATGAGAGAGGCTGGTGGTGCTCTTTACAACGAAGGAACTAAACCATCACACAGAAGCTCTGGGTCCCATTCCCTTAAAAGCAGCCACAGATACTGTAGCACTTGCAAGATCAGACCCCACAATATTTATGTTATCTAAACCACACCTACAAAGCACTGGGAAGTCTTAAAAATCCCAAACTCCAGAACTACAGAAAAATAAATACAGACCTTCTGCAAGTCTTTATTTTGACAGAAACAAGAAAACAAGACTGAAAGATCCCAGAAGTTTGTCTTCCACCTGTGTGCTGGTCATTTTACATTTTGGCATCATATAGGTTTCTGAACTGCCCTGGTTCGCTGTGCAATTTCATCTGTGGTGAGCCCTGAAGGCAGCCTAACAGATTCCTCCAGGAGTATGAGCATGGCACAGCCGAGCCTGCCACCAAGAAACACTAGCATGGTTTTGGATCTGGTCTCACACAGTAACAGAGTCACTGGACTCAGCCATATTTATAGTGATGATGATGATGGCTGCTCTGCTACAGAGTAACCGAAGCTAGGTTGATTTATATCTATCAATGACCAAGCAGTTAAAACCCAAGAGATTTCCTCATTTTTATAGTGTAACAGGAAAAAAGAAGGCATAGGAGCCATAGTTTTCTCAGGTGAGTACTCTGCAAAACAACAGCAGAAACTAATCCACTGACTCATTTCAATCCCAAATGCTGCGTTTGGTTCTTTAGTACTTCTTTACTATGTTTCCATAGCAAAAAAATACAAAAGTATTTCATACGTGCAGCGAGTATCTTGCCACACTGGTAAGAAATATCTCATATAGGAATCTTCTATGTGTCTAATGGCTGGAAGGAGCAGGGAAAAGCTATAGGTACTCCATCAGCACCCAAGGGGGACACATACCAAGTGCTGTCCTTGTAGCCAGGAGGGATGATGCTCTGATAAGCTGCTCTCAATTGCTGCAGAAAAATCAACTCTTGGTCACTGCATTTTATAAGGTTAAGACTTATGTTTCATGAACTGCAAGTGAGCAGACTTTACTATATCTACTTTCCCTTACTAAACAGGCACAGACTTTGAAGCTAGCTCACAAACAACATACAAAGCACAATAAACCATACTTTTCAAAGACGAGGTTGTCTTACTTCCTTATCTCTGTGTTATTCCTGACACCCAGCCTGGCCTCTATATGCCCAGATGGAAAATAGTTATTCCATTCTTATAACAAATATTGTCACAATTAAGTCAATTTTTGCTTTTAAAAGAAATCCTCAAAAAAACCCAAACAAGTTGCATTAACTGCTACAAAATTTTATGAGGCTTTAAAAAAATATATTATGGAATCTTGTCACACTGAGTAATTTTTATTACAAGGGTAATTTTCTTTAATGAAACTTGTTAGGTGAACTGGAGGGATTCCAACAGCTGTGCCTACGCTGGGCAAAGTAATACAGCCCAAACATATAAATGAGAGTAAGATTATCTGCAGATTAAAAACTAGGCTAGGAGTTTACTAACAGACTTTGCAATAAACTTGATATACAGTATATACATTAACAGTACCAGTCAAGAACTACCACTTGCTTTATTTTGAGCAGTAAATAAAACTGTGTGAAGATATCAGAGAAGCTTCAACACCAGGCCTGTTTAACATAAGCAGTCCTAAAGCTTTCCAAAATAAGACTTTTTTTTTTTTTTAACTAGGTCAAATTCCTGTGGTGGTCTTACTGCTTTCTTCCTTCTGGCCTCACCATCCAAGCAGAGCTGCCCTCAGATGCTGTTAGTCTGGTGACCACTTGCAGTATGGCAAGGACTTTCCACGATAGGAATTTCTTATGTGCAGCTGAGTTTTCATTCCAGCTACTGCATGCCTGCCAATTGAACAGGCACCTAAGAAATGTTACCGCTTCAAAAACAAATATATGCAGAAGACAGAGGAGGACAGATGAGCCCAAGGATTTTTTTTTTTTTTCCCCCCCCACAGCTTGAAGAGGCAAATACATGAGAAACAAAGCAACTTAGACATGGATCTACAGGATCAGAACAGCACTGCAGTCACAGTCCATGGGACTCAACTGTCTGAGTCAAAGCAGAAGTTAACTCAATACATCCCCTCACAGCAAACCACGCAGCCTGTCTCCACTCAGCAGTGTCTGGATCCTCCCTGTCTGTCACATCTCATTAGCTCAGCCACGTTTTCACAGAGGCTTATATAAAATCACCTTTGTAGACTGTTTTGAATTGATTTGGCTCTGACCAAAGTAATTTTCCCACAGAAATCAGTGGAAGAGACCTAGAAATTCTCAGGTTTCTAACATCTTGCCTGCATGCTTTAAGTTCAACAGCTATTTGCCTCAAGAGCTGCTCTGCAGTACAAAGGAACCTCATTCCCTTGAGCTCACACAGCTCAGTTTTGCAGACAGCAGAAGGCCACTGTAGTCTCAGCTCACAGATGAAGCCTGGCCTGTTTTGTGCCCTTTTCCCTTCCCCCAAATCACACACCAAGACCTGAAGCACCTGCTTAGAAGTAACTGCGATTACTATCCCCCTAGACACCTACAAAACCTGTGTGCAGCTAGTGCCTACCTCCCTCACGAGGCAGACATGCTAGGCTGCTTCCCAGTTGGCTGGCAGAGTTAAAGAGAAGTAGTTGCATCGGGCCTGCTGAGTTGAGAGTTTGATTTGTTTTTAAGCAGGAAATGCTGCCTGGAAGACCTGGAGCTGATGACTCAGGTCATTCCTGAGATGTAAAGATGGGTGTTGCTTTGAGGAAATCACTGGGCTCTCTTAGAGCAGACTCATGGTCTGGTGGCACTCTGGGACTCTCCAGAGCTCAGATGACTAAGACTACCTCCACCTCTGACTGCAGTGAATCTTGGGCAGCTGCAACTGGGAGGTGCTCGACACACATTTGCTTTCTGTTACTTTGAAAGATTCAACTTTTTGAATAATGTGGCCATTGCTCAAGATTTTGAGCTGTCAAAGTCATTAATTGACCCCAGGGCTGAAAGAAGCAGATTTTTTTGGTCCCATTCCATGAAAACTTTATTTTCACAGATGTTGAATTCAAAGCAGCTGCAAGCAGACACTTTCTTTCATTCGGGCAAACTGTCCTCTGCAGGGGAAGATGGGGTAAAAGGCTTTTAGGACCCAAAGCAGTTTGTTTGGCAATAACACAGTTGGCATTATGTCTTTTTATGTACATCCCTGTACCAACTCTGCAGTATTTGGCAGAGAAGGGAGTACCAACATTTGTCACAGAAAAAAAATTAACTCATTTTAAGCACCAGTCAGGACTTGAAACTATGATACAGATTTATGTCCAGAGAAAGAATTGAGGGAAACATTTTCCCTGTGCTACTAGTGCAACATTTCACGGTTTCTATGTTACTGTAGACCCTATCAGCTTTGGTTTCCAAATTTTACACTGTACAGCACATCTGCAACTGTAGTGCTCTTGCTCATATGAGTACCATCAACCCAATCCAGAATGAGCAGCACTGCAGAAATGAGAAACATTCCCAGACACCTTCCTGCATTACTCAGATGCCACTGGTGAAACCCAAGTTCCCTCTGCCCTACAGTATCCTGCCTCCTGCCGAGGTGCTTTGCTTCAGTTTACCCACAGAAGGTTGAAGATATTATGAAGACAGGACAGTCACTGCACTCTGGAAATTCAGGGAACCTTCTCCCTCTTGCTGAAGGGCACATGGCACAGGAGAGGACTGGGGGACCTGCAGAATTCCTTTTCAGCAGACAGGGCTGCCTTCTCTTCCCGGCAGGTTATTTTAGTTACTTCCTAACCACCAAAACCTGAAGTGCAACTGTTCATTTGGCATTTGTTTACAGGTTATCCCAGACACCAGTCCCCTACCCTCCCACACACAGACACGCTTGTTTAAGATTACAAATGAATCCATTCATCTTTACTTAGATACTTGGCCCTAACGTGCTGTTTAACAATTTAAGAATGAATTATACTTCTTCCTGAATCCATCACAATGTGCAAGCCGGGCCTCCCTGAAACAGAAAGCTCTACATCACTGAAATTAACTTCTCTCCCTGTTTTGGTGCAGATGAGTAATCCTTTTAAATAGCAAAATGTGCTGTTACCCAAACAGGGAGCACTTACACTAGTTTTAATTTTCTTTCAATGTTTTCACAGTCTGATCACTGAAGTTGGTTGGGAGGATAAAAAACTGATTTAATAAACTGTACTATGAACACCAGTCCCAATAATAGCAAACTGATGAAACTGATCACAGCTTTTCAAGCTGAATCTTCTTACAAACAAAGAAGAAAAGGCCTGAGAAGGGAGAAAACTAATATCCGTTGCTCCACTGATTACAGTTCTGTGGCAGACCCTTAAAGGGAAGGGGGGGCAGTTTCCACTGCCCATTCTGCATCAGTGTTAGGTCTCAGCATATCTTTACAAACAAAAATTAAAGGGAAAAAAGTGTTTTTGTGCATGGGACAATAGCTGAAAGCGTACCACCCCACTTGCTAATATAGCAGTCATCACTGTTTAGACTGTAACAAAGATTAAGAGAGTTGAGTTTCTGGAAATCTTATTGACTTTGTTCTCTTTCTAAATGTTTTAAACCCAAGTTTCCATTTTAGGTACAATGAAGCACACAAAAGTGGAAGCGTGGGGCCCAAGAAATAAGCCAGACTGCAAGCTGCTGAGGCAAAATCCACTTGTGTGAGCCTGTGCTGTGTGCTTCGATAAACATAAGTGCATAAACTTCTGCTGTCTCACCTGCATCATCAATTGCTTCCTGAATTTGCAAAGGGAACTTTCTCATAGCTTCCTCCACCCTACAGCAGACATCTAAACCCTGCTCAGTTATGGCTTCAGGAGATACTAGTACTGAACGCAGAGACAAAGGTGTAATCTTAAAATGAGAAAATTCACATTTACTGGCATTAGCATATAAATACACCCAGACCCTAGGGAAAGTTTAGCAGGCTGCATTTCCAAGCAGGGAAATACACAGGGAACAGTTGTCTCAGATACAGCTTTACCTCTTAATCTCTCAGGAAAATTTCATTTGTGAAGAAAGTCTATTTCAGCTGTTTCTTCCTGAGGGAATCCAGAAAAATCCATTTAATCACCCTTCCTTCATGCTGTAAGGTTTAAGCACTTTTTGTTCGTTAGGAGAACCAGTGAAACCAACCTGTGGCATATGCATCAGTCCTCAAGTCCTGCATACTGACTCCCTGGTCAACCTGCAGTATCAGTGTTTCCTCCTGTGCCATAACCCATTTTTCACAGGCGAAACAGTTGTTCTCATTAGTTTACTCTTCTCATTTCCCATTTCATTAAATACGTATCAAGATTAAAGCTCCCACTTAGGGTTTTTTCCTCTTCTGTTGACTACATTTGATCTAAGGAGGTGATTTTGTGACTCAGTCACTTGTTGATTGCTTTTAACATCAGACTGCTTTGCTGACATACAAACTAGATAGCTGCAGTTTTTGGCCTATGTAGCCCTTGTAGCCACTGAAACAGGAGTGAACTCCTTGCAGCACACTTAATATTCAGCTCAAGTTTGATGTAGCCATGGTGACTAGCAGGAAGGGCATTACTGTCCCAAATACCGCCTTCAACCTGGGGAATCTGTGCCCTCATCTTAAGGCCAAATGAATGTTTTTGACTATCCAGTTGTTTGACAAGGGGAATGTCTGCACTGCTGCTCAATGCTACTAAACTGACACACACAGCATGGGGCAGGTGAAAACACTGAGAAACATTAAGACAAGCCACCACACCGATGGCATTACCACTTCCAGCAGTCCGAGGCTAATATATGCACCACATACCAGTTCAGGATCCTGTGAATTTCTACTCCACTGCCTTACTAGAGTTAAAAATCGTGAGAGACCAGATTAGTCTTTAATTGCCTTTAATCTATATCGACTGCTTTCCAAGCACTGGAGAGACAAGCAGGGGTGCAAAAGCGTTTCAGAAGTTTGCTCACAGGACAGAACAAACCCACTTGAATGTGACTTCTCTGCAACCTACGGGCTTCAGGACAGAGTGGGTGCACAGGGACTGAGTCAGAACAAGCTGCTGTGCTAGAAGGGTTTGCTGTGTCTGCTTCTGGTGAGCATGTCAACATACATTCACTGTTGATAGCGATATACTGGATAGTATCTCATGACATGAACCTAAAGGCTATGACCAACAGCAAGACACCTTGCCATCATTTGGAGAGATGCAGGCAGATGAAGCGTTAAGTCATTTCATGCTGAAACATTTTGGAACATACCAAAGCTGTGGGATTAGAGCCTTAAAAGTCACTGAGTTTTGCTGGGGAAAAAAGCAAAAAATAGTAAAAAAGAAACAACCCACAACAAACCAGTCCTCAGAGATTCAGCTTTCCCTTTATCAGCAGTATTCATGTACAAAGAACTTCTTGGCCTGAAAGTATTTGCTCTGTGCAAACCAACAAAAAAAGGAAAGATTCCAGAAAGAGCACAAGAATTAATGGAAAATTCTACTCCAGACTAACAAGACTTTTGTCTTGTTAGAGAATATGCCATTAGGTCCAAGATGTAACCCACTTGAAAGTTGCTTTGATTTGGTAGGAACACAACCCTTTGAGATCAAAGCCTTTGGACTCCCAAGTGTCTGAGGAAGAACAACTATGAAGCCTGAAATCAATAGCACAGACCTACAAAATTTTTGCTTTGGGGTTGCACTCAGATGGAATATTGGAAAGCTGATAATCCTTCATTCCTACAATAATGCTCATACGTTAATAACCACGAATAATAAAGCAAAAACATGTTTGCCTTGTGGTCTGTATGTTAGAGAACAGAAAACAAAGTATCTGGCAAATGAAAAAACTGCTAATACAGCTGCAGGAAAAATACAGACACATTTGACTTGTAGTAACAAACTTTGCGTGTCACAAGTGTATTTTGCAAACCCACACTTTAATATTCTAGACCTCTTTGTCATCAGTTCCCAATGCTCTTGTTTACTTTGTTGGCAAGAAATGCAACTATCACAGTAAGTCAGTGACATCTGCCAGAAAGGTCAATAAATCTATTAAATCCTGAAGCACAAATCCAGGGCTGTTCACAGCTGTACCGATACCAAAACTAAACCATCTCATTGGCAATATTCTTCTCAACTGGCACACTCATTTTAGCTGGATGACAAAGAGGAGAGGGCAGTACAGATAGCTGAAGGTACTCTGCTTTTAAATCTTGAGCCTTGGCTTCCACCGATCAGCGTGGTAAACTGCTGTGTGCCACTGGAGACATGAGTGCAAGCTCAGCTCGTGGGTAACAGGCAGCAGTGGTCCTCATGACATTTATGAATAGATGCTATAGGGAGAGAATGTGTGGCATTTCTCCACTGCTATTAAAGCTATCTAGAAAAGGAATGTAGTTTAGATTATCCACTTTTATGTTTAAATTGCAGCAGCATTACCTTCCAATTTTCTCAAAGTGAAGAAGTTTCTACCTTCAAAGTCCCTATGCAGGGACAGCTGCTTTGTCAATACCACCCAAAACGCATGCTTAAATAGCAGAACTATGATTACCAATCATAGACATCCTATATGAGTACTGGCAGAGGGTGTTTGAATCACATTTCTAATTA
Source organism: Athene cunicularia (assembly GCF_003259725.1). Lineage (NCBI taxonomy): Eukaryota > Metazoa > Chordata > Aves > Strigiformes > Strigidae > Athene > Athene cunicularia. The sequence continues at coordinate 7,728,052 of NW_020799117.1, read as the reverse complement.
ACTTCTATAGAGAAGCAGCTGTAAAGCATTAAAATGCTGATTTGCACTGCAGCTGGCAGGTATCTAGATTTTTGACTCCTAGCAGATGAGGATATGTACTTCGAGGTGAGGAGAATAAAATTAAAGCTGTTTTCCTTCAAAATTCCACTAATAGAAGCTACAATGCATGGGGTTTCTTAGTAGCAAGCAATGCAGTTAGATTTATTTAATGAGCTGTAATGGAAACTCTGCTCCTCATTTATTTATTTATTTTAAACTTTAGTTTGCCAGACATCCTTCACAACACAATAATTAGCTGAGAAAGAGGTCATACTAAACTGGACCTTTTAAAGCCATCTCATCTGCTTTCTAGAAGAATCCTTCAGCCATAGCAACTGATCTTAAAGTAATAAATACAAGATGATGAAAAGTAAACTGGGTTAGTTAATTTAGGCTGCCACAAAAAAAGTTGAAGTAAACAACTACAGTGGGCCCTCAGGTCACTTAAAACACTAGAGAATATATTTTTAATACTCTCCAGGCATTGCCTAACGAACAATGCAGGTTTTAGATATTCCTTTATGAAGGGTATACACAAGTACAGAAATGGTATTTAAAGACACATTAAAAATGAATACTCAAAAAAGGAAAACAAAATCAAATCCCACCCATGGTTCACTATGGATCCAAAGCAAGCTCTGTCACTAACAGTTGTCTAAAGTATCCCACACCTAAGAGACAACTGCCAGAAACAGAGAATAACAATTTTTTCTCTTTTCATCAACCAAAATCGGACATCTGCATCAGGTTTCATTGCTCCATGCCATTTGGTCCTCACCACTGACCACAGTGTTGGTGACTTCACAAATTCACTCCTACACCAGTATAAACGTTCTGCTGGGCTACCTGGAAGGCACACCAGAGTTTGGGTAACAAACATCATGCCTAGACCATGGGTCACAACCACTTAAATAATTTTAAAGCCCGTTTCACTTTGTAATATCTGTACCACTACCAGAATCAGTGATATTCACCAAAGCCAAGTCACTTTCTACATGGAAAAATGACATCAGGATTGGCTTCCATAAGAAGAATTGTAATAGTGAAATTCATAGAATTTGTCTGAGCTGTGACTTTATGCACCTGGTAGCGTTAAACCACCAAACACATGACCAGGCCCACAAACTGAGCATCATCAAGAGTCTGAGATTTAATGCAATTCAGAGATCAAAATGAGTATGCTTCATGACAGAGAATTTAATTCTAATGGAAGTAAAGAGTACATTTGTTTTCTTAGACTGCCAAGTCTCTCTACCTAAAAGAATCAGCCTTCTCCCACTTACCCAATGGGAGATCTCACTGACAGTTACTTCAAAACTGTTATTTATGAGTCTAAACAGACCTGAGATGGTCTGCAAAAAACCTCTTAACAGCAAGGAAAAACACTCTTTATTCTGTGACTTAATTGACAAAAATATTCTTTTTATCACTTGAGACAGTTAACACAACGTCTATGAGAGACCTTGAAAGCAACATTTAAGAAAAGGGTGTGGAAAAGCATAGTTGCCTAAAAAAGTTTGGCTTTTTCTTTTTTAAAATAAGTTAAAGTAAAAAGCTTTAAAAGAATTATATTCAAAATTCAGTAAGGAAGACTGTCAAGCACTTTGTCCTAAGCACAGTCTCTCCATATTCAGAGATGTACTAACCAGATGCACTTTAGTGCATTTAAGAGGAAAAAAAATGACTTTTACAATGCATGTGCCTGAAGATGAAAAGATAATCTCTTTAGCTGCATAAATCCTTTACTGTTCCATTTAAAGACCACAAAGAATTCAAGTATTAAACCCTTCTCTATTTCACAGATACTAAGAACATGATTTCTTTCAATTAAGGCCTGGCAGATGTGGTTAATGGAACAGAGTTGTATTTGCTACATACCTGCTGCTGCACCAAATGACACATTAATCACCCCTTGCCTTCTCCCCTCAGTACACTACTCACTGACTTCTGCCCTTCAGACCAAATTATGCTGCATGTGGTTCAGCCAAGTAGCCTTACCCACATTTGTTTTTCCATTCAGATTATCCCATATGGCTACGTCTAGAATTACTTGTACTGCAATAAAGAGAGAGATTTAAAAAGTCACGGGGATTTACCTTTGAAGGGGAAAAGGGGGATTTGGCTGTGGCTCCCTCTGACACTCGGTGATCGGATGGGCTCCGAGACTCTGCTGCCAGTGAACGTTCAAGTAAGCCACAGGATGGTGTGGAGACAGCACAATGGTGCAAAGCAAAGGAAGCTGACCAGCCCTACATGAAGGGACAGGGCAAACGAAGGGGAAAATGTTGGTCAAAACCAAGGGCTGAGATGACACTACTTGGGGAAAACACTCCTTGGACTCCCTTTATTAAAAGGCCTAGAAGCTTCTTGCTGCCTTTCAAAGATGAGCAGTGGCCACATGCCAGAGTCTGGGTTCATAATGATTCACTGTCTCCCAAACATTAAAGAGCAGCTCTAATTCTTATTGCACTAAGCTGAAAACACAAAAAGTGAGTAAAAGTGGGGAAAGACTAAGAAAAATTTCAAAATGGCTGAACAAATAAATATTTTTCAGGACTCCTAAACAGATGTAATATTCACAAATTAAAATACAAAAAAGAAACAGGATAGTCTTGGAACAAAGACAAAGATGAAATCCAGAACCTCCCTAACATTACCCCATCAAGGAAAAATGAGATCCCATACACCTTGCTTATAACAAAATTTTCTCCTCACAAATCAACTACAGCCAAGTACACATGCCTTTTGGATAACCTCATCTTAAAATAGACCATGTCTAATCTAAAAACCAGAAGGCTGACTTTGCAAATGTCATTGTCATATTGGGTTAAATACATTCAAGAACTTCAGCTGAAACTGTTACTGTCTCCCAGTCACAGGTGCAGATTTTGAGTGGTTACTGCAAGAAGGATGTTAAGTCTTCATGTATTGCCACTGCACAGGCATACAGTGCCGTAAGGCAGACAGCCCAGCTGGGCTCACACTTCCAGAACAATCCTGATGTTTGGAGACTGCAGTATTTTCAGTGCTGCCACATTCAGCTTTATTACTGTATCACAGTGCTTTGCGTATAACACATGCTATAGAGATGACTGATGCTGTGGTTCTCATTCCTCAACAAGGGACCACACTTGTTCTAAAACGCTGTCATTTATACAAGAGTAGCCTTAAAATGAGCTGTCAGTCAATACGCAGATAACGGAATGCTGAGACGTGACTTTAGGTGAAATTTAAGCACTTAGCCACAATCACTGATTTCTTACAAGCTAAGCCATAAAATAAGATACACCCAAAGTTCTTCTGAATCACCTGTGTGGCGTGTAGATTTTCCTCTCTGCACACTGTTAGCCCCAACTATGAGGCAAGATGTTTCTTTTAAATAACCTTCAGCAGTTAAGTCACAGCCTTCTAGAGCACATGGTATGTTTACAATGTCTTGAATACTTTAAAATTTTTGATTGCTGCAGAGAGTGAGAAGGTAAAAACCCTACCATGTTTTACATTAAAAGAAGGGCTGAAAAAACACACGATGCCAGCTTGTTTCAAATAAACACACAAATGCAAAAAATTAGTTTCAGTTTTAGAGGTATTAGTGTCCCCTAGATATACCTTTTGGTGACTAGACAAGGGAACTAGGGTGTTGCATACAGGATGCCTGTGCAGCCCATTTTATTAGGTCTACTCTTCTGACACATTTGGATTCCCTCCTTCTTAAGTTTTTCTTACCTATAAAAGGCATCTTGACTTTCAACACTGCGTCCCTATAAAACATCCTCAGGGACAAACTGATGAAATGTCGGCTAGATAAGCAGACAGTGAGGTAGACAGAAAACCAGCTGAACATTAAGGATTGTAATCAGCAGCACAAAGCCAAGCTGGGGCCTGGACCATCTCCAGCTGTGCACACCTGGGGCCAATATCAGGACTAATACAATCGCACATCTTCATTCAAGGCCTGGATGACGAGACAGAGTGCACCCTCAGAAGGTCTGCAGATGACACATACCCAGGAGGCATGGCTGACGTGACACTCAGAGGGGCTTGGACAGGCCAAAGAAATGGGCCAAGAGGAACCTTGTGAAGTTCAACAAAGGGAAATGTAAATTCCTGCACCTGGAGAGGAGTAACCCCATGCACCTGTACTGTCCGGGAACCCAGCAGCTGGAAAGGAGATTTGCAGAAAAGAACCTGGGAGTCCTTGGGCACAAATTACTGCTTAAATATAAGATCTATTTATTTATTTATTTATTGAACGGGGTCACTCTAAGAGTGACTGAACAGCAGAACAGGTTCCCCAAAGACTTCGTGGAATCTCCATCCTTAAGATATTTTTCAAAACTTAAGTAAGATCTTGAGAAACCTGCTGTAGCTGAACACAAGGGTTGGGTTAGATGATTTCCAGACATCTTTTCCAACCTCAACTATTTGTTATTCTGTACATGTTCCAGTCCAGCCTCCACCTGAAAAAGATCTCTTCTAAACAGACAGAAGAGAAGAGAGTTTGACTTCTGCCTTTCACCCAGTAGCAGTATATACTTGATGTTCCACTGCTGTACAGAGCTACCAAATGTGTGTCAGGTGAGAAGCAAAGAACATTTAGACAAGTATCCTGCAAAGAGAAAATGTGCCATCCTCTGCCCTCTGTTCCTTCAGCTTAAGGCTGTTCATTTATCTAGCCAGAGACAGAGGACAGCTTTAAATTTGTTCATGCAAACTTAGTGATAGCTTATATAGAAGAGGTGTCCACAAGCTCCAAGAATTAGATGGAGACCAATCCCTGTTGTACACAGCAGACGCTAGAAATGAATGGCTCAATTTCTCACAACTACAGCCAGAGTCAGACTGTAGGTCTAGGGACTGAAGCAGTCCCTGAAGAATTATGAACTGCCTGTCTATTATTCGTTGCCTGCTATCAATAAAAAAATGCCATCTGAACTGATACAAAACCCTGCAGTGTTACAAATTGACCTGCATTTCAACTTCTCTTCCCCTCCTCCCACTTCTATGATATAATGGAACCCACTTATCACTCAGCAGCATTGTAATTAAATAATCAAAAAGCAAACAAATTTCACATCTGACAGTCCCCAGGAGAAAACTGATATACATGAAAAAAGCATTTTAGTTTACTTAGGGCCATTCTGGTAACAACAAGCTCAGAGGGATATAATTAGTACTCTGCAAGCCAGCATATGAAAAGGCTTAATTTAGCTGAGATCAGAACTAAAGAATAGCTATAGAAATTAAAAGTGAAGCCACAAATCCACACAGGACTGCCACAGCTAAGCGTTTTTATGATCAGGAATTCTAAAGTCGTAATTCACGTGTATTGCATTCTGATTTCTGCTTATCCAGAAGAGTAGGGCGTTATTCTGGACCACCCTGAAATAGCTGAGGCTAATCTGAGGAGGTCAGCCTGTGGGTCTGCCGTTCTCAGTAGCATGCAGGAAGAGGCACACAACAGCCGGCAGGTTAATTCTCATTCTCCAAGTCTGCTGAATGGGTGCCTCCCTCTTTAATACAGCCTGTATTCTGCACATTAAATCCCTATGCTTATGGTCAGAAGAAAGTCCTTATGCGACAGACATCCTAACTAAGTTTGTGGGGAAAAAAGCATATGCTATCATACTGAGAATGCTGCGTTGATACTAGAGACTACTATTGAAGAAAGCAGAAAATAGCCCCACAATATTTACTCTGTTGTGACCAATTGCACGTGATGGAAAGCAGCTTCTTTTAAGCTAACTCAACTTAACAAAGGAAACCCCACAAATAAAGATTCAAGTGTCAGCAAAGTCAGCTGCAGGAGGTGACAACATAGACCCAAGCTCAAGGCAAACTGTCTGCATTAGACTGATCCCACCAACACGTAGCCTTTACTAGAGCACCGTGGCTGATGGGGAATCCAGCACTAAATTTATCTGAAGTAAGGCTAGATTTTGATCATTTGCATTATACTACAGGCATGCAAAAAATTTCTAGACAGCAAGTTGTTCCAGCATATTTTGATTTTTCAAATACAAAGCAAAGGAAACATTTCAAAAGCACCACTCGTAAAGCTTTTGCTGCTTGCTGTTAAGATCTGCTGTCAGCCTTTTTTGGTTGAAAAATGTTTATTGCTAAAGGTCACAGAATTGTCTCTTTCAAACAAATTAAGAAATAAATGGCTGTTGACACTTCCAGATGATGATTCATCTGTGCAAGAGCTCCAATAATGCAAAGCAACCCAGCTGCCTCTCAGGTACGCTGCAGACCACAGCTGCCACCAACTAACCCAGAAATCTGTCTTCACTCTCCTATCGCTTTGTCAGCCAACTTCTCAACCCTTTTCCTAGTCACACAAAAATTCCTTACTCTCGAGCTTAAAAATAGAGGAAAAACATATGAAAGTAACATCTGTCAGAAAAAACACCAATGCGTGCAGTAGCCAGGATTCCATACTTACTATTTCTATTATTAGCAAAGCCCTCTACTTCATGTGAAGCAAAGATTCTCCATGAATGAGATACACGGTGAAAGAGGCTGATGGATTGGCACTAACATCACCACCTACAGAAACCAGTGCAGTAGCAGAAAGAGAGGAACACTAACAGAACCTCAGGGGCAGCTTGGCAAAGCCCAGTATGTTTAACCCCAACACAGGTCAGTACACAAGAAATGCTAGCAAGAGGGATATCGCCTCCTTGCCAGGGAAAGACAAGTTCTTGAAGGTTAGTCTTTTTAAAGAGTTTTTAAAAAGCTAGAGGTCTGTTTAGACAACCCTCGAGTAAAAGGCCATGATGAGCTACAACAGAATATATCTGGTATTTTATCTTGTCAGGCTAACCTCTCGATAAAAAAAAAATTAATAATAGATTTTTATTGAGCAATTATCCTTTTCATCTTCTGCTTTCACTGGAGTTTATGACTGTTTACTGATCTCTTTGCTGACATTTACTGTTCATACTATGCCTCTCTGATCTCAAATGTGGTCTCTCCTATCACTAAGTCCAACAGTGATTCTATAATTTCAGAAGAAAGATGCTGCTACAAATTTGTGGGACCAGCATTTGAAACAGAAGCACAGCATTCCACCTTGTAGCAATACAGAGGACTAATCATTTATGATTTTCAAAGAAAATCAAGGAATCTCTCCTCATTCTTTTTTACTGCTCACTGGTTCTGTGACACAGTGATGTTGATCATCAGCTTGGACCCGGGGTTTGCATCACCTGCTCAATTTAATCATAAGAAACAGACAACCAGAGCAGTGGCCTAACAGTACAAATCCAAAAATGTGCCTTTTTCAAATGTACAACATGTGAAGTAACAGTTTTGCTGGAGCCTCCATTCCTTCATGAAGTTCAGTTTGATACATTAAATTATCAGTTCTCAAGTACTCGGTTGAAGTGTTTGTTGCTTATTTGGTTTGTTTTTTTTAAAAAATACATACAATGGATAAAGCCAGAAATGTGTAACTAGCAGTCTTTCAAGTCAAGATCACATGTTTAGGACTTAACAGCCTCCTGAAGACTAAGGATCTTTTTAAACCCAGGCGGGGATGTGGAAACCAACCCCAGCGTGGTTAAGGAAGAACACTGACTGCTGGAAAACGGAGCAGCAGCCAGCAGGAAATGCTACAGTGCAGATACAGAACTGACAGCAGTGAAGGAAAAGTGTTTCATCCTAACCAGTAATTGTCCCAACACGCATAGATCAACCGAGCTAGCAGGAAAACACTGGTTAAAAGAAAAAAGAGGGGAAGAAAAAAAAAAGAGAAGGGTTTTATTAGCACTCTCTTTGCCTGCATGTCATTCTCCTCCCTTGACAATTTATCTCACTGTCCAACACCAGTAGTCTTTTATATCCATCTATAAATAGATGCTGCACACAAATTAATCTCAGCTACTTCTTGCAACCTTTGTATGAAAGATGGATGACTGACGGAGAAGAGCTTGCATCTTATCAGAGGCAGGTGGAACAGAGCAAGAGTGAGCCGGATGAACAACACGTGTACAGACTGACGAGGAGCAGGGGTGAGAGAGCCAGGAGCGCTCTGTCGCCTGGTCAGAAGGGCACATCTAGAGAAGAAGGAAAATAGATCCACAGGAAACCAGATTTCATTACTTCCACTTCTCTCAAAAGAAACTTGTTTGTACAATTCAGCTGTGGTTACAGCATGAGCTTGTCTAATTTGCTTCTAGACTGAGTAGCAATAAAGAGACATTGTTAGAAGGGTGTGTTGTTTTTTTTTTCTCCCAAGCTTAGTCTGAAAATCCTCTAAAGAAATACTTATTTCATATAACATTGACTTGTTCAAACCAGCATGCCTTGCTTGGCAACTAATTAGAGACGTGCTTTAGAACAAATACTATAGCTGTTGGGTGGTGCTTATTTGAAAGTCGGTATAGGTCATAACGCTAAATACGCACAAGCTTGTTTCCAAGCCCATTTTAGGAGCTTGCTACATGTCAGATTTTTGGAGGTGTATCCTTTAGTATCTCTTTTCCCCCAGTTGAGTAATTTCAGTGGCAGGACTCTTGAACTCTGCAGGTCATAAAGCTGAATAGTCTTAGTAATTTTAAAGGAGAAGATAGAGTTGCCAGATCTGATCATAACCCTTTAATATCACTGTTCAACACAGGAGAACACCAGCTACTTCAGAGGACTTTCCATGTGATCCTTCTAGCTATGCAATGTCTACATGATAGAGGCATTCCTCCTTCCCTTGATTGCCTCTTCCACCGTGGCACGGGTGCAAACTACGAGATGAAGTCTAGCTTATTGTATCTCACATAGCATTTGAATGGTTCAGAAAAAAAGATCCCTTGCCTTTCTGCTGCAGAACAAGTAAATTCAGCAATTACATCTACTCATTGCTGCTGCAATTACAAGTGGCTGTTCCATTTGTGGTGATGCATTATGCCAGCAACTACATGTTTTTGTGTGTAACACTTAAACCCATTCCAAAATGGCTACTCCCAGCAATGCAGTGCAAAATAAGGAATGTACTCGCAAGCAACTCAGCAATCAAGAGCAGTCAAAGTTTTGGATGCGGCAAATTTACTTTTCAGGAGCACAAAATTCAGGAGAAAGCAAGCCAAATCATAGGCAGTCTGAGATAGAAACCTTTTATCAAGGCTTCTTTTACCATTTTCTGTGTCTAGAATGAAAAAAGCAGAATATGTTTTTTTTTTTTTTTTTTTTTTTTGGTATTCCAAGCATCAAACGTTTAACCTTGGGGTCAAATGTTAAGGGCTACACAGGCCCTTAGGAGAATATTAAAAACAGCTTCCCTGTTTATTCACATTGTCCAAAATGCAGGACAGCCATGCCATCAGCAGCTAAACCAGCACAAACTGAATACAGAACATAAGTTTTTTGCTAGACTTTCGACCTTTCAAATGTACTGAAGCAAGGTTCACCAGAGCTCTGCTGCTGGCAAGCAAAAAACCTCAAGTCATTATACACCTATCTGCAAGCTAACCGATCCCTTAGGCAGGTAAACATCGGTGGAGTTGTTCCATACAAATTATCATACCTCTGTCACTGAAGTCATCGACCAGCACGATCTCTGCTATCAGCTCAGGAGGGGAGCGGTTTAGGACACTGTGCACTGTCCGGAGGAGAGAGGACCATCCTTCGTTGTGGAACGGTATTATCACACTAGTGTTTGGAAGCTTCTCCAGGTACAGCTTATTCTTGCAGCTGGACATAGACAGAGTAAGGTTAAAAGATGGTGCCAAAAACCACCAGCACTTCCATATTAATTACCATTAAGTAACTTAGTTCATAGTTTACTCCTCAAATTGATGCAAAATGCCTGAAAAAAACCCCAACCACTTATCAAGCCAGTGTTGACCTGATCTAGACTACCAGGCCAAAACAGCACCATTCAGTATGAAGTGGGGACTGTTAATGGCCAGTAAGTGACACTTAAGGGACACAAAGTCCGTAAGATCTATTAGGTGCTGAAATGGCATTTAAAGAAAACTGCAAGTATAACTTAGGATACAGAATTCTCAAAAAAAAAAAATCTTGTTTTCCCTGTCCTTAAACCTCAAAGATCATGATGAAGAGGGATTTCTACAAAGTTGTTTCAGAAGTTGAATGTATCTGTTCTAGGCACTACCAGTACATTGGTTTAAGCTAGTTTGTTCCCATTTTCAGAGAAGAAAATCACTCTAGTCATGTATATAACTGTCATCCAAAATTTTTAAATGAAGTGTACAGGAAATAAGGATTTTGTATGGTAACACCTTCCCTAAACAGTCCCAGAAGTTCAAGCTTTTCTGAACTATAGATAGAAGAGACAGGATAATTGCATGACAAGAGCTGCTTCATAAACAAACCCGCCTTCCTAATTAATAGATCAACCTTTACCAAAGGCTTCCTTTGCCATGATGGACAAATTACTCAAATCATACTTTTCCTAACCAATCAATCTTGTCTTCCCTATTTTTCAGCAGGTCTAGTTTGACACCTGGGATCAGTTCTGCAGACAGAAGTGAAGAAAGCTGGGTTTTGAACACAAAGCACTGCAGAACCTGGATAAGGCTGGAGAGTCAGCTCTGCAGAGTCCCCATATGGACCCCTTGAATTTGGGGGTGCATCCCCACAGCATTAATCTTCATTCTGAAACAGGGGTAACATTACCTTGCATTGTGTAAGTGTTTTCAAGGCAATTTCACAAAGAAAATTCAAACTGCAGCAGTAAGTGCAGTGCTTATTTTCCTGCAGGTGTGACTGTCAGTGGAGTTTGAACGTTGTTAAAGAGGTAAGATCTAAAGCCATACAATGAACAATTGTAGTTAAAAAATACCCAGCAGCTGTTCACTAGGGGACAAAAATCTATTTCATTCTCAGTACCTCACGTGTCCAGTGCAAAACAGGCAGAGGTGGCTACATGAATAGAGATTTTTAGAATATATTGCCGACACTGCCAGCAGGGCAGGCTGCCCTCTTTCCTCTAGCAGGGGAGGGAGGCCATACCCGGCTCCCTGCCCTGCCTCACTGGATCTTGCAGAGCCTGCACCAGAGCTGATTACAGACACCCTCCTCCCAGACACCTGGCCAGGCTTCTACCTGCACCACACAGTGCAAACACGCAGGTAATTCCCTCCCTTCTCCCCGGAAGGGCAGATGGAAACAAAAGTGTCTCTCTGGCAGGAGCAGCTTTTTCCTGGTACCTTTCCCAGGGAATGGAGAAGGATGCACCTATGTTATACAAGCTCAATAAATCTGTGATTACAGGAAGTGACTGTGGTGCCTGCGTGAAAGGACAGTAGCTTATTCTGGGTCTAATGAATTGTCTTGGGGTGCTGCCAAGAGCTTGCAGGCTATAGCTGCAATGCACAGATGCAAGATGCAGAATAAAGCTGCATGGACTGCTTTCATCCAGCCCTTGGCATTGCAATCTTAACCTTCTTCTGAGATAGCTACTAGCTATAATTCTCTTCCAATCTGAAGCAAGAGCCACCAAATCTCTTCTAACTCTTCTTAAACTGGAATTCTCATTTTCTGACTAACTTTAACAAATGGGAAACTTTAGCTGTTAAGTTTAACCATTAAGCACAGAGAAAAATTATTTCCCTCCAGCTACCACATCTACAGTTGCTTTATAAGACCTACAAAATTAGCATTTAATATTAAAAAACCCAGAAGCACTTAAAGGAAATGTTAGCAGGGAAAGATATGACTGTTGAAACAAACAACTGTACGTGTGCACCACGTAGATCCAGTACATTCCTTTCCCCAGCCCCTCGATTCCCACGATTAACAGAAAGCAGAGGTGACACACTGTTTGGTGTATCAAGGTCCACACACAACATCTCAGAAGTGAGCAAACACATTGGCTGCTGCTTTGTCCTTCCCCACCTAGGCCAGCTGTTGGGGAGAAACACAGCTGTGGCCCCAACGCTCAGGACAGGACAGGTGCTGCATTTTTCCTCAGTTCTCCTTATACTCCTGCTGCCTGTGGGCACATCTCCAAAGGACAAAGTCTACTATTGTATGTAAAAGGCTAGGTAAAGTAAGTAAAACACAGCTCCCTTCTTTCTAGAATGCTCTTTACGGACTTTGTCTCAGCCTAACTTCATTATAAATTGCCCTCATCAACCTCCCAACTAACCCGAACCACACCATTTCAAATATATCTTTTTTAATGGGCCCAGGGAATGCACAACAGGCCTTTTCAGTTCAGAATTCCTTTTCTGCAAATCTCCATTATATGTAACCCCACTCCCCACCCAGCTAAACCTAGCATCCATTATACACCTGCTGTTTATCTTCTCCTTGAGACCTCCACAATTACAACTCGCTACACCGGGGGAAAGGGTGTGCAGGCACATCAGCTGCAGAGACATCATTAATCACAGTTTAAGTTGTTGGTGACCCAAACACTTCACTTACTAATTTTAACTGGGGACTGGAGTTAGAAGTTTTACACTTTAAAAAATTTTAAATAGCAGAATTAGTAACAAGGGGTCAGCAACTCTGGGAAACAATGGGGAATGTGAGGTAATATTAAATCCTCAGATGAGGAAATACTGGCATTGTTTGATGATTAAATTCTCAGAGCCCATGGCAGCCCCTGTAAATGGAAGCCAGGTATAATTTAGGGTAGCAAACTCAAACTGTATTTCCTAGAGCTTGAGTATGGGCTGATCAACAAGCATCTTCAGTTACCTGATTTATCTCTACATTTAAACATTTGAGCTGCATGCCTAAAATATTTATGGAGCTATACTCACTACTGCAGTTTATGAGTATATATTGAAAGAGGATGTCAAGCCAGTGTATTTGATTCGTTTGCCGTGACAGTTGAAGAGGTAATCTTTCAAATGTGCAGCTAACAAATTATAAAGCCTGACTTTTGAAAATTATATCTCATGAATAAAGTAGACGTTGAATTCAGATTCACTAAATTGTGATAAAAACAATTTTACACAAAACAAGTTTCCATTCAAATGTCTAACAATGCCTTCAGATTGAGAACCACACAAATAGCATTTAAAAACCTCTCAGCTTCAGACTTAACCCTTGTTTATACAAACTCAAGCACTTTCGCAAACAAAAAACTCCTCCTGCCTTGCACAAAATCCAGTTTGACACCATCCTAAGGAATAATGTCAAAAAATAGATTAAGTCAAAAACCAGCATTCAGTTTGAACTAGCTTCTACTTGTAAACCCTGATGAGGGTTTTTATGAGGAAGATGTCTAAAAAAACTAATCAATAAATCAGAAGCATTTCTGAAAAAAACTCTTCACACATAGTTGAGTGGAGCTACTCAAATCTTGTTCTGCTTCTGAGTATTTCATGGTCATTTCCAGCTAGTGGCCAACATAAAAACTGGACAGAGTGTTTAGTGACAAAGTCATCACCTGATTACACTTAGGGCACTTGTCAATCAAGTTGGACATCTACATCAGCTTCCACTACAGAAAGAAATAGCTCCACCTTAGTAGTTGCTTTTTAAAAGCTGCTGGCTACATCAGTGGGCTCAGGGACTGAACTATCATGTTGTGAGAGGAGAAGGAAGCAGTCACCTCTGGGTTAAGTTCAAGATCTCTTCTGCACAAAGCTGCAAGTTTTTGGTAATTTTAAGTCTTCTGGAATCAAAAGGGGACTTCCCCCCCACCCCAGATTTGGTCTCCTCTATTTCCTGCTGCAATTACTATACACTGTTCTTTATTAAGGAGACAGCAGGATCCAGCTGTGAAAGGATTGTATTTGATGAACAAAAGTATGAGAATCCATAACAAAAACACACACTCCTGCTGATGTGGTAATTTAGGGCTTGCAAACTTTCACTCATAGAAACGCAAACTATATACTCACTTTGGATGTCTGATGTCTGGAAGGGAACGATTCAGAGAAATTTTATCACTCACAAAGATATTAAAGCCGTTTTCCCTGTATGCCTGGTCCACTCGCTCTGCATCAGTCATTGGGTAAGGTTTTCCCTGTTCTCCATTTCCTATAGATATACAGAAAGTAAATATGAGTCACTACTACTAATTGGTGCTTAACTGGTCAGAAACTAATCCATATATCAAAAGAATAGTCATCTTATGGCCCTTTGAAAATTCCTTCATTAGTTTTGTGCTCTATGTCATATTTAGCACTGGGTCAACCATGTCAGCCTAACAATTTTATTTGATAAGTAGTTTTGCTACAAACCACTCAGCTGTGCAAACTGTAGAAGTTAAAAGTCTTCCTTCTAACATCAGAAACAGATGAAGGGGCTATGGCAACGCTGTGGAGGATCTACAGAATTTTTGTTTCACTGCAGGAAGATTACATATGGTTTGAATACCTCATCACTGTTGCTTTTTTCAGCACAGATGGATATGTATATTTAACAACCTGAGCTCTTGCACAGAGGAGGTAGACCCCTTGCAGACACACTAGTATAAAGCTGTGATGTTCAAAATGGGCCCTTTTATGCAATGCAAGACAAAACCCAGAACTATGGTCTAAAACTTGCATGAACGCTATAATCTAGAACACTTTTTTAATCCCTCTTCCTTTCTGGATCTCCCATTTTTGGAAGAGGTACAGGCATGCATTTTTTGGTATGTTTTTAAAAAATGAATACTGCACCTATCCTAAAAATACCAAGATGTTACCAATATATTTTCATCTCAAAATGGTTATTGTAGAGTTGGGGAAAAAGGATTTCACTGGAATTAACACACAAGAACTGTTGCGTCATATCAAGGACATCATCTTGACCCTGAAGTTGAGCATGCTGTTCTTCACTCAGCCTAGCAAATAAAATCAAACTAAATTACAATCTGAATTAAAACATTTTTATAGTAATCTTACATACCTACACGCTCAGAGTCCCTCCTTATAGCTTCTTTGTTATGCCAATCCTTCTTCCTTTGTCCATCACCGAAGTAAGGGTCTTTCTTTTGTCTCACGTATGATGCCTTTTAAACAAAAGAATGGATATATTAAATACACATGTGAAACCTTTCCTTAACAGCCGCCTCTTCCTGTAAAAGGAAATTAAACACCTTTCTTAAGGTAAGACCATCACAAGCAAGTAGTTTTTAGCCTGAAAGGGGCGACAGAGGAAGCAAGTTTTGCTTGCCTAAGAAGAGTACTTTATCTGTAGCTGTTAAGTGATATTTTTTTCAGGGCACCATCATGTATGCAAGACCAGTATTGTTAATCAGGGAATCTATTAAAAACTCCCATTTTCATTTTGAAAACATCCAATACATCTTACGTCCCATTTAATTAACAAAAAAGCTGTAATGGGGGACCTATTGCAGGATCATTATTAATGAGCACACTACTACACCTGAATAAAATCAAAATAAGATTTAAAAGGTCATTTATTAAGACTCTTGCTGCTCAACTTAGCAAATCTTACACAAGGCATGAGCCTGCACTGAACCCAATTAGAGCTCCCCTTTTCACAATGTTGTTCCTGAAATTCAAGAGCAATAGGTGCTTTGGAAAATGAAAGATGGGGCAAATTCAGGATCAAAGAGACTATGGTGTGTGGAAAGAAAACCATGATACACCTCAAACACTTGACATCCCCAAAATCCAAGGGAGAGATATATATATATAAAATATTGAAGTAGGTTTTATGGTCAAGTGTGAGAGACGAGAAACCAGTCCTGTGAGAAACTAAGACAAACAACCTGGGAAAGCAAAAGTTGAGGCTGATTGAAGAAAGGCCTCAAACACTCGCAAGACAAAACTCTTGAGTCCCAGGGTGCATTCTGTGGAGGCCGAAGCTGATAACGCTGCCCGATGTAGCTGGGGGAGAGAGCCCTGTGGAGACAGGACGGCTCTTCTCTGGGGCACCTGGGCAAATTTCAAGGGCCATGTGTCCGGTGAATGAACTTTGCTTCATTATCCATGAAATGCATATTAAACACCCCTCAATATGCTAACGAGGGCTGTCATGATCATGCTAGTGACATCATCCCATGAAACACCTTACCCCTCCCCGTACATGGGATACGTAGCTACGTGGGTTGACCTAGGGGACGGACCCAAGGAAAGTGGGTATAAATCAAAGGGGGGAAAAAAGGTGTCTCTCGCCCTCTCCCTGCCCCACCTCTGTCCCCCCCCAAGCTGTCTGGAGAGAGCAGTGAAGCGAAGACGACAGATGCCAGCGAAAAAGACGGCCACCTCCTGGAACCCTCGCCTGTGGGATCAGCACAGGAACCCAGACCGGTGATCTGTATTCTCCCATTCCCTCTATCTCCCTCTTTTCCTTTTTCCATTAAGAAATGCAAGGCATATTATGTTGCTCGCCACAACTTTCTATTGTACTTAGCCAATTATCATGTGTTCAATTAGTACACTGTAGGTAGTTAATAAATGCTTGAACTTGGAGACTTGTTGTCCACTCCAACTGGGGATTTGTGAATCTGAGTCACTTGTCCCCCTCGTCTGAGCGAGACGTGACATCAAGAAGGGAACATCTTCTCCGAGAATTAATTTTCAGTTATGTTGTAATATGCTGGTAGAGTATAGAGTATAAATGCAAGTCATTTGTAGCATCATTACTGCAGAAGTAGTTACACAAAGTACTTAAAGGTTTTTCCCTTTTAATTCCTCATGACCTACAGAGAGAACTCCACAGGCTAGACTTCCTAGATAGAAAAAAAGCTTCCCTCCTTGGAGGCTAAGAGGTTTAAAGTCTCACTAATGGGTCAATCAAACCAAACAACCACCAAAAAAGCAACGGTTGGCATAGTAACATCGCAGGTTATCAAGCATCTTTGGCATGTGGGACACAGTTAAATTACAAACTCCTAATTTTCATGCCTAGATTTGTCTTGGGAAAATAGGACATTTGGGCATTTTACTTGTTATTCCGAGGCATGGACTTCAGCCTGTTGCAGTTCACCTCACTGCAGCCTGACAGATGAGCTCTGGTGAACCTTGCTGTGAGGTTCTGCAGATTATCCCCACTGTATCATCCCTCCTTCCACGAGTCAGCAGGAAGGGTGCCCTGTGTATTAGCTTACAAAACCATCAGTGAAGACAGGTTTCAGCTGAGATGTCAGAGCGAACTGGAGTGGCTGAAGGCAGGCACATGCTCTGCTCTGTTATGGGTGGTAACCCTTAGCAAAGGAAGTGCATGAAAACCTTTGAGTTGTGCTGGTTGTAATACCATGCCAAAGGGTAATAAACCAGTGGTCTAAAAATAATAGAGCTCAATCTGATTAAAAGCTGGCCTGTGAACTATTAGAACATTCTTTTTTTCCACATAAGAGATTTTAAATCAATCTAGATCCTCTGAATCACAGATCATAAAATGATTTACACTCAGCCTCTTGACATTTTGCAGATGGTAACATACCTGGCAGAAGTCAAGTTTCATCCATGAAACCAGACACTCAGTTACACATTTCAATTAACTAACATCAATACTCAGAGCATTCCTGTTCCTGCTCCCTGCCATTTAATTTTATTTTTGCTGAAGGAGAGCTGATGAGCACTCGGGATGGACAAGCAGTCAGTCACACAGTTAGTTCATGATGTGAACAAGTATTAAGGAACTTCCACTTGTGCTACCTGGAACTAACAAGGCCATTCCTTGAAAAATACTTATGATGCAGGAAGATGGAGGGAAAGGAACTCAGAGCAGCACAGGAAGAGCAGGACCACACTATGGGATGCGATTAACAGTGCTGATAACCAGACAACTACCAGAAAAGGCTGGTTAGCAGGAAAGGGCTGTTATAGCCATAAGAAAAGCAACCACTTAAAAAAAAAAAATCTTATTGGAGCTATATTTAGATGGCATATTTGATTTCTTACATTTAAGCCATGATTCCTTAATTTTCTTCATCTTCATCATCTGTTCTTTCATTTTCCACTCTGATTAAGTTATATGAATCAAAAGCAATAGCTCATTTTTATGTTATTGATTACCGTCCCTATAGCACATGAACTCTATAGTTTTCTAAATCCTTACTTCTGCTCAAGATACTGAAACTGGGAGTGTACCTTCCTGAATTCCACCTAACAGGACATAAAATGAAGATCACCACCAGCAATCCAATGTCTTCAGTTCACCTCTGACTGCACATGTTAAAGACTTGCATTTGCTGAGGGAAAGAGGTTTGTTTTATGAGAAGCACTGCAAAAGCCTCACCGATTCCCATCACGCAGAAGGTAAATGCAGCTCCAGAGCAGCAGAGCTGTGGCGAAAACCCACGCTCTCCCTTTCTGGAAGGGTTCCCCTGAACTCACCAGAATCAGATATGCCTCGTGGTTTCCTAGCCATCCCATTAAACACCACTGTTCCTATGTGAATTTCTACCTGCTGATATTGAAAAAGTACTTTTAAGTGTCAAGAAGAACGAGCAAGAAAGCACTTGGGAGGGCTATCGAACACAGAGGACCAGCATGCAGCTAGTCCTTGGGTCAATCAGAGGCTGATGTCAGCAATGCAATCAGAGCACCCTGAAAAACACACAGGGTATAATGCTAACGCCAGCCAGAAACCTCTTGTTTTCTCCACCACAGGGGCTTGCTGCTGCTTGTGTTTTGTGGGTGTAGCAGAGGTGGTCTGAGATGCTCACTCAGGGTGTGGTGAGCCAGGGCACAGCACGGGCGAGGGGCAGGCAAACCCAACTGCAGCATCTACCCATGGCTCTGTCTGGCCTAATGTTCACACAAATAATTTATGCAAACTTTACCTGACTTTTGCTACCTCATGCCAACTTGTGGGAGAGGGTTTGGATGACAGCTGTGTGACAGACAGTCAGGAGAAGTGGCAGCTTGGTTATTTTTGGTGTAAACCAGATCAAATTTTCAGCACCATGAAGCAGCCACCCTGCGCTACTGCGACAGTCCAGCACATCTCCTGGTCTGACCACCACAGTGATTTCCAATTTTTCAGACCACATGCCACCCTCCCGA
This sequence comes from Athene cunicularia, assembly GCF_003259725.1. Lineage (NCBI taxonomy): Eukaryota > Metazoa > Chordata > Aves > Strigiformes > Strigidae > Athene > Athene cunicularia. Next base: position 7,709,126 of record NW_020799117.1, on the reverse strand, counting down.
TCATCCCCACTAAATAACCCACAGAGCACACTACCATTCTGCGACATTTCTGCCTCTGTTTTGCAAGATCCCTGCTTTGCCAGGCCTGTTTACTGGCCAGTTTCCTCTCCAGGATACTCCCCTGCCAGAAAAGTCCTGGAAATCTCTCACAGACCAGAGCACCTCCTCGCCAGAGGGGTTTTGCCAACTTTCTGAGAACTAGACTTGTGCACAAGTGTCATACTGGGCACAGGAACAACTGGCAAGTCTGAAACCTCGATATTTTAAGTCTCTTTTGTCTCTTGTTTGTAGCACTCCAGACTGAATGAGCACACCAGGAGAATTGTTTACGCCACTATCCCTTTTGCCATTTGTGGCAATTCAACACGCATAAACCCCTTGCCAGCAGTTACTCTAGAAATCCAACCCACCACCAAAGAGGAGAGCATTGTAAGAGTGTCTAGGGACAACATCTAAAAGGAGCCACACAGGGAGACTCGGAGAGAGACTCTGACCCTCATGATACCCACTCTGCACGAGGTGACCCAGTACCCTATGCCGAGTCCCTGTGAAGTGACCAGGGGAAGTCAGGCACACCGAAGGAAGAGAGGAAAAAGAGAGACCCACCAGCAAAGAGACATCCCAGCTGCCTAACAGGACACTGGTAAGAGTATTCTAAATCCCCTGACTCTTTGGGACTCAGGCAACTTAAACTAGGATTGCAGAGGCACCCCCATTCCCTCTGAAGTCTAGCCTGAAAACATCCCTTAGAAGACACCCGTCCACTGCTGAGGGTACCTGTGTGGATTGCTCTCCTTTCAAAATACACTAACAGGATGGATCTTGAGCTGCCCTCCACAGGAGGCTCTCAGGAGATGGGAGACAAGTTTGAAGGTCACCTCAAACGATTCACACCAACATCTCCAGCATCCTCCAGAGGGAAGCCACATCACTGGGCTACCAGCTGTTTCAGGAGGGGTATCTCACACCATTACACAGCTGTACCACCCAAGCAGCCAGCGCTCATCAGGCCAAGCAGCAACCTAAAGCCATTAAAAAGCAGTTCCAGCTATCCCTGCTCAGAGTGAGCACCCCCAGGCTCTGGGCTGGAGTCACTCTTGTGTTTGTGTGTTCAACACAGGATAATGTGAACAGGGAAGTGAATTTTCTGCACAGCTTCAAGACATTCTTCAGAAAGGTCAGCAATGCGCATTTAAATACCCTCAGAGCAAGCAAGAGCCCGACACAGTGATTTAAACACTGCAATACCAAGTGAAAGCAGGCAGTAGCCTGCCATCCTCCAGTGCTGTTAAAAAAAGGAAAAAAGAAGAAATCAGAGACTGCTGCTGTATTATGTACAGAGCCCAAATCAGGCAGGTGGACAGCAGAAAGTCTAGTAGATAAATATGTTACTTCTCTCAGACCCAAGATAATTTACACATGAAAATATCTTTGAGCTGGGCTAGGCTAAAACCCATCAAAGCCACACATGTCATGTGAAAAACTTCAGTAATTTGTAAACTTTAAATTAGGCAAGAGGGGAAACTATGGAGTACACGCATCAGTTATCCAGACCTGTCCAAACTGTAGTGTTGGACTTCGGAGGCACACGGAGTAAGTTACTGATCCTTAAGTCCTGAGGAACAGGCTCTGTACAGCTCTCAGTTGTGGAGACTTAAAAGGCCCAACTTTTTTTTTACGTTGGCACCAGCAAAGTTAAATGAAGACTGTGTAGGGTAACTCATCCGTTCCTCCGCATGCAGAGCTCATTGAACAACTACAGCCAAATGTGATTCACACAAGATAAACACAACGTTAATCTCTGTTGGATCGACATGCCTCTCAAGTGGCTTTTAAAACCTTGAAGGGTAGACATAGCTGCAGATGGTCATGCTGCATTCTGGAGCTTTTTTGGTCTTGGGCAGAAGAGTTTCATTAGTCAAATTAATTCAGAAATGCTCCATTAAATTTAATTCAACTTGGGTAAATGTTAAGAGGTTAGAATATTTCTAACTGCATCCCTTGCAAGCAAACATATAATGCTTACATTGGTTTTGCACGTTGCTACTGAAACACCGTATGTGAAAAGTCTGCTGTGAGTCACTGACAAATTCTGTCAACAATGTCTGAACATTAATTTTGAAGTGACTTTCAGTGCTAGAAAGTGAATATCAGTGTCTTTGCTTCAGTGACCTTGCCAACACCCATGATCCACAGAGCCCTGAAGGGAAGGTGTAGTTCCAGTAGGATGATTAGCATCCTATTTCTTGTTAAGAATCACACTTTCAAGACCAACAATTTCAGCAGACTACCAAAACCAGCGTGAACAATAAAACACTGCCTTCCCCCCTTCAGCTACAATTTTTATGCTCATGTCATCACTATTAGCTGAGCAGCGTGTAAAGTTGTGGGCAGCGTGCCATCATGGGCAGAGGGAAGATACACATACATGTGCTCAGAGTCTCTCACTGTGAAAATGGGCAGGTTGCTGACATTGATGTTATTTTGGAAGACACCCACCCACCCCACCCTTTTTTTTTTTTTTCCCCTCTTTGTAAAAGATGTCTGAGCTCTTGAAATCCAGACACAGCATACAGGGACCAGAATGTTGCTATTTTTAGTGGTTTCCTTCAGGGATGCTGCATGGGATTTGACTCAATTATGCAAATTACATAACTTGATGATACCCCTTCAACAGACGCTCTAGACTGCGATATCTAAGCAATCTGCAAAACACAGCAAGTTTCCTAGGACTGACTTTTGCTTTAACTGTTAAACAAGCATCTCATTTGTGGGGAGCTATGTCTTATCTGTAATGCTCTATTTCATGTCAATTTTCACTTTTATGCTAATTTCTCAATAATTCTAATTGCCTAGCAGGAGATAAAACATTTTTGTCCAAACCTCACCAGCACATCCCCCCCCCTTATCTGCATTTTCACTGTGGAACACAGGGATCCTTGTTTGAACACTGCAGTTATCAATGCTACCTGGCTAGGGTAAATTTGCATTACAGATCTGGATTTCTGTCCCTATAAAACAGGTCAGCAAGGCTACAGCCTTTTCAATTTTCTGTTTTGTTCTAACTTAGCTTCTCATTTTGCAAAAATCTCTTAGTTTTTTTAATGATCAGTTGTAAACAGCAATGCAAAAACAAGATTTCAAAACATGAAGAGTTCATTATGATTATCTAGTCAAGCTATGTGCACAAGCCATTGAGTTTTATCTATTAACTCCTACAGAAAAGCCCGTAAGTTCTATTTCAGCTCAAGTACACTTTCTTTTCTTTTAGAATTAGAAGTTGTTTACCACTAAGGAGTGATTACTTCTCCAGCAATATCTTAAACTAATCTCCTGCATGTTTCCATACTTCATTTTTAAAAAACTGAAAATGAATTAAAATAGAAAGGCATATTAAGCAATACATTGAAAATGGATTTAGACAGATTGCTGTAAATAAGCCCCTTCTGTTGTCTACCATGCTGTTACTTAACATGCCACCAAAGCAACTGATCAGTGTTCAAACGCCAAATGCACAAAAATGGAATTTTATTTTTTTTGTTTAATCACTATTTAGTGTGCCTGGCTCCAGCCAGAATAAAAGGGTGGATGGAGATGTAAGCCAAGAGTTTTCTACACATGAGGGGAAAAAAAAAAAATTGCTGAAGTGCCTATGCTAATCATAACGCTGTACAGATCTCAAACCCTGTTCAAACATTTGTTCTGCTGACTTAGTATTTTCTTTTAAATCAAGGAGCTATGATCAGACCCAATAAGCTACGATCTTTGGAGACAGTGTTGAAAGGGGCATCTGTTCCATCTCAGGTCTCTTCATTTATCCTAGCACCTCAGCAAATGTATCTTGAATTTACATAATACAACTAGATGTCAAAGATGACAAAACAATCCAGAAAAAAAAACACAAAAAACCCAAAACCCACAAAACAAACAGGGAAAGGGAGAGCAAATAGAAACCATTCCTGTATTTATTAAAGGAAGTTGCAACATGAGGTAGACTCAGAGGAACACAAGCACACTTCAGGTACAACCCAGTTGTCACGATCTGTGCAACAGCAAAGCAGAAATAAGAAATGTTTATAGGCAGCTTCTCTCCAGTATTCCAAAACCTAGAGGACCCAAGGAGGTAGGAAGGCAGGAGATAAGCCAGGTCTGGCAGAAACCAGGAAGAATCCTCCCTCTCACTGCAGAGAAGCCTAGGTTTTAATGACTGTGGGGCCTTCCACACTAAATGCAGGTAACCTTTTCATAAACAAACAGTTAACAAGTCTTACTGCACCATGAAGAATTTTTTTTTTTTTTTTTGGTTTGTCAGAGATCTATTAGCATATGTTGAACAACAAATTGGTACAACACCCTCCATCCTTCGTACTGGCATGAAAACAGCTGAGCATTTCAGATGATCTAATGAAAAATAAAAATATCTCCAACATCAGCTGGAGGCATTTGTTCTAGTTCAGGAAGCTGAACGTAACCTTGGTCAACCAAAGCTCTTCATTTACTGGAACAGGAGATAGCATACTACTAGAAAAAGAAAGCTGCTAAAAGCCTGTCGTGCAATCTACCCAAGTGTTTTCAAAAGGTTAATTTTTGAAGCTATTTCAGTCCATCAAAAATTTAAAAGCTACATTAACATAATCCATACCTTCAACATTTCAGGAACTATTAAAAGGTAACAGGACTAAATGGCAGCACATCATGTGGAGTGATTAAATGCTTTCAAAGACAAAAAAGCCAAGTACATCTTCACAGCTGTGTTGTGACTCAAGATCCAAGCGACAGGTTCAAACCAGACCTAACAGTTTCCTGCACAATGCTACCACCCGGCCATCGTGTTGTTCCTTCCCACCTGAAAGAGCAATAACATTGAAATCCACATGTTCAGATTTGCGCTTTTCTTCGAGAAAGGCACACTTCAGGGTACGAAAACTACCTGCTTCCTTCAGAAAGAAGAGCCACAAATACTGCTGGCACTCCTGGGTCAGTCCTTACACATTTCAACTAATTAAACCACAGCTAGACCAGAACCAGCTGAACAGATCAGCGCACACAGACACAAAGCAGAGCCTTTTCTGCAGCACACCCAGGGGCACTTGGTACCTGCTTGCAGAGCTATTAAGGCTACACACTCCTTGCAGAAAGCCAGGCATGCAGCTCCTTGGTGGACGGGACAGCTTACTGCTTAAGCATTACCCAGTTTTAGATGACTCTGTACTTTTTATTGCAGAAAGCTTTTTGAATCAGGTGTTAGAACAGTACTTGCTTGAACTAAATTTTTCCCCCCACACTTTAAATTCCTTCAGCTAGTAAGTTTTATTCAGCCTCAACTGCTGAAAATCCCTTAGCCCAAACAAAATTTTATCTAGCAAAAAGTTCTGGTTCATCAGCCGATTAAAGTCTAAAGACATCAGCTGAGGACAGCGATGTGATACGCAGCTTGGTCATCTATTTCTACCAAACACTTACACTTTGTTCTTCACTTACCTTTAGAAATAATATTAGTCTTGCAGGGCTTGCTGTTCTAAGCTTACTGTTTGACTAATTCAATCCAGTCCTCCAAAGGCACAGTGCCTTTCCAAAGTCAGCACAGAGCACCAAGCAGCAAGTTCTTCCCCAGGATTTAGCACACCTTGTGACAGCACAGCAGTTTCGGTCTCAGACTTCCTTCAGCTGTTAAAAACCCAGCTGGCCTAGTTTTAGACTTCTGAACAGGGCTCGTTGCTTTCATTTGCCCACAACAGCTTTCTCATGTTTTCTGTTCACTAAAACGTTTACAACCCTTCCCATCTACAGAAATGCTCCATTTCCCACGTAGTAGCACGTCTCAGGGATCTGCTAAAAACCGCGGAATAAGCTCCTGCAGGCATTTTGTTGCATCAAAAACCTCCTCATTTCCCCCCCTCCAGCAATAAGCACATTTCTCTGACCTTGCTTTAAGATTCAGCAACACATTTTAAAATTCCCAAACAAGGCATCACTCCCTGGGCAACCCTCCGGCCGAGATGGGAGACAACCCGTTACTCACCCTGCCCGAGGTACAACAGCCAGGAGGGGCTCTGACAGCAAATACATGAAATATGAAGATGTAGACAAAAGTAATCTCTGCACTGCCATTGCAAATGAGATTAGACTTTCCACCCCTCCCACTTTCCCTTTCTGCTTTACATGCTTTCTGGAAACTTAAAACTAGGTGAGCTCTCCCAAGGAACCAACATACGTGCAGTATTTTATCATGCGTCCAAGAGCTGGTTCTTGACTGCAACTCCTGGCAGAAGCTACTGAGGATAAAATCCATAGAGATGTACTTTGTTTTCCACAGCATTTAGTGCTACCTGAAGCTGTCTTAAATACAAGCCTTATATTCACAGAAAGACCGAGCAAGCTGGTTTCGAGATCAATTTGAGAAACGGACATTTGAAGCGGAGCCCTCCAGATGTCTGCATATAACCACGCTCCATTTAACAGGAGCAAACGGCACACAGGCTGTAGTGGTTTCTGTAAGGACACACTTTGGAGCAGCATTTCTGAAATCTGATTTGCCAGTTAGATTTACAGATTATGCTGCATATGCAGAAATATTTGAATATTTTGCATTAAGAATTAATAAAAATTCAGGATACAAAACCTATTAATTCCATCATTTCCATGAATTCCCTGTACTCGAGCTTTAAAGTCCTGATCAGATTATAGGAACATTAAACCAATCAAGGACTGCTAAAATGAACACAGCTTCCAAATATTTTTAGTACTAGTAGAGAATCAAGCCATATACCATACTAGCAGAAATATCATGAAAGATACACAACAAACATCCCGTACATCTTTAACACAGAAATATTACACAAGTGAAATTCATAGCACTCAGACAACCAGTACAAGATTACAACTAGACTTGGTGCTGCACATAGGTGGGCCTGGCAAACGTGTGACTGCAAGTTTGACTTTGTTCAGTTTCCAAAAAAAAAATACAGCATTTGTAACTATTTGAATAATGAAAGAACTATGACAATTTGTGCCTTTCATAAAATGGAATCTACCTGTATGGGCACCGGGTCCTTGGGAAACTCTGGTTTAACTGGTATTAAAAAAAAAAAAACAAACAACACACAAACACACACACCCCCAAAAAAACAAACAAACAAACAAAAAAAAACAACCCAAAAAAATAAGATGGCTGCTAATGGTCCAACAATCTTTGAAGACAGGCCAGGCCAAAACCTACCTGCTAGACACTTGAAGGAAGAAGTCTAAGTATTTTCTGTAGAGACAGACAAATCAAGAGAAAAACACTCAATTCTGGGACTTAGCAATGTGCAAACCATACTACCAAGACGTCTTGCACTTTATGACAGAGAAAGGCAAAAGTAAGATAGTCTAAATTATAAGATGCTTTCTGAGGTAGGATGAGCAAGGCTGTCTGAAAGCTTGCCAACAGTTATAGTGCATAATAGTAAACAGCAGCAATCTGGTTTGTGCCTGGAAAAGCAGGCAGAGCACTATAAGGTATCCATAAGCCTCACAGAGCTGCAGCAGTCTCTGCAACAGCTGACAGCATAGATCAGATATTTACTTTTCTTCATGGAAATCCGGCTGATGCCAAACTTATTCAAGCAAAATTCAAGAGCGCATCACAGAAGTTTGATGCTCTGGTGAGGGGCAAAGATTTGCCATCATGTGAAGTACACTGGCTTCAGAAAGGTTAATACCACTGTTCTGAAATACTCCAAAAAAAGATTAAAAAACACCCCAAACCTACATTTACTGCTGCTGAAAACTACATTCAATCCATACAAAAGCTATGTGACAGATATGACTCAAAAACTGGAATAAGAACCATAATTCCCATTTAGTCGTGTGCCAGGTACTGAGATTTTGTGGTTTATATCAGCAGACAGTGCCTCCCGTAGCAAAATGCATATCAAGCTGAGAAATTTTTTCCCCTAACGAATTTTGAAAGATAATGGAAAAGTCTGTATTTTAGCTTTTTTCTTGGGCTCTTATGCATCATTAGGAGTTACACACGAAATTACAGAAATATCTCCTATCAGAAATTCAAAAGGAGGTACAGTCTGACTGAGAATGCCAATGTCATCTGCCAAGAAGTCACACCTAAAATCAGAGATGTCACATCATCTGCCAGTGGCATTCACCTGCTAGTACAGGAAATAAACCCCAGACAGGCTGTGCCAGCTCATCTGCTCAGCAGATCACAGTTGCAATTTAACAATAAACTGTCTCTGGAAATGTGGCCAGGTGACATAGGATCTGTCTCTTATACACATCTATTCTAGGGAGAATTTAAGACATGAAGAGGTTTATAGGTATTTTCAAAGTACTTTTACCCCAGTTATCTCCTGCTACCAGGGACAATAGCTTGCTCCTGTAATACTTAAACATCACTTGAACAAAACAGTTCCTGCTAACTCCAATAAAGCAAAGAGAATCACAGGCAGTTTTCTATTTTATGTTCCACTCTCCATAAAGCTCCTTCAGTGCTGACACTACCTGCTTACCTTACAGTCGCTGGGCAACCCACAGTACCCGTAACAATCAGTGTGACAGCTTTGGTTTAGGAAAAAAAAAAAATAAATCATTGTTTCCAATTAAACATTTACTTCAAGTGATGCTCCGAAGGAGCCCACCTTTTGCTTTGCATCCTGATTCGCACTGTTAGCATCGGTCTCAGAACAGCTTCTTGTTAACAGCAATGCAGCAAAACCACATTTTTCTGCTTCTCAGCTACAGAATACCACTATTTTCCTTCGAGCTATTTTAAGGATTTTGAAGTAAATTCTCTACCAACTTCCTGGCAGACTTGATGCTTCTTGACAGTGTTATGTTAAACTGAAAACATCAGCACTAAAAAGCAACATTTAACACGCCTCTTCTTCCCAAGAAGTTATTTAACTGCTGCTCAGACAACTAGTACATTGCACCCAGCAATAGCAAGCACACAGATCTATGCCAGGATTAATCACACACTCCTCTCAGAATCAGACTTACTGCTATTACCCCAGTTACTCAAAAAAAAATCCCAGCCATGCTACCTCCAATTTCCCCATGTTTACGCTGTCAGTTCATTTGATGTATTTGTGCTTTGTTTGCATCTCCAGCTTCGCCTTGCACAGAAGGCAGCACACAGAATTAGTGCCCTTGGTGGTGAGGAGGAGTCCTGCTGCACGCTGCAGTGCAGAGCAGCTGGGCAACAGTTGTAGGAGACTTGTACCCTTACGGTGGTCCTGTAAGCAGTTGTTCTCATCAGGAAGCATAAGCCGCTTCTTGAGATCAGGCACAAGCTGCATTATTCCACTGGGAACAAAAAGGCAAGCACAAAAATCCTAACTTCAGTCTTCAACCCCTTCTAGGAAAACCAAGTCCCCACTGATGGGTTGCAAAGATGACTTGCACAACATGGACATCACATGATTAAGGACTAAAACCCCACCATGAACCATAGGGGGAAGATTATTCCATGGAAGGTTCTGGGCACTTTAAATTGTGTTTACAATAATGGTTAGACACTTCTCACCAGTTTAAAGCTGAAGTGTCAAGTATGCACAGGCAGCGAGAGCGTGTCTGCCACCCTTTTGCCACACCCCCCTCCACAAGGAAAGCACTGGCAGAACTCCCTGCAGTACTCGTGTGTACTGTATGTGCCATCTGATCACACTTCCCAGGTTTAATACGTCTCTCCTAAAAGCAAGCTGCTCAAAGAGGTCTGATTCTACACCTTCCAAATAAAGCACGAAATTATGAACATCACACACCTTTATGCCATCCCAAGGCTATTTTACTTGTCTATGCCTCTACCCTGGGCTGAGATGAGGCTGACCCAAGGCCAGGAAAGAATTAAATAATCTACACTGACATGCTGAACCTAGAGGCTAGATCCTGTGTAGGTATATTGGTCCCTCCTAGAGATGCTCTCTAGTACTGATCACCCCTTGACATGGGTGGCTACAAGTTGCAGTATGACAAGAAACTACCTGATTGTTCATAGTGCCAGCATAGCAAGAGGGTACACTAGGGCTGGTACAATGGGGAAAAATTAGAAACTGGTAAAACAAATTGGTTGGGCCTGGGAAGAAGCTGGTTGAGAATCTCAGCGTGCCTGTGGAAGATAGAGATGATTTCCAATAACTGAAAGATAACAAACACACCTGGGGAATTAAAGAAGTACAGGGCTGGGGATGCAGATACCAAAACACTGTACATGCCTAAAAGGTGGCAAATCACTTTTGAGTGTCACCATAAAAGTGACAAACAGCTCCTAACTACAGCAGTGTCATGAGTGAAAATTACAAAGCAATCAGCTTCTTTCTGGGACAGGTAACAACTGGGCAGACAGGAGAGAGAAGAGATGCATCACTCAATGTCACACACCTGAGTATACCAAGTCTTGTTATTCTTAATATCCGAATTGGAATTCACTCAAATCTAATCAAAATTTATACATTTTGATGCAAGCATTCAGTTCATGTCAAAACGATCTTTGCCAGAATCTTTCTAGACCCTGTAAAATTACCTATCGATTTCAATACTGGAACGAAAAGCATGCTTGTTAAATCTGCTGATGTTGCCAGCTAAGTGGAGAACAGGATTAAAATTCAAAAGTGGTCCTGACAACAGAACAACGCATCAAAAAATTTGGGATACAATTCAAAGGGTGAGTAAAGAAGGCATTAACTGTACCAATGCAAGGCTTGAATGACTTATGCAGCTGTTCAGCAGCTGTTTTATCATTTCTAGGAGATGACAGATCACAGACTATGAATCTGTGTCCTACTGTTTAAAAAAAAAATCATGTTTCATCCTGAGATATTTACAGGAACATCATACACAGAAAAATGCAAAATAATGGGTGTTGACTAGGGCAGAAAAGAAGGACAAATATTACAAATAGTCCTCACACTTCTCCACACTGCTAAAAAAAAAAAAAAGACATGAAATTAAAATCACAACACATAAAATTATGGAAGAGGCTTGTCAGCTACCTGAGAAATTAATATGTTCCATCTTGGGCCAAGAGGCAATTAGAATTTGAGGAGTCTCATTTTACCAGAAGGGTCTTCAGGAGGTCTCTCCCTTGAGAATACACTGAAAACACTGAATTCAAGAAATCTTCACTGTCCACTTTATGGAAGCTTAAAGTAAGTGAAGGCTATGGCAACTGAACAGTCTTACAAGCATCCAGGAGGTTTTACATTAAAATATACCACAATATTTTCTGCTTTCCTAGATCTACTCTAGCTCCTATAGCACAGTAGAACTATATTCCAAATAAACTGAATTATTTGGAGCTTTTACTGTCCTTCAGGGTCATTACAACTGCACAGCAGTTAGCCCTACGATAAAATAAAAATTCTCTTCTCCATGGTGCATAGTCTGACCTCACTACAATGAAGCTCCATGGAACTGAGAAAAATTGCTGTATAGCAGCACATTCTCCGAAATAGAGATTTTGAAGCTCGTTGTACCAGAATAAAGTAGTACCCAGTTTGACTCAAACATGTTATATCTAGTATTTTTATGAGTCTCACTTCATATTGAAAGAATACTGTTTAAGCATTGACAAAAAAAGAAAAATCAATAAAGGAATAAAATGCCTGGTTGTACATAAGGTACAGCAGACCGATACAAATTCCTCACATTTGGTTAGGTGTTTGTCTACTGAGTCTTACTACACAGGAAGAAAGAAGTTCACACTGCTAGGACTATTTCAAAGGGGGGAAGCTATTAACAGGTCTTGTTACATCTGAGTAATTCATTGTATGCATGATCTCCTTTGTGTCCTCTGAAAATTTATGGTGTACCACCTCATGGCAAAAACAGTGCTGCTGCACAGCCTACATGAAGTGTGCAGAAACACTGGGTACCATTTCACCTGTCTGGAGGAATCCTGAAGGTGAATCTCTGTTCAGTCCTGTATAGAAGTAGCTTAAACTACTTGAAAGCCTTCTTGTAATGGGAGCAGGGAGTGAGACGTATCCTGTATCCTAGATTCTGAGTGTTCCTAGAACACAAGGACAGTTGTTCTGGGGAGTATTCAGGCGATGCTTGGATGTTCCTTTAAAAGCCACATGCACTGACTTTCAGTACAGACAAGGGTAACTACTGCAAGGTGTTATGGTAAGGGCTGTTCAGAACCATATGAACAAAAGAAGAACTCCCACTGCCTCTGAAGAATGTCCTACAGAAAAGCAATGGGAAAAATCATGGGTGTAACATGGGCAATTTGAAAAAGGTTTTCAGAACAGCTTTTGTGATGTTGGTTATTTTTTAATTTGTCCCTCCCTGAAGAAGCACAGACGTTTTGGAAATAGAGCACTGCAAGCATTAAGCACCATTTAAACTGCAGTGTGCAGAGAGGAAGCACTACCTCCACTTCGACTGGACACTTACATTTAACATTAGTCCAACTTAGACTAAATTCTGTGACGTGGTTAATTGCAACAAAACAGATTTTCTTCTGTAAGAAGTTCACCTACTTCAAGCTCGGTGGTTTTTAAATGTTCTGTCAGACATGCACATCTGTTGAGTGGGGAAGTCACCTTGAGGGAATAAGCAGGCTGAGGAAACCAGAAATGAAGAGATGCAATTAGTGATGATGAACTGGTCTTATTACCATAGAAGACTGAAGTTCAAGACTTGATCTGTGTCGTAAGTGAAGAATCAATCCGGTTAATTTTGCCAATATCCATTCTTCGGAAACAGTTTTTCATCATTGCTCAAGAAAAAGCCCTGACCTGATGAGTGAGAGCATTAACCAGAGCAGCTCAGGACAGCCAGCACTACCCGAGACCTAGCGGCCCTTTAGACCCATCTCCTGACCACAGAAAGCTTTCACAGACATCCCTGTCAATGGTGACAAATGCCTGTTTCACAGACACTTCCTGCAGTCTCTTAAAAACCCTGCCATTGCTGGAGTATTTCTAGGTAACAGTTCAGGACTAAGATAATGGCAACAGGGGTTTCCCCCTCCTTCTGCACATCAAAAAATAATTTTCCATTCAAGAATGATTTTGAAGGAACTATACCACACTACAGATATAGCAACACAGCCTATTACAAGTTTTTATCAAAAGTGACAAGCTCAAGGTGTGAACTTTACAACATCTTAAAACCTTTCAGCATAAATGAACAGCTAAAAAGTTCTGAATGACTTTGCTCAGGCGGTGGACATCACTCCGTGCTCCATCTGACCTTACTAATAATCATTCAAGCTTCAAATCTGCTACTAAAGTCTCCGTTGTAAGCAATTATTTGCCTCTGTACAAAAATGTTAATTTCATGCTCCGTAAACACATCTCCTTGTGAAAGACCAGCCTGCCCATAAAGATTGCTTTCGACAGCCTGGTGACCATCTCCTGTGGCAAGTGCCTGAAGTATCTTTCGGTTGGTAGAAACATCTGTTCTCCCCATCATAAAGGAGAGGACACACGGGGATGACACGTTTACAGGTGAGACACATACAGTGACCTCTATAAAAAGGGAAACAGAGAGTTTTGGCACTTACGAGTAACTTGACACTGTAAAATTAAGCAGAACAGCAAATGCTTTCAAGTAGCTGTAACAATTTGTCATAGCATTTAGTCAAGTAACCTGTCGTGGATAACATCATCTCTGCAGTGCTGCTCGTAAGGGAAGGCTGCATGGAAGATAAAGGCTGTGGTAAGAAATACAGCTTTTTAAGTAGAAGCAGAACCACAAGAAGGCGGCTGGTTGTCAAGCTTCAGGAAAAAAAGCACCACACTGTTTACCAAAACTAGTAGTAATAAGTAGGCAGATTATTTAGCCCAAACCAAAGTCAGCCACACCCAAACCTGTGAACAATCTCTCCCCATGAGATCATGGAACATGATGGTGCATGGCAAGCTTTATTTCAAGCATGTTAGCCTGAATCCCAAACTAAACCCATTAAATACATGCAGTTCTAGTTTTGGCTGTCAGCACATGTAAGACCACTCAGAGACAAGCTACCTATTTTAAGGCAATATAAAAAAACAACTGCCTTCTGAAAATGCAAGTGAAATGCTACATGTGAAAGTTACCACCTTTGCTAGAAAAGCAAGAGAATCATAAATGCTAGGAAGCAACTCAACTTTGAATAATTTTATGCTATTAAGAGATGCACACTGAATATGGACTCAGATCACTTCATAATTCATATCTAACACATACTAAAAGTCAGCCTCGGTTTTGCACAGCAAGTTGCCGGAGTGGTCTTTCAGATGCATCTAAATTCACTTCAACATGCACACAGAGCAATGAAATACTTTCACCCCTCCTCAAGCTTTTACTTCTAAGTATCGCTTCACAGATGCCTTCAACTAGACATATTTTCCCATGCCTGATGTTATGAAATACTCTCGGGGCCACACATTAACTGAAATAGGGTTTTTTATTTCTAAGAGCATCTCTTGAAACTTGAAGTAACAAGCAAAGAGACTTCAAGATTTAAGTGTCCATATAATGCTCCCAGATTAGGAAATATTTATGTTTTTCCATAAATTTACCACCATGCAAAGGGGCAAGACAAGTTCACCATCCCAAAAAGCATAAACCAGAGCAGTTGTCTATTATGAATTATAAAAGTAAAAAGCTCAGATAAATGTCAACATTTCAGTAATCCCATTTAGAACAGCTACTCAGGAGCAGCCTACGTAGGACTGGATTTTCACAAATTGCATTAGGAGGAGGAAGGACCATAACACTTAGTAATGATAAGATGTCAATCTTGCCAAAAGTAAAAAAATAAGACTCTTAATACATGCAATATAGTGGAATTACCTTCCAATTCACATAAAACAAACAAAATCAAGGCTGCTATGTACTTTCAAGTAAAACTAATCCTACATTGATAAATCCTGACACTTTTGTCCGTGGTCTGAAGTAAATCCTTGCAAATTCTTTGAGCAGGTGAGACCAACAGTCTTTTCTCTCTACACAGCTCAGCAAAAACAGTTCACTAAATTACACTGCTATTGTATACTCATCATCTTTGGGAGCAAAAGCTTGGTTAAAAGGCTTTTCTCCTGTTTCAAATCCAGCTCATCTCATCAATCTAGTTTACAGTACATTCCCATCCAGAGCTGTATTAGCACAATGGAGGGGGAGGTAACCCACAAAACGTGGGCAAGATCATCAAATCACCTCTATTAGTGATGCAACTTGTGTCACAGTCCCCCTTAACACATGCTGTTTGGTTAGTGGATCATTATTCATCAGGCAGGAGAGCACACTGAGGCAATTAATTTACTATTCTTTCTGCTACCTCTACCACTCAAACTCAAATTCACACTTTCATACTCCCTCATACAGGGACATGTGCCAAACTCCACTGTCCCCTAACTTTCAGGCTTATTGAGCCAAAGAAGTTAAAAACCTTCTAAAGCGGAAGGTTGCTTCTGTAAAAACAGAAGGGAAACCTCAGTGCCAGCCTTAAAGGAATCAATAAATGCTTACTAGTAGGTGGGAAATTCAACACATTTTTGGCTGCTTAGGACACCTATTTTTAACATCTCCAAACAGTTGAATCTAATTGGTTGCTGCAATTTAAACCACCTTTCCTATATAGAACTTTAAATAGGCACTTGGCTTTAGTTTTCAGAACTGCATTCAGCCCATGCTAACATTTCAGTCTCAGTGACAGCCAAAGAAGTTCCCAATTAAACAACAATGACTCCACAGCAACACCATTCTATTTAAGTAATCTTCTTTGCAAGCCTCAGAAAGATCACTGGATGCAAAAAAAACCCATGCTCATGTAGTTAAAAGCCTTAATCCTCCATCCTCACGAAGAACTATCCTGACTAGAACAACTGACATAGCAGTTCTCAGTACAGTAAGCTAAACGTTTCATCCAAGAAGGGAAAGTATGAAGCAACTATAGGACATGGTGTTAAAGTGGGAAAAATCAAATACTTTAATCTCCAAAATTCCTTTAAATGCATTTGCAAAAAGCAGCAGTTGTTTTGGACAAGCCAAATATTCCATTTAGACCACAGGGACAAGAAACCACCCCAAATTCCTTTAAGTTAAATAAAAGCCAACTTTCTGCTAGTTTCCATTAAAGGTTGGATCATTTTCTTTTCCTTACAAGAAGATGCAAGCCAAAGTTCATAGCTACTACACATTTCAAAGTATTCAGATCAATCTTCCAAGTGCTGCATAAAAATACTGCATGCTTTTGATTGATGTTTCAGAAAATGAACTGTGGCTTGTCTTTTAATCAGAAAGTGTGAGGAGTTTGGGCTCCATACACTGTACAGAGAAGGGACCTCTGGAGAGTGTACGGTAAGATAGCTGCAGCTGAGGGACACACAAAATCTTTGAGATTTTTTTCTGATGAAGTCATGGCAAGAAACCAGAGCAAACTAGACATAGTGGAAACATTCCGGGTGAGTGGGGAAAAAAACCTCCCTTTGTTACTCAAGTGAGCAACCACTAAGAAAAGATTCATATTATCTACAGCAACCTTCAGTATAAACTTTCTTAATAATTTGTGAGATATGAAAACATGTCCAACTAAACACTTGCAACCAGTAGCTTTACAGCAATTTAGAAGAGTTACCTCCTGCTGCCAAGTATTTGATACATACATTTTCCAGAGTCACTACACAACTGGCAAGTATCAAAACCAAACCTTTGGCTGAATGTTTCATTTGCACATTGATACAAAGAACCATTTTATGCTCCTGTACAAATAGAATCAAACACGAAAACTTCTCCTCTTTGCCAGTCATCAGTGAGAGCCTTTGTTCAGCTGCACAAAAATTCAGTATAACCAGTTCATACTTTAAAAAAAAATAAAATCAGTGTGCAGCAGCGAATGTTTGCCATCGCAAAGCATGGAAAGATTTGCTAGGAGGATTATATCTAAGCAGTTTTAAACACTAATGCGAAGTAGCAAAATCCAAATCATTAGACTTGCATTTGCTTGATTCGACTCCTCGCTGCAGGGCACTGTGCCATGTCCCTTCAAGTAAAGCATGCAGGTCCCTGCTCAAGTCGTTACCCATTGATGCTTGCCATCTCTAATCTTCTCTTGGAATTGCTCCCCAGTGCCAGGCAGACTCGAGGGATTTCAACGACCACAAGCTGGCTTATACTTAAACTGGTCCAAAGCTGGAGGAAGGCTCTTTAGGGGTAATGCAGACAGGCAAGGAGATTCCCTTTAGTTACAAATGAAATGCATCACTAACCATACACACACACACACACACATATATATATATATATTATAGGTACATGGCTTTTTTGAAATATCTTTTCACCAAAAAAGTCTTTGCACAAAAAGCTACTGATAAGCAATACCCATTTCCTTTTAAAACTCTCTATAAAGATTTTTGACAAAACCTCCAACAATCTCTAACAATTAGGACCACCATTAGTTGATGAACTGCTAACATATAAACAATCCTTATCAGATGTATTACCCGTTTGGCACATACCTGTCTAAGGTCTATTTCCACTACCTACTTTGGAGCATTTAGCCTTCAGACACTCAGCTGGTCCTCTCAGGATGCCTCCTTCCTCTCCTGCCTTGACCAGACTGAGAACTCAGGGTGCTGCACACCGAATCCCATTTTAATGAGGTGTCTTGCAGCAAAACACAGATATTTTCCCAACCTCTCTCAGGGTATAGGGAGAAATAGAAAGGGGAAAAAAAAAAAAAAAGTGAACCGTTTATGTAGTGATGAATCAAGCTGTCTGAATTTTGGAAGTCAAGGACTTCTGATGTAATACCCAAGTCGATAACCATATAGTCCCTCTCCACCCCAAAGCCACACATTTGACCATACAAGCAACTTTTTGTACCATATATATACACACACACACACACGAAGATGTCCTTCTGGGCAAGTGTTCAATTCAAAGCTATGCAGCAAAAAAAAAAAGCACAAAAAGAGTAATTGAAATATCACAAAAGTTTCTGTAGCGGAGGGCCATGCTGTTGTCACTGACACACAAAACACAACGTTTCCATATATTCAAATAAATGTCATTTTTTTTTTTTTCCTCAGTGCTGAAAGGTTGCATACCTGTTACAAATTCCAGTTCAGCAGATGTGTTTAAGTACCCTTTCAAGCAAGCGCCCACCTTCCAGTATCAGCAATAGAGGGCCAATAAATAACATACCATGCAATATCATCCATGTCAATGTTTCTTCTGTTCTCTACATGTGTCCCAACTAACATCTGTGCATGTCTTGCAAAAGGATGTTTTAGGCTAGTAAATCCCCTGACAAAGGCAGAAAGTAAATTTTCTTGATTCAAACACTGAACACTTAATTCCTAAAACTTTATTTTCAACATTTCCTCAGAATATACTGCATGTAATATTTAGAGCTGCTGGCTTCCAGGAGACATTTGTCAAAACCCATTTAGAAGCGATAATGTCTAAAACATCTGCAGCTGGTTATAATGTATCAGGAAAATAAAGTTGTCTGGCCTCAGTACCCTGCCAGAGTTTGAAGGAAAAAAATAAAAATCAAAACCATATGTCTGCTCTTAGTTTAGTCTCAAGTGATCTATATTTTATAAGGTAACTTACCATTAATTTTTAAACTCCTATGAATTGAATTCTACTAATTGGACTTCTTGGGCTTTTTAAAAAATGCTTAAAAAAAACCCCTTAGAATTCCCATAATCCAGCTGGCTTTGATTGTACCAGTCAAACATCCAAAATCCTTCTGGTAAGAGGCGTAAACTCCAGAAGTTATCAGAAAAGTGGCACACCCCGAGTACCTCCCTTCACTTCTCCCCCAGAAATATATTTCCTGCAATTGTTTTATCCAGGTTATCACCATTAGGGGTGCTCAAAATTACATCCCTTCCTGAGTATTTTCTGGTTTTTAAATTTAAACTCTATCTCAAATAAATAGTGGCTTACTGCTTCAAACAAAGTGAGTGAGAGCAGGGATTTTAATCCAGAAAGAAACTCAAGTTTTAACCCAGGTTTCCCTTTCCCTCTAATGAAAGCCATTTCAACAAGGTGATACAGTCTTCCTGCTCCAAAGGTTCTTGAGTAATATAAATCAGCAGATATAACGTACACAAACACTGATGCTGGAAAACCACTGCTATCACAGGTATAGCTGAGATTTACAGGGCTGTGACTCACTACCAGCAATATAACAGGGGCAAAGTCTCACTGCTGTGCATGCAACCAGCACTCGGGAAAGACTCTCCCTTCCTTCAGGGAGTGCTTCTATACAAGCCTTCAGCTGCCACCAGCTCAGCATGCTTTGCCTAACTTGGCATTTGCTCATGCCAAATTTCTGTATTAAAAAAAGCCTTCCATGGCTTTGGCTTTAGAGACAGCTCAAGCAAAACATTCTGGAAAACCAGCTAATTCAGCTGTTCCTGTGGCCCAAACAGGCATTCCTGTATGGAAAGGCTGAAGCCAACTGAAAGAGCTTGCCCAACAAGCAGGCAAGCGTGTCCAACTCAAACAGAAAACGTTCAGCACAACTTCCTGGTCTGTGAGCAGAGTCCCACATCCCTAAGGACAGTCCACCATCCAGATCCAGAGAGAGACTGGGAGAATGATACACTGCAAGTGAAAATCGTCCGGGTAAACACGTAACTTGTGTTTCAGACTGCAGTGAAGTGGTCCAAAAACTACATAAACCTTCCCAACTGCACCTCCCCAACATACGTTGTTTTGTGGGTCAGGGAAAAGCAACTGTCACACAATGTTATAACTTTGTCTTTTTAATGCAAGCAGCTCTTTCTATCCATGCTGCTCTGGAAGAGGCACTTCTCACAAGGCAAATCTGCAAAACGCTTTCAAGAACAGAGCAGGAACAGAGGAGCAAGGCTTGTGCTAGAAAGCTCATTTCTCTGGGTAAGTTGTTTCACAAAGAAATTATCTAGTACAGTGATAGAAGAGGCTGAGCACAACGTATTTTGGGTTCATAGCTCCTGGGAAACTTAAAGGAGATAAACAGCCCTGTCATACTTTGTTCTCTTAGGAAATAAATGTTTTTCTCAGCCCCATGGATTAATGCACTCAGTTATTGCCTTCACTGCTTAGTCTCTGATCTCAGTGCAAAGTTGGTAAGAACTGCCTCCCATCCTTCTTTCAGAACACAAAAGACAGTTGAAAATTTGTCTTCAGCTTTTAAGTGCTCAATAGCCACGTAGTTTCCCAGTAATGCTTTTACTGACTGACCACTTAGCAGGCTTTCCTGTTACTGAACAGTAATTGCACAGCAAATATGGACACAGCCACCCCTTGTCACTGCAGAACCTTTAGTAAGAATAGATAACTATACGACTTTTGATACATCAGAAGATTGCAAAGCAAACAGAAAACAATTAACATTCCACATTGTAAAAAGTTTTGCAATGATGTACACGACAATAGGGCACTCTATAACCGCACATTTGTTTTTAAGCTGAGTTCTAGCCTGACATGCTCTTGCAACTTCCAATCAGAATCTGAACATCAACTTGATAAGCAGTTTCACAGCTGCTCATGGGCCCCAGCAGAAACAACATAAATGGACGAGGACGAAATATTTTTTTTTAAACCCTTTGCAACTTTATAGAACTGAGCAGCAAAATGTCAAAGGCCAACTCCAAGCTCAGACAGACACCTCTACACTGACTTAATCTTTGAAAGAGCAGCGAAGTTTTCTGAACACTGGTTGAGTAAACGGGAGATTGAATATCATCATATGAGGAAGTTAACTGCACTCACCAGGAAAAGGTGGCAACTCTAGTGAAGCCAGTAGCTCCTCCAAACTACCTGCAAAATGCGAGGAAGAACATGATCTCTGCAGAACATGTATTTGGAAAGAGAGGCGACTCAGAGCTCTCTTACAAACACACCGTTTAAGGTAAGAATTCTGATTTACTGTTAAAAATTCACCTCCCTCCAATACACAGCCTTTTCAGTTAGATACATAGAATACAGCTTTTGCAGTGTGCCTTTAAAATCCTAAAATTCTAATTAAAAACCCAAACCAGCAGCACTTATTCCATGTCTAAAAAAGTCAGGACATGGTTTGGGTTTGGGGCTCTAATCACTATTGTAATGGCAGAGAACTACCTCTTCTCATAGATCTTGGCAGGGGCAGACCCAGGACAGCCCAACTTGTCTTTAAAGGCACATCTCTTAAGCACCTGTTATCTTCAGATCACCTAAGCACTGTATTAAATACTTGCAGCACCACAGCTGTGTGAGCTGCCAACAACTCCACACAACACAGTTTTTCTGTGAAGTACAAAATCTATCATGTATGATCATCCACTATTTCAGAAGCAGCCACAGGTTCTGGGGAAAAAAAAAAAAGACATTTTAGATGGCTGTTAGTCTCATAGTCTCATCTTATGCAGCACTATCTAGTCTGGATTTTGGAAATGCCCTCCCAGGAACACTAGAGACTTTTTCTTCTATTACTGCTAAAAGACCACAACTACACAATTGCAAAATCCTAAAGAGTGGCTCAGTGGCAGTATCAGTTCACAACAAGGCAAACTGCTGCAAGAAAAAAAAGTGAAAATCATACATTTATTTGAATCTGTAACCCACAAATAGCACAGTATTACTTTGTAACCTGTAACAGGCAGTAGATCAACTTTGAAAGGAATGTACAGTCAGCTTTCAAAGACTTCTAGAAAATGCCTGGAACATTTTAATAACTTAATTCTGACTTAAAGAAATCTTTAATTAAGACAGCATTTAGAAAGTATTTTCAGAACAATCTGGAATCCTGTGGAATGTGTTAAGGCCTCCAAAGAAGCCTGCTCTGGCTAAGAGCTGAGATCAGTTGTGACTTAGAGACGGAAAAAGCAGCAGTCAAAAGTAGCCAGCGCCATCCAAGTCTTGCGTGTCATGTCAGTTTTTGGCACCCGGATCACCCCTGCTTATCCTTTATCACATCCATTTGAGGAGTTTGCCCTGTTTTTTCCAAAAAGATGGCATCACCCAAATTCAGACATACAGGACTTGACTTACAAGAATTAACTGCTGGTTACTTTTACACTAGCAAGCCACTGCTAATCCATGTTCCAGTAAAAAAGTAAGCAAATTAGGTCAGGGGAGTATAAGTGCTACTAAAATGTTGCAGCGCACCTTACATCCACAGTTCAGCACTTCCTCACTTCCTTGTTGTCAGCAAGGAGCAGACAACATCTGAAATCAAGTCCAGGTGGCCAAAGGTCTTGGTGTGGATACCAATGAACTTCCCTTTATTTTTAGAGAGAGCTTATGCCTTGAAGTGTCTATCGAGTATGTGCAATTCCCAAGAGACTGAGGAGATTATACCCTCCTGGGGTGCTATTTTATAACTTCTTTCAATTATAACCTTTCCAAAGCAGGTCTCCTTCTAGCAATAGAAACTCAAAGATGGATAGCAAAAGCTACAGCAGAGACCCCTTTCTCTTTCTGAAAGCTGCCCATCCAACCAATACCCCTCTGTTTCTAAATGGTACATTACACTGCAAGATAACAAAACACCTTAACATTTACAGTTTCTATTATATATATACACAAAAGAAAAGTGTTTACATGATAGACATTTTCTCTCAATCTCAGGCTCCAGAGAAACCAGAACTATTTGAGACATGAAAGCAAGAGAGGACACACAATCCATCAACTCCAAAACTGCTGCTTTAGTACAAGCACTTCCCACATCAGCTGCGCACCAACCTGCTGTGCCAGACGTGGTTCCCACCTTTGAGCCGGGTGGGTGCCTTGGCAGCACATATTCAGTCCCACAGACTTGAAGCATCCACCTTGCTGATTCCACAATGAAAAATTAAGGTGATTCAGGCAATCCATTAACATAGATTAATAGTTATGTCAAGCACTGTGTCAGATTCATGGGATGCCAGCTGTCTCATACTACGAAACTGCCAGCCTTGCTATAGTGCCAAGTGTTTTGCCCAGTGCAGCCCATTCTGCCAGCTGGGTGTGGGATAGGATGCTGTTGGAGGACAGATGAAGAAATAGGCATTTACCTCCTTTTCTCCTTGAAGTCCACTGCCCCGGGGAAGTGCATTCAGTCCCATCCCCACATCAGCCTGTGCGGCTGGAAGGGGGCGCAGTTAGCGACTCTCCTGGGGGCAGTGAACATGCGACTGGCCAGACCTACACCAGTTTGCTTACTGTCCTATGTTGGGCTTGATATAAACCACCGTGAAGAGCAAGAATCACTAGAGTAGCATCCCATTTCAGCCTGTGCAACAGCCATACACCAAAGGTGTAAAAGAAAAAAAAAAACTTGACAGTTTGACTATCCAAGATATAACACAGCCTTCCCTGCCTACCTTTTCAACCCCAAACAGATGAATTATGAAGATCTCGTGTGCTGCAGTCAGAGGATAAAAGGTTCAGCAGCATTCTTGTGTTCTCTTATTGTCACCTCTCAGCAAAGGCAGAGTTGGTAAGCAGAAGCCAACAGCAAAGAAGCAAAAACCTGTAATACCTCATGACTGACTGAAGAGATGGTACAGCATTACGTGGCAAGGATGTACCTAAACTAACTCTTGACTAACTCCTGCTGCAAACTGTGTTTCTCAAACATTCAGCCTTCCAGGGACACAAGCCAGCATTTGTGGCTACTGGTTGAGGTACAGTAAGTCCCTTTGGAAAGCTGTTCTGCAGTGCTTTTGCTAAAAAGCAATGTTTAATGCTTCCATCATTTTGGCTGCAGATCACAGTTCTCTCTTACATATTCACTGTAGGTTGTCCAAGCCATTCTGCAGACTAGTAAGGATGAAATTTTCATAACATAAGCTAAAGCAAAGATGGCTTTGAACCACAAAAGACACTTGAAACTTGAAGAGCGTCAAGAAACCAGGTGATATCTTTGCAACTGCTGCCTCTCCCTCCCTGCTTTTTCAAGTATTAGTATTCCTTAAGATTAAGATCTTTCGGAGGAGATTCATTGTTACACAAAGAGTTTAGCCCCATTAGATACTAAGCAGAATTGCTAAAGTCAACATTAAATTCATAAACCCAGACATGCAATTAAAATGTTGGATTACATTTCATTAAATTTTAAGAGTACTCCATAACCAAGCAGCTTTCAGGGTCTTTTCTGCCAACCAGCCTTCTCCTTTGAGGAGCTGCTGAGTTTCTAGCAGCTTTAGAAGCTTTGTACCCTGTGATTTCAAACAAGATCCAGGTGCATGCACTGATGTCTTCTTTATTTAATTCCTGACCCTTCTTGCCAACTGCACACAGCACAGAACCAAGAAGAGATTACACACACACACTGAATGGTGATATGTTACACACTGTTCTCATTTAGGCAGCCAGAACAGAATCCTAACTGCATAATCCAGCAGCACTGAACACATGCCCAAACTCATTCATTTCAAGATGACAAAGTTTATAAATAGGATGGAAGAAAAATTTCTTTGTTATTCTTTTCCACCTCCTGAACAGAGGAGATTGCTGGGGTCAATGAACAAGTCTACCTTAACAGTGCGTCACAACAGTTCATGAGCAAGAGACAGATAATTATCAATAGCCTTCCAGAAGAGAAGGGATGAACACCATGCCTCACTGCCAATCATAGCCATTGCCTTTCCTTTGCTACTCAGGAACAGCAGCCTTCCCAAGAGCCACTTGTACACGAATTTCTGCTAAAAAAAAACCACTTTATCTGCAGGTATAGCCAAAAACCCACATGAACCTATTACTAATGAATCCAACTCCAATGAGCTTGAAAACATTTTGCCAAAGACATCCTGTTATTGTGAAGGTGTGACTCAGAAATGAGGTAAGCCGGTGCTCCTCTTAAATGTTTAGACCTTTAACAGTTGTAAGGAATTGTAAAGAGATTAAAAATAACCAAGGTTTCAAAGTTGGGTCTTTTTGCAGCTCTGACAAGTTAAGGTAGAAGAAACTGGATCCAGAAATCTCAAGCCTGAGCCAGCAGATTCAAGTATGAAACAATGACAAAATCTAGAGAGATACAACACATCAGAAGACTGGAAACACCCAAGATCGTTAAACACTGGATTCAGTCAGCAGTGAAAATCCAGCTGTCTCAGAGCTGTGCAGTACTTACGACACAGTATAAAAATCAGGTTATTTCACTGCTGAGAAGCTGCCTTTTTTGGTACAAGTACAAGCAAACAATCTAATTTTTAAGGCATTTTCCATAGAGCAACTTTAGGGAAAGAAAATAAATATACTTTCAGCTGATGTTACTTTATGGGAAGCAGTCTTCGTTTGGGTGCTTTACCTTCTTCTTGCAGATTTCTGACTAGGCCTCCTGCATGCTATAGGAATATACATCAATCCTCATGAAGTCATCACTTTTCCCTAAAGAGCTCAGAGAATCTAATTCTGTTTTTCTAATTATCTCAAGAGTTATTCAAAAGCAAGAACTTTACAGGCTAGCAAAAAACAGACCTAAAATAGCCTTAAAAACCTCTTAAATGTGAGGAAAAATTCTACACAAAGAAAGCATAAGACAGGTAAGTCATAGCTGCAGTAAGCTCTACACAACTATTTTATAACTTGGATTTAATTAGAAATAACTCAGCTTCTTGCATTATTTAAATATTAATAGCCAAATGTCTACTCTACAAGAAGTAGCAGTCTAATTTTGATACTAGCAGGGTAATGCTACACAGCAATCTAATACATTATTTTTCTATTTTCAGGGATTCTCTAACGTATTGCAACTTCCTTTAATCCAAGTTGTATTGAGCTGCTCTGACAAAAAAAAATTTCAGAGGGGAAAACAAGCAGTTTTCATAAACAAATACTGGCAAAGTTCAAATACAGACATAAATTGTGATAAAGGGAGCAGGGCATTTTCATTTTGCTCCCATTTATATTGAATAGAAAAATTTTGGCATACTCCAACATAACTGACAAGATAGGAAGATTAGGGTAAGGCAGGAGAAGATCTTTTACAGCATTTGAGTGATGGCTGCATCTATGATGTCAAGGGCTAAATCTACAAGAAACTTTAATATTGAAATGTTGTGCATCTCGCAGCTCAGCTTCCAGCTTTGCAATTCCCACAGTGTGGTCTATGTCCCTGAGTAAAGTCTGTAGGCACCTTTAGAATCAAATTCAAAGCAACTGGATAAGATGGGCTTTTGATCTCTGATTTCTCCAGGTCTTAGGTACGTGGCCCTTACGTACAGGGTGGCCTCTATATGGCATAAGAATCACTCATACCTGTTTGCACACTTTGATGTCTGAGCTGATCCTCTCAAACACAGAGCGTGATTTATTTCTTATTTTGCATGGTCAAAGCTGTGAGGCAAATTCGATTGAGTGCTGTAGCTCAATCAAACTCTCAAGTAAAAACCATCAATGATCTTTGTAGAAGGGTAGCAGGGCACAGTCCTCCTCGCCCCTCCACCCCAGGGCTGCGAACACAAGTACCCAGAGTCCCACATGGCTCATGGAGAACTTGGGTCAGAGCCGTGCCCTGAACTCAGCATCCTCGACAAGAGGTGGTCAGTGCTAAGGACGGCTGCTGGGCTTCAGGGAAAAGGAGTTGGGAAGAGCTACTCAGAAGGAAAACATGAGCGCAAACCCCAGGGGCTTGACTGGCAAGAACTTTGGACCCAAGATGTCAGGTCTGGAGAGTATCGGCTGGTTTCTGAGGATCACTGTCTGCCTGAGCCCTTAAACCCACTTAGGTCTAAATCCACAAAAGGAGTTGGGCACAGAATGTCTCTCACTTCCTAGGGCTTTCAGTTCACTCTGGCATAAACAAAGCATGCAAATACCTGCATTATATAAACAGTGTTAGATTGAAGAGGGCAAACAGTTTTCTAAATGGAGAAGAAATTAAGGAAAACATACAAAGGCATGAGTTGTCCTCTCAGTTAAACCTCAACCGATTTGGAAGACAGCATGTGAGTTACATACAGATAACCATAAAAATAACTATTTCCCATTCCCAGTCCGTAAACCACTACATTTCTCATGTTTTGTCCATTCAGCTTTTGCTACACACAGCCATATTTCTCCCACTTCATACTGCAGCACTGGTCCCACTAATCACTGACATATGCTCCGGCACAGAGCATTTCCTCTGGCATGCTTTAAAAAGAAGCACTGTCACCATACCAATATAAGTGCTGGCAAATATGGTCTGTCAGGTTTTGTTTTCAAGGACTATAAAAATAGACTTCACTGCAATAGGCTTGAAAACACATACCCTCTAGAAATAATTTTTTAAAACAAGTTTTCAGATGACTTGTTATTGTTTTCAGAGATCCAGAGAGAAAATCTGTAGTCTTCTATTTCATTTAACATTTTCAGGTTAAGCCAATATTTGAGTTCTTTTACACGACTGACAATTCCCAGCTAATTTATTGCAATGCCTGTGCTCTCTGCTTACGTGCATCAATTCACAGCATCTCAGATGCATTTCTACTATGAGCACCCTCTTATTATAAAAATATCAGCACTTGGAAAGACAACAAGACATCACTTGCTTCCAGAACTTAGGCCTTTCACCCTTGGTAACCAGTATTAGCTTATGCTGACAACAGCTTTGGCCAAAATACAAGGAAAAGGGTCTTGGCACAGACTGAGGTTCGAGACACTTTCTTGTTAGTTTGTAATTGCTTTGCCAAGGACTCTCTTTCTGTAATCAGCTGGCCCAAGTTCCTATTTGCAGAAAATAAGCAACTACAGGAAAGAAAACCTATTATCTTTTATACACAGATACTCTGCAGCAATCAAAATCAAGGATGACACAAGTAAGGCCCTCACACATTGCAGATAAGGCTTTTCCAGTCTTCCACATCCCCATTCACAGGGCACACAACCCACATCTGAAGATCAGAAACAATCTGGGGCAGAACAGGGAAAGAACCACACTTCCAAAGAATGAGCAGCAACAGGAGGAAAATGGCAACAATCATAACTTGGACAGTCCTCAGGTCTCCGTATGTATCACCAAATACACTTCTGCCAGTTTCTATATCAAAATCTCAGGTCTTCCAATATTTTGCAGATGTTGTTGCACCTCACTTCCATGCCCTCAGAATCAGGCAAGCAAAATAATTTTGAGAAGTCTCATTCCAAACACTTTAATTGTACCAGTACAGCTCTTTTGCTGCTGTGAACAAGACCTGAGAACAGATGTTGGTTTTCTGAAGGAAGACTTTTTTCCGCCCCAGACTAAATTAGTACCTTGAATCTGATTCAAAAACAGCCACAAAAAAGGAATTAGGCAGCATGCAACAGCAAAATATCACTAGGAGTTTCAGATTTTTCCAACACAGTAAGCTGCAGCCTGAGAATCAAAGAGAAGTGGCAGTCCAGGGTGTATTTGGTCGATCAGCAAAACTAACATACACAGGAGTGGGAAAAAAGGGTTATTTCTTATTACTTGGCTATCACACACTAAAGCCTGGCAACAGGCCACCTGGAAGATAAATGAGAAGACAGAAGATAATCACAGGGTTCACTTCTTTTTGAGATCCAGAATAAGCCTGTTATGTAGTGGCTAACATGAACTGACAGTTGGGCTAAATTTAAGTGACCTTCTGTAATGTTACATAAAATAACTTACTTGTCTAACTGAAACCCTTTACAACATAGTTATGTCTGTATTTATCTAGCTTTCAGGGTTCTGATTTTCTTTAGTGAGGGAATATATTTTGCTTTTACTTATCTGAGTTGAAAGTAATCTCTAAAGAGAGCCACTTCCAAAGAAGCAGAGTTAAGATTAAAGTCAGTCTGGGCAGAAGTGAAGTAGCTGCTCACTCTTAAAAATAATAATTTTTTTTAAAGATAAAACAACAACAACAAAAAAAGCATATGAGAGCCAGACCTGGTTATGTGCTTATTTTGGTATCATACCCTAGATCAAAGTCACTAAGACTTATTTTTCAAAGGAACATCACATTCTAAGACATCTTTGAAAACTTTGGTCTAAACATTAAGAACACTCAAACTCTGTTTCACCTGTTTTATTTATTAAGCAACAGCTCTTGCTTACTAGACCGTGTGAAAATTTCTTCTTTGGACTTCATCTGAAGGCTGAGAAATGTTAGGTAAGCTCAAGAAAGAAAAAAACCACTCTTTTCCATCATGGAGAAAAATTGTTTGCTTGCTAGTATCATGAACTAGGTAAAAGTAACTTCCCAAATGAAACTGAACACAAGTAATTTACACAAAGGCAAGCCTACACAATCTTCCACTGAGAAAAACCAAGACTGACTGTGAGAGGTTTTAAATGTTATATTTCTGAATAATCACAAGCAAAGATGGAGAAGAGAATGACTATCCTTTGAAAAGTCACCTTAACTTGCACATGTAACTGCAAGCAAAGGATTTCAGGCTTTAGAGATCAAGCAGAGCAGAACTTTTCATAACAATTTAATCCTGTAAAAACAGTTGTTCAAGAGGGCAGAAGCAAAGCAGCTCTGCATGTAGGAGGGACAGCTGACAGTGTTTCCAGACAAGATCTGATAAAGCTCTAAAACATCACAAGACTTTGACTAACAAAGACAAAATGTCATTCTAATCAGATTTTTGCCAAGGGAGAATAGTCAAAAAAGAAGGAAGATTTCATGCATCCAGAAAATTCTTGCAGGAGACAGACTGATTTACTGTTATTCTGCAAATCCTTTGTTTTTATTATCAAATAGCTCTCCTGCAGGAAGACAGAGTTCATTTACAGACTTGCAGTTTTAAGATATAAATCCAAATATGCGTACCTGTAAAAACAGGTATTTTAAATTTAACCCCTTAGTCATTATTTCAGTAAACAGCTGCAGTTTCTGTGCATTTAAAAAGACTCTGATATGCCTTTTGGAAGTTCGACTTCTGCAGTCACCTTGTGAACTGCAACCATCAGAACAGGCCAGGTTCTCTATTTGAAAGCTACATCAGAGAAACATGTCAGGTCACTGCTACATCAGCTACACAACATACAAGCAAGAAATACATATTAGTGTTGAGGAGAGACACTGAACAGAAATTAGTTACCTCGCTGCAAAGGTAATGCTCAGCTTAACAGGGAAGGATGACAGCATTCACTATTCAGAAAATTTTTGGAAGTTGCTTTTTGCTATTTGTTGTGCTAATTGGGAAGAAAAAGGTATTACAACTGAAAAATTAATAAGGAGTCAAGACTGGAAGACACAATCACCAAATAAACATTAAGAGTGAACTTCACCAGGTTGGGCAGAACTATGCAGTCAAGCCTTTGCAGACTCCATCCTCCTCCTCCCCTTCCTTTGCTTTCTATTTCTGACCAAGGAAAGAATCATAATACCCACAGGAGTTACATCAACTCGCTTAAAACAGGGTTTCCATATTAAACCCTTAATATGTCTAAACTGCTTATCATTCAGTCTGACTCAGTAGTATCAAAAAGCAATGGATATAGTTATATAAACTGGGTTTTGTGGGTGTGAATTTGAAGCCATCAGCTACAGTTTAGTAATTGCCTCTGTGTGCTCTTGTCCACTGTAGTCCTACGACCTCCACAAGCACCTATACTGAGGAATTTCACCCCTGACTCACACCGGTGGCAACATGTTTATGTCATGACTTCCAAAAGACAAAAGTTTGCTGAATGCCGCCAACCATGGGTGCAGTTAATGAAAGCTGTGTTTTAGATGCCCAGACAGAGTTGCAGTAAGACCGAAATAAGTCAGACCTTGGAAATGAGCTGGATGACATTTCCTCAAGCTTTTTGAATATACTCATGAGGGACACTGCTCACAATAGCTGGCAGCCAGTGTTTCCAAGAAAATGACAGGCAGAATAAATATTTTAATTCTTGTGAGCTACAGAAGAAGATACGCCATTAATGGTCATCAACCTCAGAAAGATAACTTATCAAAGTGGGAAGGCATGAAGCAGTATCAGAGGGGACTGCATGACTAGGATAGCAGAGAGATCAGTTATAATAAAATCAACAGCTTTTCTACTGAAGCAAGTTTCCTCCCTGAGTGTCGGCAACACCAGAGCACTGCTTGTACTCCACTGTAACTGTGGTTAAAAAGCCTTAATTATGGATATATGCTCTAGAGAGCTCTCTTTTAACCCTGGAGCTAAGATCAGAGAAAATGGAAGAACTGCAAAAGGGCAGGAAAAGAGAGCTAATTATTTAGAAAGTAAGGCAAACTTAAGGACTAAGAAACAGTAGACCTCCCTTCTTTGAAGCTGCAATTTAAAGCTTTATCAAGTTTATGAACAATAAGGAGACATGTGAAGTGACACATTTCTTATATTTTTGGGGGTGCACAGGACTTTGGATGCAGAGCTGCCAGCAGATCTCAGACACCATAGAAGTTACTCTCCTACCCAGGCATTTGAAAAGGAGGGCTGCCTGGCAACTTACTGTGCTACATATTGATTTACTTATCTGTAGCTTTCTCCAGTCGTTTGCCAGACCCTTTAAATCTAACGAAAGAGGCACAGTCTGACAAGTCTGCCATAATTTGATATCCAGTACTACTCATATTCTTAACAAAGCTGTGTAGATAAACACTTCTTTCCTTGTTACCTATCCATCATCTAGCCAAGGTAACACAAAATGCAGGAAATACCACGAGTGTCAGTTACACTGATAGAAAAAGATACCATTACCACTGAGAGGTTAGGCTTCATGTTGAATAAAGCAGGACCAGTAATACTTCCTAGCTCCCTGGGTTGTAAGAAGTCATGAGCAGCATGCCAGATCTGAAGGGAAAACTACAAGTAGACTCTTAAAGAGATAATGGAGAATGTGAAAGTTTATTCATTGTAAACAATATGAAAGGCAGTACAAAAGTAGAACATAAAAATATTAAATTAGAAGGGTGGAGGCTATTATCTCTGGATTTGGAAATAAAGCATCACACTGTTATACTCCTGAAAGTGACTCGATTTGGTCAGGAGTCTGTGAAATCTGATAAACAGATTCACACTTTCTGTTAACTGCTAAAAATCCCCACCAACAGCTATCTGTTTTGCAAACAATCTGGGACCTGAAGTCAAGTCAGAATGTCATTTATACTTCTCTACAGAGGCAGAGGAATCCCAGGTCAATCTGTATCTAGAAGGAATATGTGGGTGGTCAAACTGCACTAGGACTGACCAAAACCATTCTGTCGAGGGACACTGGCTTAGGTTAAGGCAAAGTGCACAGGTAGGGCAGAAAGGCTATTCCCAATTTGATTCCAGAATAGGAACAGATAGATACAAGGTTAACACAAAGTAACTATTCAGCTTTAACCCAACCTACCTCAATCCGATTGAAGTAAAATTTAAATCATATTTAAATTAATGATTATTTAAATAATCATTCATGCCTGCTTGCCATCACAGTACATCCCATCAGAATAGCCAGTTTTTAATCCATTCAGCCATGGGAAAATTCCTTTCTGTTTTTCTAGTAAAGGTGATCCAAAAGAAAATCTACACGTACACTCAGGTCACCCAGCCTGAGAGTACCTATTATTAAAAGATTTCATATGCACAAAGTTACTGAAGCCACCTCTCTCCCTGTGCCTACACAGTATCATGCATTATTCATGCTACTACCAAACAGCTTAAAGTGGTGTAACTTAGAGGTTACTCTACAGAGTTAACAGGATGGAAAACACGAAGCATGATGGACACTAGAGAGAGAGAGGCCTCTGATGGTAAATATCACTGCAGTTTTGTTTACATAAGCATTTACACCACCCTGAAGTACCATGAAACTCAGCACAGCACACTCCAGTTAAGGTGCACTCCACAAAAGCCTACGAACAACATCTCTACTAACGTCAACAGGGTACCAAGCAGGTTGAAACGCCTGCTTTCATATTGGATCAAAAAGAATTTTTTTGCAGCATGTTTTATGGGTTTTTTCTTCCTGATGATATTTCACACACAGAGTGGAATACCTCCTACAAACTCCTAATGCACCCCACCAGCTCTTTACTTTCCAGAAGGAAGCTGAAGGCTACCAGCCTGTTGCATGGGAGAGGAAAAGGTTGCAAAGAAGTAGGAGCAGCATGCAGATTGCTTTTACACCTGGATAACAACTTCCTCAAAGTTTAAGTTAAACATGATCTGTTCTTAAGCAATGTCAATAAGGTTACAGTTGGCTCCACAGGGAAGCAAATAAGAGTCACAGGAAGGTTAACGTCAGTTCTTTATCTTTTTATTAGTGATGCCTGGAACTGTATTTAAACAGGGAGTGGAAGACGATACCGTGTAACAAAGTCTGGTTGGTAGCATTGTTCTGCCTAATTTCACCAACACTCCTCAACTGTGGTAAGAAACTTTCCATTAGTTTATCAGTCCACTTATTCAAATAAATAGCAGTTATCTGCCAGGAAATTTATAGCTATATAGTTGCTCTTAAATCTCGCTGACTCTCATTATTTGATTCATATAGGAAAAATAAACAGCTCTGGAGATCATTGCATGACTACGGTTTTCACCAGTGACCCAAAAAGTAGTCCAGGTGCCAGGAACCAAAGAAGTTCTCTTGCTGAAATCTTCCTTCCATGCGGAAAGGTAACTATTGCAGCTACTAAGAACTGCACACAGAGTGTGTCTGAATGGTAACAGAGCCACTTATCCAGCAACAGGAGCACCTGCTCCACAATCTCCCCTAAAGAACAGCAAGTATAATAAACCTTTATTTTCACAAAGCATTGGAGACCTAGCACACAGCTCATTTGTTCATTCAGCTCCGCACTGCCATTACAGTGAAGATCACCAGAAGGAATGAGACCCTGAATGAAGACTGCTGACAGCTCTAGTTTCTTAGTAAACATCTTTTCCAAATTTTAAATTTTACTTTGCACTTCACAGCTGTGAGATGGTTTAGCCACTTCACATTCACTTCAGCTCACTTTGCTAATCAGAAGTGTGGTCCACACTTAATCTAGTCCAGAAAAACCTACTTGTTTCACAAGCACACTGAAGTGATCAACTTTAGAGTAGCCCACACTGGAAATCACTCTTAAATTAAAGCTGCCTTGCTCAGCACTTGCACTTCAGTCCTTAGATGCCAGTTGGTTTACACTGCACTTACCAAAATAAGCTTTTCAAAGTTTGTTTTTGTATCAGCTGATGAGTGACCAGCAAATACAACTGCCAACATGACAGTCTACAAGAGGTCTGCAAGAAGCCAAGCCCCAGTGTTCAATGGCAGCAGCGAAGTCTAGGGCATGACCAGTGTAACTGCCAAAGAAATCTGCCTAGAAGGTATGGTAAGTTGGTTGTTCTATTTAACCCTGACTGGCAGAGAGCAGAAAGGTTTTTCTCTCACTTTTCCCAAGCCCTTCTCCTCCCTCCTCAGCCTTGGCAGCACACAGTCTGCTGCTAAACCACCCTCTTCGTTATTAGCTTTTGCCAACCACAACATGAAGCTGACAATCCTTGACAGCTTCATAGCTGCCTCCAGGTCAGAATGGCAAAGATGATCATCTTTCTCTGCTGAGGAGGACACGAGCAGCAGAAGCAGTCTGGAAGGCAGCACAGCACTGCTCCCCACTCAGCTCGTCATTAGTGCTACATTTTCAGCAATACCGGATTGAAACTTTAAGCTTAATTGCACTAAAGCTTAAGTTCACGACTGCAAACTTTCCAAAAGAAGCATTCTCACAAACCATTTTTCAATCCTAAATTCACAGTTGATGTGTCATTCAGACATACCAGCAGGCAGGTACATCCACTTCACTCAGCCAGCTGGCAGCAGAGGGCACCACACAATCACCTATGTGATTTATATACTTCCATCATGCTCACAAGTTAATTTATAGAGCACAAATTACTACTACAACAAGCTAAAGGGTGACTCCATAAAGCATGCATCACATCAGATAAAAATGAATGCAATGAAAGGCAGCTAATTTGCTACGATGCTTTTAGCCAGCAATTCAAAGAGATGTTCAAGCTTAGTATCTCTCCGAGTTCAAATGCCACATTCCCGTAACAGCAGGTACCACGCAGCATGCAGATCTCCAGCCTGACCACACAGGTACAGAGCAGTATCTCTGCAGAGCATTAGAAATCACATAAATAGTTGCCTTAGCCCAAGAATAAACCGCTAGCCCACAAACTAACTCATCTGCATTTTACGTACTGTAGGACTACACATCAATTAAACATTTTGGCTGAGGATGCCCACAGCCTCCGAGGCAGAGATTCAAGTGACAAAAGGAATAGCTGCATTTCTCTTGCTTTTTCCTACCCCCACACCTACAGATCATATGTTTTTACTTACTGAATGCCTGTTAAAAAAAAAAAGAGATGGAACTACACAAAAGTCAATCTGTGTTACATGAGCATTCCAATACACGCACACTGGCGAGCAAAAAAGTACAATCATTAAGTTTAAGAAGCTTCTAAGCCAATGCTTTTGCTGTCAGCAGAAACACTTCAGTACTTTGACACCACCATCCCCATTTAAAGCCATGACACTAGCCAAACCTGTTACACACACCATGAAAAGAGGACTTCCTAGTTCATATCACCTGCCGAGCGACTGTACGTACACACTGATAAAGGACACTTCTGAGCACGCACCTGTAGTGAAGATGAAGAGTAACTCAATGCATCAGCTTTTCTAAACAGGCCTGCAGCACGACCTTGAGGCCAAGACCTTGATGGCTTAAGGCCATCCCTTCCCTGCAGAACAAGCAGCACCCAACAGAGCTGCAGAAGAACAAACCCAAAAGCAGAAGGGAAGAACACAGACCTAATCCACCTTATTAAAGCAATACATTATTTTCAGCCACCATAATGTTTCCCCTGAACGTGTAAATACAGAAGCAATTAGCTGCCTAGGCACTTCTGCAGAAACCATTTAGCATAATCTTTCCTAGAATATATTTACATGGCTTCTGATTGCTTAATTTTCTGACACGTTTGTTTCAGACACTAGAAAGATTAAATAAGGCAAAATCGCCCACACTGATATATTGCCATTTGGAAGGTAACATGCAGCACAAGACAGACAACAAAACAAAGTCCTAGCAGGTTTTAAACTTCAAAATTTTAGCATCACAACTCTACATTCTAGGAATTGCTTTATAGCTTTAATTCAGCTGTTTCTTAAAACCTTTTTCCCCCTTTTGCTGTTACCCTGAAAGAGAAAATTACTGAAACAGCAGGCACCATTTAAAGAGAAAGAATGAGCCTGGACAGAGATTTCATTGAAAAGCTCAATTCTGTATCACATCTGAAATGTCCTCAATTCAAAGATTAGCCTGCACAAAAAGGCAAATTAAAGCCAGAAACAGAAGAAAATCTTTTCTGTTATAAGCATAATTTTTTATGCTATAGTATCCTATCATCTAGAATTTTGGTATTACGAAGTCAACTCTTCCAAGTGGCTTCATGAACAAGGAGACAAACACCATGTTCATTTACAAGCTGGAAGTTGATTAGCCAAGTACAAAAATCAAGGAAGAGAGGCTAGAACCATTGAATGTGTGGATGCCCCAAAACCTCTCTGCAGTCAGCTGGCAGATACCTCTATTACAACAGTAAAAAAAAAAAACAAACCAAAAAACAAAACACACCAGACAAAAACACCCCCAAAATTCTGTTTGTCTTTATTCTGCTTCACCTGCAATTACTTTTACCAAGACAGTCAGTTGTGCATTTGGGTATGTTTTCCCTTGCTCAGTGTAACAGGAGCTACCATTTCAGGGCCCAATCCTTCAGAAAAACAGGCATATGATACAAGTGTATCTTCACTCACAGACCCGCTGCAGCCCATAACCCCATGTTAATTAGACTGGAAGATGAAGCCTTCAGCCTAACACCCGGTAACTCTGATTTACACGAGTGCAGAGAGGTTTTATTGTGAATTCTCCTGTAAGCTGCACAGACGTTTCCTGCCCAGCTCAAAACAAAAATCAGATCTCAGTTTACTGACAGCTGCCATACTTTAAACAGACATAAAGAAAAACAGTCAACATTCTGTACAACACGAGCAATAAGGGATATCTAAATACTGAGAACACAGAACATACACAGAAATCTGCAGTGACACACTGTACTGTAGGAACTGCCTCCCTTACAGCTACCCAAAGCCCCACAGTTCAAGGACAATTTTGGAAGACCAAAAACAAAAAGTCAGCTCATCACTGTTACTTCATTCCTTATAGATTTAACCAGAATTGACTTCCAGCAAGGAGCTCTGAAGCTTCCTAGGAATAATTACCAACCTTCTTATAACCTCTGGAAGACACACGATTTTACAGTGGTCTTCATTCACCATAACACCATATCATGCAAAGCTATGGAGCAGTAGACTACAGGGCTTGATTTTTATCAGTCATGCAAAATAGATTCCCCGCATCCAACAGAAATACAAGCATAAGGCACATTGTAACACTGGGAACATCAGGAATGTAATGATCGCTGTGTAAAGGGATTTCTGTGCAGATTTAGGGATCTGTTACAAATGTATTATTTATGGCAGGTAACAGCTGATCCCTTTCCTTAAGAGCATGGAACATTACAAGGATATGATCCTGGTTATACCTAGACTTGCACTAAATTCTTGAATTTGAAAATATGTTTCTTCTGGGAAGGAAGAGCACAGTCTCAGTTTGAGTACACCTCTTTCTGAGAGCCTTTGCTCCCTCAGAGCAGAAATTACCACAGTAGGTTTCTCTACCTTTATGGTGCAGTCATAGCAGCAAGTCTCCAAGGAGGGAAAGATTTAGACAACTAAGAGTCTTAAGTGGTTTTGAACAAGCAGAGCCTTGTAGGGTGGCAGCTGAACTGATAGTTACACACTGACATTTCAAGCTTTCAAGTCCCAATCATTCTTAATGGTACAAAGCCAAACCCAGAAGGGGATAAAGCAATTACATAGCCAAAAGTAAATGCAGCTAAACTGAGCTTCCAAACGTCTAATTTGGGTGATCCAGCCTTCCTGTCTCACACACTAAGCAGAAGGGTTTGTCTGTTAAATTTACTACTACACCAGCGGGACAAGAAAGGAATGCAGTCATGTGCTGCAATATCATCAGGCCGTGGATCCAGCAGGCATCCTCTGCCTCTCCCAGGAGGAGCTATACACTCCTCTCTTCCCAAAGGAGGATCTGTACTCAGACATAATCTTCAAGCTCCACCTGGTACTTTCTGCCAGCCCTTGCCTTAAGCTCTGCGAGGATCCAGCGCTAACGGGTGATGCTCGCTCCCTGTACCCTTTCAGGGCAGGTAAAGAGAAATGGCAGAGCAGCACCCTTGGAGATAGAATTACTGAAGAGAATTCGCAAGGGTGGGACAAGCTCCCCTCTTACTCCTCGGAGCAAGGATGTGCTTTATTCCCTTACCAAGCTCAGCCAAAAAAGGCAAGCAGATCCTTGGATCCATGAATTGCCAAGAAAGTACTCGCGTTCCCCCTCCAACGCAGACACAGGCTACAGAAAAGCAGCTCCTCCCGCAGGGGCACAGGAGCCACCCCCCTGCACTCCTCTCCCCCCACCAGCCACTGCCGAGGCTTCTTCCCTCCTGTGACACGGCGAGGGACGCACCCAGCCCCTACACAAACCCCTTCTGCCCCCAGCTCGGGCGAGGGCGGCTGCTCCCACTCCCCCGGCAGGATCCCCGCGCACACCGCGCCCCTCACCGAGCGGCTCCCACCCCCCCGCACACGGGAGACCGCTCAGCCCTCACACCCCCCCCTCC